>NC_072469.1:8257657-8910965 GCF_027596085.1 Anoplopoma fimbria
GTCTCCCTCAGTCACTAACAGCCGTCTTTCCGTTTGCCGCAAATTAATTTATTCCTTGGCCTAGATTTTATCAACTTTATTTTTTTATGTCTCAGCGAGAACAGACATCCTGAATAATGGGTTGCAGTAATCACATCTCCGTCTTTCTGTCCTCCCATCCCTCCAACCACAGTCATCTCTCTGTAGACTATTATTCAGGCAGTGGCTAAGAGGAGAGGGGGAAAGAGGAGAAGGTAAAAAGAAATGGGGGATGGAGAATTTGGACGGAGAAAACTACTAAAATGAGGAAGCAGGAGGAACAGACTGACAGGAAAGATGAGGCGAAGCAATCAAGGGGACAAAGTGGAGAAGATTGGGGAAAAAAAGACAGATCCAGGAGTACGTGAACACTCGGAGACGCAGCAGAAATCAACAGAAGGCTTTAGCCAGCCCTGATCCTTGACTGGCAGAGAGGAACATGTGTTCATTAATGTCACTTGTTCGATAGAGGGACACCCAGGGACATACTGATCTTCCCCCCCTTAGGTGGTGTTGATTACAGGCTAGGTCTGCTATTCAAGTTGCCACAAAAGACATCATTGGTTCTGCCGATAATCAGCCCCACAGGGAAATCAAGAGAAGATGTGGATAGAGATAATGGTGTGCGGTAGATTCTTCCTTCCATGCGCAGTCACAGACTGAAGGCAGCTGATATGGAAGTTCATACCAATCTCAGAGGTTTGAGATGTGCAATTAGATTTTTGTTTTCTTGGGTTGAATGATTGACATTCTCATTTCTCAATTGATCCATTAGAGTAAGGAGCCCCAGCATGAAAATAGCAAATATTGTTAAATATGCGTTAAAAGTACAGTGTTACTACGGACCTCTTTGTAGGGAAACCCTTCGATTTTAAAAAAGAATGAACTGAATTAATAAAATGAAACTGGTAAGCCTGAGTTGCCGTTGAATGCTTTGATACAGTAGCTTTCAGTAGATTCTGCTCAATATTTAAAAGCCTTGAGGATGCTTTGTACATGGAGATGTATTTTAAGTTTATTAACTGCTTTCCCAAAATCATCATTTTTATTTCCCATCTCAATAGCTCATCTGTCCTTTTATTACTCTGGCTCTCTCCACTGTCCTCTCCTCTCTATTCCTCCATCCAAGAATGAGTAATCTAGTTTGCTTTGCTGCGGTAAACACACTCTATTTTAAGGAGGAAATACATAATTAAAGCAGGCCTGACCCGGAGGCAGAGAGTCAGAAGAGTTGTGTGTGTGTGTGTGTGTGTATGTGTGTGTGTGTGTATATGTACAATATGTGTTTGTGTGTGTGTGTGTGTGTGTCCGTCTGTGTGTATAAATCCTCTTTGTATACTCACAAGTGAACATAAGGGGACAAAGTGTGAAATAAAGGGGATATTGGATCTAACTCGTCACAGTTGATTTGAGATTAGACGCTGCACTTTGTTCTCTGGAAGTTGGTTTACTAGGCCACGATGTTCATCATGAGGAAAGCGAGTCAGCTTTTTAGGTTTCATTTCCCCTGATTAATGAATTGTTTAGCTGGCATCCAACTGCTACATAACCTACACACACACTTGGAATCATGTACACACACACACACTTGCACATAGGCGTGATGCATGCTGAGCGATCAGCTTGGAGGCAGGTGAGAGCTAATGAGACACCTATTCATCTTCCTTGGAGATGTGTTTGTGTTTGTGCATGTGTGGGTATTTTCTGTTGATTATGTGCCTATGTTAAATCTGTTTTTTATTTGAAGGTCATTAGAGTAAGCATACTTCAAAGACACACTCACTCTTCCCTCTTATGTATGCAAGTGTTCTCACTGCGAAGTGTTTCAGAACGTGCTTACAAGGAGCTTGAAGGACAGACCTAAGCTACTGTGAGTGTTTCTCAATGCTACTGCGCTTGTTGATTAGATAAGAGTGTCTCCTGAAGCAATTGTGGATTGATCCGTATCTTTTGGTTCAAACACACACTGCCAAGTACTTTGCAAATACCTTCTCTCACTCTCTTTTCATCGCCTTATCTCTTCTCTTCTTCTGTTTCCCCTACTCCTTTTCTGCCTCTATTTCGCGTTTTACCAAGCTCCCTTTTCTCTGCTTTGACTTTTTCTTCCTTTCTCTTTTGTCTCCTTGCCTCTTTTGTGGCAGGATTTCCACAGAGCACTCGCCCAAGCTGCAGATCCGGAGTCACAGCTACCTGCGGGCGGTGAGTGAGGTTTCCATCAATAGGAGTCTGGACAGC
The DNA here is from genome assembly GCF_027596085.1 of Anoplopoma fimbria. Lineage (NCBI taxonomy): Eukaryota > Metazoa > Chordata > Actinopteri > Perciformes > Anoplopomatidae > Anoplopoma > Anoplopoma fimbria. The sequence goes on from NC_072469.1 coordinate 8,259,911, forward strand.
TTGGACCCGGCAGGGCTGCTGGCCTCGCCTAAATTCCGCTCACGAAACGAGAGCTACATGAGAGCCATGAGCACCATCAGCCAGGTTAGTGGCACCCAGGGGCCTGTGCCTCTATGCCGTCAGCCCTTAAACCCCCTGTACCTCTACTGCTATGTCCAATAAGGTCGTGCAGGGGGGAGAAAATCCCATCCGTAGCTGTCCTGAAGGCCTGAATTAACAATCAGGTCACCATCCGGCAAAATACGAGCAGTACGAAAAAACCCCGATCTCCCAATTAGTGTATACGTCTGCGTGCTGTTTTCTGGAGCTCAGATGATTACAGGCGAATTCAGATTGGCTAATTAAACAGGATGGCAGGCAGAAGCCCCCACCAAACCCCCCAATCCCCCTCCTTCACCCTAATATGCTCCTTCTGCCTCGGCATACTTTGTGATGCAAAATGACAGGCTAAAAATGTTCTCTTCAATTTGGCATCTGCTATGTAAGAGATGAAAAACAAGAATTAACATGCAGCCATACGAATTGTATGAATAATTGAAATTAGGAATTGGTTCCAAATGATGATGGGCATTTGTCTTGATTTGATAGTTATTGGAAACATTGAAGAATTGTCAAGGAAACACTAAACATTGGAGGTCTGTTATTGTCATGGCTGCTGCAAAATATGATGTTAGTCATTTTAGATTTTGAGCACGGCTTCACATTATTGAAGTGACAGGGGAGCGTAGCCTACCTTTTTTCGCCTGGGGTAATGGGGATATGTGCTCCCCCTCCAAAGCCCAGGGGCAACACTTTGCCTCATCGGCTGAATGAAGGACCCTTGAGACGTCCCTTCAAGTCCAAGCATGAAGCAGGCCCAGAGGAGAGTGACACACTGGACCTGGCATCTACAAAAATGCCTCTGAGTAAAACAGGTGCTGGTAGGCTCTATATCTCACTCACTCACTCTCATACATAGAGTGTGAACTGACACACAAAACAGAGGCCTAACATCAGTGGAATGAATCGAGGTCCACAAACCTTTCTGACTCCAAGCTCTACAGTTCATACTCACACTTGTCTGACTGCACACTCTCACTGACAAACACCCAAACCAAACACTTTAGTCCCAAGCCACATCCCATTCCTATGTTCTGCTCAACTCACTCAACCCAATCTGTAAAACACATCCATCTCACAAGTCTGTAGCAAGAGCTTTCAGGGTCGTCTTTTTGCTCTTGACCCCGTTTTGAAAGCCAAACTGCACTAGCCGATGTCGCAGGTGTAGTTAGAGTTCCTCGAGTCACATCTTAACTCCCAGTAGTCCCGGCTTTGTCACTTCCTAATGGCTCACCTGTGATACCAGCACTAGTATTTCACTCTGTTGTGCGACAAGTTGTATCCTACAGTGATTCCTCCCCTTCTGCACTCCTTGATCAATTCCTATATGGTTTAAAGCTTCACAAGGCAGTGTGGAGGTAAAAGTTTGACCAATTTAAACCAACACTCCTCTATTCTGATTGCTTTTTTTGTTGTATTTTAGTCCGAGGTTTCTCCGGCTCTTGTTAAAAAGACCTCTGTGATTTTTCTGTCAGCAGAAAGGTATTAATATTAAACAACAGAATTTATTTTTGGCAAATACGGTAAATCAGCCTGCCTCAAATTATGCGAACACTTGAACACTGATTTTCTATTAGCGCACCAAATTTGTGATTTAAGTGTGTTTCTACATAAAACCTCTGCCTACTGAAGCTTTTATCAGTTAAATAGCTCTGTAACATTGAATCTTGCAGCAGAGAGATGCTTCCCTGTTTTTATCTCATGTGATATATTGAGCCTTCTTCTTCGTCTTGCACTATGATGGCGTGCGCCTGTGCATCTTTATTTTTCACTTTTACTTTCCCCTGTGCTCGGGCGTGTACACTCCTGTGTGTGTTTCCTTGTCTCTGTGTTTTCGTGCACGTACTGTATGTCTGCGTGTGTCTCCTCTTTCACAGGTGAGTGAGGTGGAGGTGAACGGGCAGATCGAGGCGGTGTGTGAGTCAGTGTTCAGTGAAATGGAGTCGCAGGCGGTGGATGCCCTGGACCTGCCCATGCCCAGCTGCTTCCGCATGCGGAGCAGCAGCTACGTGCGTGCCATAGAGAAAGGCTGCTCGCAGGAAGAGGAGGAGGGAGGCGTCATGGTGGGCATCAGGAGGACCAACTCGCCCCCACGTACCACCACCACCACCGTCAGAACCATCCAGAGCAGCACAGGTCGGTGGGAACATCCACTCAACACATGGACTCATGTACTCATGAACATGTGTGAACGTACATAATCCACAGTGCATTATAAATTAATACGTGTGCATAGAAAGTAATGTATTATAGATGTGCTGTGTGTGCAGCATGGGCATGTGTTAAGTGACAACAGTAACAAAAATACATGATTTATGACTGCCGTTAGCGCAAAGAAAGATTTATCTTTTGCATAAAGATTGTACTTTGGAGGGCCATCAAATCAAGTCCTTTTGATTTGTAATTCTCCTCTGTTAAAAAACTGTTTTGAGTATTTTTCATAAAGGAAAGAGTTACCTTTGTTAGCTGACCGGGGAGTAGTTTCACTTTGCAAAGGCAGACCCAAACCCTCTGCTTTATTATCCATCTGACCCAGTTTTCTACTCAGATACAATATGATGAATGCAGAACTGTTTTTCCCACATAAGAGCTTATACGGGCTGTAAAGCTCACTGGCTGCTGGAGCCTATTTTAGCCCTCTTGTGTGCCTCATGGTCTGGAGCGCTTGGCTTTCCAGCATTACTGCATGCAGTATTGATGCTGAGTGGTGCTGGCACCCAGCACTGGGTGTGCTTCTATGTTTTCCCACTGCAGATCCAAACGTCATTCCCTTACATTGTGCACGTTGAATCACCGTCGCCTGACGCACACTGTCTTTTTATTGATGCCAATTACGAGACAGCATTTCCCCAAACCTAGCTGCCAAGGTTACAGTCAGATAATCAAACACATTTAGTGCAAATTGGAAGAATCGCGAAACCAGTTCAATCAATTCAAAGGGCTCGAAAGTGGTTCTTAGAGGACATTCTTTTCATGCTGTTTAAGACTTGCTGCAATTGACCTCTTCAAGGACTATAATTTATTTCTCTTGCTAATGAAATAAGTCAAAATATGAAGTTGCATCCCCTTTTTTGTATCATTTCACTTATTGACAATTCAAAATAACAACACAATTAAAGGCGATAGACAATTCAGTTGATTATTTTATTGTGTGTGATGGTAGTTATTGATCTAAAAAAGGAGACAGATAAGATCAAGAGAGGGACATTGGGAGCTCCTTCCCCTGAGGAAGGAAGAGATAATGAAGACCATCTATCAGGTGAGGTGTGGTTAGGACTAAACTCTGGTTTGAAAGCTAGACAGCTGCTCTGTGGTGCTACATACGCTGCTGCTACACATGATACGGGAAGACTCTCTTTCTCTTACTTCCAGCTGTTTAGTGTCTCTCACACACTGCAGATGGAACTGTCATGATCTGTAATCATTTGCAGATATGGTAAAGATAACATCTTTAAGCCCTTCTCAGGTAACCACCTTGGCACCTGAGTTTGTCACATGATGAATGGCTGTTGTGGAAGTACAGCGCAGAGATATTAGTGCTGTCTGGTCATTTATAATCCAACATTATGCTGCTGCTTCCAATTGAGAGCAAACCTCTGTCTGACTTGCATAGCTTTCTGGGATTGTCTGTCGAATTCTTGTGACCCATGACCTTTTATTTTTCCTGCCGACCTTATTTGGTCTTATAATCAACTGTAACTGAAGCTCAAACAAACGTGACAGGGAGAGTGGGTTTGTGTGATATATTGTAAGCCAACGTGGAGAGCAGTTGGTAGTGGAGGTAGGGGATTGCCTCAGATTACTGTCATAGTTGTGCAACTGCACAATTCATCACCTCCTTAGATCTTCACCACCGATTCGTCAGTCACTGTAATTAATTAGCTACCTCTCCTTTTTCTCCTGTTGGGGAAAAGCTGCGATTGACGAGGAGAGGAAGGGAGGGCAATAGAAGGAGAGAAGGAAAAGATCTCAGTCTACGTTTTGCCTGTCTCACTCTCTTAACACGTGCACTACCGTTCATGAGATTACGTTCATCTCGTGTGGGAGTTAACGTACTTACCATTTTCTGACTGTTACGTTCCCTGGTTAAGGTCCAGGGGATGAGGGGAGTAACGGTGTAAATAAACCCAGGGAAAAAAGAGTCATGGGCAAGGGGTGAATACACAGAAAAGTAATATATTAACAATATATTGAATGTTCTCAATGCAACAACTGAAAACTGAAAAAAAGAATAGCGAATGGAATGGACACTGGAGAGAGAAAGCAGAGAGAGAGAGCAGAGAGAATACACAACAGGACACGTAACACTCATTTTCTCACTATTCACGCAGAGTGTATTATACAAGGATCGCAGCTGATCTTGGACCCTTCCAATAACACCACTTAAAATAAATTAATGCGCCTTGAAAATGGGATTTTTTTCTGGGTGGGGAGGTGCAAAGATTAATCTTATTATTTAATATTTGTCTGTAATTCAAGGCTTTTTTGCATTTTGTCAGAAGCAGCAAAGACAATGTAAGTGAGGGTGAACAGACAGCTAATGATTACCTAATTCTTGCCGCACCTACTAGAATTGACATAAAGCCCTCATAGATTAATGCAAACTATGAATTTAGGCTAATTAAAACGTTCCTGCTCTCCTTCTGCATATGTAAGGCCTTGTTTATTATAAAATATGCATATGGAATAAAGATTTCCTTATGCAATTTAAAGTCCTTATTCATCCAAAGAAAATAATAAAAACAGTATATTTCTCACTAAACAGATGGCATATAGGATGTCTTCTTGTCTGTTGTTTCATCACGATGCAGGAGAGGCATGCATGCAGACGCTCACACGCACAAACGCATATACACACATCCATTCATACATTTCACAGGGAATCTCCTGGGAGCCCAAAGTGAGAAGTGAAGACCATGTAGTGGTGAATTCTGCATGATGTTGCAGGAGGATGGGTCAGGCTGCAGTTCCAGAGAAACAGCCAGCGCTTACGGTCTCTACTCCCACTTGTCCCTGTGGCAATGCACCAAGATATCACATGCATGCACACATTCAGGTGAGAGACCCATCAGCTTCTGCTCATGCTCCGCTCCAGTTTGCCCACTGCGCTGCTCCATTCCATTATTATTGATGACCGTTTTAATCCGGAGGAAGGAGACCGAAGTAAGGGGCTGTCCTTTGATCTCTTCTCTTTGAACGTCAAGTATCTGTGGCTGCTATTCCCTGCCTCTGTGCACGCTCAAACCGGCACGTACGCACACACTTACTAACCCATGCTGCCACTCACACACACACGTATTAAGACTGCATTGGACGGACATGTCGGCCTAGACATCAGCTCCTTCCAGTTTAACGCAATCTGGAGCAGATCCTCTTTTACAGCCTGGGAAAATCCATAGAAATCGGGTAATGTGAGGATTTTACTGCCTCTAAGCCCTGGCTCCTCCACCCCGCGTCGTCTCCAGTTAACATATTCATCACCTCTTCACTGCGCTTTGTCTCTCCCTTCCTTGGCCTCTTACAGCTAGATCCCCCTGCCTTTTCACAACAACAGCATTTAGGTGTGTGGGTAAATCAACCTGTTTTTTGGGGGTTTTTTTCACCGGGAAGACGAATTGACCTTCAATTAGAAAGAGTATACACACAGATCTTAAGTCTGGGAAATGTGCCAGTGTTTCGGTTTCCTCTTCCTTTCACCCTCTGTTTCCCTGGCTCACTGACCTGCTGTCAATTATCCAGCATCTATTTTTCAGAGGTGCTGAGGTATTGGCTGAAAAGAGCGTCTTTCCTCCCTTAGCTCCGATAATAGGCTACAGGACAATGTTTAATTTAATGGCTGTGAATTTCGTTACGGCCCCAAACAGAGGCGTTGCGCTCAATAAAGCATTCCTTAAGTAAGCGTTTGAGGCATGCTTGTGGCTCATTTTTGCTGATGGTCTTGTCAAACACTGACGCAGCTATGGGAACACTTTTGTTTTTGTTGTGTGCCATGAATAATGACCAGAAAAGACCAATATTTATTTATCATATCATCATATCATTTATCAGTAGAGCCTTGGCCAGGCTCCTGCTTCAAGCCTCAATAGGAAACAAATTGTGTATCTATCTTATCTATAAACCATGAGGAATAGGAAACGGTGTTGGGAAACAGTGAAGAAGAATCCAACCTAAAAGGTCAAGTTTCTAACAGCTGCAAGAAGACCCTAGTTACAGTACAGCACTACATGCTAAAGTAAAGCCTGTACAACAGTGCCCCCAGGGGCCCAGTGTAACACAGCACTGCACCTCTGCCCTTTCTTCCCGCAGTAGCTGTGTGAGTGGGTGGATGTAAAACTACTAGACAGCCTGACCCAATTAACAACAATCGCTGCCATCACTGGCACTTTACCAAGAGCTGTGTTCTGAGAGAGCTTATGAGAATAAGTATCTTTGGATTTCCCACTGTGCTAAATATAAGTGTCAGGGAGACAGACTGCTAAAGTCTGAGTGGAATCAAGATGAAGTCCAGCATTCCTCCAGATCTCCCTCTCACACCTTCACCAGCCCACGCAAATTTCCAAGAGCAAGCCCGAAATTTGTTTTTCATATGTCAGGATGACTCATGTGTTATAAAAGCAAAGAAAATTGCTGCTCAAGGGTTCCCTATGTGTTGTGAAAAGGTCCCCCTCAGAATGGGTTTGAGGAGGATTTCAGGTGAAGGCCCCTGTGGCAGCATTAGGTCCTGAGAACACTGATCTTTGCTCCATGCTGATGTAGTCAGTGATTGTGGATTTGGCCATCTGCTTGCCTGTTGTGTCTGTTAACAGAGAGTGATGAGAACAGAGCAAGGTCAGGAAGGTAAACAATCCCCATGCCTGTATGATCAAGTTATTATACCACGTTGCCATGTGATCTATCTGCTGATTTGTTGTGAAGTTGAACACAAGATGAAAAGGATAAGATACAGATCTAAATGCACAATGGTCTCTACAATAGGATCATAACCCCATCAATCAAAAAAAAACATCAATTGTATTCTTAAATATAATCATTATATGCAATAACAAGGGGGCAACCCTTCACTAAATACTTGCCTGTTGGGTGTGAAAATGCCCAACGGCACCATGCTTAACTAAACCACAAGGGGGCAGTCATTACCCTCGTGTCTTCTGTTTGTCATGATAGTTTTGTGTGTATGGGTTTTTAAATGAATCTAAAACTGAGAATTAGGCAAACAAAGTATATCAGTATATCATAGTTTTAAACTTAATTTGATATTTTGTTTGATAGATTGTTTCACTGAGTGAGTTCAAGAACTACTTCAACTTGAAAATGATTTATAGTGCAGCATCAGCCAAAGTGCAAAGATATACAACAAAATATTAAATAAAAGTACTTAAACATTGGAAAAGTGAGATTATTTTGTCTCATTGGCAGTACTGACTATACATCTGACAATAGGTTGAGATATTTATTAGGCAGGGTTACAGCTACCATTTGGGAAACTGAGGTCCTGTCCTAATATTTAAAGAAATCTGGCAGGTTTAAATCATATGAATGAGATTACAGTAGAGATGCATGCAAACTACTTATGTAGGGGTTTTAAACAGCCGAAGTTCTGATATCTGTTAGACTAAATATCTTAGAATCATACACCTGTCTGTACAGAAAAAAAAAATGAATAAAACAATACACAAAAATAAAATTAATCATTCTAATAAATAATAATATGGCATTTTCTGTGCTTTAAAAAAACAACTTATCAAACATGTGTTCTGCTCATGACTCAAGTAAGCCAAACTATGTGGGGACATTATAAATATTTTATTTAAAGCATCTCTAAGGTGTTTTCTCAAGTGTTTTCCTATATTTCTTATTTCTGTCATATGTATATGAGTGATGTTATTTGTTGAGCTGGTGCAACACAAATAAGTATAATAGAACAACTTATAAAACGTTAATTCCTATTCAGTTCATACAAAATCATTTAAAAAGTGATACATTTTACAGAGGTCCAATTTAAAGTCTTGTGTTAAACAAAAACACTACTAAGCAACACAGACTTAAGAAGTCATTAGTTATATAGTCAAGTGTTCTAGAGCAGTGGTTCTCAAATGGGGGTACGTGTACCCCTGGGGGTACGTGAAGGCACTACTGTGTATGTGAGATTTTTTAAAAATATATTTAAAATTAGCATCCATTCAAAAATCCTTTAAAAATAGTTATTTAATAAATATTCAATGAAATATACAGTACCAGTCAAAGTTTGGACAAACCTTCTCATTCAACTACTTTGAAGAATCTAAAATATAAAACATATTCTGGTTTGTTGAGAATTTGTTTGTTTACCACATAATTCCATATGTGTTCCTTCATAGTTTGGATGTCTTCAATATTAATCTACAATGTAGAAAACAAAAAAAGAAAAACCATTGAATGAGAAGGTGTGTCCAAACTTTTGACTGGTACTGTATTTAAAATTAGCATCCATTCAAAAATAATATAATAATATATAATAAATATTCAATAAAATATAAGTGTAAGTTCATAAACTGAATTCAATGCAACAATGCAATCTTCAATGTTGACAGTTTAATAAATCAGTGTATTACATCTTTTCTTTTTCAACCAAAAATGCTTTGTGCTGATTAGGGGTACTTGGCTGAAAAATATTGAAAAAAGTTGAGAGCCACTGTTCTGAGCAGTGGTTCCCAAACTTTTTTCAGTGATGTACCCCCTGTGAAATATTTTTTGTAATCAGCACAAAGCATTTTTGGTGAAAATCAGTGTCTGATTTATTAAACTGGCAACACTGACGATTGCATTGTTGCATTAAATTCAGTTTATGAACTTACACTTATATTTTATTGAATATTTATTAAATAACTATTTTTAAAGGATTTTTGAATGGATGCTAATTTTAAATATATTTTTTAACAATCTCACGTACCCCCTGGAGTGCCTTCACGTACCCCCCATTTGAGAACCACTGCTCTAGAGGACTGTGAACGGGACCGTCCCACCCAGTGCTTGATGAGCTATACAGTGTTTGTGAGGGGGGGGGGGGGGGGGGGATCGAGGCGCGTCCACATCCTGACATAAGATCCAATATCGTCAGAGGGGGAAAAAGAGGGAGAGAGAGAGAGAGAGAGAGAGAGAGGACTCCTCCTGACATCTCATCCCGGCTCACTGCTGCAGGTTCTCAGCTCTCATGTCGTTACTTCAGTGTCTGTACAGCGCGCTGCTCGGCGTGCGAGACTACTGGATCCGCCTGTGTGAGTAAACGCTGCTGCTGCTGCTGCTGTGTGTCTCTGTTGTTTGGAGAGTGAGACATGACCGATGGCGAGCTGCGTCAGGCGAGTCTGGGAGCCAGGAAGTTAGCCTTCAAATTAAAAGGGTAACATGTGTCAGGGAAGGGTGCAACAGGTAGCTCCATGCAAATCACATTGACATTGTAGCACTTCATGTTAAATAAAGATAACGACATTTATAGGGTAGGTCAGATCAGGTCAGAAAAAGAAAAAGAAAAGACAAAAAGAAATGCTTCTGATGTAAATGCGTCACTGGCCTTTTACTTTGAAAAGTTGCAACATGAAGTTGAGTGTGTATTGTCAGTGGCTTGACGCTGAAACAGTCAGCGCCCATCCCGGGCTGCTTTCTGCTTATTCATGCCTCACATGAAAATGGACGAAGTTGTTTATATTAAATATTAATACAATTGGAACAAGCCAAAAACAGGACCTCACATTATAACTAATGCTGTATGAAATACATAAAAATTAAAAAAAATACTTCAAGATTGATCATGGTATTTTTAAACTAATTCTAAACTGGTGGGGTTTTGAAAATGACTAATTAATCAAATTTAAATTACAAACTACATTTTTGAAAATACTTTTCCTTCTATTTATTTATACACATTTGACTGGTAAGCTCTTGACACCTCTATTAAATACACTTTCAGCTCTTTGGGCCCTCTGCAACTGGTTTAGCCTCCCAATCCGACATCATTTTAGCATTAACCTCCATGCTGTTAGCTTTCCCCTCCACTCATGGTACCCGGGAAATGTTGAACACCTTCCAGCTCCAGGTCTATTTTGGTATGATATCTCTGATGGGAGGACGACGACAGGTGTGGCCTGCATCATACAGAGCAGCTCCTGGCACAGCATCAAAACACATGCCTCTGCAGGGTCTAGTTATTTAGGTCAGACTCGGGGGAGCTGGAGTTCATAGGGGTTCACCTCGGACTTGTGTACGTGTTCAAGTGAGCATCCAGAGGGCAGCGGCGAGAGATGCTGAGAAACACAGGCCTTATGGGAAAGAGATCACTGGTTCCACTTACCAGTTTGAATACTGCTATGGTAGATGGAGAGCCCCCCCAATGCCCTGCTGTGTGACAGATGAACAGTCTGTGGCCCCATGTCTCCAACCGACCATCTGTGTTTCAGTGAGTCACGCCCATGCTATTCTCGCCACTGATGCCACCTATGCTGCCTTCCCGCTCACCTACCAGCTTTCGGCTTTCTATTTTCGGACGAGCACAACATGCCATGGACACACACATGCTGTATGCACATGTGTCTGGTGATCCAAGCAGGTCACAGCGATGTGGGATTATGTTTGTGTCATGTAAATTAGGGAAAGCTCAGCTGTTGACAAATCCATTCAGACCTATCAGACCAATCCTTATTCACACTTAATTATCAAGCTGTAAATAAAACTAATAACAGTTACTGTGATTGTAAAACTTTCAATTAATAAGTAACTTTAAACGTGATATTATTGTTTACACTTTATACAATCAATTTCTTTGCTTTTCTGTTTTTACTCGTATTATTTTAGGCTTACTTCACATTCTGTTTGTGCTCAGACATTTTTTCCTAGCTGAATATCTTTGCTGTCTTTGCTGAATCTATTTCACCCTGAGGGATCATTAGTTACCCTCAGTTTCATTTACAAATTGGTCCGACTCAAAATTAATCCCGAATTTATTTTTTATCTCAAGGGCACAGTTGCACAGCACTATTTAGAAGAGTTTACAAGTATTGGCTTTTAAACTAATAATGCTGTTAAAGGTTTCATTAATGACTGTTCCCAGCAGGCAAGGACGTGTTAAAGAGCAGAGTCATTGCTTGATTAAGTATTTCTGTACAAATGTGAATATGTTTAGTTACATTTTACCTTCGGCTTGACTTTCTTATGTGGAATAAGCAGGTGTGCTGCAAACGTGGTTTCTGGACCAAAGAACTGATTTAATCTAAGTTTAAAGAAATACGTAAATTGACTTTGTTGCAGAGATTTGCATAAGAAAATTGATTCCACTCTCATACCTGATCGTTATATATGAAGATGCAGCCAAGAGAGGGTTAGCTCAGCATAAACACAGGAAACTGGTTAAAAAGCTCACGAATTTAGTCGTTATATCTCTGTTGGTTTAATTTGTACCAAAAGCAAAGTGTAAAATTGACAAACCGTTAATCTATACAATTATCTTAGAATCTTAAATGTACTTAATATGTCAATATAACCATGTAACATGAGTCTGATTACAGACGCTATAACATTGTTGGTTTTTTTTCCATGAGAATTCACAGACCCACCTGGCTATTGTTTGACATTTGTGATGGTCAGAGAAACCAAACGGCTGCCTGAACAGTTGCATTGTGTCTAAGCGTTACCAGTAATCCTATTATGTTGCTAGTGCTCCTCTAATGTGAAAGCTGTTAAATATATGTACTAAATACAGTGGGTCATAATGTATGATGTGAAATGTTGGATGGGTACTTTAAGCTATACGCTCTATGCTGAGTTAAAATTGTTGTTTTATGACTTTGAAGTGGTTAAGTGCAGTGGAGAGCACTTTGTAGAGGATATCCAGTTATGTGAGGTGTGTTAGATCCTCTCTGACTATGAGGACTAACAGTCAGTCACCGTTGCAATATTCCTGTCAATTTGTAATTTTCATTCTCTCTGTTTCTTTCTCCCAAATTCATTTCAATGAGCCTTTATTTGAGTGAGACAGTCTTGCTAAAGCCCTCTCCCATGAGTCTCTCCCCCACTTTCTGGATCATGTACTGTCAATTGTCCGGTCATATTTTCTCACTGTTAACAGTTCCCCTTTTCTGTCTTTCAATGTGTCTTATGAGAACCAATTATCCTGTTAAAGCTAAGCTTATAAAAATACTTGCCAAGGGAAAGGCAGACACTTTTCCATCAGCCATCCAGTGAAGATATGAGGTGTCCACATTAACAGTGACTTTGGAGAGGGATGTGATGACAGGCAACTCATAAACACAGTCTCCCCAGCTCCGGTGTACTAAATGGATCAAAGTCCCTCCATATTTAATGTTTTTTTCACACTCACTTACTTTTTCTTTACTCACTTTTAGTCTTTTAACTTCACTCTTTCATCAGCGTCTTAATTCCTCTGTGCTGTGGGCAAAGTTAATTCCAGATTTCTAGTAATCCACATTAAAAAAGTAGAACAGAGGTAGACAAACAAAGATAAAGAGGTCAGGTGGAAATAAGGTTGTTAATTAAAACTGTTACTTGCTAAGCTATAGAGAACTGGAGCCTCATTGGTTGCTGATCCTTTTCCTTACTTACAAACTCCTTACCAACACATTTTTGTCTCCTGGCTCTGAATATTGAATATTGCATTTAATGTTTTTGCCTAAATTGATCATTTTGGTAATGCATGCGCTCTGAGTGAACTCAAACCCCAGCTTATCAATAATATTATACAATTATTTGAAAGAAACCATCATCATAACATTATATTCTTTCTTTCAAATATCAAGAAAACTAGACAAACATGCTGAAAGCTGAAGTTTATCATGATAGAGGGCTTTTTTGTTCTTATCACAGGTTTTTTTCCCAAGTGACTGGTTTACTTATATGTTTTGTATAGCTAACTCATTTAGTTTCGCTTTTTAACCTCACTAATATATTACAAGGTAGTATCCACTCAAGGTTTGATATTTCTTTAGTATTGTAAAAATTGTGACTTGTTAATTAACAAAAGCACACATACAATTGTAATAACTGAGTGTAATGAGAGTACTGTAAATGTAAGTGCTGCATTCTTATGGGATGCAGCAAAAAAAAAGATCAAAGTAGATCAAAAAGCAAGATAAGTGCTTTTCCCATGAAATACAACCTCTAGTTCATCCCAAAAAGTATTCCCTGTGTTAAATGATTTAAGTGTGAAGGGAATTGGTAGGACACTGAACAGAAAATGTGAAAGATTAAAGAAGGATTTTTGAGCATTTTGTGGATTTGTAAAATTGTTACACCAGACATAATTGTGAAAATAGAAATAACTTTTTGTTTTTTCAATTTATGTTTATCACCACTAGAGGGAGCATCATCCCCAGTTTAAGAATTACTCAAGCTTGCTTTCTGATTTCTCGGCACAGCAGTGGGTCTCAGTATATGGGGCAACTCACAAGTTTCATCTTGTGGTACTGCTGTAAGATGTTATTTTAGACTCACAGTGTGTCTTAAGTTCCAGTGACACTTTTTCTGTCCAAAAGACAGAAAAAGAGGAAAAGAGAGAGGAAATGAGTAATCAGTGTGAATCATGACTGACATTCATACATTGCTTGATGTATATGTGCCTGAGAGACATGGAGATCAAACGATGTTCAATGAGGAGGAATGTTCCTTTGAGCTCCATCAATCCCTCCTGCCATGTCTTTTCCTCGGTCCCACACACACACACACACACACACACACACACACACACACACACACACACACACACACACACACACACACACACACACGGACAAGTCTCCGTGCTTTGGCGTTAATTACAGGGACAGATAAAGCCCTGCCTTAGCAGCGTATGCTGCTGCATGTGAAATACACCTGTGTGTCAGTGGATCAAAGCTGCCATCCTCTAAGGTGGAATTATTATTCAAAGAGGGGATGTAAATTAAACAGTACTCTGGTGTCATCTGTCTTTCAGATTCTCTCTCTTGTTCCCTCTCTCTCTCACACACACACACACACACACACACACACACACACACACACACACACACACACACACACACACACACACACACACACCTGCATAATGCTGTCATCCCCACATGCTTTGATGGTGCAAGTAGGTGTGTTTGACAGGAAACAAGGGCTTGGTCGAGGCATGTGGTGACAAACTAGCACACGCACTGCAAACATGTGGAGTAAAAAAGTGAGAAGAAAGACGCCAGTTGTGGCAGGCAGCCGTACCTCCATGGAACACATGGGACTGTACAGTGTCAGAGCGTCTGTGTGTGGCTTCTCCGTTTTCAGCTGCGGGATCAGGGCCTGTATTGGGAGCCTCGATGTGGGTAAACTGTGATTTGGCTATCTCTCTTCCTGGAGGAGATAAATCCCAACCATGCTGGTGTGTCAGCCACTCAGTAATTACTTCATCCTGTCACGGCTGTCTGAGAATGCGAGCCAGTGGGAACTTGCACTGTCGCTCTTTCATCGACACAAGGCAAAAAAAAACCACTCAGCATCTCTTTTATACGGCTTAATGTCATTTTAAGGGTGTTAGTCATCAGATAAACAGATGCAGATGGATTGAATTTAGTTTAGAAGTTTTAACATCTGTTGATTTACTACCTGTTATTCCAGCAGTTAAACGTGTAATTTGAGCTGAAATGGTGAATTTAGTCATTTAATTCTAGTGTGTCTGAAGTCAAATTTAATTTGAAGTGAATAACGTTACTGTGATCCAGATGTAAGCAAGAAAAAGAGAGAATTCTTGACTTGCAATCTGAAATCTTTCACTAGATGTCATCATAGCCTCAGCTGCTTTGAAACATGTGCCAGTCAGATTTGTGTTATCTGGAGAAGTGTTGGGTATGACCCTAATAACGTGTACCATGACTCTCTGGTGCAGTGTCATTGTAAGTAAGCTGTGCAGATGGTTTGCAGCTGTAGGGATGTGTTGAATATCTATGCAGAAGTTTCTATTATTAAATAGAATAAATCATTGTGAAATCTCTGTGCATTTCTACGACTTGAATCAACAGTGGCTTCCTGCCTGGACCTGGCTGTTTAAAAGTCAATAGGAATAATCTGCTTAGAGCTTTTGTTAGTAGCTGTTAGGTGTCCATGTTTACTTACGACTTAATTGGTCCCAGTTTGTTATGGCCTGGAATGCTTTGATTATAGCTATTTAGGGAGGAAGAGTGGCGTTTGGATATCTTTTGACACAGGAAGAGAATGTCATTCATTCCTCTGCTCCCGCTCTGAGTTAAAAAAAAAAAACCAGGCAGAAGAAAAGGGGCACAGGGAGGAACTGACAGTGCTACGACAAACACAAAGAATGTCTGCTGCATCGGACCCCCCGCCGTTCACCACTCTGCAGAAAGAACACATACAGCAGCTTCCTGACAAACAGAAGGAATCTGTAGTTTTTACTTTAAGGATTATCGAGAAGTAAACGGCACATTTGGCGTGTCTGATCAGGTGGACAGGGGAGGCTCTGTCAGGTAGGGGCTGTCCCACTCCTCCCTTTTTGCTCTTCCTGTCCGTGTTTTGGCATCAGAAGGAGCAAAGGAAAAAGCAAAGCCCCGAAAGGATTTCCTCAGTGTTTACTGTGGATGATCCTCATGGCTCCTGCATGCTAAAGCTGGGCAAGGCAGGGCCCGCAAACCCAAAGCACCAGGGTGAATGAGGAACAGCAAACGGGGCTATATTGAGTAAAATTTCCTCCAGGGAAGGCATAAAGACAAAACTTTCTTTTTTTGCTCTGCTGTCTTGACAGAATGTTGAAAGTTTTTATACTTGACAGCTAAATTGTGGTGGTTCATGTTGCTTTCACTGTTCAGCAGGGTAGGGAGTATGTTGAAGTAACTCTGAGGAATGGTGCATGGCTGTAAGTGGGTGGTTTGGGCTGTGCAGTGTGGGAGGCCAGGCCCCAGCGCAAATTAAAGACTTCTCTGTGAAAGTCCCAGACTCGGCTACAGTAATATGAGTTAGTGTGTGTGTGTGTGTGTGTGTGTGTGTGTATGTGAGTGACTGAGCCTGTGTGGAAGCGGCCAGCGGGGAAGAGACCCAACCCTCCCTCTCTTTTTATTTTTTTTTAACCAGTCATTAAAAATAAGCCATAGCTCACCCCCGGTACACACTGAGAGACAGCGAGAGGGAGAGAAAGAATGCATCTCCTCTTTCTCCTCCCTTTCTTTGAGCTTTGCTGCTTCACTAACCAAGTAAAACGGGGAGGAAAGGGAGGAGGGGGGGGGTTGTGTTCAAGGGGTACTGACTCTACTCAGAGGTTTTTTAAGACACACTCTCAGACCCCCTCCCCCATGTAAAGTTTTTTTTTTCTATCCAGGAGGGGAGAGAGAGAAAGAGATGAATGGGGAAAGGAATGCAGGAGACAAACGAGTGCTCTCGGCAGGAGAGTGGGAATGCTGGAGAGACTATTGTTCCTCCCCCATAAGATTCTGCAGGGAGTGGATGTAAACACGTAGGAAGAGAGGGAAGAGGGGTGTGACAAATCACACCTGAGAGACAGATTGAGCTCTGCAGCATCTAGTCTGATATACATATTTACCCCGATGCATGCAGTCTCCTTCGCTCGTTACTTTGGACACACAGCTGCACACACATGCAGCCAGTGCCTATAGCTGCCATCTCGTCTTTCTCTCCGCCCCCCCCCCCCCCCCCCAACCCCTTCAACAGGATGTATAGGGTCATAGGGTCAGGACTGGAAACCACAAAAGATAGTATGCGTCAGTGTAGCCTGGTTCTCGTTCTAAATCCCCTCGTAGCCCCTCGTGTACCTCCTACCTTTTCTCTCTCCCCCCCTTTTTTTTTTCTCAAAGTTTTCCTCTTTCTTTCTCTTAACTTTCCATCTCCCTCTCTCCATCCATCCTTCTCCTCCTCCCCCCCTCCTGCCCCGTTCCTCCTCTCATATAGGAGACGCAATAAGGCCTTACGTTTGGTTTTGGGGCCCAGATGGCTTTAGCATGCCTCTGGCGGTGGATTAAGCCCGCCAGTGTCTCCTTTCCCCTCCATGTGCAAGTGGTCAGGACAAAGAGCGTCAAACAGGGGGAATGGAGGAAGGAATGCGACGGGAGAGAAAAAAAACCCCAGCACTGTGAAACAACACCCGACACTGATGTTTCACGGCATTCCTGGAAAAGTAAACTCAAATGCTTGTAAAAAAAACAAAACCAAAAAAACGGCAGCCAGCTTTGCTGTTACTTTTTGTGCCTAGTCATTTTATGATTCAAGTTCTGGCCTTCTTTGCCTCTTGGAGATCATCTCCAGAGTGCTTGTTGCATGCTAAACCACGGAAAGAAGAAGTGAACTTTTGACCACATTCTGCGGCATTTATATGTAAATAGCAGCTGCAGCAAGCAGTGATCCTTCATGTAATGACATGACACCGGCATTGTGTTTAAGCCCTCTCCATTAAGACTGATTCCTGTGCGTGTGTGTGTGTCAGCACCTTGTCTTTTTGTCTGTCTGGCTGTGTGTTTGCTATTTTGTCCCAGAGTCCGTTACTCCCAAGGCCTGCGGTTATGTTTTCCTGTACTCGGCCCTAACTTCGCAGACTTTCAGTTCTTGTGGACAGTCTGTCATGTTTTATCAGGGAGCTGTGTTAAGCACTTGGAGACACTGTGGTGGCAACATTGCTTTGTTGTTGTCGGTATTTTTAGTGTGGCAGACACTGGCCTAAGTGGGCTGTATTATCCACTTAGCAACACAAAATACCACCATTAAGACTCTGTCCTCTCTTCTTCTTTCACTCTATCTTTATCTCTGCGTTCTTGACATTACCAAAATGATGTAGGCGTAGTAGCTGCTCAGTCACAAAGCCAGTTAAATTAAATGACTAACTGATCTCCCTCCCAGCTAGATGATTCTGTTTTTAGGTATGCCTAACTTGTTACAGTTGCCCATGCTGTCATTGCCAGCACATACGATGTGTCACCCTGCAGAGTCTACTTTTAAAGTTTCAGTCAGTCGGTGAGCAATGCTGTAGGAAATGAGTGCAGTGAAAGCATGCGTGAGATGTGTGGGCGTGTTAGCTTTAGCGCTGGAGCTAATGCTCAGGTTCATGCCCCGCGAAGCAGCTGGAATTTACAGGAACTGAAGGAAACGGCACACCAAACTTATCCTCTATCCTATCCCCCTTTTCTCTTCCACATCCTTTTTTCTCTCTTTTATTCCTTCTTTATCTCTCACCCTCTCTTCTTACGTTGAGTGACTATGCTCTCTCTTTCAACCCCCTGCAGGCAGGTTCTTTTGGGCAGAAACAAAAGACTGATGTGTCTCTTCATGTGGTTGTGCACTAGTCGGGGTAAAGCCCTTGCAAAGGAGTAACGGAGAACAATGGAAAAGGCCTGGAGCTGTCGCAGAGCAGGTCTAATGAGAAAACTGCCACCATGTCAGAAAAGTCTACAGGAGATTAGCTCACATGCTTCAGTACTATACGGATGTGGAGGAACTAAGGGATTACATATTTAAACAAAATCCAAGATGATTATACCTGACAATATAACAGATGTCATCTAGTTGCTATTTACAGTGTTGACGATCACACTACTGTTAGAGTAATTGCTAGTTATTTGGAGATTTTAAGGGATATAAAAGAATCAGTTGGTGATGTCACTTCCCTCACGATGGTTAACTTCAAAACACTTAATCTTCAATGTAGTTTGGATCTAGAATAAATGTGATCACTAACAAGTGTGTTTTAAAAGTCAACTCTCGCTTTTTATTTTCCCGCCCCATTTGTTGTTGTTTTTTTTTAAACTCTCAGCATGTCTCTCCCTGTCTGTCACTGATTAACACCGTGAAGAGAACGCCAAGCCATAAAAAGAGGAATGCAGGTAACCAAGGCTCTCTGTGAACTTGAAGCTCAGGAAAGTGGGTTAAGTGAAGTGAATCTGTTGCCTAACAGTGAGCAGCTGCTTGCGAGATTTAGCGTTGGCTGACAGTTGTAAACACACTCTTATCTAGTGATTCAGGAGACTCCAGCCTGCCAGAGCAGTTACCCACTGTTGACACGGGTTTCTGTTAAAAAGGGCACACTGAGCACACGACTTTGTAGATAGCGCTGTTGGTCTGAGGACACCGGAGGCATATTTCACAAATGTTTCGTGCTGATAGGCTATGCATGCTTATGTTTAACTCGAGAGAGAAAAACTATTTAAAAGCTGCAGTTAGTGCAGGATGTTTACAAAACTGGTACCATTTGCACTGAGAACTCCCTCCCCAGCAGGCACTCACACATGCTAAAAATATTCTTTTTAAAAGGCACTCGCAAACTGCCACCTTCCCCTCATGCGCACACATAAACACAGGGAGCTATTGTGTCTGAGAGTTCAGGCATCTGGAGAGCAGAAACCCTCTCTGGTGACCTCTGACCTCTGGTGGCTGAGAGGCGTAGACAGACATGAGGGTCTGTGGGAGACTTTCAGGTGACTCAGAGGGCTGTCAGCGGACTTTTTAAGCACTATTGTATACGCTGTGTGCAGGGTTTATTGTGTCTCTGCAGTATTAGTTGATTAGCAGTGATAAGTGATGAGCAACAAACCTGCTATCTTAGCTTAGTTTACCCACTTTGAAACTCAAGGCCATTTTTGGTGTTTTTAACAGTTACTCATAGGACTCTACCGGAGGCCATGTTGAGTCATCTAGAGTGTGCCTTGTATTTCTTCATTGTTGTTCACAACAGCAGTGTAATGTCAGCCTGTGTGAACCTTTCAGTTTATTGTCAGCTCAATACACTGCCCTGGAAACCCAGTGACAAAGTTTCCAAGACAAACTGGTTGGTATAGTTAAGCACTCAGCTGCACAAAGCTACTGCTTCTACTCCACAAACAATACTGGATCATTATTTGCAACACAGTGGCACCCAGTAGTTCTCTTTATGCTGTTATCCTGGTGTTTATTTGATTTTTTAATTTACGCTAGCTGTGACCCATTACTCCTGCTGTGTTTTCCTGTTGGCTGGTGGTTGAGCTGGGTGTCAGTGCAGCTGGAGTGTACCCTGTCAAGGTAAACAAATGGCCAACAGAAGCTCCCCTCTGCTCGCTGCTGGTAAAACGCCAAGCCTCCCGGCAAACTTCATGTTGCTATGTGTCGCCATGGTGACGCCCTCACAAAGGACTCCAGCTGGTTCTCTATGCGTGTGTGACAGAGAGATAGAGGGAGAGAGAGAGATAGAGGGAGAGAGAGAGAGAGAGACGGACAAATGGACAGAGAGCGAACAGACGGAGCAGGGCAGCAACTCTCTGATTTACCCTCGTCCCTCCTCCTCCTCCTCCTCCTCCCCAGTCCTGTTCAGCTCCTCTTCACTGTTCGCTATTCTCTGCCCTCTCCCCTCTGGCAGACCCTCATCCCAAACACAGTGCAGCTGGGCTCAGCTGTCAATGTTCCCCCATACTGACCGCCCCCTTTCCGGGCCTTTGTATTTGTTTGGATGGTGGTGGATTTGCCCTTGGCCCCCGCGCGGGGGAGCCCGTTCCTGTTAGCTAAACTCCTAAACCAAACCGTCTGCTCTTTGAAGTGGCCTATCACACAGATATACAGATTGGAGATTACAAGGCAGCTGTCTGCCTTGAATCCGTCCAGTATCATGGACACGATGATTAAATAAAGGAAACACCTATGCAGACACATAAATTGGACACAGTGGTCAGCAGAGCCAAAAGGAGGTGGCCAGCAGATCTGTTTTTGTTCAGAAGGCAAGCAAACTGAATGCAGCCTTTGCTTTGTCTCCGGGGAGGGAAGAGGCTTTCTTTGATATTATGAAGCCCAGAGGTGGGGGATTGCTCTGCCAAGAAGAACTGCTATTCACACCAACTTGTCGGCATGGGACTTTTGAAGTATTTGTCAAAAGAGGGATTTGGCAGAGGGCCACTAGAGTTTTGTCATTCACAAACTCTTCTCTTTGGGATGACAATGTTCGCAGCAGGCTGCACCTACCTCTGTGAGGGGAGAGATGAAATTCCTCAATTCCATTGAGTCAGGAAGTTCTTCTCATTTCACAAGATGTATGAATGATGGCTTTCTTTTTTTTTCTGTGTTCAAATCTCCACTAACCTGATATAATGGATTGACGGAACAACTTTTTTGTGTGCTTGTCAGTGTGGTTAGTGTAGAGTTTTCCACATTCCTTCTTGAGGGTCTGGTGGAATCCTGCGTCACATTTTGTACTTCACTTTGTCCTTGACTGTCTGTGTGCGTGGGAGGTCCGGGCAGTGTAGCTGTCTAATGCTTTCATGGCTGCAAGAGGATCAAACTGTTTTTCTTATCATTTCTGTGGCAACTGGAAAATTGGCTGCGGTTTTATCAGGCCAGTTGTTTTGGTCAGCTCTTCTCTCACTATTGACGGACAGGCAGAAATGAAATTCCCTTAGTTTCTTTTAAGCTTTTCTAAGTTAAAATCAATTCATTTTGCTAAATGTTTGATGACTCATTTTTACACACTTACATCCAAGTCACAGGCTTTGGCCAAGTCACTGTTGACAACAGCTCGTGATGAATGGAGAGCATATCAGTGGCAGGAAACCTGTGGTCTCCCTTGATGTGGAGAAGTTGAAACGTTAAACTGGGTTATGTCAATGTTATTTGTGTGCCTCCGTGCCTTCGTGTGCATGTCTGCAAGCCAGGGTGCGCATTCGTGTGTGTGTGTGTGTATGTAAGTATGTTCCGACTCCCGAGTGTGTTTACTTTACCTGTCTTGGCATTCAAACCCCCCCCCCCCCCGTCATTCTCCGGCGTGTCTGTCTCTCGCAGTGACAGCTAGGTGGGACGTGGCATGTCGTCTCCTGTTTCATACAGCGCTTTATTGAGCGGATGGAAACCCTCTGTTCTTTAACCCTTCTCTGGGTCTGATAGGAACACACACACACACACAAGTGTGACTTTTAGATGACTTCAGGGGATAGAAGCTCTGAAAGGGGCTGACATTCTATCCTTTGAACCTCCACGCCTGATAGGGGCAGGACCTCGCCCCGTCTCTCTCTCTCTGTGTGAGTGCATGTGTGTGTTCGCTGAGTATTTTTTGTTCCCGTGTGGGTCTGTACTCCGTGACCTTTCTGAAGCTTAGCCCTGGATGTCGATCATATTCCCTAGACATCTGAAAAGATGAGACAGTGCCGCATATCGTGACATGCTCCGATGATCCCGCCTAAGATGTCTGTAGCAGTAATTCCTGCACATACAGTATCTCCCAAAACATATGACATTTAGCCGTAGAAGGAAATACAGTAAGTCATCTCCTTTTGTCTCTCTTGTGGTTTGTTACACCGCCATCAAAGGCACTCGTATAAGCAACTGTGATCTCATCTCAACACAGCATTCATCCCGTCTGAGGGCTTTCCAACTTGTCATAACCTGACAGAAATCTCGTCTGGGATCATCCAATCAGTGCTGGCGAGGCATGAAAAGGAGGGTTGGTGGAGGGCGGTGGATGACTCTGACAAACCAAGAGGATGAAGTCAGCCCTCGGTTCACCTCCAATATGTTAGGGCCTCTCTGTAGCTGTCAGTGAGATGGCAAGACACAAGGCAAACAACATCCCGCTCTAATAGTTTAAGACATGGCTGCTCACGCTGGGTGTGGCTGGCAACAGTTGTCTGCCGCACACAGAGCAGCGATCTCTCTCCGCAGTAGAATGTTTGTCTTTTGTAGGGATTAAAAAGGGATCCAGGAAACCCGGTGTCCTAGTTCTGCTGCAGAGCAGAAAGAGCGAGAGAGAGCGACCTAGTTTTGATAATAGCACCATCCCAGGAAGGAGATTCCAAGGCATAATGTAGTTCGAAGGTGGCTGTTATTATCTTTCTTTAGACAGTCTTTTTGTCTGTTGGAATGTTTTACACTCAGGCTACTGAGTCAGCGTGTGAGTGGCTCCATTGTCTGTGCAGAACCTGTAGCTGTAACCTGAGAGGGAGAGTGTAACTGAGCAGCACTATGATGCTTTTTAATATCCATTTGTTTGGATTTAATGCAAAGCCTTTGGAGTGTACTGAGCTCTCTAGCTTACTTCTACAATATAATTTAACTCATGTGATTTATCAGAAATTAAATGCAACTTCTGTGTAATTATACATGCAAACAACAGCAAGGCACACGAGCACGAAGGGCTTTTTTCTGCGCCATCAAATTGTTTTGGATGTGGACAGTAACTGCGTAGAGGGCTTAACCATCTACATCAGTGGGTCAAGTGACTGAAATACTAATCCTATTACTAGACGAGGCTCTGATTTGTTAAAGTTGCCCCTAATCTACTGTCCATGTTGACTCCAACAGAGGGACCTAAGACCTTGTGGTAAACTGTCAGGGTGTCAGCTGTCACCGAGTGTTTTTCCTCTCAGGCAGTGATTCATCTAAATTCAATAACCTTTTAAATTACAATATGTTGCATAACATGCATGCATACTTTCATTCACAAATTTCTATTTATACATTTCTGCCATGTAGTTGCTGGTTTTTGTACATTTAATATACTCCATATACAAATATTTAGAAAATAACTTTATCCTACATTTCTTATAATGCAACTCAAATCTATCTCCTCAATGCCTCTTTCAAACTTCACATCCCCAATATGTAAAAATGTAAGCTTCATGCCCAATTTGAGATAACCCTGATGATGTCACAATGACATCATCTGGATTATTTCCCCAGGAATTTAGACCGCTTCCTCCAGAGCCACAGAGGAAAATATAAACAGGCTCTATTCTCCTTCTCCTCTTATACTCCTTGTGATGAGTGAAATGAACTGAATAGATTTTTTGAGATGTACACTTTTATTCATACGTTTCCATCTTTCTCTGTCTCCTCCCTGCAGTGTCATCATGCATCACCACCTACAAGAAGACACCTCCCCCAGTCCCACCACGGACCACTCCATCCAAACCCTTCATATCCATCACAGCACAGAGCAGCACCGAGTCCGCTCAGGACGCCTACATGGACGGGGCCTCCGGCCAGCGGACGGGCATCAGCTCCCAGCCGGGCATGTCCAACTCCACGGAGAGCATCGACAGCATGAAGGCCCTGACGGCAGCCATAGAGGCGGCTAACGCTCAGGTGCACGGCCCAGCCAGCCAGCATGTCACCAACAGCACCATCACCATCACTGCCACCGCCACCACCTCTGCCGTCGCGCACGTCTCCGCAGACAGCAAGGCACAGAGGGAAGCGCTCCGCAAGTGCCTCTCCATAGGGATCCAGGTTTGTCCATGAGCCTGTTTTAGGTTTCCTAGTTAAACTCTGGCTTGTAGTTTGACAGTTTTTCCCTTCCTCTTAGGTGGACCCAGAGGAAGAAGGGCTGACGGAGGAGCAGTCTAAATTCCAGTCGATAGGAATTCAGGTGGAGGATGAGCGATGGTGAGTAAAGAGACAGAGAGAGAAAAAGAAGGAGGTTGTAAAAGTGAAACTGGATAAGTCTGACGGGAGGGATGAGGCAGAGGTAGCAGGAGCAGGAAGAGGACCTGTGGAGGCAGGGAGAAGTTTGTAGTGAGCAGCGAAGCTTATGCCCCCCTGCCCTGGCTTATCTGCAGCAGCTGTCCCCAGTTCAGGGGAGGTTGGCGTCAGAGCCCCCTCAGCCAGGGGCCCACAAGTGACAGCTGGGCCAGAGGATGTGGTGCAGGGAGCTGGGAAGGTGGAGGGGGTGAGTTGACAGCCATCTGTTGCTCCAGTCATTGTGATTCAGGCTACTTTGAGGCTGTGTGTTTGTGTGTTTGCGCATGTGTGGGAGGGAGGGAGAAGAAAAGGGAGGGAGTTTTATGGGGTTTGTTTAGCTCTGAGCGCACAGAGAGACTGCTGTGCTGTCAGCTACGTTCTCTCGTTCTGCAACATGTTCCCAGTCTGAGGAGAAGCAGAGTAGTGAGCATGCTGTTTCATTAGCTCATATTGTATCTCAGGCTTATCAAGGCCTCTGGTGGGACTCGCAGGCATTTATTTGGTTTCGTTGTCGGCTTTCGTTTACGCTGTCAAAACAGTGACCTTCTGTTTGGTGAGGGAAGGTGACAAATTTAGCCAGGGTACCTGTTTCGTGCGGTAGCCAAGTCATGCTTCAGTAATTCAGAGACACATCACCTTTATTCAAAGGTCACAGTGAGGGCTGAGTCCAGCACTTTAAAACACACACTTACACAGTGTCAGGGAATGTGAGGGGCTTTCTGAAAGGGGAGGACTCAGCTGAGTGACCAAGTTGTGAGTTCCCAGAGTTGCCAAGCCAAATATTAACTCACCCAGACACCTTCTGGTCTGCGGAGGCTTGGATGTTATGCAGCACTTGTGCATTTCTCTGGTTAATGTTTGGTGTAGGTGGGAGGGTATTTATTTTTGTTGGTGCATGTTTTGATTTGTTTACCTGTTTGCTTGCATCTGTGTGTGTGTGTGTGTGTGTGTGTGTGTGTGTGTGTGTGTGTGTGTGTGTGTGCGTGTGCGTGTGTGTGTTGGTCCATGCAAGTGCGTGTGTGTACCTGGGAGGTCCGGGCATGCTGCCCCCTACATTAGATTTCCCAGACAGAGAGAGTGCCAAACTCCTACAGACCCGGTCCAGTGCTCAAACTGCCTTATTTTTGTGTCTGTGTCTGTGTGTGTGTGTGTGTGTGTGTGTGTGTGTGTGTGTGTGTGTGTGTGTGTGTGTGTGTGTGTGTGTGTGTGTGTGTGTGTGTGTGTGTGTGTGTGTGTGTGTGTGTGTTGGAGAGATAGAGAGAGTTTTTATATGCAGCAGTTGCAGGTCATAACCTCACCTCGCTGTTTGAACTAGGATTAGGTGAGAGGGAGTGGAAGAGAGCTGTTAGTGAGATAAACACAACCAAAAACATGCTTATCTTTACACACACTTCTTTCTATTTTGAAATGTTGGATGATTAAAACAAATCTATTTATGAATCATATTTTCCCCAGAAAGGTGTTTTTTCTATATATATTTTTCTGTATGTATAACATGAATAAAAATAAATGCTAGTATCTGATCACAAACACGCAAAGAAAGTCCAAAAAGAAACTTTGATACACAAATGTGAAAGAATTTGATGCATCAACTGACGGATTCCGATTATTTTTAGGGCCTTGCAAGTTCAGGCTCTGGAGTTGGTGATCACCAAATGGCTTTGTGGTCAGAGGGGGATGTGGGGTATTGCTCATGGTCCTATGACTAAACCATATGCACAACCATCTTGAAAAGTCAACTTAACGGCAATCTAGACCTCCCTGTCTTTTTATTTTTGTCCTAACTCACTGGAGGTTTGTCCTTACTGACATAAGACAAACAAAGAAGGAGCCTCTCATATGCGATGTTAAATGTCAAAAATGTGTTTTCCGTCATCCAACATATTTCTCTCAGCTTGTTCCGGCACTTCTTTATCCAAATAAAACAGCAGACTGTTTTTGTTTAAAGAGGCTTCAGTATTTCCTCATGTTTGTGGTGTCCACCACGTTCTGTGCAGGTGAGAGGCGAATTAATACAATTATAAACAAAAACCTAGAGGTTAGGAGGCCCCTTGGAAAGCAGCAGCATAAGGAATGCAAGACTCCACCTATGTTGTAATTTACAACTTTCCGTCATGTTCACCACATGAATGTTATGAGAACACTGACTTTCAGCGTTTTTATGTGGGGTTTTTTCTCTCCTGCATACCTTTTTTTATATTTTACACTCTCATCTCTCTCTCACATTTTTCTCTTTTCTTTTTTAATGCACTTCCTTGTTCTTTGGCCGTCTGTCTATTGATACGTCTGTCTTTCTGTCGGGGCTGTGTTTGGCCTTGCCCGTCTCTGCCCCTGCAGGAAGTTGTTAGCAGGCTGATAGAAAGCAGACTGAGGTCATTAGATCTGAACACCTGCTTGGAGGAGTTACTCTTTAACTGCTCTTCACACACACTCACGGGCTGCTTGCACGTACACATAAAGCACATACACACTGTGTTTGATCTAGCCGAAGTCACTCCCTTGTTCCTGCTCTCTCTTTTTCTGTTCACGGAAGAAGAGAGATGAATGAGAAAAGGGGAGGTTAGAGATGAATGGGTAGCTTCGAGGAGGAGTGTGCGTCCGGAGACGGGCCGAGGCAGACGTGATGGAGCTATGATCATTTGTGTGTGTCGAGCTGCAGGCAGGTCAGGCTGAGGTTCATGTGTGAGAGGACTGTGGGCATGTTTTGATCAGAGTACAGCTAGCAGGCTGGCAAGTCAATCTTGTTTTCTGGCTGTAACTTAATACTAATTTCCCGTTTATTGACATCAAAATAGTAAAAAAATGTAAACCTTCACATGTTGGTAACGGTCAGATATTGTATTCTCAGTGTACCAGAATTTTAAAGTTTGCATGAAGACGTATGTGATGAGTTAAAATGCGTACTCTTCCGCTTTTACTCACTTTTTATTTGTTTCCTCTGAGCCCCTGTCCATGTGGGCCCGCTTTGTTGTATGCTTAACAAAGCGTTTCTCTGGTTTGCTCCCTGGCACATTTTTGTATGCTTTAATAAAATATGTGCTTTGAGTCATATACCAATTTGAGTTGTAATCCTGTAATGATAAGACCACTGGCTCCTCTTTACACCCAAGTCCCCCCCCACAACCCTCCCAACACTAATGTCCCTCTGGTGTCCCATTTATTACTGGGGTGGCGAGCTGCTCTATAGAACATAGCTAAATGTCTGTGTGTGTTGATTTAATCTTTATACGTGTGTGTGTGTGTGTGTGTGTGTGTGTGTGTGTGTGTGTGTGTGTGTGTGTGTGTGTGTGTGTGTGTGTGTGTGTGTGTGTGTGTGTGTGTGTGTGTGTGTGTGTCTGTGTGTGTGTGTCTGTGTGTGTGTCTGCTTTTGCAAAGAGTGTGGAGGGACTTGGCAAAGGCTGTTCAACAGCGGCACAAAGCCTCTGAGCCAAATAGGACATGGCACACACAGCTGTAGACCGGGTTCCCAGGTGTGTGTGTGTGTGTGTGTGTGTGTTGTTTATGTATCGGCACCAGAGCAGGGCTTGTGGTGCAGCAGACGACTGCAGAGTCTGTTGCTTCTGAATGAGCCAGGTGACAAAACACACACACACACACACATAAAAGACGTTCCAAACTACAAATGCTATTCATCGCTATCAGTGATGAAATTGCTGCGATCATTTCAATTTTTCATATTCGGATCACCTCCAAGAACTGTGTGTAAACAGTTTATCATACTTACTACTAACAGGAGACGCTAATGTGGTACTACTATACAATTTGTGTGTAATCAATCACATAAAATTACATTTTTAAGTGGGTTTCTCCCTTCTTTCCTAGCTACCGCAGGATGACCCGCTCCAACAGCGTAACCGCGGCGGTGCAGGCCGACCTCGACGACCCCACCGACGCCCCAGAGCTGCCACCACGTCACTGTGCCACCATGCCACGCCAGCTTTCCCGCGATGCCGCCTCCTCCACCGTCAGCATCCAGGGCTCGGGGAACCACTACCACGCCTGTGCCGCCGACGACTTCGGGGAGGTGGGGTTCGACCCTTCGATCCTGCCCCCTCCGGACCCATGGATGGACAGCGTGGCCGAGCCAGAGGGGGAGGCTCTGCAGGCCGTCGGCCGATCGGTGTGTCCCCGCGACGGCCGCTGGTTCCTCAAGCTGCTGCAGGCCGAGACGGAGCGTATGGAGGGCTGGTGTCGACAGATGGAGCAGGATGAGATGGAGAATGAGCTGCCTGATGAGAGTGAGTTGAGTCATTGAGCTTAAATGCCAAGATAATAAGACTGATATCGCATCTATTTTTATCCTCTCATCTCCTTTCCTCTCCTCTCCTCTCCTCTGATTTGATTTGGAGGGTGCTGATATTCATAACATTGGACCACAATAGCTGCTTGTTCCTGTCTCAGGCCCTCTGGCCTCTACAGACATACCGTGCATACTTATCAATGGGCCGCTGCTGGCCCCTGCCTGCACATCTGTCCTTTAGACACACTGTATAATGAACTCTCACACAAAAACAGTGAAGGGGTTTCTCTCTGCGCTCCTGCAGGCAGCTATTATTTGATCTTGATGTAACACAAATGTGCACACTGCAGTGCATGTCTGTATACACACACACACACACGTCTAAATATGTTTTATGCATATACACTCATGCACAT
This sequence comes from Anoplopoma fimbria, assembly GCF_027596085.1. Classification (NCBI taxonomy): domain Eukaryota; kingdom Metazoa; phylum Chordata; class Actinopteri; order Perciformes; family Anoplopomatidae; genus Anoplopoma; species Anoplopoma fimbria. The sequence continues at coordinate 8,289,086 of NC_072469.1, forward strand.
ACCGGACTGGGCAAAACAAGCCTCAGGCAATCGGCACTTTGTTTATACCTGGCTGTACTGTGCAGCTGATTTCATGTCAAACCGAAAATGTTATTGTTTATGCAGCTAGTGTGCTGTTATGGTTACAGGCAAGATATTCTCTCACAGAACATGCTGAACAGGGAGCCTGTCTCAAGGTTATGTTTCCCCAGATCCCACGCTAACATGTACACACACACACACACACACACACACACACACACACACACACACACACACACACACACACACACACACACACACACACACGTACATACACCCATCCTGAAGCAGTAGAAAACATAGATTCATTACTCCCCTCTCAGTTTCTGATCCCATTTTTCTTCACGTACACTAATGTATACACTGACAGCTCCTCTCCACAGGGATATGTGAGTCAATAGGTCTGGCATCGGTGTCAGGTTATGCAGTACTACCTTGTTTATCTCATATATCAGTCCGCTAAACAGTCACTGTGAGAGAAATATACTGTAATAGTATATTCTTTTATAACTATATGCTTATTTTTACGTTTCGTTTTGATACAAAACATCAACGAAAGCATTTATTATGTATTGTAAATATGGCATTTTGAATTGTGTATTTATATAGATTGCTATTTTGCATGTCTTCAAATTTGGAATTTTAGTGCATTTTAGTAATTATTTCACTTCCCTAAATGATTTGTTTCTGATAGGCACAGATTAAAAATGGGTTCTAGGATATCCTTTTGTGTTGCATCACAAATGCAGCCTGTCTGCTAGTGCTGCAACATGGCTGCAGTATGCGGCACTGTGAGTAATTGCATTGTGAATTCTGTGTGTGTGTGTGTGTGTGCGTGCATGCATGCATGTGCGTCTGTTCCTTTCTGCAGTCCTGGGGAAGATCCGCAGTGCAGTGGGGAGTGCCCAGCTGCTGATGTCCCAGAAGTTCCAGCAGTTCCGGGAGCTGTGTGAAGAGAATCTGGTATGTGTCACCTCATCCTCTGCATGCTTCCCCAGCCCTCCCCCCACAACACTGACATCATCCTGCACAAATCATCCTGACAGGGCAGACCAGAGCTCATTTACTATGCAACTAGTGTAGAGTGTGCATCTGCACACCCTTACTGTCTTTCACATACAAAAAATAGAACTTGATGTGTGAAAATAACTGTCTGGTTTATCTTTCTGTATTGAAGATGCCAAAAGCTTTTTATTGCATACATATTTACATGTATATGTTTAAAGTAATGATGCATAATATACCCATTATATAACAATAAGATACATACAATTTGTGACTGGAATATGTCTATATTTATATTGTTTATGAAGCAGTGGATCACATCGAATAAAAGATGATTGACAGATAAACTGACAAATTGATATGTCAAATAACTTGCCCCTCAACATGCATTTCACTCACTCTAAAGCCAGATCTGTGATTTGTGCAGTTTTGGTATTCTGAGTTGCCAGATAGCAACAGCATCTTTCCAAAAATGTGTGATAGGCATTAGACATTATGTGTTTGTATGTGTGACATTTTTGTTTATTTGCAATTTTTGTGTATCAGAACCCAAACGCACACCCAAGGCCCGTCTTCCAGGACCTGGCAGGTTTCTGGGACATGCTCCAGCTCTCCATCGAGAACATTAGCCTGAAGTTTGATGAACTCCACCAACTCAAAGCCAACAACTGGAAACCTCTGACCCCACCAGAAATTCAGGTGCAGCCACACATTGCCAATATCAAATCCATCTAATTTCTAATTTTGTTTTGGAATGCTTTACTAACCCGCATGTTATCTGCTGTCATTGCTGTATATTTTACAATGTAGTTCCTAATGATTGACAGCTCAGCTTTGTTGTAGCATGCAGATATGTGTTGCATACTGTCACGTTGCCTGCCTGACGTCACCACTTGTATTTGTGTTTGTTCTGTCTTGTTGTCGACAGTGAGCTGCTTTTGAGAAGCTTCTCTACCTGCCATGCACCGTTGGGGCCTGTCCGTCTCCAATGATCACTTTTACCTCAGACAATGGCCACCGCCGTGCTCTCTTACCCCACACAAATGGCCGCCACTGTGAACCATAACCTCGTTCAAAGTTGCATGCACATTATGCCGACAAAAGCTTCACTGCTCTTTCTAACCCTTACGCAAGCTGGCTGCAGTTGTGTTGCTCCTTACTGTGTTTAGCTGCAGCTTGCCATGCGGACTCTATCGTCTATCATTGAGACTTTGTCATTCCTGTCCAGGAGAGAAGGATGCCCCCTCCTGTGCCAAAGAAGCCCCTGAAGGGCCACCGTCCTCCCATGGCTAGGGACCGCTCGCTGGAGAGCTCTGAGCGCCAGCGTCTGGAGGCTCGCAAGCGGCTGCTAGCTGCCAAACGTGCCGCGTCGGTTCGGCAGAGCTCTGCTACCGAGAGCGCAGATAGTATCGAGATCTATATCCCGGAGGCTCAGACCAGACTATGAGACACTCAGATGCATGTACCCACACACATGCCCGATACACTGTTCCATACACACTAAAGCACTGAATGGTAAGGCTAGGGTGCCAACATGACCTTATCACACTTTTGCGGATTTCCCAGATCACTGTGGGGATAGTCACAATGGAAGAACAACAACAAATGTACATTTACAGCATTTATTTATTAATCAACTCCCCCTTTTTCCTTAATTTCCCTCCCAGCTTTGATGTAGCAGTCCCTCTCACTTACAAAGATGTATCTTATCTTTTATTTAAGTGGCCTAATATTACAAAGTAAAGCCAGGTGTAGCACAGCAGTGATGCTTCACGTGATAATGTTTCAGGTGCTGAAGAGGTAAACAGGGAGGGAGCATGCATGTTCATGTGGAGTGTGTGTATGTATTTACATGCAAACACATACATGGGATGTATTTGATCTGATCTGCTCAGATCAAATGTATCAAATCAAATGGAAAGGCCAGACCAGACCTATTGACCCGTATATTAGATTTATTATTTATGCTTATTTTGTTTTGATATTTGTATAAAAACCCATGATTGGAGTTTTGATATATTTAATGAGGCCAAACATTATGAAAGAAAATAATGGTAAAGAGACCAGACAAGAAAAGTATGGTGTCAGTTAGCGACACAATTCGCCCTCTGTCTGAAAATAGGTCTTTGCAGCTGCGAGAGGCCGATCTCGGTAAGAAAGTTCAAGAGATCAGATTTTGCTCCTCCAGGTGAAGAAAAGTCACCATTGAGCCAGGAGCAGGTCCTGTGGTTCTGCAAAGACTGAGACTCACTGTTTGAAAATGCCACAAAGCTTATCTGTGCGTGAGTGAGAGAAAGAGTGAGTGTGTGTGGTACGATTCAGATGTTCATTTCAAAAGAGCTTCCTATTTTTCTAGGTCTAATGGGTCCTAGTTGTAATTGAAGATTAAGGTAGCAGTATCAACAAACTGTAAACAAACCAACCCTCTTGTCTCATTCTAGAGTGTTCAAAACATGTTTGTATAAAGAACACACAGTATAATGACATGACACGCATGCTGACTCAAGGTAACTGATATTTTTGTCTTTTTTAAGCAGGTTTAATCTTTTCTCATGTTGCGTTCAAACTCTAGGGTGTTACAGGCATTGCTAAAAATACTGATATTTGGTACAATACTTGTAGTTGTACTGTATTTTATTACGCCATTTTTACACAGGAGAGGTTTATGGACAGTATTGAGACTAAAGGACTGTGCACTATCTCTGCCTCCAAATGAAGCAATTATTTGAAGGTCATACAACAAAAAGATCCAATTTTTAATATTTTGTATTCATGTTTAATTTATTGATTAGGAGAACAATGACTGTTTATTGACATTGTGATTATTATTATGCACTGACAACAAGGCCCTTATACTGTGTTTATTTTTTTTATTTATGTTCATTCTTTAGCATGACAGGCACCTTTTTTTTTAATATCTTTTCTGTTTCAGTGATCAGCCTTAATTTCTAATATGATAGTTGAGCACAACAGCAGTCTCAGGGGAAGAAGTGTGTGTGTGTGTGTGTGTGTGTGTGTGTGTGTGTGTGTGTGTGTGTGTGTGTGTGTGTGTGTGTGTGTGTGTGTGTGTGTGTGTGTGTGTGTGTGTGTGTGTGTGTGTGTGTGTGTGTGTGTGTGTGTGTGTGTGTGTGTGTGTGTGACTGATTTCATGTGACTGTATGTGACCAATGGCTTTGTCTCTTTCTGTAAATAAAACCCCAGTCACCAGGAAAGGCCATGATGGTAAACAGGGGATTAGTATCCATGCCATCTTTTGAGTGATGCCCCTATTGAAAATCTCAGCCCTAATTACTTCTATGTAACAAGGTGTTTCTGTCAGCTGCTTGAATGTGGAGACAATCCTGAGCCAGTTTACCATCACATACTTGTTTTGATAACAGAATAGCAGGACATTGGTGTGTAGTTTGATTTTCTGTATTGATCTGACAAAGTTTCGTGCCATTGGATAACTATAGGTATGGATATATTCCTGCTATTAGTCCCCGTTAAACGGCTACCTGACATTTTCATTGAGAGACGTTTGTGAAGGAACTCTAGTGATGAAGTAACCGTACAGTATGATTTGTATTTCATTTAGTTGGTTGATATGGTTAAGTTAAGAGAGGATGCATAAAAGTAACAATAGTTCAAACTTATTGCCATTTTATGTAAATGAAGGTAATTTTAGCATTTTTTTACTTGTATTTAAATTTAATTGCCTGTCAAATGATCGACTACTTATTTATGTTTATGATATTAACATATCAATATAATGCTCCTGGTATAGCAGGGAGTTAGAAACCAGAATGTTGGATTGTGGTTAACTCTAAAGACACTCCAGCAATCCTGGCAATTCTGAAGCTTGTGATGTAGTTATATTCAGAGAAAAACATTCAAATCAACATTTGTACATACATGAATGTTTCCCTATGTAAATGTAAACATAAAAACCCAATCAAATAACCTATTAAGCAAATATACATTTTGTAATTAATGTTATTACACTGTTGATGTTATGGCACGTGTATGAGCTCTTATCAGCATTAAAAATATATATATCATTGCCATCATTTTGTCGTGTTCATTCCTTTCGCTGTCTCCACATGTGTTTTCAATTGGAATATAATTAAACAGATTACAAGGCCAGCATGGTGTGTTTTTCGGGCATTCCCCTTCCGCAGGGGCGGGCCCCCATAATTAGACAGAACTCTTGGCCTCGGCTTAGCCCCGACGCTCCTGTACATGCAGCTCCTGGCGATTCGTCATTCATACATCAGTCATGTTGATGGGAGGCATGCTGACCTCAGTGGCCAGAGTTCAGAAGAGGGGAGGGGAGGAACAGAGGTGGTTGCGGAAATGGGTGTCGTCTTTGCATAAAGCCTGGCCCAGGGTCAGTCTATCTCTCAGAGGGCCCACCGTGTAGGGCTACAACTGCCCACTGTGGGCCCAGAGGTCTGTCTAAACTCTTATTAGTGATTACATCCCCGAGTTTGGACCCAACCTCCACCACAAGAGCTGTCACTTCTGACAGGCAACATCTGACAAAGAGTAAAAAACTCAAAATGCATTGTGAACACTACTGACTAGCCAATAAAATAAAGATCTTTTATCAGATTACTTTGATATTGCCTTTCACATCCAACCGCATACTATAGCTTGCTAATAAGTTAGGATAGGGTTCTGATTGTACTGAAAAAACAAGCTTCGCAGAGGTCCTTATTTCTTTTAAGAGTATTAAAGACAACAAATCCTATTGAGGCCAATCGAGAAGCTTTGGCAGGAGCAGGAGCGAACAGCTGTCCTCCTAGCCTTGAACGAGCCAGCGTACTCAGTTGTAAGCTGACTTACATTGACTCTATTGAGATGCAGGCACACATAAAGCCCCTTTGGCAAGAAACTGTTGACGTCTGCCATTTGCTCGTGATAATTTATGCAGGATTATGCTAATTGGCAAGAGCTGTTGTAAACCTCTCACACACAGGAATGTCTCTGAATGCCTAACGGTAGCCCGTGGTAAGACATTTACACTTTACTATTTCTGCTCCTTTTATTTACAGAGCATTCCCACTTAATACGCTCTCCGTATCCTCAAGGGATGAATCAGTAATCTCCACAAAGTTCAGTAGGATTTACAAGAACACAGCCTGTATGAATGTGTGTGATCTGTAGGAGGAAAGGGGGGGGGGGGGGGATACCAAATGATCAAATCAGAGATGTAGAAAAACAAAACTTTATTTGAATCCCATGTGACCCCTATTTGCCACAAACATTGCACAGTATGAAAAGAAATCACATCATTGGGCGTCATGTCACATTAACTATACACATGGTCCTATTATACATGAAAATGCTTTTTTGGTGATTTTCAAAAATCGCTGTCTTAGTCAGGTTGTAAAAACAGCAAATGCAGAAAAGACATCTGTAGTGTTTAATTTTCCAGTCCACTGGCCGTCGTTTTTCGCTGAGTGATGGGATGAAGGTTCAGACTAAGAACCTGCTACATTGGTCATCTGAAATATCCCTTGGTTGGGGAAAAAAGGAGTAAAAAAAACCAAAAGCATAGGGTTTTCTTTCTTTTAAAAATAGCTAAAAGTAAATTACAAAATCAAAACTATACTTATACTCATGAAAACACATAACGTTTACTACAGTAGTGAATAAGTTTGTCATAGATGCTGAGAGCAAAGTATGTTTAAGACACTGAGATGACCTTCCTCTGCCTTTAGTGTGCAAACAAACATGGCAGACTAATCATGAGCTGATCTCTGAAATGTAAAACAGTAAACGTGTGTGGACGCGACCGATCTGCGTGATTGGTCAGTGAAGGAGGGCTGACTCTAGCTCATTCTCCGTTCTCTAAAATGAAATACAGTATAATGGAAAGACGTAAGACAGGCAGCATTTCTCCGATAACATTTTTGGTCCCTGTGTGCAAATAAGATACACATGTAGATACATACGCATGTATGTGAAATGAATAAACAACTTACAGCCAAGGCACCTCGATACAGTTTCTTTTTTTTTCAATAAAAAAACGTCCTCATCAATTTGATTGGTATACCAAAAATAGAAATGATCAGGATTTCATGTGGATTTGTTCTCTGTTGCGTGCAGACAAGTCTCTTGAACTCTGAGGAGTTCCACAGTCGAGACACAAAGTCAGTCTCTAATCCCTCTTCTTCTTCTTCTGTCACTTTTAGGAGACCAGCTGTTTGGCTTGCAGCTCCATCTCTGCGGCCCGTTTGAGGGCCACGTCCACCAGGAGCTGGAAGCCGCTGAAGTCTTGCGTGAGGTCTGGAGGGGTGGGTGGAGGGGTGTTGAAAAGCCCGCTGCGGGGGCTCAGGTTGCCCTCCATGCCGTTGCTGCTGAGGATGGTGGTGGTGGCGGTGGTGGTGGTGGTAGGGAGGGGTTTGCTCCCCTGCCCTTCATCCTGGCACCTGAGCAGCGCCTGGACCTGCACGGCATGTAACAGCTCAGCTGCCCTGTCACAGTTCATTCCCGGCACAGAGGGCTGGGAGGCCGTCGGGCTTCCCTGCATCGCTGTGGTGACAGTGGTGTGACAGATGACAGAGGGCCGGCTGGGCACGAGCCCTGGAGAAGGGGACAAGGAGGTGGGAGAGGGCATGGAGGGGGACGCCGCCTTCCTCGGGACACCGGGTTCGAAGCTGGAGGGGTGGAGAGCGCGTTTGTCGTAGCTGTCCTCCGTGCCGCCTGCAGGACTGCCGTGTTTCGGGGACTGGGAGCTGTCGGAGAAGCTGTCGCCCGCTTTGCTACCTTTTCTGGATATGGTGAACTGGTTCGGATCTTTGCCATCTTTTCTCAGCATCTCTGGAAGAAGTCGCCGCCGTGCGTTAATGAACCAGTTGCACACCTGGAGAAGGCAACAACAAAAACCACATGCTGTGAGAAAGCAGCATAACATGGATCACTTGTGTTCTGCCATGCAGTTTAAAAAAAAAATATGCTGGTACACTTATCTCCAGGTGCAGATTGCACCTGTGTTTTCAATAGAGAAATCAAAATGAAAGACTAAACACCACCCGTCATATCCTTCACTGCTTCACACCAGAGGCTGTATATTTCTATTCATTAGCATTTTCTGTATCATCATAAAAACCACACCAAAGATTAGCATAACATCTCACAGTACGAGAAGCTGAACATTAACTTTCAACAAAAAGACCAGTTTGGAATTCCTCATCCTGTATTAAAAATAGTCTTCAATAAAAAGTAATCCCCTCTGTCATAGCAGTAATCACAGTCATCTCTCTTCTTTTTTTCTCTCCGTCCTCCAGGCTAGTCGTAACTAGCTCAGTGAGACTTCCAGCTCCAACCATGTAAATGACTCTGCATTGTTCCCAGACAGCTGGGATGGAAAGGGGCTGGAGGGAGGGAAATTCCTGCCCCAGTGCCTCAGCCAAGCCCACAGCACACAGGGAGTGAGTTTACTCACGTTGTTTCAGACTTGTGCAACACCAACCAGGTTTGGATGACCTTCAATTCACTGTTGATGTGTCATGTTTTGTTTGTCATCTAGGCAGGAAATGATTCAATCAAGCCGACACTTGCTTCCTCTTAACTTTTACGGCAATCTGTTTACGCTCTCAGGGTTCAGTAGCTGTGAAAGCTTAGATAATCTTATCTTTTCAGTCCATACCTGTAGTGTTGAGAGCTGAGTCTCCTTTGACAGGAGGGCTTTCTCCTGCTCAGACGGGTAGGCGTTGTAACGGTGCTCATACAGCCAGTCCCTCAGGATCTGAACCGACTCCTTGGGCAGATTTCCCCGCCGTTTCCTCTTCCCGTTGCTCCCCGAGCTGGACGACAGATCCAGAGGGGCGTCCACGCTGTCCTCGTCATCTGTCTCGCTCCCTGACAGCATCATCAAACCTGCGCAAGCCAAGGAGGGGGACGGGGACGGGGACGACAACAGAGTGTATGAGAACAAGACCAAAAAAATAAAATATGTATCCTCTTATGTCAGCCACCCTGTTGCTAGTCTCCCGGCCCGCTCTGCCGCAGCCGTTCGCCAAACACAAGCTGTCTGGGGAGGCAGCTGATGTGTCAGAAGCAAGCTGTCAAGTTCAGCCATGTGATTCATAAAAGGAGCGAGGGAGGGTGTGAGGAGTGGGAGGAGGAGGAGGGAGCGAAGGAGGGGGGGATGAAGGGGAGGAGGGGGGGGACGTCACAAAGGCTGGTCTGATGCGGTGTCAGTTATAAAACCTGCCCCGACAAATACAAGCCAGGTCTATTGCATAGACCGGGAGCACACCTTGCATGCTTGGATAAGTAAAGCACACCGGGCTGACCACAAGAACAATCCCAGCATAAAAGGGGGATTTTGTTTTGAAGAAAAGCAGCAGTGTTTTTGTAAAGATTACAGAGTTCCCTTCTTATTTAATTTGGCGTTTTAGAAAAAAATAAAAAAAATAAAAGGCATGTCTAATCAAAGTCAATCATGATCAAACAAGATTTGGGCTTCAGAATTACATTGGAATGGGTGGGGAAATAAATCTGCTTATTAACTGTGAAAACTTTGATCTTATTTTTAGTCTGCAATTAGTCTGGCTAGGTGCAGTTTTGAAGCACATGTTAAATGGAATAGAAAGTAGGCTCCAATTGACACAAGTCATGAATATACTGCACTTATTGTATTGGTATTAGTTTGTTTCTGCACTATACTTTTGCTCTGGTTTATGCTCTTAGATGCTTGTTTAAGAAAGGAGATGCACTTCTGGAGACTAGTAGTTCTCTTGAATATGTTGAATACACTTATTGTAAGTCGCTTTGGATAAAAGCATCTGTTAAATGACTGTAATGTAATGTAATATAAATAAGTAAAAAAAAAAAAAAAAAAAAAAAAGATTGCATATGCACTATCTACACATGGATACCAGCAGCTGCAGGCTGACCAGACTCCATTAAGAAATAGCAGAATTAAAAGTCAGAGTGCATTTAATCCACCGCCCTGTGCAGCCTGTTCTGAGGAACACTAGTGGGGGGAAAGCAGCAAGAAAGTTCCCAAGTCTGAGCGGCCAACAGGATGAGGTAATTACGTAGGCTGGCGCAAGGGGGGAGGGGGAGGGGAGACCTGTTGCAAATCAGCGTCTCCAGACTAAACAAAAGAATCTGGGGCTGCGTGCTTCTTTGTATGCAATTCAAAAGTTTCCTACACGCCAACAGTGAGTTCGACATAAACTTAACTCCCTCCGAGATATCACAGCTAAACAAAATATATTTTATATATATTAAAAAAAAAAAAAGAAAGGCATACGTTGACTGGTTATGGAAGTTAAAAGTAACTTGTAAGAGAGGTTTTCTATTGTGTGTGTGTGTGTGTGTGTGTGCGCTGCACCACGAGGTCCTTGAATGTAACAAGGCAACAGCAACTTCCCCACAATGAGGTCAGGACGGTGATTAGCCTGCGTTTGGGTTTAGATACTATTTAAAAGAAAAGGTGACGACGGTGCTTCTGCTCGTGGTCGATAGATAAAAAGATACTATATATATATTTTGGTTTTTTGTTTTTTTTTAAAGCTTGGACGTGGTGTAAATGCAACACTTCAGACTCTTGGTCTCACAACAATAGGCAAACTTTGACTCGGACCATCGCTTCACTTCTCAAACTTTCGACACAAATGTAGCGTTTGTGTGTCTCAAATAAAATCTGTATTCTACCTGGAAAACAAGCCGCTTTTAATGCAGTTTGGACGTTTTTTTTTTTTTAAATAAAAGGGGCTTTAAAAAAGTTAGCAGAGTTAAAACGACACACATGGCAAAAAAAAACAACAAAAACAAAAAAAAACAGTCGTATGTTATTGTGTCAAAACTTGATTTAAACATGTGTTTAAAAAACACAAATGATTGAGGTCTACTTCTGATATCGCGCCAGCACATGGCAGAAAAAAAAAGCTCCCTGTCATGTCTGGAAAGGAAACAATAGACTGCATGGTTTGCCTATGAGGGGAAACCGCTCTGTTAACCGTTCAGCTCGCTGTCTCTGGGTAACTAAACACATTTTGACTTTATTGTTTCCACAAGCATCCAACCTACCCTTTTTCGTCTTCATTTCTCCCCCAGCAAATGCCCACTTTTCCCTCGTCAAAAACGCAGCAGCAGAAGATCGCCTTTGTGTCAGTGCAGTGTTTTCCTCTTTCCTCCAGATATCACCAGCGTGTATCCGAATAATCCGAAAAATCCTTATTCATCAAAACTCTCTTCTTCCCTTCTTCTTCTTTTTTTTTTCTTTCCCCCCCAGAAAAAAATAATAAATGTTTCTTCTGCTCGTCCTTGTTTTGGAGGGGGTAGTGGTGGTGGTGGTGTGTGGTGGGGGGGTTTACCTGAGATATCTGCGTCCCTTCGGCTCAAAGCCCTTTTTCTCATTGACTGTGTGTTTGATCCTGAAACTGGGTGACAGCTATCTTTGACAGCTGCGTGACTCAACGCACAGAGATCCTCCCACCGTGGAGGGCAGAGAGGGGAAGGGAGGAAAAAAAAGAAAAAGAAAAAAAAAAAATCTCTGACATCAGCATGGCTTGTTCCACTGACATGGATACAGTCTCGCCGATCTAGTATATAGTACTGCTGCAGACCCCCCCCAACCACAACCACCACCTCCACCACCTCACAGCAAAAGCATAATAAACAATAACACCTTGTGTATGAAATGATGAGCCACGTAAAAAAACGGGTGTATTTAGGCGGGCAAGTCAGAATGACAACAACAACAACAAGAGGCTGGTGGAAGAGCACTGCGGACCTCGTGGTAACACCCCGCACAAATAACTACCCCGATGAAATATCACAATAGATTTTTTTATATAGACTATGCTTCTTTATGGCAGATTTACAGCATACATTGTGATTTATGGTGCATCCACGTGGTAGCCTATCCGGTATTGATATTATCGCATTTTGTGTTTTTTTTAATTTTTAATTGAATTTCCTTTGACGTCACTTTAGTAGCGATTTTGTAGCCCACAACACACCGTGAAAGAAGTATTATGTGGCATTTAAGTGCATAATACTCGTATATAACAACAAGTGAACCATAATATGGCTAGAAATACAAACAAGTGCTGCGTTTAACTGCGCTTTTCCCTCCAATGTTGCCACTACGGTAGCTCATTCTGTTGTTTCCTTGTAGCGACTGAAGCACTTATTTCCTCTGGTTTACAGTCATTTCCTTTTAAAATGTTAACATTATCTAATAGACTGTCGTTCTAGTTTCTTAGAATGAGAACATGTGTAGAAACATTATGTGCATATGTTATAGGAGGGGGGGTGTTGAGCCATCCTTGTTTTAACTGGAGGTCGGTGCAGCAGTTCAGGTTACTAAAGACAACACTACAGCGGAGGAAGCGAGCAGGGCGCTCATTTGTATGCCGTGCACAACCCTGCGACAGCTGCTGTAGCGTCGCCTCTTTGCATGCATTTGTTCCAGACAGGGGAAGCGTGAAGCTAAATGTCGCCCCCGTGTGTGTGCTTGTGGTACTGCAAACATCATCTGAAACAACTAAGATCCTCGGGCTCCCTCTGGTGGTTGTTGTGCTGCCATGCGAGTTAAACTGACGTTTGGCTGGTTTGATTTAAAAAATAAATAAATACAATATTTATTATTATTATTATATTCCTTTATTGATCCCCATGGGGGAAATTCGAGTGTTGCAGCAGCTCAACTACACAGACACAGACAATAAATACACATACTATGCAATAATAGTTAAAATAGTTTTTTTCTGTCTGTAAATATTATATTTCAGTTATTGTGTTTTTCTACTGTTTTTATTGCTTATTTATAATACTTGGTTTTTTTTATTTTTTTTTTTTTTATTTTTATCTTGTCTTTCTTTACTATGTCTCTTGTGTGCACTTTACTCTATGCTGCTGTAAGCCTGCAAATTTCCCCGCTGCGGGACTAATAAAGGATTATCTTATCTTATCTTATCTTATCTTATACTATACAACAAAATAAAGATAGAACAGAAATAAGAATAAAATCCACTTGATAAATAATAATTCGTTGTTAAATTGTATACTTGTCATCACAAAAACTCCCCATATTGTAATGTTTCTTATGTTTGACAAAGTCATTAGAAATTAAAGGCAGTCTAACTTAATCATGTAAATTAGTTTTCATTTTAATTAACTTTAATTAGTTTCCTTTACAGCTGCAGTTACAGTTGTACCTAACTCGACTGAGGTACTGCCTATATTAAGCACCAAACATAGTGGGATTCTGTTTCAACCGGACAAGCTGAAACAGTCAGTGAGTTAAAATTAGAGACATGAGCAGGTCAGGCCTGCTGTCGCCCCCACTGAGTCGGTTATTATCAGTTATTAGTCAATTATTGAATACTGTGTTTCAAACCCTTCAATCTAAACAATGATTATTATGATAAGTGTTATAATCACCACTGTATTAATGGAAATGCAAAAACCTTATTGTAGTGCTTGCTCAAGTACATTTTTGGATTTTGGCAGGCCTCTTAAATTACTTGTTGTACATTATTTATGTAATTAATAATTTAACTGAAAAACAAAACAACTGAAATTCAGTTTACTTCATCTTTTTTTATGATGCTGTGAGCTTTAGTTTGTTTATTTTTTGTATAGTGTTATAGGTAGGTACAGCGGTTATGTGTGTTCAGGTAATGTTAACAGTTTTTTTTATATTACTAAACCTAGATTATACCTGTGCTTTTTTTTTGTTATTGCTTGAAGTCACACTAATACAGGAGAGATTGGTCAGTAGGACTTTTATTTCTCTTGGCAGAAATAAGAGTAATTGGCCACATGAACGTGTCATACACACTATCACCTATTTAACATCAAACCCTCGACATGTGTCGACTAGTTCAACACTGACGCACTGCTTTAATCAGGAGCTGAAAGTGGAGAGCTGCGTCAAGCTGCATACCACATCATGAACCATACCGGACATGGACTAGCATGCTTTCAAAATAAAGTTGTCATTATCACGTAAATTTGGTAGCAGCCATCAATGTTGACTCTTTATAATAAGTTGGCAAAGGTGTCTGCACAGAGCCAGAGTTGGTTTTGCTATCTACAAATTATTTAGAAAATATAAAAAGTCATTCATCACAGCTAAATTGATGTGCACTCCTGTTTTCTTGACATTTAATTGGGATGGAGTTGAATGGTAATCCAGAGTGGCCACATGGTTGCTCTGTTTTTCAAAGACCACAGCTTAATTATTGTTACCTAAAATATATTAAACTTTCACAATCAGAATTGAACATCTTGTTGCCATGAGAGGATACAAATGTTCTCCTGTTTTGCACACTTTACTCTATTTTAGGTCATAGTAATACGACAAAAACAATGAAAATACTCATAAGTATAGTAATAGAAATGTGAAAACACATTTTGAACAAACTATGCAAAAGGTCAACATCAAGCTTCTGAAAATGTCTATGTGCAAGTAAAGTGTGCAACTGTGTTTCATGCACAGAACTCCTTATAGTGCCTGTGATGAGTCAATTGAAATCCTTTCACTACACAGGTTTCAACCGTGTAGCTAATTAGTCTATGTGACTTTTAATCTAATTGGCTGCACCAGTGGTGATCTAGATCTATTACAGTAAAATCATTTAAGGGAATGAGTCCAAAAAAGTTTTTTTGTATTGTATGCACTCTTACATCAGATTATATTTGTAGTCAGTTTAGGTTTTGTAATTAATGTCACTTAGTGGAGGTCTTTTTGTATTGATCAGTGACAGAAAAAAACACCTTAAATCTATATTGATTCAATGTTGCAGGACATTAAAACATAAAAACCTTTTAAAGGGGGGCAAACAGACTATTAAAGGCACTTCATGCAGGGTTTAGGCTATGCTATTAGTTAGAGCCAAACCTTAGATAAGATAAAAAAAAGACTGATAATGGTTCTGCACATACTGCAATCAGCCTTAAACAATACATAACCGACAAGGCAGTGCGGTAGTTCACAAAGATGCAGTAGAAAAATATATTTAAAATAGAGTGGTGTTAAAACAAGATAAAATAAGATAAGATAAGATAATCCTTTATTGGTCCCGCAGCGGGGACATTTACAGGATTACAGCAGCATAGATATAGTGCAAACAAGGTACATAGTAAGAAAAAACAAACTAAGTATTCTAAATAAGTAAGTAAGTAAGAAAAATTAAAAATCACAATAACTACAAAAAAAAAATCGTATAAATACAGACAGAATAATTATAGTTTTATATTTTAGATTCTTCAAATAGTTGAATGAAGAGAACAAACTTTTCTGGTACCCATTGTGGGACTAATAAAGGCTTATAATTATAGTTATACAGTACCAGTCAAAGGTTTGGACACACCTTCTCATTCAATGTTTTTTCTTTATTTTTATTTTAAATTTTTTCTACATTGTAGATTAATATTGAAGACATCCAAACTATGAAGGAACACATATGGAATTATGTGGTAAACAAACAAATGCTCAACAAACCAGAATATGTTTTTATATTTTATAGATTCTTCAAAGTAGTTGAATGAGAAGGTGTGTCCAAACTTTTGACTGGTACTGTATATAAATGTTTCAGCTCAACACAGCATACACTAACTATGTAGCATTTTTTTAAACTAATCACAATACCAATTTCAACTCTCCCAGTAACATTTCTTTCTTGAAAAAAAAAAAAACAAATCTCGTCGATAATACTTTTATTTTGAAAAGAATCGGTTCCATTCTGTCTGACTTCACACTGTTAAAGCAAAGAGTGTCTTGTTACATTTTTTTTTAAAGTCTAAAATTAGGGAGGCACCCCCCCCCCCCCCCCCCCACCAACAGCAAATGACGACAGCCGTCTAAAGGGGACCGTCTCCTCGCCCCCCCTGTGTCTCTGGTATCCGGACTCCGGGCCATGGAAACGCTCCCTACAACTCTGCTGTTTGTTGATGACATGCGGGGTATTAATAGATGTTGTTGTCATCTTTCCGTAACAGCCCGGCTGCGACGTTCGGTATAAAGGAGACTCCCTTCCAAAATGCAACTGTACAACAGTGTGCTCACACACTACCCGAGGTCGTCTCGCAAAGTTACAATAACTTTATCGACCGGACCCGAGCGCCTGAACGGGAACGCGCCGAGCTCCTCTGACGCGCATAAACCGGGATTCACACAACCGGGCTCCACTCCAACGACCAACAGGGATCCGGTGAGACAGGCTGCTTCTTCCGCAAACATGCAGGCCTTCTCGTGCTACAAACCTTCATCTATGAGGCCTGTTTACTTCACTTCCACTGCTGAGATATTAATCCGCAGACCTGATGGAGTGGAGAGGTCTGTGCCGGTCCACATCATGAGGGAGTCCAGGACCAAACCCTGCTCTCCTGACTCCCGTAACGGTGAGAGAATCCTCTATGAGGACTGTGACTCTGATGTGATCGTGGACTTGATAGATCAGCTGAGAAATGGCAGAGAGGAGCTGGTTGGAAATCACTTTTTCAACAGAAACAACATGTGTGGACCCAGAAGAGAAGAAAGCGAGAAGGTGGTTGGAAATTCAAGTGAGGAGGATACAGATTCTGTAGCTCATGCTCCCTTCAGAAGCAATGGATGGGACTCATTACATGAAGGGGAGCTGGTTCCCTCCAGAGCAGAGGACCCCGAAGGCCTCATAAAGGAAGACTTTAGGGATCAGAGCAGTGGCAAAGCTGCCCCGGCATCGGATGAGAGACGGGCCTTTGAGCTCAGCGTTCTGCAGGAGTCTCCTCCACGGAGGTGCAGAGAGCCGGAGGACGTCAACAATAAAGTCACCCGGTACCTGGCGGAAGTAGAGAAGCAAAACAAGTACCTCCAGGAGAGGCATAAGTACAGGTACCACATCATTCCAGACGGCAACTGTCTGTACAGAGCTGTGTGCAAGGCCACGTACGGGGACCAGGCGAGGCACGGGGAGCTGAGGGAGCAGACGGTGCACCACATCGCCGACCACCTGGAGGAGTTCAACCCCATCATCGAAGGGGACGTAGGGGAGTTCCTGATCAACGCAGCGCAGGACGGTGCCTGGGCGGGTTACCCCGAGCTGCTCGCCATGAGCCAGATGCTGAACGTCCACATCCACCTGACGACGGGGGGGAGCTCGGAGAGCCCCACCGTCTCCACCATGGTGCACTATCTCGGGGGGGAGGAGGACGCCTCCAAGGGGGCCATGTGGCTGAGCTGGCTGAGCAACGGCCACTACGACGTCATTCTGGACAAGTGTCTCCCCAACCCGGAGTACGAGGACTGGTGCAGACAGTCCCAGATGCAGAGGAAGCGGGACGAGGAACTGGCCAAGTCGATGGCTGCCTCATTATCCAAAATGTACATTGAGCAGAATGGATCTGCGTGAAATGAATGCATTAAAGGACGCACACTGATCCAGTAGAATGCAGAACCTCTGATTCTGCTCAGAAAATATTTTTTTATAAGATTTATATCTTCAGAGAGAGAAAGTGCAGTGCACATATTTTGTTTTTTTTTGTATATGCCAGCATTGCCAAATTAGTGGCAGTGATTCTAAAAGAGTGTGAGTGTTCTTTGTATGAGGAAGTGCTTTTGAGTATTTATTTGCCTTCTATTGTCTGACTTGTTATTTTTCTATGTTTGTGCTTTGTAGACCATTGCCAATTACAGAAAAGACTTTGATTTGCTATTTGTCACTATAGCTACTGTTAAATATCTGTAATGCTACTCTCTTTTGCACATAATTCCTATAAGACAAGTCCAGAGAGTTTGATTTGTGTCAGTGAAAACAATTCTTTTTCTATTATTCCAGTTCTCTTCAGGCTTTTGACAAAATATTTCATAATAAAGTTTTGAAGAAACTTGGTTTACGGTGATTTCATGTTTAATTGTCATGCTCATTGCTTCATTAATCCATCCGTCCTCTGCGTACATTACCACATATTCTTATTCGGTATCCCACAGATGATGTCAGCTATGTCATCTTGGAATTGTAGGTTCCTGTAATGGGATCCATCTATTTCATTCCAGCCAAGTGATATGTTCAGTACTCATCCTCCACCCCCTGCTGTCCTAAAGTGAAGAGTGATGTTTGGAGTTGATTACATGCAGTGACTCAGGAGCATGCAGCCTCTGATTCAGGTCCGGGCTACAGGACTTAGTGTATTAAGTAACTGTGGTTACGGTACAAAGATCACGATGTACAAAGACCTGAGCTGGGTCAAAGCTATATGGTAGTTGAAAGCTTTAGAGTGCAGTGTCTTTATATAGCACTACAAGTACAATATCATTGTAATTTGTGGTCCTATTTTGTTTAGTTTCCCCATACTGTAATTTTGTAATAGCCTAACTGATTTTTGGCAAATCACCTTTTACGTTCATGTGGTGACTTTGTAAGAAAACAGCTGCTTATTCAAACAGTTACAGATCAACATTATCAGTCATTTGAGGTCTTGTTTCTGTTGAATGTTAGTCCAATATTCTTTCTTTCCGCACTGTTTGTGTTCTCCTGGAGTCTGTCGGTCTGCAGTTCTATGCTGAGCAGGTAGTGGATAGAGTTGTTATCCCTTATGTTGTAATATTTTCAACGTTTTCCTTTTTAGCATTTTGTTTTACCCTTCCACATAATATTTCACATTAAAAAAATCAGAAAAACGTATCTTTTATCAAAGTTGCTGTCCACCAGTAAAGTACCTTTACCCACTACTTAGGAACTGTAATGTGATTTCGTATATGTTTATAAAATAAAGCTTAAAAATGTATGAATAGGGGGAGAAAAAAAAAATACTATAGGCAGACATTATAGAACGATAGGCCTACTTAAGAAAGCCTTTAACTGGTGTCACAGATGCTGGCTGACCTTTAGCCTTTTTTTGTGTGTTGATTTTGCCAGAGAGGAAGTGATACAGTTCTTGTGACTTTTGAAACTGCGTGTTTCTTTTATTAAACATTAGTTTGTACAGAAAGCTGTACCAGACTGTGCATGATATTTTTTCTATCTTTGATGGCAGCCAGCTGATTGCGTTGCACGTTTCCTCCACTAGGTGGCGCTGTAGCCGGCCCCCCCCAAGAAGCATTTTGATAAACTTAATATTATAGGAATTTGTGTCGAAACCTGGGATTGTCAGTAGTACTGCATTGGCTTCACGATGCTCTGTTTTACAAACAAAACTAAATGTGACAGGTGAAATGCTGTAGTAGTAGATAATAAAGACAATTGTAATTTATTTTTTTTTTTTTACATTTTAATTCATTATTTTAATTAAAAACAGCTAACTTTTTTTCGACTCTGAATTAGATAACTAGAAAAATGTATTTCCCACTTGCTCCAACAAGAGGCTCCCATATCCATTAAACATCAGTATTCACCTCCCTACTTAAACTTTATGATGGGTTCATAATGTATCTTTTCCCCTGAAAGCTACAGCGATGACGTAACCCTGCAGTCATGTGGACAGTAAAAAGTTTTTTTTTTAATCTCTTTTTAATTACGGGAGGAGATTTGTCACATTCCCTTCCCTGTTCCAGTGGGTTCCGTTCGGTCCATAAAGTGCGCCGGGCTTTAGAGCAGAGAGGGCCGGGGAGACTGGACCGGGGTGGACCGCTTCACCGCAGTACTGGCACCCAGTCAGCACCCAGGCACGCCGGGAGCAGAGGGAAAGTCAACGACACCCCCTCTCTCTCTCTCTCTCTCTCTCTCTCTCTCTCTCTCTCTCTCTCTCTCTCTCTCTCTCTCTCTCTCTCTCTCTCTCTCCAGTGTATGAGTGGATGATTCCCATGCGCCAGACGCACGGGGCTCAGCGGTCACATCGACGCAGTTCAGCCCCTCCGCCTGCTCAGAAGTTACCGGATACTTTGAGAAACAAACCCGGAGAAGAGATCAGCCCAGTCGGACCATGTCGGGACACCGGGTGCAGTTCGCGGACCTTCCTCCCAGTGAGCACAAAGGAAGTCCCAGATTGAACAGTAAGGAAACAACTATTGATCAGTGATCGATCTCACCTGTGAGACTAATGTACCTGGATAACTTTCTGGACTTATTCAGGGTGTTCCCTCTTCAGCCCTCAATACTTTCATAGTGACTTACTATTTGGACCTTGTCGTTTTTTAAGTAATACAGGATATGTATTGAGTTGGAATAGGAATATATGTTTTTTTTCTCCTATTTCTCTCATGTATTGCTCATTGTAGCCATAATGTAAATATCCTAATTATACACCACACCTCATCTGTCTTGAGGGAAACTGATGTGTTCCATTATTTCTGTTCTTTACATGCAGAAATAATTAGTTATTTGTTATAAAGACTTTGAGGTAATGTAAACATTGTTTAGCCGTAGGAAATGGGTATTGCTGGTATTATTGCACATGTTATGTTCCCTATGCGTGACCCGTTAGTGGAGGTTGTGTGATGACCCCCCTCACCTGTGACACCCCCATCAGGGGTGTGATCCCATTCCCCTCTTGCTACACTCATCTGAAGTGGCAGTTGCCCTTTCACGTGCTGCTGCTAACTTTTAATCCTCAGCGAGTGTAACACTCCTCATGCTGTCTCAGTAAGGTTACGCTCACCTTGAGATGCATTTACTGACCACTTCACTGCATCCCACAGTCTGAGAGTATAACACATTAGTGGCTGTTATAACACATTCAGGGCTCTTATTTGCTTTTAAAGCACAAGTGAAGGGGGTTTAAAGATGGGATTGCATTTTCTGGTGCGACGGAGTCAGCTGTGCCCGCCTCTGCTGCTGTGTGCTGCAGTGTATGCACTACAGCACGAGAGACACTGAGAAGCTGAGCTCATCGCCATGGTGACAGGTTGAGTGACAGGACACGTGAGCAAGGACGCAATGGAAAATTGCCAGTTTGCTGCAAAGCCCCCCAGAGAGTGCATGCACAGCACACACTGGTTCCATGACAGCGCATGTGCAATTTTGTGATATATTCATGTTTGATTGAAGCTGTTATGTCAGGTTTTTTTTGTGTGTGTGTTTTGCCACTGTCAGCCACGAACATGCATGTGGGCTGCAGGGTGAAAAGTGCTGATGTTGTGTGCAGGTCAGGCTCCAGTTGTGTGCATGCCTGGTTGGTGCATGGAGGTACAGAACAGCAGCTTCAGCAACAAACCACACATTCTGACTCAGCTCTGATGTCCAGATGCAAGTGACAGTTGGGTCAAGTTTCAGTCTCTTCTCTTTCTCCTTCTCTCTGATATACACGCTCACAAACATACAAGGCCCAGCTGCTGGTCTTATTGTCCTCTCAGAGATAAACTGCCAAATTTCATATATTAGACATGTGAAATACAAATATCACCAAGCAGCAGAACTGTGGCTCCTCCATTCATTTTGAGACTGCTATAACAGCTTATCATGTTGGCTTCACCTAGAATACTACGGCAGATGCTCTGATGGAGCGCTGCTGGTGATTCTATAAATTGTACTTGAGTTAAATCAGTAAGCTGCAACATCTTTGTTTTGACATTTTATCCACAGACATGGCCATTGTTTTGTCTCCTGTCTGACACAAATGAAAGTACTGTGACATCCTTTTCTCAAGGTCATTTTTTTGATAATAAAATTAGCATTTGAAGCTGTGGTAGGCCACTCTCTTCTGGATCTACTTATGCTTAATGCCAACTTTTCCTGTTGCTGCGGCTGGCATGGAAAAACACATTTATTGCTGTGTGCCAAAGGATGTTTCCCAGGAAAGCCCTAGTAAAGACGTTCATGAACAGGTGAATACGTCTAATCTGTTGTGCCAGTCGCATAGCAGCAAAAGGAGGAGAAATGGATATAAGTGTGACATTATTACTTAAACTTTTCTCCTTTCAGTCAGCAATAAAAGTTGTTTGTGTAGAATTTCAGAGAGGAGGATGTGTGAGTAGTGGTGTCTGTTTTCTCAGTGGTTGCTACATGGAAGTTCTAACACGTTTGTGAAAGGGGGACCCTTCCTATAGTGAGGTGAATATGGGCCTCATTGTAGAATGTCTGTCTATAGAGCTGCACATTTAACTAGTAACAGTGATATGTCACTCAGTAAGCTGCTTTAGGTCCCAGACAGCTGCATTCTGATGTTTATCATCTCAGGTTCCCAGTGACATATGAAGATTATGTCAACAATGTCTGGTCGGAGAAGGATATGCAACCTCGATGGGATGGCAGAATGCACAGATTGCCTTCTCCTTTTCCCATCTGTCTGGTAACAATTCTCATGAAGAGAGGGTGGAGCACTTCAACATCCAACTCAATCTCTAACTCGATCCCCAGAAGAAACAGTTTAAAGCTCTCCTTAGTTTGCTCTCTGCCAAGAAGTTCTGTTAACTGATATTGTTACTGGAGTTCATTCCCTCGGTCGTTCACCTTTAACTCAAGTCTGTCCTGTCTCTTTGTCTAAAAGCCAAGTGAATCCAAGTTTGTTGTCATTCTACGACTCCCTTTTAAGAGCCATCTGATTCTAAACTGTCATTTCATTGTGGGAACCTCACGTTCCCCATAATTCACATGCATTTTCTATGCATAAGATTACTACCCAAGAGCGCAGAATATGGAAATAATTGTAAAAAGGAATAAAGGGACACCTGACATATCATATGTATATTTATATATCTACAACCCTACATACCACACATTTACTGTGGTATTAACAAATTCCAAACACACTGTGTTTTTGGCTGGGAGTGTCGGGTCACACCTGTCCAGTAAACAACTCTTGTGCCCTCTTACCTCACCTGCTCAGTAAATTAGATATTGGCACGACATGTTATTGGTGATAACAACACTTTCAGTGCACACCAATAACAAACAGATCAAACTTGTTTTATGTGCAACACTTATAAAGGCTCTGCTTTGGCTTGAACGTGTTAAAAGTAACAGAATGCAGCTTTCAATGAACACACCTGGGTGATGTATTGGGTGTATTAAAAAACGAATGTTTTTTGTCATATTCAAATGCAAATCCTTGACTTTCCATACTTAAATGAGCAGCTCTTAAACAACTCAGTATTTGTAAGTTGCCTAAGAATTTGTCTTAAAACACCATCGGAGCAACAGTTCATCATAATAACGGGAGGCCTCACGGTGCTGCTGACTCCATTAGCCCATCACTTTGGTTGAGTTTCCACCTTGCACTTCCTAAGACTACATTGCTGTAATCACTTCTCAGTGTCCTTTTTTTTTTTTTTTTTTTTTTTTTTTTTTTTTTTAGGATGTCCAGGAGAAACAGTAAACATGGCTGCATGCTATCTCACTCGCAGTCCGTGTATGCAATTTCCTGGAAATGGCAAACACTGTGTTGGAAGGATAATCACAGAATGTACTTCTTCACCAGCAGCTCAGGAATGCAGATAGTGTCTGTGCCCATGTCTAGCTTTAGAAACCAGAGGCGGGGGGGGGGGGGCTGTCTTCACAGCTTATAATTCTCTGGGAAAAAACACATCAAAATCGTTGTGAAGGTGACGATAATGCGCCTTAATTGTTAAAATACATATTTTCTATACATAGTTCCCTCACTACTATTAATGTGATCTTTTTAGCGAGTTGCTGTCGGCTCGGGTAAGGTGTGAAATGTCATGGTTGGTCGGCTGTCTGTCCCGTTGAAGATGCTGATCGCGTTGGAAAGGGCACTTGAGATGATCCTTCTGGAAATAGTCAGGCCCCTGAGACGCTAAACAGCTGTTTTCACAACGGATTAAAAGCCTGTCCCTTAAGGGCTCTTAAGTTCCCTCCGAGTGTAAAACACATAGATAAGGGCTCGCTGTGGCCTTCTGTGCCCAACAGTAATATGCTGTTGTTTTTCCTAGCTTAAACTCAGGATGTCACTCTCTGATAAAAAGGCACAACCTTGAGTTGTTATCCACTTTGTTTTTTGTTGCTCAGTGGTGAACATACTTTCAGACCAGAGACCACAGAGCCTGTCTTCATGAGGTTGCTATTTTGATGTTTCCTAATATTTTTGTTGTAATGACCTCCCCCATATTTCTCTCAGCCTTTGTGCTGTGCTATTATGGTAAAAAGGTCATTTGTGATAGCGAAAATAGAATAGGCAATAGGCTTGCAGACATTTCAGAAAAAGCCTAATATACTTTAGGATCATCTTTTAAAATATCTTAGTGTGTATTTAATCTCCAACACTCACATTTAATCCATTTTCTGCTGACCTTTATTCACTATTTCCGTCTATAATGTTGCTCTGTTTCTCTTTGGCCTATTCTTTCTGACTTCTGACATTTTGTTCCATCATCAAGCGTTTGTGAGAAAGCAGAGTTAACATAAAGGTCATTCTTGAAGAAAGGAAGTCAAAGGGAGATTTGAATAGACCCGCAAGAAGAAACATCACAGAGATTTACAATAAGAGCCTAACATACTGCAGACTACATGCTATCTCGTGGCTAGAATTACTCCTGGTTGAGTCATCATCTCTGTCTCACTGAATGACTATGCATCATGAAACTTTGCGTGCCTAATGAATTATCCACCCTCTCCTGACTTCTCTTGTCTCTTCAGCAGAGGGATGCCTGTGCTATGTGGAGGGGAACCAGATGTTTTACCCTCTTTTTTTTTTTTTTATTCCGTTTTTTCTGATTGAATCCCTCTCCATGAGCTCCTTACTGAAGAAAAGGGAGACCATGTATCAATAGTTTTCTCAAAAACCGCAGTAGAAACTAAAGTAGCGCATGATGTCAGTGCAAAAAAAAATTCACCACCTTTTTATATGAAGAATGGGAGATAATGAGGCTCTCCTGCACGGCAGCAACAAGTGACACACAGGCCTCTCAGCATCGGGCGCCTAAAGCTTCCTATTGGCTGCTGCAGCTGAGCTAGAACTCGCTCACAGCGCCCGCAGACACCACAGCGTCGTCATTCCCTCCACTGCTCTATTTCTCGCCTGTGGAATCAGCTGAGGAGTAAACAAACACTTCCATCTTGTTTATAGTCATCTTAAATCTGGGAGGATCTAAGGCTCGATAATACACAGATGGGAATCACTGTTAAAATGATGACTCCCAAAGGGTGCTGCAGCTTTCCGCACAGTTGTCATTCATCCGCCCCTGAGCGGTGGTGTTTGAAATATCAGCGTTTCTTTATTGGTGATTAGAGGCAATCCGGCTGTGTGTGTCTGTGCTTTTGGGATACAGGGTTGTAATAATATTCTCTGCATGCTCCTCTCAAGCACTAATGATGTGTGATGATGCCGGCCTAGATGACATTGTTTTCATAAAGCAGCAGCAGGAATGAAAAAATTAACTTGGACACAGATGAGTGAGAAGTCAAGTAGTGTCTCCTTTGATGTCGCGGCGAGGTCATGTTCAAAGGAAAATATCAAATGGATATGTGGGGGAGAAAATGAGGCAGTGTTTATGTGAGTAACGTTGGGCACTGAGGCTTAATATGAAGTGTGTGTGTGTGTGTGTGTGTGTGTGTGTGTGTGTGTGTGTGTGTGTGTGTGTGTGTGTGTGTGCGTGTGTGTGTGTGAGCACCTGATAATTAGGCTTATTTTTAGGCTTATCTTCAAACTCCATGCTGACGACATCGAGTTTATTCACCAGCTGAGATTTTAATGACTTTACAAATCAATCACAAGATCTGGGTCACCGACACAGAGGTCGGCCTAGACAAATACGCACACACTCACACACACACACACACACACACACACACACACGCACACACACGCACACACACACACACTTAAAGAAAATATTTTCTGTCTCATTGTTATCATTGTGAAAGACAGAGCTTTTCGGACCCCATCTGATGAGATGAGAGGAGCTTAGCATAAAGACAACTTGAAACACCTAGCCTGGCATCGTCCTAATTTAACAAAATCTACCCACCAACTCATCTAAAGCTGACTAACTCACATGTTTAATAAGTATAAAAAGAAACATAAAAACAAAAAATGTTTGGTCTCATACGGAAATATGTTTGGGGCAATATTTCCCAAAATGTCGAACTAATCCTTAAGTTGATAAGAAATGTGTACAACCATTGCAACATCGCCGGTGTGTGTGTGTGTCGGTATGTTGTTTTACTACATTTTGTGGGAAGTATGTTGTGCTTAGACACATGATCTGTACAAACGAACACACCTAGGATAATTATTTCCACATGACAGATAGAGCTATAGGAGAAGCCAAAAACACACATACCTACACATTTTCTCACAATGATAAGCTCCTCCTGATTTCAAGTAACTCATGCTCACTTAGCTAAAAACAAGCCATCGGACAACACTCATTCAACATTCCAAACATTTTGCTACAGTATCTAATTTGATAAGTGAGCTTTTGGATGGGAAAAAGAATCCGCTCCCAGTCAATAACCGCAAGCCGCTCCTGTCAATGTGATAAATGGGAGGTTTAGTGCGAGGATACAAGTGGGTGTTTCTAAGTGGAACGGGTCGCCACTGATTGGGTGCGGTCACAGCAAGGGAGCTGTGGGAGGAAAAGCACACATCTAGAAAGTGCTGAGAAGTTCTGTGTTCGCCCCACAGCACGTCTTAGCAGCTACGTTTTGATCCAGGGCACCTTCAGCTGCAGTCGCACGGCAATTATCCGTTCCAAACGGCCGGCAACTTCTACTTTTGATGATAAGAGAGAAAATTGAGTGGCAGAACAAGTTTCCTACCTATTGCTTGATCAGCAAAACTTATTTAAAAAAAACTTTATCAGCAACATCCTTTATGTGAAAATGAGGAAATTAGTATAGGCGTTGCTGTGTGCGGTAAATTCTTTGGCCCCTCCTGTGAGTTTTCAGGTCAAGTTGGGCTAATACACTTTAGTCCCTGGAAAGTCTCTGAAATAACAGCATGCCAATGTGTAGTGCTGGCATCAGCAAATGGCGGTTTTTCTCCTTTGATCCAAATGGTAATCTGAAGACAAAGGAGCTTTTAATTAAGAGTCCTTTCTATTGTGTTGAGCCACTTACCACATTTAAATCCAGTCATTCTCTATGGGTCAATCTTCTTGATTTGAATAATGAATGAATAGGCGATTACAGAAATCTGGTGTCTATTCATTTTTTTTGCAGAAATATTACCAGTTAGAACTGAACCCCCCCCCCCCCCCCCCCATATTTCAATCACTTTAGAGTCTATTGATGATTGTGATGATTTTGTCACCACATATAGTCCTTTGCTGCTTAACATATCTTCCTCTTTAGCTTATCAGAGCTCTTACAGCTGCGGCGGTCGCGGAGGTGAGACTCTGTGATATTTAACAATCGGATGTGATGTGCCTCCTCTCTCTTATGTATGTGAAGCTGAACGCTGAGATGATGCGGACTTGGCTGTCAGCGGCCACTGCAAAGGCCAGCAGTTGTGTAAGAGAATTAATGGCCGAGCCTGCCCGTCTAAAGAGGTGGCAGCAATCATCAGACCTTTTAGCAAGGTCAGCGAGGTCCTTTACTCTCTGCTTCACTCGTTCGGTCCCTCTGTTAAAATACTTTGCTGCTCCCGACCTACAGATGCAATGCATTGTGGGTTTGTCTGCTTTTTTGTAATCTTCTGTTTTGATTCATAGTGCTTATGTTGCGAATCATTTTTGAGCACATTAAATATAACAATGGCTGGATGAAAATGTTGACCTTTCAGTTTGTTAAGTCGAATGAATTAAAGTGTGGCTTTTTTTGTCTGCTGTCCTCTGTTTGAACCGCCACTTCTAGATAATGATAAACAGACACATGCACCCATAAGTGTGTACGTATGCGCATCATCCATGAATCTAAAGTTTTTATTGAAAGTTTTTGCACTTCGCTAACTCTCTTTGGGTTCATGTCCCAGCACATCCAGATGAAAGAGGAGCTGTCGGTGTGTGTTTGATGCCTGCTGCGTCTATGATAGAAACAGCCCCTTCAGGCATCTTGTGTTGTTGTGACCTGAGTCTGCCCAGCTGTACGCTTTGGACCACCAGGGTGGAACGTATACTCAGCATTTATTGTGTCCTTAAGACGCAGCCAAGCGGTTTGCACTTCTCATAGTTTCTTAGATACCTCTGTTTGCCCCAAAGACCTCATTATGTCCTATTATGTCAGTGTTGAGTTTAAAACATTTTACACTCTCCACAAAGGAATAAAACAATCAGTTAATGCTGCCTTAAAGTACAGCCATTGGTTCACCATATTTCCCAGCATGCATTATTTTAGGGGTTAACTGTTGAAGGGCCTCCTTTCTTCAGAAATCCGTTGCATGTCTTTTCTCTGATAAAAAATTTAAATAGACATAAATATGATAAAGATTAGTATGCATTTCAGCCCCTATGCACCCACTGCTGATTTTTAATAGTCACTGAGAGTACCTTTTATATTAGCACTAGCACTGTATGAGAGTGACTTTTGACTTAACTAGAAGAGCTGAAAGGATTATATGGCATATGAATTACTGACCATGATACAACTTCAAAGCGAGAGAGTAAATGTGACTGGAAATCAAAGCTGACCACTGACCTTTGCAAATATGACTCAACAGTTGTTCATAAAACTTAATATCTTAAGCTTGTGAAGCTGATTCTTACTATTTTAGTGAAGTAAAGTAATTTACATTACAACAAAGAATGTTTTAACTCAGAATGTTCAGCGTTTTCAACTTTAAATAGTCTTGAATGTTGTACAGTGACTCACAGCTGCTAGTTACCATCATCTAACCACATCTGCTAGTTATCATCTTCTTCTTTCAGCAGAAAGCTTATTCAGCAGCAGCCAATCACTGAGGTTAGAAGAAATTAGCTCAAACTTTCCACCGACCTTCGGGACCTTAAAGTTCCCCAAACCCTGAGTCACCAGAGCCCCCATGCACTTGCTCAGAACTTGACACTGAATGGCGCCTGGGAATTTTAATATCATGGGGATTGTGGGTGCTCCTGACTGATAGAGGTTTGGGGTAGGTCTTTGATGTTCTTTGTGCTTCTTAATGAGGATCAGACTCTGGGGTTTTTGGCCAAAGCCCCCCCCTTCCTCGTCCACTTGGAGCAGAGGGCTAGCCGTATTGAAGGACCAGTTGTACCTCAGGAGAGGATTTTTTTTCTTCCCTTCTATACATTTCTCCTTCCCCCGACTCTCCATTACCCTCCCTCACCTTCTTTCTTTAATCAGCCTCTTCGGCACCCAGAGCATCTCTGCGTCTCAGAGTGAGTTCCTCAGTTCGTTAAGGAGGCCTCAGCCCACATGAATCGGGCCTCTCAAGTCTTTTTCATCAGCACGTTGGGAAAGAAGCGGGAAGTCCACAGGAAACACCGAAGGGGTCCAGCTCAGTCTCGACTGGACACAAACACTGAAACGTGTGTACACAAAACGTTTGACCTGGCAAAGGGTCAGGGCAGATGTCAGACGAGGGGGTGGAGGGGGGGTGGCAGACGAACCCCTGACTCTGAAGTTCTGAAATTGAAGGCCAATCAAAAACATGTGTGCCAGAGCTCTAGTAAAGTTGCCTTTCCTGTTGAAAAGACACATTTGAAGAATTAACTCTGAGAAACAAAGAACCACTGTTGTGTTTCACTTTCCTGGTAGCAAGGCACAGAAGAGCTGGTGGACGTGATTGACTTTTGTCAAGCGAGGCGTTGTACTCTTGTCAGTCAGTAGTTATGGGAACTTTCACTTCTAAGTGACACTCATAAAACCCTTTTCTTTTTCCCAGAGGGGCCTGAGATTGAGGAGATCAACGGCACATGTTAGGGGGTGAGAATACACTCATCTTAGAGTAAAACAA
Source organism: Anoplopoma fimbria (assembly GCF_027596085.1). Classification (NCBI taxonomy): domain Eukaryota; kingdom Metazoa; phylum Chordata; class Actinopteri; order Perciformes; family Anoplopomatidae; genus Anoplopoma; species Anoplopoma fimbria. The sequence continues at coordinate 8,318,768 of NC_072469.1, forward strand.
CACTCTGTTTCCCATAGGCTGGGCTGTCAACATTTTCCTGCAGCTATTCTTTCGGGCAATTTATCACAATTAGCATCAAGTCAATGTTATTTAAAGCTGAGGGACTGTTAATTAATTTTTGCCATAGAGGAAAGCCATAAAGATTGGAGCTCATTATTCGTGTAGGAGCATTTTGGCCATAGCGTAATGAAGAGAAGTGGGGATAAAGAAACTCTATCTCTTTTGTCTTTAGACCAGATTGTAAAGCACGGCTTCATATCTTGCAAACTCGTTCCTCCACCCTTGTCCGTCATCCATGCCTTGTTTCTTTCCCTGCATCATTAACAGCCTTTTAGCTCTGATGTTTTTCTACTTCAAGCGTCATATTCAGTGCCCTCATGTGCCCCCTTTTGTGTCTTCATCCCTTGTGTCCCTTTTTGTCAGATTGCTTATCTCCGTCCTGTTTGTCCAGCCGCTGGCCCTGAGCTGTTGGTTCAGCAGATCTCTGTTGCTGACTGAAGCCTTGTCTGTGTCTCCGTGTGTGTGTGTGTGTGTGTGTGTGTGTGTGTGTGTGTGTGTGTGTGTGTGTGTGTGCGTGTGCGTGTGCGTGCATTCATGTGTACAGTTGGAGGACTTCCTGTTGTGTTGTGACATGGATGCTGATGTTTGCTGTCACTGCAGTTCACATGTAGCTTTGCTTATTCGCTACTATGACTTTTGGAACTGCACACACAGAGCTTGGTTATTTCACTTGAGAAATTTCCTGTATTTCTGGTTTTGTCTGCAACATCCTGATCACACAACAGGATGTAGAAATATTTTAATCAAAATTTGATGACAGTCATGTTATTTATTTAGCTACTGTCAACTCTCAATGAGTATTACCTCGTCTTTTCCCCCCAAAGTTTATCTTCTTTCACATTTAGCCCTGAGTAATTATTTTAATAATTACAAGTTATAGAGAAATACTTCCTGTTACTGACACTGTTAGGAATCCTTTCAAAAATGTTTGTCGTATGTATCTGCAGAAATGTTATTATTGTATTTTCTTAACTCACACATATCACTATCGGTACCTGCTTAAGAGTCCACTTTATTTCTGACTTACTCTCTGTTGATCTCTTTTTCTTGTCAACCTGTTTCGAACCCCCAACTCCAAGCCATGCGCTTCCTGCTAGAGCACATGGCACTGTCACTTGCTATAATCTCAACCCCACAGCCGTTCTCATGAGTTTAGAAAAGCATTCATATTCATATGTCATCTTGCATCCAAGCACTTGGCCTTCCACCTTGCAGTGGAGCGATGCTCAACGAGGAATGAAAAAATTCCACATTAATGAAGATCTGTAGATCGTTGCATGGCTGGCTGGCCTAATCTATCTCACCTTTGCAGGCATAGGTTATAAAGATATAGAGATTAAAGTGTTTTTTTTAAATTAATTGCGGGCAGAACCCACACTGGATGAGGTCATACTTTAAATAAACCTATGCATGGTTTTATACAGGCTTCTATCCTGTGAGTTATAAGTGACATGTTTTTTTACCACTGTGAAATGGCTCAGCTCTGATCGACAACATATGATATTATTGTAACGATTGCTGCAGTTGTGATGTTGAGTGGAATGATATTCACAGGTGAAAGTATGCAAATTTATGGGGACGATAATATGTCATTTGAAAGCTGTCAGCTTGATTTAGAGACTCGAGCCATGAAAATCTCCCAACGAAAATCGACTTTATTGGCAAGCGCACGTACAGACAGACATGCAATCACGCAGATATAGACTCAGACACAGATAATTCACGAACCCCCTGAGAGCACTTAGATAAATGGCATTTTCACATGTTAAAGATCAAAATGAAATAGTGGTTGTGAGCATACATGTGGGCACTCACCTTCTATGGTACAAAGGGAACCATCAGAATACAACATTTGTTACTTCAGGTTGAAGAACCGCCAGATAAACTTCTGAGGAATTCATGTTTGACCACATTAAGGTTCATATCAGACTGTTCTCTTACCCTACAGAGAAAGAATGTTGCAAATGAAGTGTAAGTGTTGGGGTTGTAGATTTTTGTCATTGTGACCTCAGATTTCCAAGCCTATGACAAATAAAATAATTGTAAAAGAAAGATAATCTGGCAATGAAAAAACAAGTTTCAACAAATTTGTATGCGGCCATGCAGCCTACTTTATATTTTGATCAATGTTTCATTTTGCTTTCATGTTTCTTAAAGGGCCTCCTTCTGGCTCAAAACACAATCCACCATTGCTCATTTTTAAAATACGACTAGGGATATTGGTTCTTTTATTATGCAGGACCTCATGATGTATATTTTTAACGTTCACTTTTATCCTTTTTTCGAAAAGGGCCAAGAGCAGGAGGCAACCAAGGTTGCAGCTGTTCAAGCACAGAACACACGATCGTTCCTTATTTATAATATATGACTCACTAGCTGTTAACATGATGCTAACATCAACATCAAACAGGTGCTGACGGTGTGCCATGAAGGCATGCTCGCATTTGTGTTTTTGTATTCCCATCAAATTAAGCTCTCCTGAAGACGAACAGGTAGAAGAAATGCATAGAAAGACTTCAGCATTTATTTTAATATATTAACCTTTTTCTGTTTCTCGAGACGAGGTAAATATTTCGGTCATGAATCTTGCGGCTATATGTATTTGTGCCGCAAGCAGCCATGTCAGCCCAGACATGTCTCTGGAAACATCATCTCCTTAATTCCTTCTCTGTAATACTAGAATGTTGTGCACCCAGCATGTGAATAAGTTCATTGTGTTTTCCCACCACATCTGACAGGAAGGTTTCAGCCTCTTTTCTCCAGACTTTCACTGTTTTGGTTACTTAACTCGGGGGGGAAAAAAATGTAAGTATGCGATGTCACAACAAAAAAATCCATTCATTACCATAAAACTCCTGACAATTTAATTATCTCACAGTACTAATCTTAGCTGTTAGGGCATCTGATTTAATTACGACACACTGTGCAGCTTGTGTTTGTGTGTTAAGGGCCATTAATGTGCCACTGATTTTGTTCTTAGAAACATGCAGCTGTTTCAGAAAACGGTAACCACTCTTCTCCGTCTTTCTTTCTTTCTATCTCTCCCTCCCTCCCTCTTTTCTCTTTTGCTTTCTGCAGCCAGACATCGAACTAAAAATCAATAAGCCATAAAGAGAATGGAGAAGCCTCTTATTTACATCAGTCTGAATGGAGCGGTGGTTTGTCTCTCCTCTTATCCTCTTTATACACTTCAGGCAGAAGCATTCGGTTTGCCTCCAATAACACACTTGACAGGCCGTTCAGATAAGATGCTAAACTCTCCTAAAACGCTAAAGCGTAAAGGAAAGGGCTGTGAGCCTGATGTGTAGCCACCGCCTCGGGGATGAAAATATGAGTTTTGAGATAGACGTTTCCAAACTGTTAGTGGGGTTCTGAGCGTGTGAAGGCTCACACGTCCCATTGAAGGTAGAGAGCAGGAGTGATTCATGAGGCCACAGGGGGGCCCCAGAGACGGGACGTTAGGAGGAGAATTCATGATGACACAAACTGTGGGACTTCATGCAGGACCCCTTCTAACTGACAGACGTAAAACAACTCTATATCAACTCTTCGGTCATGATGCTTTTTGCTGATTGTTGCCTTGCGTCATGTGAATCGTCACAACATTTGAAGAAAACATTCTCGGTTTCAGCATCTGTTGCAATAATCCTTTTACGGGTCCATGCTTATTTCCAGGGAGAGGGGCTCACCGAAACAAAATGACATTGTTCCCCAAAACAGTTTTCTAGAGACCCCTTTCCTCCGTTTGAACACACTCACTTCGAGAGAATAATGCGTTTAGTGTTTTTAGCCTGTTAACTATACATTTTGGAAATGCTTGAGATGGATATTGCATCATCATTTATTTAATTTTTCCACCTTAAGGTTTCATGGTGCTGCAGTTGCTTTAAAGCATACTCTTGCAATATCTCAGTATTGATGTGTATGATAATGCTCAAGATTTCTGAGAGTCAATTGATGTAAGAAGTGAAATTCATGTTTTTTTGTTTTTTTTACATGAAACATCTGTCTCGATTTGTTAGTATAATATCTAAAGATTGGGAAAAGAGCGTGATCAGTTTTTGGTGTTGTATAATTCTTCTAGAAGTATTTGTTGACATTGTGAGATGGTATTTTTTGCTTTCATTCATGAGCTGCTTACTTCAACAAAACAAAATACATCCTATTATTATCCATCACCAAATGCAGACTAAACATTTCTAAACATTCTATTTTGTCAGAATAACAACTTAGGATGATCTTGCAGCATTGGCGGAGACATGCACTCTCAGAATGCTTCTGGATTTACATTTTTGATTTGAAAAAACATAGTTTGTCAGTGTAATGCTTTTGAAGATGATTTCCATAGCATGTTAACATGATAAAATGCAGGTTATCAAGCTTGAACACTTAAAGTCTGTTTTTGCACAATTTCTGAATGGTCTGTAGTGATTGATAATCTAAAAGCTGTGGTTTCGTCCTTTTACTTTTTCATATTGTACTAGAGACTTGGAAATGGAACGGTGCCAACTTCAAAACTTCAAGGCAAGCCGGGTTGTTACATTTGATTAGATTGCAGGTTGAGTCGACAATACTATGGACTCACCTCGATCAATCTTGTTTGTTTAAGTGACAGTTGATGATAATGGCAGAGACAGAACTTCTCCTGACTGGGTCGCCGTCTCCTCTGACCTGCTGACTGAGTGGCAGCACCTCCATCGTGATCAGTGCCACTTTTACTGTGACTTAATGCAGCGGATGATGTGCCATGTTGGGTGGTGTTCCCCAGGGAGCAGCGGAGTGTTTAGACTAATTGGTCCCAACTGTCAGCGAGTTTCATCTTCTTATAGGCTCCTTTTCTGCTTTTGAGTCACATCACCCAGGAGAAGTCGACAGCTAGAACTACAGAAGAGAGTGAAGAAAAATCAGTTTGACGTCTAAATGTTGTTTAGGGTACAGTATGTTCCAGATAGAGATTCAGATCCAGATGTTTATTTCAAAAGTCTGTGAACTGCTAAAAAGTCTCTGATGAAATATTGATTCTTTTCTAGGGTGACAAATTCGAGTTTAGCTGTAGCCTCGGTGCCAATATGACCAAGTTTGCTGCAAGTGATTCCCTTTTTCAGACAAATAAACAAGATATATTCTAGTAGACTATTTAATGGTATTGATGTCCTGACAAGTAATGAGTCATGGAGGGTGACAGCTGCAACCTGGTCTCAATTGTGTGTTTTTTGCTCATGATGTGCACTCCAACCTGCCGCAGTACTGGTCTCCCCACACTCAATGCTACTGTTGTGCATGTGTGCATTTCTGTAGAGCTTGTGTGCCTTCAGAAACTGATTCAGCAGCTGATATTGAGTAAATGTTAGTCAGTAATGACTCATGATATGGTCGGGAGGGAGCTCTGAGATGGAATGTAGGAAAAGAAACAACCAACCCCCGAGGGCTTGGAAAACATACTCAACCTTAATCCTCAGCAGAGAGGTACACAGCTCACCCATCCCCCCAATTGCTTCCCAAATCCCCCACCCTTATAGTCCACCACCAGTCCTGTGTAAATTTGGCCTTTGTGTTTATCCTGCTGCATCAACATCCAAACAGTGTGTAGTTAAAGCTGCTTTAATCGATGTTTTTATTTGAAGAATTGATCAGATAATTATGTATCTGTGAAAGGGGTCACTCATAGTGATGAATCAACAGATAATTACCATCCGGGTTTTAAGGTCATTAGAGTTGTTTACAGCTGCAGCAGGCAGATGTTTCCAGTGGAAAAGCTCTAATAAACACACTGTACACCACCTGCTCATTACCAGCGGCACACAAATGCAGTATGCAATAAGCTGGTGAACACAGTGGAGCATTAAGCTGCTAAAGAGACAAACATTTTTCTAAAAAGTTGGTGTCGAAAGAGCTTAAAGGGGACTGAATATTGGACTAGGAATAGGGCTACTCCCTCTTCGTTGATTAGTTGACTGAACTGTTGTTTTGTTCTTTGTCAACTAAGATTACAACTAAGACTTATTTCCAAGAAACTATGAGATGAACAAATCTCTGGTAACCACAAGATTGAAAGTGATGCTTTTGTGTAGTTCCTAAATCTGTCGTTTTAATCAGTTATTCGGTAGACAAATAAATTCTATGAGTGTTAGTAGACTAAGAATTTCTTTGGTCTGGGAAGGTCTATTACTGTTCGTGGCTGGAAACATGACTCCAAATGCATGCTAATGTTGCTCCTAACCAATTGTTAACACTGTATACAGGATATCAGTGTTGTGTTTACAGCTAGTTCATGCTGCACACAAGTAGCCAACATATTGGCCTTTTGGGAACTTGTAAGTATCCACTCTTGTTTTTAAGCTCTGTATTTGGTCATCACCATATCCTGTAGGGAAATATCCAACTCTTAAGCTGATAAATGCTCCACTGTATCACTAGATGGTCGCAAACGTCTGCTGTTTGGTTCTAGGCAGCTAGTGTACAGTCAATTGTAGTTTATACTTTGGGTCCCTCGGGACGCCAGTGGGTAGTCCTTGTATGTTAAATAAGTTGGTAGGATGACGGGTTGAACTATATCACATTTATTGAATATATTTCATTTCTCCAGGCTTGAGTGACTTCTGTACGAAATATGTTTGTTGGGAAGCTGTAGGCAGGTTCTACGTAAACAGCACATACAGCGAGTCCAACCTACACCGGCCTCAGCTCGGTTCGTGGGAGTCATTTCTAACCTACGCCCCCCAGTTTAATAATAGCCCTCAGACATAAAAGTCAGTTAATTAGGGAAATACCAAAGAGGCACCCAGACATCTCTTGCTGAGCCCACCATCCTCCTTAAATACGTCCAAAAGCCCCTCATTTACACACTTATGGGCCATAAGCAGCTACACCAGAGCTTGTCGGATTTTCTTCACCATCGTATTCTCATAACTGATCATCCCAAAGTGCTACTTGGCACTAGGAAGCCTGGTGCTAGCCAGTGCTGTCTGCTCAGACAGCACTGGGTGGCAGTTTTCTCATTCAGGTCTTTCTTGTCAGAGCCAATTTCAACTCCTCAGATAATCATCTTCCACGAGTTTAGTTTTTTGATGTTAAAATACTTGTGGTAAGTTGTTTGAAATGCAAATTGGTGCCATGCCTGGATAGCATGTCGACAGTGGGGCTAGTTATTTGATACGTAGACGTACTTCATGATCTATCACATTGCACAAAATCACAGGCTTAATTAGGAAACTCAAATTATATCCAACCCCTAAATGCTATGTCATTTGAAGCCTTTGAACCACGTTCCCGCCGTTTGCCTACTGTACAGTTATACATGGCTCAAAGTCTGGGAGGCATCCAATCCACACAGAGGGCTTTCATTTACTCCCAGCATGTACACACACACACACACACACACACACACACACACACACACACACACACACACACACACACACACACACACACACACACACACACACACACACACACACACACACAAATAGCCACTAACCATAGTATGAGAGAGTTGCCATTCACTAACTCATTGAACCCTATATGGAGTCTGTGTTTTTTCATGGTCAACCTTTTGTTTTGTGTTTTTTTTTTTAACATTTTTTTTTTAGGTTTGACGTAATCCTTAGTACGACGATGCTGTAAACGTAATAGAACTCAGCCAAACTGGTGACGCGCAACCATAATCTGGCACAATTCTAATATTTAATCTTATGGTAATGTCTCTATCTTCTTGACTTTTTTTTTGGACTTTCCTCTCTTGCAAAAATCCATCAGACATGCAGCGGTTCCCATGAGGTTCTTAGCCCTCTGATTTTGTCAGCCAACTATTCATCGGGAAAGTATGTAGGTCAATCTGCTTTGCTCTTTATCTAAAGCCATACAGATATGTGGCAATATGCTGAATATTTCATATCTATACAATCAGTGATGGCTGTCATCGTGTTCAGAGGGCTTAGTCGTCTAAAAGGCAATCATGGGGCGGGGAGGTTTGGTATGGAGGATTGATCAAATCTTCTGTACAGATACATCTGAGTGCTTTTTGTCTTTCTAAATCCCTACATAAACTTCTAACATGTGCATCTGTGTATAACCCCGCCATGCAGGTTACAAACAGAGCAGTAGATAAAGCCTTGCGGCGCATATGAAATATTAAATCTGGCTTTTTCTATACTGGGACTTTTAACTGGGACGCTTTATGATATCTGAGTGGACGGATAGAGAAATCGTCTCTGTGTAAAACTAAGCCCGTGGTCCGGTCCATGTGGATAGTTGCTCTTTTATAACGTGTTGCCTGGACACGGTTGATCCTTTTACTCACTGTAATCCATTTTCTGGTGTCTAGTCAGTAAGCACGGAATGGTGTCCCCGTGCATTTTATCACATGTCCATTTTGCATGCTGCAGTAAATTACACAAGTGTTTCAGGCTCGGAGCTTGAAATAGGGTGACCTGCGTGCGGAGTTAATGAATTAGACAAGTTTATACGATTGTGGTTTACTTTTCAGAGACTGCCTGTGTCAGCAAGATGCGCTTTTACAACAAGAAACAGACCGTTGAAAAAAAAAATGGCCATAAAATCTTTTTGTAATGGTTGTTGTTTCAGATCCTCTGCCCTCCCAACACTGATTCATACTTTATTGTTCCTGTCTGGCAACGATCACTGTGTGCTGAGGACATTTCTGTGGGTCGGACAATAGTTCTAAGCATTTTGTCAAAAAAAAAAAAGAAATGTTTTTGCCTCACCAGAGAAATTGAGTGTTTTTGAGAATGAGAGGTGAAATTTTTTTTTCTGGACATGAGCAAGGGAAGAGTCAGAAATCTCTGATCTTATCCTCCTTGCTGTTTCTCTCCTCGCCAACTTCTGCTGTCTTTTTTTTTGTGTGTGTCACAGCTGATGTCTTCGGCGCAGGAGATCAGAACAGCTCCATTGTGTGTCTCTTGTATACTCACACAAGCTGTAACGCTCCCCTCCTTTGCGCTCTTTAATTCTCGCTAAATTCCACCACTGAGTGAAGAGCTTGGTGTGTTGTGTTGTGCATGTGCGCATTCCATCTCATCACATGCAGGAGTACAGACTGGAGTAGAGGGACAAGAAACAGACAGAGGAAAAAGATGAAGAAAGAGGGGGAAAAAAGGATGAGGTTAAGCCCGTGATTGAACCAGAGTGGCTCTGAGCGGTCGGCTGATGACGTGCTGCACACACATCTGGAACAGCTTGTGCAGCTGCACCTGAAGAGAAGGGCTCCTCCGCAAAGCCCTCCGCCAGCACTTTCTCTATCTCCCTCGTTCTCTCTTTTTCTCTTTGCTTTTTTTTTTTTTCTTCTCTTGCTGCCTCTAAATCTTTCTGTCTATGGTCTCCGTCTGCCGGAGCGCTGGAATGGTTACCCGCTGAGCATCAGCAGAGAAGAGCGAGTGAACCGAAGCGAAAGAGAAGAGAAGAGAAGAGAAGAGAAGAAAAGAGAGAAGGCAGAAGAGGACAGTGACATGGGAAATAATTATCAGGCGTGAGGTAGGAGAGAGAAGTTGAGGTGAAGAAGAGAGGAGCGCAAGAAATTTACAAAAAAAGAGAGGGATGGAGAGAGAGACAGTGTGAGAGACGGAGAGAGAGAGAGAGGCAGAGAAGGGGATTAAAAAGCCAGAATGCGCTGACACTGGAGACCTGAGTTTCTGTTTGCGTTTGACACAGCATGTCCTGTCACTCCACAGGTTTATCCACACATGCACCAAATTACCAGCGCACAGACACACACACACACACACACACACACACACCCACACAGACACATTCACGCACTGTTTGCTTTGGAGGACGATCCCAGGAGGCCACGCCAGGAGAAGAGAACACCTTCCAAGGATCTGTTAACCCCCCACCCCTCACCCTCTGAGCTTGCCTTCCCAAAAGTGCCCTCCCCTCTGGCCCTTGCAGCCTACCTGCACCAGTCACAACACGCTGGAGAGCCACAGAGTCACACTCACTGAGAGCTGAGGAACCCTGGATCGCCTACGGGACACAGCTGCAGTCACACTGGCTGAGAGAGACTGAGGAGCTCTACTGATCCACCGACCCCACTAGGATGTCCAAAGCCTCCAGGCTGGCCCGGCCCCCCTCCATAGGGGCCAGATCCAAGCTGCCCCCCTCCAGGAAGGAATGCCCTGGCACTGCCGGACGAGCACGGGTGCTGAGCGTGGGGGAAAAGCTGATGAGGGCTGGTAGCGACGGCATCCTGAGCAGACAGAAGTCTTTCAAGGCCGCTGTGCCACAGGACAAAGCGCAGAGCACAGAGACCCAGATTGAGACGCAGGCCCCCAGCCAGAGTCCAGGTGAGAAGGGCCAAACTATGGAGATGGTCCCTCCTAAGAGCAGGATCAGCCAACCCAAAGTCACAAGTCAGCAGCAAGGCTCTGTGCACAGTAAGTAATGAACCAAACTTCATAATCTGAATGGCAACTTGTTCTACTAAGATCAGTTCACGTGACAAAACGTTGATTTTAAATCAATTGAATTGCATGTTTAGAGAACATAAACAGATTTAGGTTGCTCAGTTGTGTCCTCGTTCCACTCATCTGTCGACTCATTTGTGGCCAGCTCAGCATGCAGGGGATTAGGGTTTTTCTGCTTGTTGTGTGTCCCCTCTGCTAGGTCATTGTGTACTGACAATATTGATTCGGTCTTCCAGGGTTATCTGTGATCTCCTTCCTGCCCTGTGGCAAAGGATGGAATATTCATGTCCAACATCCGCAATTAACAGGCATTCGGACCAAAAATAGAACTGTGTAAAAAAAGAAAAGAAACAGACTTTGGATATTTATCAGGCACAAAAACTTCCCTTGACAGTTTGCGATTTAACAGTACAGTTATTCCATCAGGAATGCACACCTACACCGATTGGCCAAACCTTTTGCCGGACAACCTTGCAATTTTCGCCAGATGATCCTGCATTTCCCCAGAAATCCCGCTGACGCATTGGTCTCATTGAAACGAACGTGGAAGCTGAATTGTTTGACGCAGTGCTATTGTCAGTGTGAACATGGCCTCAATAGAGGAGAGAGGAATGACTGCTCATGGGATCTCTGTCACTATCCCATTGCCTCAGTCTCTGTGGGGGGCAGATTAAGAAATGGGGGGGCCAAGAGGTTGGGGAAAGTGGTCTTATCATTCCCTTTTGGCCTTCTCACCAGATTCCCAACTCAGCAGGGCACCAGCTTTCATGGTTTTGTCAGGTCAAAGTCACCTCACACTCTTAAAGGCAACTTGACGAAGATTGTTCGGGGGGGATGCATTTGTGCACTCTTCGTATACTGTTAGCAGCAGGTTTTTTTTACCCCAATTCGTTATAATGTGTCCCGTAAACCAGTCTTCAATCGCACTTAACTGTTCAGCTTGTACTCAGAAACAGCAGCAAGGGGGGTTTAATTGTAGGGCTGACGTACATGTATGCAACAGGGGTAAGTCAAGTGAAAGAGTGACAGAAGGAGGCCAGGAATGTGAGCTGGGCATGCTGGGAACTCAACAGGTCTTGAGCTGTGTCTGCTTGTGAACCCCTCCCTCCAGTAAAGACAGGTTATTGGTTATAAGGGGGCAGGTTTGTACTGGAAATCAGATGTTCTTGTCTGTGTAACTTCCAGTTTCATCTTTACACAAATAAAGGGTCTTTCTGCAGAGCTGATTCACCCTTTCAAAGGTTCAGAATCAGCGTGCCTTTAGTTCATTTGGTCCTAAAAGTGCATTGAAACAACATTGATGTATTCGTTTGAAGGACATGGAAAGTGACCCAACCCCTCTTTTTACAGTCTATATATATTTCTAAGTCGGTTTCTTTTGTCTTCTGCTCTCATGTCCTCCCTCGCTTGTCGCTTTCTTCATGTGTTTCTTTGTTTTTTTTATTCTCAATGACACACTCTCCACTTTTGTTTCTCTATGCATCTTTCTCCTCTTCATTCCTTTGCTTCCGTCATGTTTTGACAGCAGTTGAATCGGTTATTGAAAGATGCCATCACCGCCCACATACACATATACGCACACCATCAAAAAGAAAAAATGAACTGTGTGTATTCTCTGCATTTCGCCTCTGTCCCAGTGTGCGTTTTCAAGTGTGTGTTTTTTCTTTGCAGACAGCGAGAAACTCTGTGAGCCTATATTTCTTGTTACAGACAGAAACTTTGAAGTTCCGCATTGAAAAAGCAGTGCTCTGAACAGTCCAGTCACTCTAGAAACCAGCTATACAGTCGACTAATTCCACAGCCCTTTGATATATAACTGCTGTTGGCTACACGGAGCCATATGCTGTTAAAGTATTTGGATTTTAAATAGGCCAGCACAATTAAATACCCTTTCACTGCTGCCTAATGGGCAGCTCATCGTATTCCCTATCCACTTATGGCTTGTATACAAACAAAGCTGGTTAATGTGGCAGGTTTTCGGACCGTGCCAGGGCCTCGTCTTTCCAGCTAATGCCAGTTACAGGGCATGACGGCAGCTAAAGCAGAGACCCACGGGGTCAAACGGAGCTGATGCACACCGCACAGGCAGATGATAAGTGCGTGTGACAGGTGACATTTCCACTGTGTGAAAGCTTCAGAGTCGACTGCTGCTCGCCAAAGGGTCCAATTTCAGCCTTAATGTGCCAGCTTCCACCGAAAACGAAATCCGTTTGACATCTTCTGTCCAGAGAGGATATAATAGGAGCTCCAAGTACAGGTTCAAGCTCAGCTTCCTTTTGATACTGTGTGACGTTGCATCAGACCAAGGTTCAGCAACATATTGGCTCACTCCTTTAGGCCTCTCTCATCCTGGGTGTATATCTATATGTATTCTTGATCTATTATTCTTTACACTACATGGCAAAACAATTTGGAGATCAAAACATTACACCCATATGTGAATCTCTCATTCCAAAACCATAACAGCCTCCAGCCTTCAACAAGAGACCTGGCTGAAACATTCAGCAACAAGAGTATGAGGTTGAGCACTGATAATGACTGTTCAGGCTTGGCTCAGGATATTCTTTACAGAGGTGTTAGATGTGGTTGATGTCAGGGCTCATTGCAACTCTGTCAACTTCTTCCACACCAAACTCTGAAATCTTTTTATTTTTTATTTTAATGGAACTTGCTCTGTGCACAGGTCCTGTTTGTCCACTTATTTTTGTCCCGTACCCAATGCAAATCATAGTCCCTTCAGAGATAATAGTTTACTGGTCCATTTAAAAAAAACTATTTAGTACTTTTCCCCTGCTCTTCTGTTTCTTTAAAGTGAGTCTAGGTCACTTTTGTTGAACCAAAAACACAATTATGAGATAACCGTAAGTACTAAAACATCGTGTAACATAGTATTACATGAGAAGAGCAACACACAAGTGACTGCACGCTGTAATGCTTAATCCGCCTGAGGTTATTGGATGGAGGAATGATGTGTTTTATTGTTCATCATTTCAGGTTTTTCATTTGTAGGAGGAAGAATTTGTTATAGTTACATAGGCTCGCTTTAATGCTTTTTTATTCCAACATTAAAGAGACGGATGTAAACATCAGCACAGGCTGTTGTACAAAACCAACAGGGCAAGGCTAACTATTGATGAAAACATCTGGAAAGGTAAAGGTCTGGAAAGACTTTGACTTAACCTCTCTCTGACTCTCCTATCAATCTTTGCTATCTCCAGGCCTCCCCAGACTATTTTCTTTCTTTGTGTCTGGATCAACTTGAATGTTTTTTTTCACCTCCTGTGTAACCATATAGGTCTTTTGATCCCATGCCCCATCGTGCAAGGCTTTGTTTTCGAGATACTCTTGAGATAAAGTCACCGCTCAGATTTTGGGTGACCTCACCTTTTTGGTGATTGAGAGGGTGAGTCAATAAAAGAAACGGCACGGCGCAATTGGGGGCTTCATAAGCCTCGTCTGCATTCGCTTTACTCATCCAGACTCGGGCACCAGCACTTGTGTTATGTTTCTTCTTGTCTGATAAGGTTTTGGAAGATTTGTTACCACATCAGTATGTGCAGAGTTGCTTCAGCTTGTTTAGAAGTGATGGAGGTTATGAAGACATTTCAGTGTTGCCCCAAGTGTAATAATGTACACGCGTCCTACCACCTGTTGCCAACAGTGTGAATCATTGGCGAGAGAAGTGTTACATGCTTGTACATGCTCACTGTGTAGTACACTGTGTACACAATTTTGCTGAAGAACACTTCCTGTTAAAAGCTTCATTGGTGTGTATCCATGACAGACTTTTTTTTTCGCAGATGCTGCCTTACTTCCTTTTGAAAGTTGGAGAAAAAAACAAAACAGCTTAGTGTAATGGGAATGAGATTGAGGATTGGGATGTGATCGCACAGTTTTTCTACATTGAAGCCAAGAGTAGGGATTACTTTAATTGCAGTCTCTTGTGACTCTTTAAACCCCCAGTTGTCTCTCTAGGTTTTTTTCTTCTTTGACAACTATCAGGCAGACACAATAGTTATTAAGATTACAAAGTATTTCCCCTCCACATCAATTGAGTCACAAAACGGATATGTTATTCTTATTATTCAGAATTAATTACCTTTTTATGTATTTTTTACAGGACTGGATCTTTAAAAAGTTTCTTACACACTTTGCAATGTCTCGAAAGCGCATTTGCTGTGCCAAAAGGGAATTTGAGGGAGTGAGTTCCTTTGTACTATACAGACCGACAGTTTTTTGTGATTGAGCTGACAAATTGAAGCCTGTAAGTAGGGGGTTGATTTTAAGCAACCCCCCACTCTCACCATGAATCGACCAATCACAAACTTTCACTATGGATTCGTATGATATACTCACCATTATGTCATGCTGTTCTTGTTCCTTTGCATATGATTAAGAAGGAAAAAAAATGAAACCTTCACACCTGTTGCAAGAAAAGATTTCCCAGACTATCTCAATAGTATGTGAAAGAAGACCAAACACTGATAAAAGCAGCAGTAAAAGAGCAGAAATGAAAAGTTTCTTATAATACTATTACATCAGTTCCTCGTGATTTTGTTCCTCTATTGACTTAAGTCAGTTAGGGGAGATTAAAAAAGTGTTTAAATAACTTTTACTCCAAATGCCACAAGTCAGGAAGTGATTATGCCAAAACTTTGTCATGCCATGACAATGTTTTCTCAGCTGTGGAAGACAACTCGCCTTTGTCTTTGGCTTATCAATAGGCATCCAAAGACTGCAAAGGAGTCCATTGAGTCATAAGAAAAGAGAAGAGTAGGTGATTTAATGGTGCGTTCATGGCCCTGGGATGTGTGTTAAGAAAATAAGTGGATGTGACTCATCCCTCAAACAGAAACAGACAATATTTGGGCCACTGAGCAAGAAGAAAGAGCTTTGGTTATGCGACTGCTCATGAGTGTGTATTGTAAATCCCCTCTGGTGTGTTTTTCTTTTGGGGGTGTAGCTTGGGGCGGTGTTGCTTCTTCCTGATTCCTGAGGCTGTGCGGCTCTAAAAGAGAGACATTAGAGGGGACTGGCTTTCTCTCTGTGTCAGATTAGAGATAAAACAAAATCCTTAATCTCTGTTCCCAATGTTTTCACTTGTTAAGGTCAAATAACATGTCTACAACTTTTGCATATTTACTCCCCAATATGAACTATTAGTTTGGCTTGATTACACAGCAAAGTCTTCCAAGCTTATACTGCAAATGTGAAATGAAATTCCTTCAAACCAGACATCTCTCTGCTAAAAACTACTTGTTTTTTCAATTAAATGTAATGTGTGTTCTAGCCCAAAAAAGTGGTTAATTCATCCAACCGAGGGGTGTAAGCGGATGCAAGGCCTCCCTCAGGGTTTCCTCTCCAAGAGTTGACAGAGAAATCAATGTCTCCACCTCCCCTCTGACACCCTTTTGCCCTTCAGGCAAACGTGATGTGGTATGTGTGTGTGTGGTTTTTTTTTCTGTCTGTGTGGGCTTTAGTGAATGTGCACAAAATGGCTGAGGGCGCTTTGCACAAACTGCTAAATATTCACAGACTTTTATCTCCATAGTTCAGACGATTCAAATTGAATCTCCCGCTGTGTTTATTTCTTTTACATTGACATGTTGTTTCAGTGGACTGAATTTTTCATTAATATTGCATTAATATTTAGTGTTGCTGGCGGTATCCATCTGTGATCATTTGCAAGAGGAATATTTGGAGGATGTAATTAAAATAATTTTGTGTCCATGTAGCTAACAGACTAGGAGAGAGTTTCTACCAGAATCAAACACAAGGTTAAGTTCAAATTGAAGGAATAGTTTGAGTTTTTGGGAAATATAGTAATTTGCGTTCTTGCACTGAGTTAGATGAGAAGACCGATTCAACTCTCATGTTTATGCACTAAGTATGGAGCTGAAACCAGGAGTTGACTAATGTAGTAGGAAGCATTTAAGATGGAAGCAGTTTGAAAATAAGGCTGCAAACCCGTTTGTTAAACAAACAAACTAACCGCAAAAAAGGAAACCAACAAAATGAAAAAAAAGTTGTGGTTTTATTCGCTGTTTCTTAGTGACAGCGCCAAACAGGACTGTGGAGCTAAAGTGAGACGGTTAGCTTAAAAAAAAAATCAAGTTATGGTTTTACATAACTTGTTGTGAGTTTGTGCTGTAACTACTCCAGGAAGTTACTGCACTCGTCACTCGTCGTGCAGTAACCTGGAGTCTTATCAAAATAGTTACATGTAGGAACCAAAAACTGTTGTTTTCAATTTTCAGTTTGCTTATTTGTAATCAATAAACAATACAATATAAGCTTGAGAGGTGTTGGTAGACGGATTTGTGAACTTTTGATGGAGCCAGGCTAGCTGTTTTCCCATGCTTTAAGTCTTTACGCTAAGCTAAACTAATTGCCTCATGGCTCCAGCTTCGTACTTACTTACAGCACACAGACATGAGAGTGACATTTATCTTCTCATCTAACTATTGGCAAAAAAGCCAATAATTGTATGCCCTAAAATATTGAATTGTTCCATTAACGCAGTGGCTGATTAATGGTGTCAACCTACTGTATGAGTGTGTAGCATAGACTATGTATAAAAAGTGGACGTAGTCACCATGACGTCACCCATTGCTTTTTGGGCTACGGTTTTTGACTGTTCCCATCTCGTTTTTTAGACTTCTGATCTTTTCTTTTTGGAACACGAGAGCGTTGAGCTTAGTACAACCAAACTCTGAATAAGACTTTTTTAGGTAACCAAAATGTGAGACTTTACTTTCACGCACTGAAAACACACTGTGAAAGGGTTAAAGTATGGAGACGTAAAACCTAGACAACACCCAGACCAGACAACGCTCTGGTAGTGACCCTTTCGATCACAAGGTAGACAAGCCCTGAAGCATACATTGATTTATCTTCTATTTTACTCTAAATGGGACCATAATTAACTAAATGAATGTCATACTGTATTGAAGGAGACTTGAAACTAGCGATTGGGGGCATAAACTCATGTTTACAATGTTTATTGTGTTAAAAAATCAAGTGAGAAGAAGGATAATTTGACTAGATGATTCACCATGGGGAAGCTACTGCCTACTGTACACTCCGTCAGATGACTACAACATGTGATGTGGCTAAAGACAGGGGGGATGCAGGACAAACACAAAGTGCAGGTTTCACAATAAGAGATTTCTACATTCCTGGCGTCAATATCTAAGCTTCATATTACTGCAATGACAACACTGTTAGTCTACTGCTTCCCTATTAACTGCTTTTCCTTCCTTGTATTGTCACTTTCATTGAAATAGTGTTTTTTTCATTACCTCAAGCCATGGCAGGGCCTACTGACCTTTAGCTGAACTCATATAAATCATATCTAAGATAACATTGAAAAGAGCAATCAATCACAAACCTAAAGATGTGACAAGAGATTAGAGTGAAACCACATTCTCTATCTTCAATTGTTTGGGATATTCCACTGGGTCTTAAAGGATATGAAATACAACTTGTTTCTTAATTGATATGCACCCTTATTAAGTTTTCCATCAGGGTATACAATGGAGGTTTTAAGGTTATCTCTTGAAAGCATAGTTGTGGTGGAAGAAGGAAGAAGAACTAGGACCAAAACAAAAAAGGAATGTCTCTATTCATTGATGAGGACAGAGGACATAGTTTACTTTTGGTTGATTCCTAAACTTTGCAAAGGGAGAACCTTATTATAATTATTCTAAATGGCCTTTTTTAATGTTTTGATGCAATTGCATGCAGAACATTTGCCCAAAGATGCCTGGGTTAGGAGTTTGTGGTTCCAGCAGGAGCAACACATTACCCTTGTGTTTCAGCCAAGGCACAGTGGCTCGTAAAGATTATTGATGATGTACACCATGTGATACGAGTGCTGAGCGGGATGAGGCAGCATTAAATCTCACTGATGTATAGGCCTCTCTCTCTCTCTCTCTCTCTCTCTCTCTCTCTCTCGCTGTCCTGGGAGAGGAATAGCGGGTGTCCGTCAGATAAAGAAGAGAAATTAAAGTAAAATTGCAGGGGCAAAAATGCCAGACAGAGCTGGTCCATACTTTGCTTTGATATTTTTCATTTTTTTTTTGAGTTTCTGCATCAGTGGCATTACTTGATCACAGTTCATCTGAGTGCCAGGGATTGTGTCTACTTGCAATTGCAGTGCTGAGCGTGCAATATACGCTTCAGACAGGTGCATGTATCAACGTGTATTTAATTAAGATTCATGTTGAATGAGATATGATAAAAATATGTTTACCCACAGTTGTAGTTACCTGTGTGGTTTTTATGGAGGTTTTATCAACCCCTCTTAAAGCACCTGATTCCCAGCAGCAACTAAGGTTTTACAAGAAGCTGCCCTATATTATAGCTACTATAACTATTGCAATGTATGGATAATAAATAATAGCAAGTAGCACTGAAGGAGCATCTCTTTTGGCAAACGGCTTCAGGTTTGAACCATGGGCAAATAAATTATATTCGCTCTAAGCAGCCCTTTTTTTCAAATGTCTATCTAAATGTAAAACTAATAACTCAGGCATTCCTCTCTGTCAGAGAAGCATTTACTCAGTGTTTAATCGCCGAAAAAAACATTTATTTGCTTAAGACTGTTCCAGATCCTCCACAGAGTGTGTAGTTTGTGTGTGGTTTTGCTTTTAGAAATGGATGCCATGAGTTTCTGTGGTGGTCTTTGAATGTTTATGAGCTTTGCTGCTTCCGGCCTTCGATAGTGAGCGTGATGAACAGAATATTCATAATTAAGAAGTCAAGACAGAATTTTTTCATAGACAGCTTTAAATATCGAGGCCTAAAGCCAAAGTAATCGCGTTCATTAGAAATGAATTAGAAAGATAGAGTTGGGGTGTATATCACGATGCTCCGAAGCAGCAGTGCACCGAGTGCTAACGTCCCACTGGTTAATAACTGTGTGTGCAGCCTAACTTTGGCTTATCTAGTAATAATTGAGTCAGTTTTAAATGTACCTCACTTTCCAAGCAGAACAGAACGACATTGTGCTATAATTGTCATGTGCACAGCGAGGTCTCGGCCTGTCATAGTTAACATAATGACTGTCAGATACAGAGAACACCCTCATCCTGCTCTGAAGCCATTAAGATTACTGTGCCCCACATGCTCTGAATTATAATTTCCTGCTTGATGAGTTCATAACACTGATACCTGTTCCTATCATTTCATCCTCAGTAATTTGTCTGAATTTGGCCTTTTTTTTTTACTTCTCTTTTAACACACCTTTCTGAAATCACACTGTCTTTGACCTTTTGATAATCCTGAAGATCTATATAGCCACTGAATATAGTTATTCAGGGAGCCTGTTCTTTAGGCCGTCATGTCTGTGCAATATGGGGGAAGAGCAGAGCTGTAAAACATAGAGGGTGCGTGCTGTTTTATACAAGAACAGAAGATGATTTATTCCTGCTGCACTTCACTGATCTAGAAATAAAACAGACTTCCTGGCCACATACGGAATCTCTCATCTTTAGCTTTTGATAGTGAGCAGGTTTCCTACCACTTCACATAATTACACCCAACAACACTTCAGTCTTTGACATCAGTGAAAGTGTGGCGAGTTTCTTCCTCTCCATATAGGAGAGTTCAATAGCTCCTGGCATGTAGCGCCCCCAGCTGTACAGATAATAGGATTTCAGCTTGAACCTGATTCATTCCAATGCCAATACTGGAGTTTCAGTCCTCGTGAAGGTTTATGTTTCTCATGCGGTTTTGTCAAAGAGTTTAATTTGACGTTTATTCATTTTATCATTGCTAGCGCAGCTTGTTCAATTAGGCTGTGACTAAAAACTTCACTTTTTTGGCAAGTTTCTTTTCCCCTCAATATGAAACACTTAGATGGGTTTGACAGCCGCCCTGTGCCTCTGAGCATCTCTGGAACATTTTTACGGTGTTAAACACTAGGAACATTGAATCAGGGATCAAATGTACTTGCCCCCCCCACCACACTCTCTCTTAAATCTGGGGATTTTTCGAAAGGGGAATAATACGGTTTGGCTTTGTGATGAAGTCATTGGTGAGACATGCATGCTCTCCAGCTAGTCAGCTAAAGCTATCATGAGACTGACGCAGCATTTTAGGCTGAGCTGCAGGAAGCAACTGGAGGGGATTTCTGCTAAACTGATTTCAACAGCTGGAGATTTAATACAGAAAACTGTGATACACATGAGAATTTTGTGACGGCAGTTTCTTCAAATTCTCCCTTATTTCCACTTAATCTCCAACCCTACCACGCCTTTTCCAGTTCATCTCAAGAATCAAATCAAAAGGGGTGAATATGTTATCAGTTTAGGAGAAGGGAAAGCTGGATAGGAGCACATTTAATAGACCATTCAACCAGGTGACAGGATTAAAAAAAACTTTAAGCCCTTTATTACTATACTTTTGATACTGCTCCGAGAGAAGCAGTGGACAAAACATTTTAAATCAAGTCATTTTGGCTGTGCAAAAGTCAATTGTTCGGCATCCGTTTTGTGAATAGTCTGTTTCTCTGTTTCAATTGTCTCCCCAAATTATTCTCAACCAAATAACCATTTGTCATAATCCTTCCCAGCAAATAGTTTTGCACGGCGCCAAGCAGAAGAATGTAGATGGGTTGTGATAAGCATCAAAAACTCTTATCTAACATCTATTGTTATATAATATTTGATTTCTTATGACCAGAGAGACTGGAGAAAGAGACAATGTAAGGCAGGACCCATTCTGGAGTTATACACCAGGCGGTGAAACAGGGATAGAAATCAAACATGATCATTTTGGAAACAGGGCAGTGTGTTGTTTTTTTTACATGTAAAGAAAGCCTTGTAGTACTCCAATGTAATATGTTTCATCTGTGTCACACCTTGACAACATCACATTGTCCCTGCTGCTTGTTGTCTTCAGAGAACAGATGCTGGGGCTGCTGGGCTTTGGTGACGGCACTGCAGACTGTCCTTCTAAACCCTCTTCGAACTTCCTGAAAGTTTCAGACCCCATACTGGCCAAGTTTATTCCTTAAGGCTACTTAAAGAACAAATAGATATTCCTTAATCTTATATTTTATAAATCATATCTTGTAAAAATGCTTTTTCAACAATATTTCATACCATATGTATATTCTTTTTGTATTCGTTATAGTATTGTGATTTTTTTTTATGTTATAGAGGTGGAGGGTTCAAATAAGCCCAGTGGGCTTTCTGCCTCTTCCTGCATTTATCTGTGTTATGTTTTTATATTTTTCAATTGTGCAAATAAACTAAACTAAACTAAACTAATCTTAGTTTTAAATAGCTGTCACATTATTTTAGTTGGTCTTGTTGTTCTCATAATCCTGCCCCTGGCCCCTGGCCCCTGACGTAAGTGGTTCTTGTCTCTAGACCAGCAAAGTGTTGGTGTCACACTGGGACCAGTCCTCCTGGCAGAGAGACGGTTCTTTGGTTGTAGAAACACAAAGAAAAGGTTCAAGATTAGGCACCAGCTCCAAACTGGCCCTCAAACTGCCTGGGTGCAAAATAGGTGTGAGCCTCCTTTTTCCCAGCTTCAGAAGAAGAAGAAAAGCCACGTTGATTTAACTAAATGTTGCCGGAAATAATAATAGCAATTGATGAGAAAGTGGAAATTGGTCATGATGCATAATAATCAACTAACAGGGATGTAAGTGAAATCATGGTGTCTTATAAGCATTCAAAAAGCAGACGTTTTGTGAATTTATGTAATGTGTTGTATATGTTTAGATGGCTTAACTCTTTAGAAATGCTGTTTATGTAATGAGAGAAGTAAAGCTTCTTCTTCTTCTTCTCTGTTCTCTTTAAGCTCATGGAGACAGAATATTAATTGTGATCGGGACCAAATGTTTCAGAGCGCTGCATGTTTCATAACACATTTGTTTGTTTGTTGTGTGATCCCCTGAAATCCTTTGAAAGGCAGGCAGGGAGCGTCTAATATCAATGGGAAGTTAAGAAGGGAATGCAAAGCTGCTGATTGAGAACCACGGTTCACAATGCGACAGCTGGCAGTTAATTTGATGTGCAACCATCAATTATTCATTGTTGAAACATTTTCCAGAGTAGCAATAAAGGAAGCTTTTATCGATAGGCAGATCACTTATATCTTTAGGGCCGATTTAACTCCAAATTCCTTGCAGACGTGTTTTGCATTACATATATTTTGAAAGGCAGATGCAGCAATGCAGCTATAGCAGTTAAACCTTTTCTTATGGCAAAAGCATTATTATTCATTTTTCTTTTGACATTACATGAAACATCTGATAAATAATTTAGTGTAATTATTCTCATTTTATTAAGACCAATAATTTTTATATTGCACCAGAAGGCACTTAAGTGCACTTATGAGCCAAACACAATTAAGCTAAATGCATTGTATTACTCCATGAACCTGATTAGGAATCACATTTATATGACAACAAAAAACACATATTTACCGTTATTGTTTGCTCGGCTGCAATTACTATAAATTATTTTAAAGTGTTAAATAATTGAGGGTTAATATGAGAGGCAGAGATAGAGATGGATTTATGGACAGATGTGAGAGGAGAAGAGCCTGACCTGACAGGTTCGCCGCCTAAACCAGCTGTTGGCCTGGCAATGTTGCCATCCATTTCACACATGCTCTCCGTCTCTGGGTGACTGACAG
The DNA here is from genome assembly GCF_027596085.1 of Anoplopoma fimbria. Taxonomy (NCBI): domain Eukaryota; kingdom Metazoa; phylum Chordata; class Actinopteri; order Perciformes; family Anoplopomatidae; genus Anoplopoma; species Anoplopoma fimbria. Next base: position 8,341,903 of record NC_072469.1, read on the forward strand.
ATGAAATGATCCTGGAAAGCACTGTGGTCTTCAAACAAAGTTCGTTATTAAAAGCATGAAACGCTTGAATGCCAAAGTGCATAGAGGGCAGGTCTGTGTTCTTAACAGAATCAGGACCCAGCTGGTAAGATTCTTGGGGATAAGAGTTCAGTCGTCCGTGTTTTAATCAATGTCTATTAATACTTTGACCCAACTGGTGTAGTATTACTTTAGGTCTAGAAGTCGCAATTATCTAAAAATTGCACAAGACCAAAGCTTCTCAGAGATGATGTAATATCAAGTGTGGTACCAATAAAATCATGTTATGATGAAGTAAAGCTATTTAATTCATAAGAGAGTCAAAATATGTACATAACCCACTGTCCATGTAACAGGATATGAGAGTTGTTTTGTTTTAACAAATTCCTGCAACACTGAAATTATTTTCTTATAATAATACAATTAAATAAATGTAAGCGTTAAGATGTAAACATGCTATTAATCAGAATAAGGTCAATACATTTAATCCAACCTATTATTTAAAACTATGGCTGTAAAAAAATGAGGATAGTTCTGACTGTGTGTGTTGGTTATAGGCAATGCAATGTGAAGGCATTTTTCGCTGCATTATGAGTCCTTTTGTTCCCTCTATAATTGCATTCTTCTAGTAACTGACAGTTTTACTCAAGGGCATTCTGACAGTAGTTGCTGAGTGACAGAAGAACTTTTCTGACTTTCTTTATGATGCTTCTTAATAAGTATTTCTGCTCACTCTGATATTCAGACCTGAGATCTGGGAAAGAAGTTGGCTTGGATTCTTCAGATTGCCTGCGACCTGGCTGGCTCCGAAAACTGGCACCGAGCGTCTGCTTTGTTGATCTCTGGACCGTTTGTTGACCAAGTCTTGGCCGTCATGTTCTATGCTTCACATCTCTGAGATCGTCTGACTGGAAGACTGATTGAAGTCCTCACCACAGAATGATACACATTTACCGTCTCTCAGGGTCGTAATCTGTCTAACCACATCTTCATGGATGCTGCCACTTGTATTCAGACACGTGTGTGTGTGTGCGCCCACCCAGAGACGGAGAGACCCACAGCCAGACGGGCAGACAGACCTTGAACACAGTCATGTGACCCCTCTGACCCTCTCTGATATGTTCCCCGGCTGAGTTATGTCTCATTGTTCCTCTCCGTCACTGTTGCAGCGGCCCACAGGACAATCGGACTGGCCTCATAGTGCCACATTCACTTCTCCAACCCGGGGTCTGATCTCACACCTCTCACTTCACATTCTCATTACTTCAGGCTGTTATTAATTTATTTAATCAATAGCTGTTAAACTTCTCCTACGCAGGAATCCACAATGGCAGGCCGATACACCAAGCTGCTACATCAAGTTATGAGCATGAGTTGTGGTATCTCTGGAGACTGCAGATGTGTTTGTGACGGAGATGTGTTAGTGACGTAATGCAAAGAGTTGTGCTTTTTTTTTTGCATAGCGTGAGCATGGTCATCAAACATTTCTCAAATGGATAAAGTCATTGACTCAGAACTTAAGAAAGATTTCTGTTTGTGCGCTTTTGGAGTGAGGACTTTTTGGACTCAGTGATCTAGACCAGTGGCTCCATTGTGGCCATCGGCTAAACTCCCCAGCCTCCCCGTTGAAGATTATGAAACTGGCTTTAAAATAGAGAGCAGGAGCTCACCAGGGCTTTGGATGATTTGAGGCTAAATATATGAAAAGGGCAGCTTGGTCCATGGGCTAGAGTGGGATCTGGGTGGATTGCAGCCAAGGCCTTTGGTGCCTCTTTTTTTTTTGCACTCTGTATCTCTTTGGTAGAAAGATGACCTGGAAACCAAAACCTGATGTGAGCCAGCAAGACACTGACTCTAAAGTTCTGGGTACTAAAGTGAAAATGACTCTGCAGCAATACCTTTGACTGTAAAAACATTATATGGTGGAGTAAAAAATGCTTTATAGCACACTGAAGGATTTTTATACTGTGGTACCAATCATTTAATATCTGTTTGTATACAGGTAGGGATGCGTCATAGGAGAAGTTATTATTGTTGACAAATATATTAAAACAAATGTCCTTCTCTCCATCTAACATACTGCTAATAAATGCTAAATGGGGCTTTAAAGTAGAGAATAAAAGTAGCTGAGTAAAGCCATTGGGCGTTAAGGTTATCAAGTGCAGCAGTAAAATTAAATAAAATATAAAACTTGATATAAAAATTAGATTTTTCTCTTGGCTTTTCTCAGATATAAGGGATAACTGCTAAACACTGTGTAAATTTCAGCTGCATATCCCCATAGACATTTCAGCATTAGGGCCTTTTTCATCATACCAAGCAACATTTGGATTAAAGTGGACACATGACATGCTGTCATGTTGGATACCTCATCCTGTTCTTTTTCTATGATATGACTCATCTTTACTGAATTTCAAAAAAAAAATCCCATCTTTCAACTTTTTTTTTTTTTTTTTTTTGAAAAGCCATCTTTGACACCATGAAGCTACTAAATCTAATTTTTTCTGCATCTTTTGGCATGCGTGTTACTGAAAGCAAACTGCCTTTCATTTCACTCCCTTTACTCGAGTCAAATTATACAAGCGCAGTCGAGTTTGTCGTCTTCCAAGGCACCCAGGTGGCTCATTCACTGGGTGACTGCAGCATCGGATCCTCCGTACCAGACTGGCACAGGCTGCGGCTCCAAACTGAATAGCTTCAGGTGTAATCCTCACCTGCTCTCTCACTGTTAAATCCCAAATGTTTAGATTTATTTTGTCTCCCCCTCTCCATTTGTTTGGGTCTCTTTTCAGCAATGGAAGGATTTAGCACTAAGGGATTAATCAAAGTTGGCCCTGTTTATATTGTTCAAGTGGCATTTCCTCTTTCACATGGCATCAAGAGTCAAATTGGCATTCATGATCACATGCACATGCAGTTTCACATTCTCACACAACTGCACAAATAATGCGCTGTATACATTCCCTGCACCTGCCTCCTGTGATCTGCTTCATAAATGACTCTTTGCTCTGAGTCAACATCTCTTCCCCCTTTCTTTATTATGTGATTAAAGCAGCATTAGAAATAGATGCTGATGCACAAAGCCTCCACGCTGACACACCTGAGCCACACAGGGAGGGCACATTTTCTCCTTTGACGTTAGGGCTGTTTTGTAGTGACTGCCGCTTTGAAGTTTCCTTGTTTTGTGCATCTGAGCCCCAAAACAATGAACCTCAGTAGTGAATGTCCAGATCGTGTCTGTCAGTGTGGGGTTTTCTCTGCTTGTGTGCACAAGAGGAGGGGTCTACGTAGGAGAGCGACCTCCCAGCTCCAACACATGGTGCCCAGACTAAACAACAAGATGAATGTTTCCTTAGTCCGGCCTGGAAAGAGAAACCCCAATCTACCCGTGTGGCTGAATGAATGAATCACATTCAGAGCAGAGGACTGGTTATAGGAGAGTAAAGAAGAAGAAAAGAGTAGTGAAGGCAGAGGAGAGAGGTTTAGTTTGTTCATTTCAAGTTTGGATTCCACCACAGTAGCATCAGTTTGAGGATGAATCCAGTTAATTACAAAATGGGTCCTATTTTCATAGTTTTGGCCATCATTTGTATGTGTAATAGAAGCATTGTGCTGACTAAGTTCATGGTTGAGCTCTTGGAATGCAGCATTGTCTCTAAAAATAAGTCAGACCAGGCAAGTTATGTAAGTAGTCAGACAGTTGTAAAGTATTTAAAGGGGCAATCCACCGATTGTACACACCAGAATTAGTTTATTCATTATGTGGAGTAATACTCAGCCTGTAAAAACAGATGTATAATGTCTTCTGTGGCTCTGGAGGGAGCCCTCCAAAGTCAAAATAACCTTGAATTGTCCTTGGCCTTCCACTCTTCGATTTTGACCTTTCTATTCTTAATTTGTCTCCTTTTGAGTCCTTTAATATCCAGATTATTAAAAGTTATTTGGATAAGAAAACAAAGGTTAACCGTGAAATCATTAGACAATTTTTAACATACATTTGTTCAATGTTTGCTCCTGTGTTTTCCGGTGCATACAGGGATTACTTTGTGTGTTTTGTGTGTTGTCACTTTTCATTTTATTACCAAATTAAATGGTTCAGATCTTGCTAAATTGTTGGTTTGGAACTTAATTTCCTGAATTTGTCCTGTTTTGGCCTCCAATAGCTTCATCTTGAAAGCAAAACATGTGTTTCAAGTTACACCACCTAAATGTCTTCAGCTTGGTCTGAACTCCTCTACAACCCACAAGGTGTTGCCGTCATGCGATGATGGAACTGTTAACAACGGCAACAAAAGCTCAGTGTGCTGCTGTCAACCTGCCTCCTCCCACACGTCACCTTTCAACCTCACTACCCCTCACCCCCACATCACACCTCCACCCTTGTTTTTAATTTAATTTCACCCAACAAGCCTGAAGAGAGCTGGCCCGGGCTGTGCTGGCAGCTTAGTGAATCAGTGAAGTAGAGGCTGGGGGGTTTTAGGAGAAGGGGTTAAGGTATCGTGGTGAAAACTGTTGGCAGACTATGGGAAAAGGCGCCTTGTTTTGGAGACCGAGCTCTCAGGCTCTCTGGGGGCTATGATGGGCTGAGCCTCGTTGCGGTTTGTTACAACAAGCTGTTGGATTTGGAGAGAAAGTTCCAGACACACCCCCAACCCTTACTCAACACTGCTTCCCCCCTTTTTCTTCATGCCAGAAAAAGTGTATCTCTCTCAGTAGGACACTCAAGCAGGAAGCCCCCTCCATGTGTTTTTCTTCAGCCTTCCAGCCTTGCTTTAATTCTCCGACTTCAGCTCGAAGTTTGCTCCTTCCTCGCTCCTCTTCTCCTGATTGAAGAGAGCTAGACTTCGGGTAGTGGCAAGAGGTTCCCACTTGGTTCGAGGAGCGAACACACACACACACACACACACACACACACACACACACACACACACACACACACACACACACACACACACACACACACACACACACACACACACACACACACATCTACATATGACAAGCCCCCGCTAAACAATGGCTGTTGGCTGAGGGAGAGGAGAGGGCGGAGGGGTAGTTTTCTTGGATAGCCTGATTGGAGCATAAACAGCAGCCCAGGAAGTGCTGAAGTAAGAGAGAGAGAGAGAGAAAGAGAGGGAGGGGGAGAGAGAGGGAGGGGGAGCAGGGGAAGTGTGCAGATCTGCCGGGAGAGAGCAAAAAAAGTTTGGGACTGCGACGGTGTGTTAGTTAGTTTGTGTCACTCTGGTCGTGTCCAAGACTTTGGGCTTTATCTATCAGGACTGAAAGTGCCAGAGAGCCAGAAAAGAAAGGTGAGTAGCCTCATCACAAACTTTTTCACACAGATGTGAACTTAAATACACACAGATGCTCAGTCAAATAGGATACATGTGAGTAGAAACAACACCCATTTTTCTCCTCTGTGGATTCCAACTGATGTATACTAACGCGCAGATTCTTGCATGACTTGGAAAGTGGATTGTTGTAATTATTGCAAGCAATGTCATTTTAAATACCAGAAGGTTTTTGAGCCTTTTTTAATGTGTGCTGTTTGCTGATGGTTTCCCCTGGTTCTGAAAGCAGCTTGTTTTGCAAAGCTGTTTTTGTGGTGCCTTGAACTGCAGCCAGCCATTCAGTGCGTGAAGCAAAAAGGGGACCATCTAATGTGTGTGTGGCTGTGTCTAATTAAGCTAATGGGGGGAGTCGAGTGGTGAGGGTCAGACCATGAGAGGCTGAACTTGAAAACATCACTGTCACTTTCACAAAAACACAGTACTTGCAGAAACTGTTACATGTATCATCTCTGATTCAACTACTCTGCTAGAAACTTTTCTTAATCCTATTCTCTGCCTCTGAATCTCCCTTTTATAGATCACAGAGAGGGGTGACATTTGTAGATGAAAGTAGCTGATTTTAGATCAGATTTACTGCACATTTGGCCATGTTTGGTGCTATTAATTTAAATTTTCCCACCGGGGAGATGCTGCATTCCTCCTCTCAAAGTGAACATCAATGTCAATATGCGACTTCAAAGAGGCTGCGCTGCTCACATGACACATAGATTCAAGGGGCTGAGCAGTAAACTGCTGTAAAATAGCTATCTCTTTTTATCCGAGGGGTATGCCTACCAGTTACTACTATTTCACTTGTTTGTCACCAAGCTGCAAATAAAATTGCATTTTAAGCATTTAACTTTCTTAACAAGCCTATTTTACTGTCTGGAGCTCTCAAATACCGGTAGAACTTTTTCCACTGTTGAGGAGATTTACATCTGGAAAATAGTGGCCTGCCCAGGCACAAACAAATGGAAAAGTCTAAGTTAATTTCACAGCCATTCAAATCTAAGTGGTTGATATGCATCTCACTGAAAGTCAAACTGGGTTTTTAAATGTTTTTTAACCACCATTAAAATCGTCAAATATTCAGATAAAAGAAGAGAAGATTATCAGCATAAGCAACATCGTATCTGAAAAAAATTGAATGAAAAAACAGATTTTCTTTTTGAATCTGTTTTTTTTTTTTTTTTGCTGGTTTGGAAGTTACACCCTGTGAGCACCTTAGCCAAATGGTTAGAGCGCATGTCATATAAACGCAACATCGTAAAGGCGAAGTAGTAACCCACTTAGGCAGCCCACCCATTTAGCCATTTTTTGGTCTTCGCCGTTTAGTAATGAATCCTGGAGGAATACAAGTATGTAAAGATTCCATAACCCTACTTTTTACGAGTCAGGTGTTCAGAGACTGGTGTGATTTGTTGTGTCTCTTTTAGCAATGAGTATATAAACTTCAGCTCATCCACTGGGGTTGGGGTTGGGGGGGTAGTAAACAGTTTGGAGAGGAGTACCTTGTCATAAAGACAAATGAGCTTACACCCTTGCACCCTACCAGAGCCCCCGGATGCCATCCTTCATCATTCGTTCCGGCACTTTGACAGCGTTAGACTGTCTCTCACAAGTTTTCTCTGTGCTTCGCTGATGTAGCAGGCTGTCAATTTCTCACAAGACCAGAGGAAACTGTTATTACCTCTAAGGCAGTGCTTTGGCTGCCAGTTTAATTCAGCCAAACTATTTGTCTAAACGCTAGCATATGAGGCGCAGTGATTTTGGCAGTTTCTTTCTTTCTTTTTTTTTTTTTTTTTACAAGCAAAGGCACACAGTAGCTCCTGAACATATGCATCCATTTGTCTGATATCATTATTAAGGTGAGGTTTTGACCACTTGATTACCTTGCTGGACTGCTCTCTTGCAGTCAGTATCCAGACATAACAGGTCGTGTCTGGATCTGAGCAGGAGATCAAGCACTAACCTGAGCCATATGTATTAGCTGATGCAGATCTGTGGATGTGAAGTTTGATGGCTGCCACGGGACGTTGAGCTCGGTGGAAACACACCTTGGCCAGTGGCATGTGGCCGAGCACTGAGGCTGGGGGTGGTGGTGGTGGTTGTGGTGGGGGGCCTGACCAGGTGTTTCTCCTGTGAGCTGTCGGCACTGTCATCCCCCATTGGGCCCCGAGCCAACTCAAGCCACGTCTCATTGAGCTTGGGGGTTTGATCAAACCTCATTATGGAGCTTTCATTTCAGCCGCTATTTGTGGCTGAGTCACAGAATTGATAACTAGATGAAGCTCCTCAAAGTGCATTTGTTTGTTTGTGTAAGGAAATAGATACAGCAAGAGATAAATAGACAGAAAGACAGAAAAAGGGAAGCAATAAAAATATAAAACCCTTTGCAAAAAATTTGATCAAGTGTGTAGATTATCCAGAGCAGCACGGATACTGACTCTTGAAAGAGCTGTTTATTTTCTGAATGCCATTCCAGTGATTCACTTATCCATGAAGTAAGACTTGTACTCATTGTTTTTTTTGTAGTTGGGTTAACTGACCCTTTAAAGTAAATACACTGCTGATTTATTCAATCCCAATCAAGATAAATCCGTTTCTTTTTAGGTTTCTATAAACCTTGACTTCTTTCACAGGGTCACTTTATAGCGTTTTCCAACAGTAAAGTGTCCACTGCTGGTATCAGTTCTGTTCAATAAGCCTTTAAGATTTTTCCTAAGGCGCCTTTAGTCCTCAATTAGCTCCGAACAACTGATCCGGTCCTCTAGGTAGAGTTCCTATCGTTTCAGCAGCTTAGACCAGAAGCTTTCCTGATGGCCAAAACATCTTCAGTCTAATAGAGGTGGGGATGATTGCAAGGTATAATCGGACAAAATCTCAGACACATTAATTGACTTTTTACTTGTTGTGAACTGACCTAATTATGAGCTTAATCACATTCTGTGGAACAGTTGCAGGCACTCTTTGAAAATCTTGTATTTCTGCGATGACAGTAAGAAAGTACAGTCTATAACGCCATACAGTATCTGGCCGCCCTTTAAAAGATAAGCCATTTACATTATACATGTAGACTTTTTGCGTTCCTCTCGGATTAGAGTGAAATGACTTTCAGTCAGCCGCTAAAGTCAACATTTAAATGCCTTGTACAGAAAAATGTGACAGGCCAGCAGAAAATTATTTAATAAGGCAGTAATTTATAGTTCAACTCGTAATTATTCATTACTGTCAAACACTTTCCCTCTGGCCTTTATATTTGATATTCAGGTGGTCTGAATGGAAAGAACCACAGGAAGAAATCTAAAGCAGAAAAGAACAAATTCAGCTCTGAATAAACATGTTGTGATGCAAAAACAAAAACTCCTGCAGAGTTCTAAAGGAGGCAGTGATATTGCAAATGTGTTGTCTTCTATTGTCATGCTGATGGGCAATGGTAGAGGCTTATGTTAGACCTCAGCATTTGCTGCAGTGGATGCTGTCGGCTTTGCTGTGACAAGGATAATCCACAGAGGAAAATCATGCTTCCTGTCGTGACGTTGGATGCAGCTGGAGCTAATGGAAATTTTGCCAAGACATGAAATTAGATTTTTTTTGTAGGCCTCTCTGCAAAAAAGCATGTTGGAACATGGCACTTTAGGTTAACCAACAAATGGGTGGACCCAAAGAAAGACAACTGTAAAACATCTGTCAATTTTCCACAAAATTTTTCATTCAGCCTTTATTCTTGTAAAAATGCCCTACTTAGATGACAAACACTGTCTTCTTCCTCTCTCTTTACTCCCTATTGACACTTGTAAGTTTCACATACTTCAGTGACTCCACCTATTCAGTGAAGTCATTTGTTTGACCATCTCTTCTCTCACTCTGGCAGTGACGAGAGGGGGGGGGGGGGGTAAGACAAATGTTCCCCACCCCACAGGCTCAGACGGAGGCGGGAGAGGCTCAAGCGGACACTGTTCTGACACTCTTCAGTCGCTATTAACCCCCCCAGGTCTTTTCACCCAGTGTAAACATCCCCTCCGCCTCTACCATCCGTCCACTCCTTTAGGCATTTAGTTTGACGTGGCGCCTCCCACAACACACAAGAACGTACCAGGGCTGTTTTTGTCCAGTGACTGACATGCTTTGTGTACACATGAACAGGAGTTGTATGTTTTTGTCCGTCTGTCTACAACCGCCGCTGCCCCTCTGAGCAAATTGATAATGAGGACGAATGAAAGAGGAGTGACAAAGAAAAATCTAAGGAGGCCAAGCAGATGTTAGAGGGGAGATGAAATGCAGTAAAAGTGCACCGACGAAATATATATATTCTACAAATGTCGTTATGCGTCAATCCTGTAAAACTGTATTTGAATACGTCATTCTCACTCTCTGAAAGTACTCAAGTTTTTTGTCCCCATAAAGCATTGGTAATTAAGAATTTGAGTCTTAAAGCTGCCTAATCCCAATTAATATGGATGAGACTTCTATCCTGGGCCCTATTTTACAACCTAGAGTGTCTTGCCCTTTTTCTTTAGATGTTAGCTCTTTTATGTTCTCTATCGACCAAATTGACCGCTTGCTAATGAGTCACTATCGTGGCATGATTTCATAATTACCACTCTGCCTGAAAAAAACTCAATACACTCTCATTTAGCCACAGTTGAGATTATGAAAAGTCCCGTTCCTAAAAATATTCTGTAAAGCCTGTCACACAGGATGTTTTTGTTACGCCGGGCTATTCTAGGAACAGCAGCTACCTGAGCTCTGGAGTTAGAAGTTTTGAGGAAACCTGCCTTCTACTCCCGACATGGTCTGTTTTAGTCTGTTTAGAGAGCTCCTTCCTGCTCTGAATGATAAATAGACTAGACCATGTAAATACTCGAAAGAGGCCCAGAAGAGCAATTTAATGACTATTAAAAAAAATTACAGGGTAAAGGTAGTGACAGATATACAGGAGTTGCTGTATTTGCACCATGTATGGAATCTGTTTATTCTCAGGATTTTATTTAAGGAGTAGTGGGATTATACGAGCGTGACACCTCTTAACTTCAAATCCGTTCTGCAGTTGATAAAAAGACTTTCGGCGCACAAGATAGACGCAGCATTTGGTGGAAGTGAAGTTTTCAGGCTGGAATACTAGTTTCCCACTCCTCAAACAGAAGGAAATAGTGTTGTTGTTGTTGTGGACAATTTTCAGTCTTGGAGTTAGTGGGCTTGCTCGCACTTAAGGCACGAGGATTATGTTTGTTGGATCAACTGAAAATAAACTTCAGTTCCCATGAATATCATAATTTAGGAAGATGTGCAACAGTGTAGCTAATGTGTTCTTGGACGTTTTTTTTTTTTTATAGAAATGGAGGTCCATGACAGACACTAGACTTTGGCCACAGACGCAAAACTTGTTGATATGATCAATTTACTGTTTGTTGTTTCATTGGTTTTGGTTTTGTTATTTACGCCAGAGACAATTGAGAAATACCTTTTTCAGTAAAAAAAGAAAGGTAGTTTTTTTTTGCATCATTTTTACCCCTAGATCTTCCGCTCCAGACTTGCACTCCTGTGCCACTGAGCTATTCCACCCCAGGCTCCTCTCAGTGTAATGAAAGCAATCTTGTAAAATCTGACATTTTCAATGTTGTAGTAAGTCTTTTACCATTCTGCTTCACCTCAGTACCCTGAATGAGTTTCAATGGTAGTGCCAGTGTTAATAAAAGTGAAATATGTCCCCAGTGTTAAAACATTTGAGTAATATTTTAGCAGTCTTTCTAGCTGAAAATCATAATAGGCCTTTGACGGTATTTTCCATTTTAGCCTGCCCAGTAGTGACGGAGTTCTCGTCTGATTTTTTAAGCTCAAAAGCTCCTTCACAGCATTAGTTTTTAAAACTCCTCTTTATAGATAATATCTATATTATGGGGCAGCCATAAGGTTTACCAGTCTATCATTACATTCCCATAAAAGGGGGAAAACTATGGCTCGTAATTGGTTTGCTTACAGTTTCCATTCCCCCAAGATCCCATTCTGCTTCTACCTTCACATTCAAGGCCACAAAGGATTTCCATGAAGTTCTGAACATTTCCATTTGTTTTTATAAAGGCAGGAAGAGGGGGAAACGGACCTTTCACCCACACAACAACACACAGTTCTGTCCCTTGTGCTCTTTATCACCTTTTCTTAGCACTTTGTTTCGAGGTTTCCTTCCCGTCAGGTTTTCCTTTCACAAGAGTGTTTATCCTCCCCGGCAGCAACACAACAATGCCCCGCTTCGTTTCAGCTCTCCCAGACCTGAGACCGCTGGAGCCAACGGGCTGCTAGGCACATGCTAAAGCCATTAGCTGGTGGATGACGGTGGTTAGCCACAGAGGCATCGCAAAATAACCGCCTCACTATGTCCATTATGAAGCCGAGAGAAGGGGATGGGGTTCTGCATCAGCTAACTGCATGTGAGTGCACGTGTAGCCGTGTTGAAATGTGGCGCGTTGCCTGTCTGACCAATGGAATGCCAATCATACAACAAGCAAATCATAAGGGGGAATTTGCTGTACGTGGTTTGTTCGCATATTAAGATATCAATTCATATTACCCTCTGTTAAAGTTTGCTGTGAGTTTCCTCAGTGTCTGCTCAGGCGGACAGATCCCAGCCATGGATGAAGAGGCCTTTTATTATTAGGCTCAGACACATCCCATTTGGTCTCTCAGTCAAGCTCAGACAGTTTGATGGAGTGCTCTAGAGGACGACTTAATTACGTTCACTATCTCAATCTGAATTTACTGGGACTGCATCCATAATGCATGCCTTACTTGGTATCAGCAGGCCCCAATTGGAGTCGACCAATAACGTGACAGAACTCTAAAGCTTATCAAGAGTTTATTGGCAGATGTGCAGCAATGACAAGCAGTGTTCTAATTAAGGACTGCTTTTTTTTCTAAGGTCTATGTATTATTTTTTACATTGACTTTGTTAGAAGTTATGAAAAACGCCCATCCAAATTCAGTTGGCCACTTGGGGGCAGCATAACAAGGTGTAAACACAACATTGACATTGATTGAGTAAAAGCTTTAGCAGACTGTTGAATGCTTACACATCCAGAAGACAAACATTTTTGGCCATCTGACAAATGTAAGTCCACTATTAATTTTCAGGGAAATATCCGCCTCTTTGGCTGCTAAACTCTCCATTATGTCCATCTAATTGCTACCTTTGCTGACTGTTGGTGCTGGGTAAGTTGTTCCCAGTAGGTTTATCAGAGCTTTTCTTACTGAAAAACAGCTTCCCGTTGCCACTGGAGACAGGGTTGATCAGAGCAGTGAGACTGAACCAAACAGTGAAGCTCAGGGGAACTGGGGGGGGGGTCATGGGATTTGTCACAACAAGGGACTCCTTTCACATTGCTCATATCATTTCATTAATTGTTCACACAAAATAGCTACTTAACGGCCAAGGTGTGCCCTTATTCACTTACTGCAACCATAAATTATATTTAATTAGACATAATTAGTTTTAGGAATTTTGGCAGTACTACTAGTGAAAAGGAAAAGGAAAGTTGCCATACCTACCACAGAGCTCTTGGACACAAATGATTGTGTTCATTCTGTGAACACACTGTGTTACATACTTTATTATTCTCAATATGACCAGCATGTGAAAGTATTGTTTATGCTGTATTGGGCTTCATTTTTTTAGTGTGTTTTTGTCAACTTTGAACCAAGAATGTATCCATGTCACTAGGGGACTCTCTGCTTGGTGTTTTTCCCAAAAACGACCAATACGTTTTCTTTGGACTGTCAACCAGAACAGTTTCTATGGAGCAGCTGCATACTTGACAGTTGATGACAGCACTTAGTTGGAGAGAGAGTTCTCTGATTTCCAGCTTCGATCGAGAGTTTTTCCTCCGACCAAAATGTGTCTACACGATAGGAAAGACATTTTAAAAAGTTTTCCTTTCAAGGGTCTATGCTGCAATGCAGTTGGAGGTCTACAGCATGGGTTTGCAGCATCTACAGTATCATTTCCATGGGGGTTATATGTTACACAGTGTGTCCCAGTAAGCTGGATTCTGTGCTGCTTTGATCAGGGTAGAGTCCCCTCGCTAATCCGCTTGAGCTCTGGATGTTTGCCCAGTACACACACACACACTCACTCACTCACAAATTGTGATTAAAAAACAGATGTGACGGCCCAGCCAAAAGATGAAATGGTCCGAATAAATCAAAGAGGAACAAACTGACATAACACTCAGCTGTTGGACTACATATTATGGTTAAGTATGTCTGTGCCATTTCATATGAGTTTGATTTTGTATCCAAAGTAAGAGATAACCAATCATTTCTGTCTTGTAGTTGCATATATCATAGTCTACAGAATAATGCTTGTGCTCTGTATCCAGAGCAGTTATAGCTAACTTAATGACGTCATGTCCACCTGGATTTTCATGTCTTTAGTCACACCTCTGATCTCGGATCCATATTTTAATTACAGCTGCAGGACACAGACAGGATTATGAAATGTAAATTCTCTCCACCTGTCAATCTTCCTTGTCTTTTTAAGAGCCATTTAAGAGCTCTTAATTGCTCCGGGCTTAACTGTAAATCTCCCTGCCCTGTATTTGAGCGCTAATAAACAGGTGGGAGGGGATTTTTATCTGGGTGCAGCTGATGAGCGGAAAGGGCAAAATGAAAAGATGAAGATGGAGAGGGGAAAAGGAAAGGGAAAGAAGAAACAGGATGAAAGAAGAGAGGAAGGCATGCGAAGAAAGAAGGTGTTTCTACTTGAGTACCTCCCTGCATTACATCACTGAGATGCTTCTGCTCTGATGACATCGTCGGGCGGGAGGGGAGACTGGCCCTAGGGATGATGTCATTAGTAACCAATAGGAAAAACTCAAGGCCAATATAGTCTGGCCAGCACCTTAGGCTGAAATAGAAGGATCTCTGAAAATGACTTTTCCCCCTCTCAAGCCTTTGTGTCTTGTGCGTTTTGTCCTGCGGTTATTTTTAGACTTCTGTGTTAAAACAAATATATTTCAGACCTGTTCCTGCCTCTGCCACAGAGCAAAGGGTGAGCAGAGCTGGCTCTCCCAAAGAGGACGGAGCCATGGAAATATAGCCCCAAGAGAATTAGCATTTAACTTTAACATAATAACACTTGAAGTAACTGCTTTGTGCCAGTCCACATGAATAGACCAGTTTCTGCTTTGCCGTGTTTGTTATGGACCAAACAGTGTTGAGCATAAATTTCAAGCCAGGCAGGTCATGCCACTGGGACATTTTACATTTGCTGTGACTGTTGTCTTTAACGACTGTAACAGTGGCCTTTTTCCTCACTTTGCACAGCTAAAGTATCAGTGCTGTAGACACACAAAATGTCCCTTTGACCTCAATGCTAGGAAGACTTTGACAGAACTGTCTGTGCAGTCAAAGAAAGCAAGAAGTAATGAGCCGGTAAACATTCATTATAGGTGGACACATAGCTGTTAATGGACACACTGACTTGTAGTAAAAGAAAACATTTAGACAACCATCAATTTTAACATGTATGTGTTGTTTTTACATTTTTAACATTTATTTGCTGCTTCCTGACTTAGGGACTAATTTTGAAAGAAATGATAAACAATTTGTCCTGTCCATATCACTTTCTTATATTGCTTATTTAACATTTGCGTTCATTTGAAAGCATTATGAAGTTCAATTTCCAGTCTCCTTTTAGCTCTGTTTTGGTCCCCACCAACTCCTGTGGGAAATATGTGTCTCTTTAGCTGATAAATGCTCCATTATGTTCAACAGCTAATGCTGATTAAAATCCAAAAAGTACAGTTGCGGGTCAAAACAATAAGATGTAAAACTCTAAAACGGTCCAATGAACTGAGGGTAACTGAAGGGTCAGGTGCCAATTCTCTGAGGTTTTGTCACTTCGAGTGACTCATTTAACATTAGTTGTTTGATCTATTGTTACTATAAAGAAATGGATTAGAGATGTTTTAAAGTTGTGACTTTAGTTGTCTCCTTCATATGGACTCTCACTGCCCTACCTACCCTGTTGCGTCCACTCTTCTATTTTTTATAGTTTAGGCCTTTAAGTTAGCCTGCTGTGCTGCAGGGGAGGAGGAGTTGATTACAGCACAGAGGCCAATACCACTAGGAGGCAAAATGATGCCAGGTAACTGTTTCATGTGCACGGAGTAAAATCAATCACTGGCATTGTGCAGTTAGAATTGTGCCCACACACTCCTATGCCTTCCATACACCCGTGACCTGGCTGTGCATTACGGCCCCACTGTGGTGAAACTATTAAACTTTGCAGGCACTCACTTTCTCTCCCCCTCTCCCGTGGGAAAGTTGCAACATTTCCATTGCTACAACCACACTATAATAAAGCGTGTGTTGTTTCCTTTCTTTCCATCAAGTTGATCACCAGCATTCTTGTGATTCAACTAAGTAATATCCTCTTAAAGTACTTGAAAACATATGCATATATAAATATATAAACACATATTTTTTGTGTTTTAAGTGACCACAAATCTTGAGGGGGCAAAAATGCACTAAACCTATATCATTACAGTTTCTGCATGCATTTTTTTCCCCTCCCTCTGAATAGGTCTGGCCACATTCACAAACCTTCCAGCCCCTTCTGCTCCATAGAGTCTTAAGCTTGGATGCAGTCCACCCACTGACCCACACACACACACACACACACACACACACACACACACACACACACACACACACACACACACACACACACACACACACACACACACACACACACACACACACACACACACATCCACACACACATCCATACCGGGGGACACAGCCACAGACACACGGACGGCACACAGCAGGTTTCACAGATAAAGTCTGGGACAGAGGCACTAGTGTTCCCAGGATTCTCAGAGTGGCTCCCCCCTCAACAGGGCCTATTTCACATCCCTCCACCACCTGCATCACTTATCAGCTCCAGCAGCACTCACCGCTCCAAAGCAGGACCTTATGGAGCCACTCAGTTTCATCAGCTCTGCTATGCACACAGTTGTAGACACAGTTTTTAGGTGTTTGAGCAGTACATTTTGATATAATACACCTTTATCCTCAAGCCTAATGTCATAGAGTGAATTTACTGATTTTCAATCATTTGATTTATTAACACATTCCTGAGCTGCTGGCTAGTAATAGGCTTTAAGTTTATGTTAGTTATGCTGTGCCAGCATGCAGAGGAAACAGGCAAAGAGGATATATGCAGCGCAGGGGGGAAAAGTTAAAAACACATGATTGACTGGCAGGCAAAGTCCAGGCCCTAAGCTGCTTATCATTATGAAGAGAGTCAATTGCAGCGCAATCACTTTTTAATAAACTTTTGAGAGAGCAGGCATATTGAAAGACATGTGCAGGCTGAACGCATAGTTAACTCGCTGCAGCAAAAGGGACTAAAGTTGCTTAAATTTGCTAAGGACTTTGTTGTGAAATCTCTAGTGCGTCTTCATAGACATCTGTCTTAAAATGTGTCTCACTCCATCTAATTATCACCAGATAAGAAGAGCAGGTGCCTCCCTCAGTATTTTAAGCTTGTTTGTGCAAAGGAAGCCATATCTTTAGTTTACTCTAGGCATACTGTATGTGCTTGTGTTTTTGTGCCTGTGTGTGTTTTTGTCGTTATTTTGATATCGCAAGTGCATTTCCGCTGTGTGCACTTGTTTTGAATTTGTTGACAGAGAAAACTCGCCAAAACAGATAGGAGATATCTTATCAACAAGCACACAGTTTCAGAGAGGTCTGAGTATTCGACTTTTTTTTCACTTCATGCAGTTTCCTGTTGCAAAAATACTGACAGGCAACATTTTGCTGGCTGATGGACAGTCTGTAAAACTAGTCAGTAGGCAGATCTGATGTCCACCGTGAAACTATCATTGCATGGCCAGAGTCCGATGCAGCTACAGGCTTAAAAGACCAGTCCCCGCCAAAATAAAGAGGGAAAAAAAGTCAGTCGTCCACCTAGCCATTAGTCTGCATAACGTTTTTGTGTTGAGGTGTTTATTCAGCTTTATAGCCAAACTAGAGGCTGTATTTTGTGGTGGTGTTGAATTGTAGAGTGGTAATTCTCATATTACATTTTTATTGTAATATTTCCATCCCTTTACCTCTGAGGTTCCAGTAAATATAATATATCAACTGCCATGCGAGTCACTTGCCTGGCAAAAATTATCATATTGGTATTAAAACTCAAATATCGAATCAGCACTAGTATGAAAAAATTCAAATGATACCCATCCCTAGTCAACCTTGGTAGGCTGTAAACAGATGAGTCACTCACACTGGGGATTTGGTGTGATTGAATTAACTCCAATGAAATAGTCTCTAGCCCAGTGCACTCTTATCTGTTATCCAGGGAGAGAATTCTGGTCCTCGGGAGGTTGCAGCAAGGGACCCAAAGTGAATCATATTGTAAAGAAAAAGTTTCTCTTAGTCAGGGGAGATGAGGTAGCATGATGTTCTCCTCACAGCTGCAACTGGGGCCTCCCCGTCAGAACGCTACCGGCCTCAGAGACGGTTGTCATGGGAGACCTGCAGACATCTGAGCCGGTGGCTAGGTTGACTTACACCTACTCTAGCCACGAGTTAATGAAGTGTACACACTGCTGGGGTTTACTGGCAAACACATGTGCGCTTGTGTGCACACACACACACACACACACACACACACACACACACACACACACACACACACACACACACACACACACACACACACACACACACACGTACACACAATTGCACACAGAGACACACTAACAAACACACTGGTTCATTAAGCAGCACTTAGAGTCTCAGTTAATAAACAACCAAGGAAATATGCTCGAGCTTACTTCCTTGTGCAAGATGGAGGAGGCACACAAAAACACTTTCCTCTTATTTTCTTTTTTCACACATATACACACACACACACACACACACACACACACACACACACACACACACACACACACACTCACACACAAAAACACACACACACACACACACACACACACACACACACACACACACTCATACACAAAAATTCCCCCCTGATGATTCCACATCATGCCTGGTGCATCTTCAACAGCACCCCCTGGTGTGATGAAAATGCAGTGCAGCTCAAAAAGGCAGCAACAACTTGTTTAGTATAGAGAAGGCAATAGGAGGTTAGTTGATTCGGATTGATCTGGGGCTGATGTGCGTCAGAGAGGGATAGTTGAAAGAAACAGCATATGTGCTGAAGAGTGGAGCTGGCCAATAAACAAAGCTGTTTGTTTGAGTTTTTCACTATCTTTTTTTTAGAAGCAAGTATCAGAACCAGCAGGCCCGCTCTGTTGGTGGCCCCTCTCTCAGATCCCCTTAGCTTGTTTACAATAACTGGAGAAAAAAGCAGGAGAAGGAGGGATGACGGAGACAGAGCAAAATAATTGATTTGCAGACTTGTGAATAGTGGTTTCACCTAGTCCAAAGACTTAGTCAAACTGTATTGTAGTTGTAGTCCATTCAGTAGGAAAGGCTGTTAAATTTTCACTTTACTTAAAGATCTACAAGTCTTAGGATAAGCGATTCCTACTTGGAGGCAAAGCAGCAGCAAAATGAATTTGCCATGCTTCATTGAGCCCAGCTAAAGTAAAAAGCCTCACGCTGACAGTCCCCTGTGTGATACATATGTATTTAACTTCTATTTTGCAATGTTAGGTTGTAAAAATTCTCTGGAGCTCCATAGCTGTTTTGATATCAAATATGCTCACGCCACCACTGCTACTATTCCCAGCGCTGACACCCAGACCCGCACACCAGAGCACATGACTGTAACTCATATCTTTTGGCAGTGCGCCTGTCAGGTTGGCAGCCCTGACTGTTTATAAGGCTTCAGCAGAGCGGAAAGTCTGGACAGGACTGTGTATCTGACTGAACACATTCTTACTGAATGTATCCACACATATACACAAGTATCTTAATTGAAAGGTGCATTGCAATCAGTGTATGTACCACAAGGCTGTGGGTGTCCACAAGTCTGAGCTGAGACAGATGTTGCAGTGGTTTAACAGCCAACAAGCTAACAAACGTACAGGGTGGGGACTAATGTTTATCAACAGTAGCAGGGCAGCTGGGAGATGTCTCATTGAGCGAGGGATAGACGGGTGGGAAAAAGGTGGGAAATAGAGACAGAAATAAAGGTAAGGTGAAGACAAAGAAGAGATTCAAAAATAAGGGTAGCAGAGGAAAATCCAGTCATGTGCTGAGCGGTCAAAAGAGTTACAGAACTATAGGAGAGGAATCTGACATCTGAATCTTGACTTTTTAAGCCACTAACGAGATTTTATTTGTCGGCTTCATATGTATTATTCATATGTGGTGCTTTATTTTATGGTATTTTATTCCTGAAGGAGTGGACAGTTGTGTATTTTTTAATGGGGAGGACAGCCAGTGAGGGTGCAGTTGGGGACGATGGTTACGATCTGTTGACTGGGCTGTAGTTTACAGTATGACAGTGCTATTGGGGCTATAAGGTTGAGTGCTCTCACATTACACATGCACATTTTGGACTTCACTCTCGAATCAACAGGAAACGTAAACGCACAGAGAGGAGAACGATGTGGGTCAATCACAAAGAAATGTGTAGGAAAGGGCGTTTTTGTGGTTAACAATGAGAGCAGGAATTTCTGAATTATTTGACAACCATATTGAATTTATTAAGGCCAGTTCTGTGCTAATACAGCATAAAGAAGAAGACAAAATAGCAGCCTGCTGTCCTCCAGGAATCGTGACATTGTGACCTGAAAGTCATATAATCAACCTCCCAAATGAAAACAAGGCAGCACTGATCCACGGCCTTTAGGAGGGGAGGACTTGGGGGTAAAGGTCGCCTCATACACAATGGTCTCTCTGATTGGTGGATTTCATATGTGGACAATTTCCCTTGGCAGCGAGCCTTAGGCAAAACTAGAAATTAAATCCCTTCCAACTAAAGGTTCCTATTTCACCTTTCTCTTTGTAAAGAATTGCTTTCACACATGTGCAGTGTTTTTCCCATTGTGTGCAAAATTCACAAGTGTTGACATCCCTGAAAATTGGGAATTATGACTTGAACATGCAAAGAGTGAAACAGATACCCGGATCGGAAGTGAGATATTTCCTGCATGTGAGTGAAAATGCATGAATGTCTGTCTCTGTGTGTGTGTGTGTGTGTGTGTGTGTGTGTGTGTGTGTGTGTGTGTGTGTGTGTGTGTGTGTGTGTGTGTGTGTGTGTGTGTGTGTGTGTGTGTGTGTGTGTGTGTGTGTGTGTGTGTGTGTGTGTGTGTATTTGATGTGAAAAATGTGGCCAGTCTGCATTGCGGGGGCATTTTGGATCTCTGGTGTCAGTTACCTGCACGGAAAAGAGCTTATCTGTCAGATCAGCAATCAGTGACAGGTCGGTGTAGAAATCAGCGTCCTTTTCAGCGGGCTTTGAGCAGGTCACCTCCACAGACTCTCACACATTAGCCTTCTCCTGCAGCTTGGCAGGGTCAGTGTACAGCGCTGACTGTGGGCGGAAGAGGGTAACGAGATAAGCGAAGGGCACGGAATCAGGTGGTCTCGGTCTGACAGGAGGGACAACTGATGGGAAAACAAAGGAGGAGGAGTGGGAAAATACGTCTACAGTTTTTAGCAGTTTTACAAGCCATCATTCTTTTTTTGGCTCTTAAAATGTACCTTAGATTTACCAATTTACTTCAAGATGTTTTTCAAACGCATACCTAATAATCTATCTATTTTATTTAACACTATGACACTGTCATTATAAAACAATAGTCGACAGCCACAGAAGCAACTTTTTGATGCTGTACAAGGAGTGCTTTGAGCTAAATGCTATTATTTGCAACTGATTTGTAATTCCCACCACTACAATACATCCCATAGTTGTCAAGATTTCATTCAAAACCACAAATTCAACCTCATGGTGATGCAAAAGGAAAAGTATGGATATATGTGAAGGTATTTCAGTCCGGACCAAAGGGATGGAACGACCGAAAGACCAGTATGGGCAGAAATATTTTAATGGGTCATTTTTATTTAAGCCCACTGGCAGTTTTTGTTGTTTTTCAAACAAGATTTAAAGTCTCAGGCTCAATGACTTGTTAAACAGGACATTATTATATTGTATTTAGTTGTCTGAGGCTTAATGTATTCTAATCACATTTAAATAAGATCCTTTTCATACACACGGCTCAGTTCCACATGAACGGATCATCTGATATCCCGATAACTTCTACATAATAAAAATACTGTCAGATACTCAGCAGTGGACCAGTGCTGTTATGTGTATCACCATTCATGGCTTCAGGGTACCGCTATGTGAGCACTGCTTTTATTGCACACAACAGGGCTTTGTATCTAACTGCATAGTTATGGGACAGTAATAGTAGGGCAGAGTGGGAGTGTGCACAGGGATACATTCCTACATAAATAAGTGCCAACCAGAAAAGTAACTGCAAACAGCAGGAGGGCCTGCTCCTCATAAGACCTGAGTGCTCATGGGCAAGTGTTTCATGTTGTCTTTCAACTGAGGGGACCATCGTTTACTCAATGCACTCGCAGCTGTGAAAGAGAGAGTGACATTCTTAAGCTGTTGGACCGAGACACAATTCACTTGCAGGTCCCTTGAGACACTCTGCAAGAAGGAGGTCAGTTTTTGGCCCGGAATGCTGACAGTAAAAGTGCAGCGAGGCAGGTTGTTAAGACCACAGGGTGTAGTTGTTGGTTTGGAAGAGCCGTTTTAATTATGACTGAGGGTTGGTGGAAGGCTGACCTCTTGGTTGGCTGTGATGATATGCGGGTCATTGTCAGGACAGAAGGATTTTGACACAGAACAACTGACACTGACTGCTATGGCTATGATGAAATCTAAAGAATTTCAGTTGCATTTCTTTGGAAGTCTTTCAAATTTCAGACCATGTTTTGACACTCTATGAGTCGACTCTTGATTATACATGGTCAAATACTTCATGTAAATGTTCAAGCAACAGGAAAAAAAACTATAGGATAGTGGTTCATGAAAGAATAGTTGTAAGTTTGCCCAATGACTAGACACGTCAATTTAATAATAAAACGTTGTTATTGGTGGCTTAGGGCTCCTTTTGTGGTTGTATGTTAGTCAATACATAATAAAGGTATTTTCAAAGACCCTTCAATGTAGAGTTTTATAGCATTAAGATTCAGCTAAAGTTGTAGGTTTAGTAGCTTTCTGGATTTTATTTTGCTGCTTTTAGCAGTTATACTGGAGAAATCTATAAGAAAAGGATGCAATACAAGTTTCACTGTGCTATAGCTGCTGCTCTAACCATCTGCTCATAAAGCCACTGCTGAGCATGTTCAAGCCTGTTCTCTGGGCGTTGCTGCATATAATTCAGGGAAGCGTAAGAATTTACTAATATATGCCAAGGTGGATGAGGTCGCTTCAGGAGAAGCTTGTGCACCAGAAAAGGAAAACTCATTGAATTGAATAAGCATTACAGATAACTATGTAAAGAGTGTTAGCATAGCCTGCCACAGTATAATGACATGATCCCTGTCTGTTGGCCTGTAAACTGTCTGCCTATCGTTGGCTGAGAGCTGGAGCACGTGAGCGGGTGAAAGCAGACAGTGGGTGGAAGCAGACTTGTCTCCATATGTTAGACATCATCCGTCAGCTGCTGCATTGTGTTTGTTCATGCGCTCGCCCCACCACTTTCAATTACATGGCCCACAAACTAGGCCATTGATCCCCTCACGTTTTCCTGTTAAGGTATGCCAATTTGCACCTTTCTCCTCGCAAATTTAGATCAGGTCACTTACATCGGCAGCTGCAAAGAGATGATCTCATGCAAAGTCGCAGCCCCCCCCCCCCGTGTCCTCTTTTGCATAAACACATATATATATCGGCTCCAGTCTTTTGTGTTTTGACATGTTTGCACAATATGTGAGGCCGTTGAGCGTGTTTGCTGACTGTCAGGCAACCAGGACAGTGTTGCTTTTAATAGCCCACAGAGAAGCAACAAACACAAAGACTGCTGTCTCCTGCGAGGCTCCTAATTGGAAACAACACTGCCTGCAGGACAGTCACTTGTCTTAGACAGTCGCGTTGATTTGATAACTCCATCTCGTATTAGCGGGCTGCCATGCGCTGAGAGCAGTGTGGATGTGGCTCAGAAGTAGGTTATGACACATTTGGATGCATGCTCGTGTCTGGTGGGCCCCTCTTCGGGGATCGAGAGTTAAACAAGAGACAGCTTGCAAACAAATACCTGATAAGGAACAGACTGTGTGAATATGTGTGTGTGTGTGTGTGTGTGTGTGTATATATATATTTAGGTGCGTGTCAGACAGTTTGACTGACACCTGTTAGTCTCAGAGCCTAGTTTTAAGACGAGACGACGTGTTCGTTGTCTGTATCTACTTTTTCAAAGCTCTATATACACTCTGTTTCACTCAGACACATTTACATTCAGCCAATGACCACTCCATGGTAGCAGAGGAGCTTTTAGCCTGAGGGCGAGGGGCTAGTCGCTCTGGGTCCTGGAATGCAGTTGACTTTCTAAATCCCCAGCAGTCTATCCTGGGGATATGGGGCAGGGCCTATCTCAAGCCCCCTTTTTCCACGTGAGCCACGTCTGGAATCCCTAAGCAAAGCAGTTAGCTGATTCTCCCCGTCTTACTCCTTCACCGTCGCTGTGTGTTGTTGATCCCAAAGTGCAATGGAAGAGGAAATAGCAGATAAAGACAAAGATTGTTCACTTGGGGAAGGTAATGAGCTTTCTGACATGCCACCCGACAAATTAATTCTGATCCTTTAGAGTCTATTCTGTCTGCTGAGTGTAATTTGGTTAGCAGTAGGGAAACTGTTTGGGAGTTAAAAATAGGACTGGAAGTAAATGAGACTACTGCGGCACTGAACTTGAGCGGGGTGGGTGTTTTGGGCTGATGGTGCTGGTGAGGGAGCTTAATCGTGACACACCACTTCAAAAAAGTAGGCCTGAGTTTGTGGTTACTGTTTTCTACAAAAGATCCTCAGGCGAAAACTTTTGAAACAACCCGCAATAGTGGAAAATCACTTGAAATATCCATCTTCAACTGTTGAGGAGGTGACCTCAATAAAAGGTCCTTTATTCTCCGTCATTACCCTCTGAAAGGTAGACATTATAGCTCTACCTGCCTGTATAGAAAACAAGGCATAGCTCTACCTGCCTGTATAGAAAACAAGGCAGGGGGTCTCTATTTCTTTGCTTCGATCCATATTCTCTTTTCTATTTTCTCTTCTCCTCTCTTCTCCTACTTTGCGGAATCTCACGGGAAAGATCTCAGATAGATGGATTTTTTATTTATTCCCCAGGCTCTGATTGATTTAAGACAAAGTCATTTGTGCAAAGACATTCATGTGCCTAAAGAGGTTGTATTTATTCTGCCCTAAAATCAAATATCCATCACCAACACCTCTTTTGGTCAATTACGTATTTGTGGTTGTGAGAAAAGGCAACAACTTGCCAATTGCAGTTGAAGTATGGCCCAGGCCTTCTGAAAAAGTAACAAAAGACATTAACTTTTAATATTTTTGAATTAAGATGTCAACTTTCAAATAACCTTATTGCAACTTATTGCAATTTCCAAGTTTTGCAAGGCTCTGGATGCTAAAACAGATGCTCTGGATATCGTTTCTGAGTTTCTTCATTTGTGTTCTTACATTAATGAACATCCTTGGCTTTTATATTAAGGAAGGAAGCCTGAGCATCTGCTTCAATTCAGTGTTTTCATCACCAATATTCTGTCTGTCACATTAAATTGTGGATTTATTGCCGATACAAAACAGCATGAATATATAATGAACTAGGCCAACTGCATATGTGTATGTCGGCATTGCTTCTGGAGAGAATATTAACATAATTGTGCATATGGGAGTCTGTCAGTTTTCAGTCCCAGATGGTTGAGTTTGCCCTGACATGCCCTCTTCATGACCTATGGAATAGCAACATACACACACATACTTGTAATCAAAACATCAGCACACGCATTTGTTTTGACTCCTTTTGCCTCTCTGTCCCCTCTGTCCCCTCAGAACAAACCAAAAGCAACCTGAAGGTAACCTCCCCAGAGGACGCCCAGCACGTAAGCCGCCGACAGGCCTCCCCAAATGGGACTGGCCTTTCAAAGGGGGACGCCAAAGGCAGCCGCACTGTCCCTCGTAGGCACACATTAGGGGGAGCCCGCGGCTCCCGTGAGATCCTGGCGATGCAGCCGCCAGAAATGGACAAGAAGAGGGAGGCCTTCCTGGAGCATCTGAAGCAGAAATACCCCCATCATGCCTCAGCGATCATGGGCCACCAGGAAAGGCTCCGAGAGCAGGTCAGTGGGTTGAGAGAGGCTCGGGTGTGCAGAGTTGTTGTTTGTCTTAGCCCGCATTGTTATGATGCTCTGGATTATAAATCTATTGTTTTGTTAATTCCTTACAAGGGATTACAGTGTATTTGTTTTAAAGCTGCACAAATCACAATATCAAAAATGAATCAAACGATAAAGTAAAGTGTGAAAGGTGTCGCACTTGGTTACAAACCCACAGAGCTACACCCCAATCTCTAAGGAGCGTTTTAGCATCTTTCAGCACATTGTTTTTTAGTTTTAGTGCTTGCAAACTCCATCCACCTTGTTTCTAGATGGAAGCAGCTGTTGTTAGTGTAAAATGTCTAATAACCTTTTATTCTTTAAAGTCTGTACAATATCTGTCTGTACATTATAGTCTCTCCTCATATATCTCCTTTAATATAGTTTATTGTAAATTTCATGCCTACTGCAGCAGCTTTATTTACAATAATTCAATATTTTTGTTTAATTTAATTTTATCAAAGATACAAATATATCTCAAAGGAATAGACATTTTAGGAAATACTTCTTTACTTTTTTTGCAGAGAAATAGAAGAGTAGATACCACTCTCAAGTTTGTACGGTAAATATGTAGCTGGTGCCAGCAGCTGGTTAGCTTAGCTTCAAACAAAGACTGGAACCATCCACATATCCCCCTGTACAATGGAACGTCATTGTTTATACACTGTAGTTTCTTTTATCAAGATTAAACAAAGTTTATTGATTCATATTGTATTGAATTGTATGAATTTTTTTCTTGTCCAACACTTCGGAGAAAGCATCACACATATTTTCTATATAATGTTAAACTAATCATTTGACATGAAAACAAAGATAGAAGATGGATGACAGTACAAATGACGAGATAAATAATGCTGTTTATGTACTGACATACTCTCATGTGAACTTTGAAGTGCTCTTATATGGTCACATTGAGGTATTGTTATTTTCCTCTGCAGACTGAGGTAACATTGCAGCAAAACTATTTCCTCTCCTCCCTTTTTTGCCGCAGGTTAAATGTGAAGTCTATCCTATAAATCTGCCTGTCACGTATGCCTCCCACAGCTGCTGTGAAAAAACAGTAATGTGGTGTTTTTGTGAAGGAGTAGAAAACACGTGAAGAGTTTGAATTGTCCACACACTATAAAGCCCTTTTTGCCATAATTGGACTTGCCTATAGTTTCAGTCTGCTTTTTCGTGTATTCAAGACGACGGCATGGGGTTAAAATATATTTTTAATGCTATTTCGGAGCATTTACTCATTACAAAGCCATGCTTTTTAAGTCAAGTAAGTTGATGGGGGAGGGTGACACAGAGGGAGTCACGACGAGGACATTTGGCTCACCTGGTCATTGTCTGTGTGTTTGCTCCGGGTCAGAGGACACAAAAGGGAGGGGCAAGCTGGCTTTTGTAGCCAAAACAATTGAGGTAATGGTGAGACTGGCACCGAGCCACAGGGGAGCTCCAGGCAGTGGTACGAGGCATTGTGCAAGGGGGGAATTTCGTGTGCTGCTCTCAGACCAGCCAGCACAGCCTGCACACACATGCAAAGTGAACCCTTTTCATTAGGAAACTGATGGTGAACTCTTTGAATTTGCATATCAGCCAGCAGGGATGCTGTGTTATGTTACTCCAAACCTATATACTCAACTGTGCTGTGTTGTGTTGTGTTGTGTGTGTGTGTGTGTGTGTGTGTGTGTGTGTGTGTGTGTGTGTGTGTGTGTGTGTGTGTGTGTGTGTGTGTGTGTGTGTGTGTGTATGTGTGTATGCATGAGAGAGAGAGAGAGAGAGAGAGAGATCTGGGGTAACATGTGTGCTATGCATTATGCATTATTACACCATCAAGTCATCAACAGATTGGCTGCATCTGCATCAGGGGAGACGGAGGAAAGAGTTTGTTGTGAGCTTGAAGTAGTCTGACAGGTAAATTCAGCTCCGGACTGGGGTGGAGTCAGAGTTACCATAGTGACTTGTGATGTCACCGCTGGAGGGGGCTCAGTTTACTTGTAGGTGCCTGCTGGAGCGAGCTGGGCTGAGCTGCGGGAGAGGAGCAGTGTTGCGTGTGTTGGAGTGCGGGGGACGCTGCTTGCTCTGCAGAACAGACGATGGATCTGAAGAACGCCTTGACGCATGAGGAATAGAAAGAAAGTTCCCCAAAACAGACGGAATAAACTTGGCACACCGACGCCTGCAGTGCGTAAAAGGTAGGATTAATCGGACACTTTTACGCAGTCCTAGACATTGCGTGCCTTTTGTGCATACTACCACACTAATGCACGGATTATTGCGCTTTTTTAAAGCATAAAGTGTAATACGCACTGGGAGTGTTTGTGCTGCAGCAGAGCGCACATCCGCAGGGGGGTCAGGTGCTGCAAAACTTCCAAGAAGCGAATGCAAAACTTGGACGCACGACTTTTGTTGGGAAAGAAAAACGTGTTTGACCGCAACAGATGCCTTCACTTCACCGATGTTTTGTTAGATGGACGCCGTGAGGTTGTCTGCAGTAATTCACCCATAAAGTACAATCAACTGTACCTGCAGACGCTCCACATCCTCGTATGGAGATGGCACAATAACGCAAAGCAATCATTTCAAAGCAAATGATCGAATGTCTCCTTTAATATATTTTATTGTCAATTTAATTGCCCACTGCAGCAGCTTTATTTGCAATAATTCAATATTTTTGTTTAATTTAATTTGACAAAAGATACAAATATATCTCAAGTTAGGGTTTAACATTGTGCCATATCTTGCAAGATATTGATTTGGAGACAGTATAGGCATAGTCATTTAACTGATTCTACGCTGCTAGTTACTGCTATTACACATATATATATGTTTTGCAATGACGTCATGTTAGACTTAATTATTCTTTTACCAGATCTCTGACATTTAGTAAGTTTGTATTTCTTTAAATGTGTTTTAGAGTCAATTTTAGTTTCTAAAAAGATTCAGAATAAATGGAACCAGTAGTGGATACTGCCATGGTTTTACTTCAATATTACTTAATGGCTCTTATTGAATTTTCACAGTCTTATTCTTGGGATACATTGTTTGTATTATTTTTATTGACAGATTTCAATGGCGTTTGGAGCTTTGCTTTTTTTCTGGCAATTATATTCAATTATATTGCCTTTGGTGTGTCCAGGGTTGGTGGATTTGTTCAGTACATGCAATTAGAAGCAGCAAGAGGAGGACTATTTTCTTTTGCTTATGTATGAACTTGTATAGATAAATATGTTTGGGGTCATTCCCGGGTAATAGATAATTTTGTTTGGAACATACTGCCCTTATTAGCAAGGGGTTATATCCTCTGACAGTGCTTTCCTAATGGTTGAGCTACTGTAAAAAAACCAAAATCAAATTCCACCCTCAGCTGCTGAATCTCAAAATGAGACCCGGAGATAAGTGTATCTGTTGGTGCTGATATGCTGACTTTGAAAGACATGACACTTTTAAATAGATTTTGGGATAATACTGCTCATATGTTATTCAAATGTTGGGAGTGAGATTAGAGTGGGGATGGCTCTTGAATTTATCATGTCAGGGGAAAAAAATACAAGATGCTGTCAGAAAGCAGACTGGTTTGAACAGGAGTTTCTGGCAAATGAACGTAGTGCTGATAGACGAAAAAAGATGATTGGCGTAATCCAATTCAGGATGTCAAGATGAATGCAATCATTCACTGCTAATGTAAACCGCAGCAAATTATACAAACAAAACAAAAATGACAAGTTTATTGAAGCGTTTTGTCTTTCAGTGTCCCGGGGAGGTGTGATTAATTATTCTGCTTTGAGGGAAAACAGAAAGAAAACAAGTCAAGTGGCTGATAGGTAGTGCAGAACGAAGGTTCTCACGCTGAAGCAAAAGTGCCGACTATACAGGAAAGACAACATCAGTGGCAACAGTGCTTGCTTCAGGGGTGAGAAAGAATTGTCTCCGGAGGTTTGAGTTACAAAGGCGGGGATTTATCAAGGTCAAGCAGAGGTTGGGAAGATGATATCGCTTCAGTCTGAAAAGTGGATGACCCCGCTCCACCCAGCATGACTGCACACACACACATACACACACACACACACACACACACACACACACACACACACTGACTGACTCATCCTTATGTGTGGATATATGGTACCCCACAATTCTTCCCACGTCTCCTTCTGTGATCCTTAAACCGGCTACATAAGCGAGTGGTTTAATTTCCTCCTCCCCCATCAGGCCTGCAAAGACCTGGATCCCACCCAAGGGAGATGAGATAATATCCCACTGGCCAGATCGCCACCCATCCTCTCGCCCCTCTCTCTGTGCTCAGGGGATTGGACGAGCACACACTGAACTGCTTGAGCGATCAAAGACACACACACACACACACACACACACACACACACACACACACACACACACACACACACACACACACTTACACACCTACACACACAAATTCCTTTCTTCCGCCTGTGTGTCAGTGTATGTGTGTGATGGGCTGTGACTTGAGGGGCCCCTGGTTTCTCTACAGAGTGTAGCGTTCATGTACAGTTGTCTGCAGCTGTGGTCAACAGACAGAGTCAGACAGACAGACAGAGAGACAGAGAGACAGACAGACAGAGAGACGGACAGGTCTGTCACCCCTCAAACTGTAATAATCCATTGGCTGATGAGAGCACAGATACAGTAGAAGTGCGAGTCAAAAGAGGTCAACTGTCATCCAGTGCAATTTTGGGCTGTAGTTACAGTTTTTATTTCTTGCTGAGGGTGAGACAATTTTTCAATTTATCACAATACTGTCTTTTGTGAGACATTATTGATAAATTGCCCCCCAGTATCACTTTGTATTCTGTACTTAGCCAATGGCGTTTCTTGTATTTGTAATGTGGTCTTTGTCTGTTTATTTACTCTTTTTTGTAAACTAGTTTTTGGTTGTTTGTAATTAAATGATGGCACACATGTTGAACATGCTGCTATTTGTGTGTCATAAAAAGCCAAGATGCCGTGCAACCTTCGAAATTGAAAGCACATCATGCATTGAAAAATGTGTTAACTTATGATTTCTTTATCCATCAAAGTCAAAGCATCTTTGATGTTAAAAGGCTATGTTAGCTCTAAAGCTTTTTAGCATCACACAATTTAAAAAGGTAGAGGGGAAAAGATTATAAGACGCTAATAATAATATTGTTTATGTTTTAAAAAAAGAGAAAAGACTTTATTGGGAACAAAAAATTGAATGAAGCCTTGGAAAAGGTTCACATCAGAAGAGATCCCTACTACTAGTTGGGCAGCAAGTCAAAAGCAGATCAGTGAAATAAATGAAACATGCTGCATTAAGTAACAGCCCCTGTAAGATGGCAGGGTGCACAAGATCTGCACCTCCCACCAACTCATGTGGAAAAAGGCCACATAAATACTGCTCATTTGTCATTTTACACAGTAAATGTACTGTAAACTCCCTCATAGTCTTTCTGAGGCATTGCAACATTTAACGGGACCCCCACATACTTCTCTCTGTGGGTTCCTGGCCCTGCTACACTCTTGCTCCTCGGAACCAAGGTCGGCTAGATAAAACTGGTTCCGAGCATGCATACCTCCCTGAAAGATATATGATCAAAGAAAAGGGAGGGAGTTTTGGGAGGATTGTTTCTAACTAAGCTGCACAAAGAAAAATTATTATAATATCTTCCACTCTTGGCACAGTATTCATGCAGTATCACAATAGCTGACAGAGAATATCTGGTTAGAGCACATGCCTGATAATTGCACACTAGAACATTTATACCCATTTGATATTTCCACCTAAAGTCTCTTTGTCACAGCCTTTATTGCACCTTGTGCATGAAATCACACAACCAGACACTGTGTGCAGCAGGTCTGCAGCAAAACATCTGCTTTTAATCATCATCAAACCTCCTCCACTGACCATCAGGAGCTGCACTGTTTTTAATAGCATCTGCCACCTCTTCATGAAGTGACACATTGAGCGCTACTGCGAGTAACACAAACAAGAGCCACAAGGTTAATGACGGGCATGCGTTGACCTGCTAGTTAATAGGGGCTATGTGGCTGGGTGGGGGGTTGGGTTTTGGGGGTGCAGCACCCCAACTGAGAGGACAAGTGGTCTGTGGAGCGGCGCCAAGGCTGTGTCTAATCCTGAGTGTCGTGGGGAGGTAAGGGGGGGGCAGTTAAGCCGCTCTGACAGAAGGCCCTGATGGACCTGCCTCTGATCACTGCTGATAATGAGTCAAGCCAGACAAAACTTTACACACAAACGCAACGCCAGCGCGTTAATCAGACCAGCTAATCAGGTCTGAGCTCTTTTCCTGCAGCCTTCTTTTAACAACAGAAGTCAGAGTTGTCTTTAGTTATATTGTTGCTCCTCTGGTTCAACAGACAGCTGGTGGTTCTGAGGATTCTAAAATGTTCAGATGTTCATGACAGATTTGCAGACATTTGAGGTGAAATGTCGGGGACCTCTTTAACCTTACGCCCTTACATTCCTTTGGCTGCAATTAAGGCCATTTGTCAATACAGTAGTTGCAGCCTGAGGAGCATTCCTTGACTTATTTTATCACAGCTTTGCAGCACTACACCAGCATTGTGTAGTGGTGGAAAAAAAAACATCTGAAGTTCAGATTTCATAATATGTTGGCCAGAAATAATGTACAATATATATACAACTCATAGCATGAGATACGTCAGCTACTGAATAGCCTGCAAGCTCTCCACCCTCAAATGTCACATCTTTCCCAGTAGTTACCTGTTTGGTTGGTCTTCTATATTTGTTTGGTAATTGAAGGAGGCCCTAGGCTACAGGCATGTTGGCATCCTTTGTTTGTCAGTAAGATGATGCCAGTCATAAGAACAGATTGAGGAACTAATTTTCTTTGCTGAGGAAAAACATGCTCGATGCTTTAGAGCTATGTATTTGTGTTGCTGATGTTCCTTCTTCATATTTTCAGTTTGTAAATCTTTTTGATGGATCGCCATCACTGGCACACCTGTATATATTTTTTTATATATTGACAAAGATATTCCAAGTTTTTATGACCCCCAGAGCCATATGGGGGGCAAGCACGGGGGGTGTTTCTCCTTGTTTTCTTTATCTGTACCTTTGCTATCTTTGCATGCGGCCTGACATCTGGACTCCACCTTGGGCCAAAGGTATGAGCCCAACTTCAAAAGGCAAATCAGACACAGAGACACATCAGGATGAATTCACCACGGACAGGACGGCTCCAAGCATCTGGCTCAAACCTTATTTTGATCTCCTGTGCTTTACTTTCAGTTGGCCCTTCTCAGTGGAGACAAAGGGGTGGAGTGTGGTTGTGGGGGCATGCAAAAAAAATAGCTCTAAGTCAGACCTGCTTTTCTAAATGTTTAAAACAATTTTTCAACAGATAGAACGAGAAGGCAGGCTTTTCTTTAACTAAACAAGATGACATAGACGACTGGGAACACCTGGAATATGACTAAGTATACAGTGGGAAAGTATATATTTCAGGCATCAGCAGCTAATGGAATCAGTAATAAATTAGATTATTTGACAGAAGTGGAGCATGTGCTGCAGTTAATCATAGCACCTCCTCCTCGGGTTGACACCATAATCTTCCTCAACGATGGCTCATGTTTAAAATATACAGACATTCACATAATATCCCATGCCGCTCAGCTTTTGCTACGTTTGGTTTAGTTCGCTGCTTCATACTTTGCAGATTGTGTTAACATGGAAGCTACCAAAACAACTCAGGTCAGCTCACTGCAGAGGCAACCTAGTTGTAATTTAACACTATAAGCATCAGTGCGTGCCGTTGTTTATTGACAGTTGAGTCGGCGTTTCATGACTTATAGCATCACTGAGTCATCCAGAGCTGAGAGCTCAGAACTGTGTGTGTGCGTCTCTGCGTGCAGTGCTTCTCATTGTGTCTATCAGAGGTCAAAAACAGGTCATGTTACTACCAGTCAACAAGAGTTAAACACAATGGATAGTTATTAAAAAAAAGCATGACGGATAAGCACATGAAATAGTCGTCATTTAACTTTCAAGTGTAAAATAAACTGTAGCGGACAGAGTTTACTTGAAAGTGTAGTTGATCACTTTTTCAGGAAATGGAAAATCATTGGATGCAGTTCTCTCAAGTTAAATTAAAACTTCAGTTTACTACTGATTATCTGACTCTTTTTCTACACACACAGAAACTCTCCTCTGGGAGAGCGGGTATAATAAATCTTAGGCTCAGTGGAGGAGTGCATGCGGTCTTCGGTAACTCGTTAATTAGGCATGAATAGCAAAGCCATTATCAGGGCTGCTTTTATGGGACGAAAAAGGAGACTTGACACTTAGCAAAATACTTTGATTTAAAGCCAGCCAAGACTCCCAATACATTGTCATCGAATAAAGGTGCAAAAAAAAAATGTAGTTTAGCTTCGGCAGTGCTGGAATTAAGCCCCTTTGATCACATTAGATTGTATGTGCGTTTCAGTGTGTGCAACATGATGTAGAGGATGCAGGACTCCGGTTTCTCAGGAGAGAAGAAAGCCCTCTTTGTTTTGGTGACCACAGACCCGGAGCCACACACACATCCAGACATTCTCAGATATACTCCCAGAGAGGCTCAAATTAGACCTGGAAGGTGATTTCTTTCAGGAGAGACGCTCTCTGGAGACCGACCAGGTTCATGTGAGGACGTGTCATATAAATGGGCCATCCGAAATATGAGCATGGCTTTGTCCACTGTGTATGTATAGATGGGTGCTCTTTGTGTTTCATTATACAGGGATCCTGTGTGTGTGTGTGTTTGTGTTTAATCTGTGAGAATGTAAGTGTTCAGAAGTTAGATGTGTTTTGCTCCTGATGAAGTGATTTTAAAGAACAAGTCTTGACAGATCATGGTGGTGCAGCCCCGTTGGCAAATAGTTTGCATGTATTTATTTGGCGAGAGAGACAGTGAGCGAGAAGACTTAACGCTTGCACCCTTGTAGGTGGATGCAAATCACTGCATGCATGACTAGTAAATGATCCGTCTTGGTCTAAGTCTAGACCTGTCGTTTTATGTTAGGCCTTGACTTGAATGCTTGGCTCAAAACTCCATCACAGTACCTTGTCAATGTAAAAGTGAATTCTGGCAATACAAATTGATCTTCCTGCACTGCTTCCAACATTCATTAATTATAATATTTAGCATTGGAATTCAACATTGGTATTTGGATGTGTGAGTATGTGTTCATGCATTCGGTGTGTCCGAGTGTGTGTGTGTTCTATAGGGCAAAGGCCTGCTGAGTATATATCTTGCATAGGCTGGCAGGATTCCTAAGGGTAGAGCAGGGTCTTATCTCCTCTGGAAACAAATGTCATCTCTGTCTTCAGCTGCAGCCATTGGACAGTGAGATGGAAGCTCAGATTGGACATAAGGATTGGTGTTAGAGCTGACGCTTTAAGATAAAGTGCATTTTTTTAGCACTGAATGGAAACTATGTAGTTTCAGGGAGCCGATCTTCTACTCATAGGATACTGGAATAGCCTGCAGTGAAATATTTGAATTGTGAGTGAAACCCTCTGTCTTGCACAGTCATGCACCAATGCATAACGTAGACATAAATACAATGACTTTCCCCTGCTGTCCACCATGTGTGGATTGTGTGTGTTTGTATTGTGCTGTTGGATAGTTGGGGATATGGGGCGGTGTGTGCTTTAGATGGGGGGGGGGGCATCCGCTGTGGGTTACTGCAGAAAGGAAAGGGAGCAGGACGGGGCAGTTGTACAGAGCAAGCGCTACAAGGGCTGAAATAACAGTGGAGGAAATGATCCTGTTTCCAGTCACTGCTGGAAGGAGATCACCGCCGGTCTGAAATGGTAAATACTACATTTACGCTTTTTAAAGTTTATTTCGAACGTGATGTCTTGCTTAAGATGTTTTCGGAGGATGATTTATAAATTCATACTGAAAGGACCTTTAAAACCTGGTGTAGCAACCCAAGACAGAGTTTTCTACTCCAACTGGCTGAGAAATCTGATGGTCACGCAAAGTTGACTTTTGTAACCTCTGTCATTCA
Source organism: Anoplopoma fimbria (assembly GCF_027596085.1). NCBI lineage: Eukaryota > Metazoa > Chordata > Actinopteri > Perciformes > Anoplopomatidae > Anoplopoma > Anoplopoma fimbria. The sequence continues at coordinate 8,377,662 of NC_072469.1, forward strand.
GAGGAGTGGGTGATGTCTGCTGGTGATAACCGTGACTAAGTCATGTATGCGTGAGTGGGTGAAATCAATTGGACGGTGCGGCTCAGTTGTTGGAAATGTCAGTGGCGGAAGAGATGGCCATCTTGCCTCCTCCCTGCACCGGGTCAACACACACAGCATTGTGTCTGTTTTCGTTTGCAGCCTGAATGACAGATCTGCTTGATTATATTTCACCTGCCAATGTAATCATTTTTAACGAGATGGTAACAGTTATGGTTATTGTTCTGCCCAAATATTTTCTGACATGGTCTTTTGATTATAAACTTGTAGATTGTGGGTCTTGAACTGCCGCAACTCCTGGCTTCACCTTCACTGTCATCTTTGACTGTGAATACTATAAAATCATCTCCTTTTAACACAATAATTAACAAGCGGGCCCATTTCTAAAAGGTCATCTGGGGATTTAGATGAAGGGATTAGAGGAGGAATGCATCAGAGGAGGGAGGGAGAGAGGGACGTGGTAGCAATGAATGGGAATGGATGACTAGGGGATTTCAGTATAATGTCATTAAGGCTAGGGGAGACAAAGGATGATGGTCCGTCCACAGACAGCATATGGACTGAGCGCTGACTGGTTGATTGACAGGGGCTTTATGATTCAAAGTTGAGCAGCACTGCAGTGACACTGAGTTTTAGAGTCACGGCTGTTTTTAATGAACTCCTGTAGCTTTGTGCCGGATTCTCTAACTTTTTTATTCTGTGGAAAAACTGTGGCACACTTGGTAATATTAAAATGGAGGACAGTGCTGATTCTCAAGGACACAAGTTCTAAAAGCATCTCACTCAAATTTGACGCTTACCACATGGAGCCGAAGCTCTACTTGAAATAGCATGTCAGAATAAGATAAGTTAAGTAAGCGGTTAAATGTCTGCCGTCTTCTGTTTGTGTGTCAGCCATGCAGCTCAGGCCAGGTAATTACAGTTAGCTCTATTTCCGCTTCCCAGAGCTGGGGCCAAATTAGCATCTTAAGTGGAAAGCAGTGCTCACAACACAGTAGTTTGTGTTTAAAGCCACACAAGCTTCCACTTCCACTCTCATGTTTACATTATTTCTCGTCTGGAAAGACAATATAGAATGAGTAAATGAAACTTGTTCCTCTGGTTACCTCTGGTGTGTGTTTGCTCACTCTGTGTACATAAGAGATGATGCTTGAATGCACACTATTGTGTTCGGACCCTGTTCGTGGCTGTAGATAAATACATAAAAGTTATACTTGGCTCCTTGTGTGACTTGTGAAACTTGCAGTGTATTGTTTGTCACAAATTTACCAAATTATGCAGCACAACGGTGAAAAAGATCTACAGATGTCAGGGGATTTTTTTTTTTTATAGGCAAAAGCCATGCTATGTAATGAGTACGCAATTTTGTTGATTATATAAGAAAGTGGGCACCAATCAGTGGGCTTTGTGTAGGCTGGCAGCAGGTGTGATGCATGATGCCCTGGCAGCTTTTTTCCACGAGTGACACAGCAGGCTCCTGTCGGGAGCTGCCATTATTCTTAACAATCGTGATTTACTTTAATCGCCCCGTCTCTGCTCCGCGTGTCACACTGTTTGTCAGGAGCTAAGACAGGGGCCGCATGATATAACATAATCTGTTCTGCTTGGTGAAATTGTGCAATATTGTCCCTTCAGTTTCAAAATGGCTCTGTAAAATTCGAGACAGGTAGCAATGAAAAGCACCCATACTGTACATGCATGCTTAGGCGCAGATAGGCTGAAGTGAAATGTTGCCGTTGTACGAGATAACAAAGTATTGTATAACCCATGTAATGGCACTGACCTGAATCATTTGAATATTTCATTTATTTTGGGAGTGCAGACATGCAAACACAGACCTGAGCTTGACGGCATACTGTTTGTCAGACCATGGTAACATAAATGTTTTGCAGGATGTCCTGTGTTCGGGTCAGATTTTCTGGAACAATGGCCTGACTCACTCATGCACGCGCTCAGTCTCTCTTTGTATCCTTCTGTTTCAAACACACACACACACACAACACTCACACATTTGAACTGCTTACTTTCTTTTATCTGGTTTTTATTTCTACAAGCAGGGTTGTTAGCTTAATCAAGGCTTGTCCACATTACATTACACTTGACCTCCATTTGATATAAAGCTGCTGCAAGCAGTGCATTTAGATGAGGTATTGATGAGTTTTTTCTAGACCTGCTCTAACATACTTGAATCATGATGGCTATTTGACACAGGTGACAACCCGCTGACATTGGCTGCAGCACCTCACAGACAACCCACCATCTTTCTAGTAGACAATCTCTGAATTCTCTGACACTTCCGAGATCTATTTTCTAGACGCGTATCTTCTCATGGGGCTCTTTTCATGACTCTATAACTTGTCATATTCCTGTGTATAAACTAATGTGGGTGTCTCAGTTTCACATTCATCATAGCTGTCGGAGCAAATGTGGCATACAGAGGGAGCCGCTGCTAAAAAAAAAGAGAAGCAGAATCACAGGCTGTATGGTTTTGACTGAAGCGGGGGCAATTGCTGGTGTGGAATGTACTGTAGGTGCGAGCGGGTTGAAGCAGGTTTTACGGTGCTAATCAGCGGGTTGGCCTGCGGTTTTCACATCTAGACGCTAAAGCGGTAAGTGGTTAGCCGGGACAGGAAGTGGCTTTTTGATGCAAGGCTTTTCTGAAATATCAGAAGAAGACGTTGTCAGAAAGATGATCTCTGTGTGCATGAATGAGAAAAAGGAAAGCAAGAGAGGAAGACAGAGGAGTTCATCTGGACTAAACTGGTGACCTTTGGAGGGGACACCTCATTTGTCAGATGTGAACCGGTGTGGAGTGGTTTAACTTAATTACATCTTTCCACAGGGAGGCAGAAGGTCTCATTTGCAATTTCCTGCACTTTTATATGCTACTGCTTCTGCTTTAACTATCTTTCCCCCCCGTGCAATTCTTCTCCAGCTATCACACGGTGTCTAGTTAAACACATTATTGTGATTTGGCTGAAATGGAAAGCAACAGTTTTTAATTAGCGCATTTAAAAGTTAAACACAAAGTTCTTGGATCTTGCTTTAACTTCAATTGGGGTGCACAGGCATTTTAGTGGAGTAGTTTATCTTGTGAGACTTCAATTAATTGTTTCAATAGATTGATACCACTTTCATTAATGTTCATTATAAAAGAAGCTGTAACCAAAGATTTGAAACAGGCTGAAGCAGCTAATGGGGCTCCATATACATGATTGATGAGGATCTTCTCATCTAACACTTAAGAAAATTATATTGTATTTTTTCAAAATATAATACTGTTCCTGTTAAAGCCTCGACTCCCCTACATTTCAATATTGAACTTTGTTTATTTGACAAAATGTACCTGATGGTAGGGGCAAAATTCTGCAGAATGATATTGTGATGAAGATAGTATTTCATGTAATGTAAACAATTCTAGCGAGTTGAAATTAAAAAAAATAGTTTTTGTTTTCCAAAGGTATATTGTGATATTTAGTTTTATATTTATTTTAGCCCAGCCCTATCTAATGACTATAGTATTCATTTAGTTCAGCAAGTATTTTTTTTTTCATGCAATAAACTCATTAAACATGATATTTAAGTAAACATTTATACAAGTTAAAGATAAAATACAGGTTTTTCTTCCACCGCTTTGGTATTTCACAAAATATTGGATTACACTGCCAGACCAGTCTAAGATAATTACTAACTACAGGTGATGGAGGAAGTCATTATGATTCACCATTCCCAAGAGTGACACAGTAGCATATGAGACGATAGAAGAACGGTGTGGGAGGGCTGTTTGGACCCACCACCAATGATTACACTCATAAATCATTCATTGTTCAGATTAAATTTCCCGACACACACAGTCTGGTTTCAGGTGACCCGTCAACTCCACGTGACCCCTCTGTTTTAGGAGGTCATGTTCATCATGTATTAACAGTTTAAAGGCACATTTTTTATTCATTTATTTTTAATCTGTGGGTGCTGTAGGCTAAGCATATTTTAATGGAATTACAGGAGTAATTGAGTGATGGCTCAGCAGTTTTGCCTGCTGTATCAGGTCGCTGCATCACCAACAGTAAATGCCAACAGTAAATGATAATGTATGATATTGATGATGCAAATTAATGTGTAGAATAGAAAGTATTAATTGGTGGGGTTTCAGGGATTTCTGTAAATACTCATTAAGCTCAAATAAGCTTATGAAATGAAAACTCTCAGCTCAAAGATTGTGTTGAAGAAACACTACGTTCTCCTTTAAACCTTTTTTCTACTTTTCTTTGGTCTGCTGTTGACATTGATTTGTTTCCATGGTTCCTCTGTTTTGTTTGATGACCATTTCTTTTTCCATCTCGCCCTCCCACTGGCATGTCCTAGCCATTTGCTTTTTATTTTCTTCTTCTCTCCTTTTTTCTCCCATCAGTCTTTACAGGGCATGCTCTCCTCCCTTCACTCTGAGCTTGACATTCAGAGGTACTTGATGAAAATCCAGTCCCCCCACAGAGTTAGTCAGCCTTTTGTCTTATCTGCGTCGTGTGTGTGTGTGTGTGTGTGTGTGTGTGTGTGTGTGTGTGTGTGTGTGTGTGTGTGTGTGTGTGTGTGTGTGTGTGTGTGTGTGTGTGTGTGTGTGTGTGTGTGTGTGTGTGTGTGTGTGTGTGTGTGTGTGTGTGTGTGTGTGTGTGTCTACATTGCCTGTATGCATCCTGACTAACATCTGCTGTGTGACCATGTTCTCAACCCTTGTGCCTCTGTGCCTCTTAGCGTCTGACCTGTCTGTGCCTGCCAAGCACACTTGTCTGGCTGCCAGGGTAAGGCAGTTCTGTACATGAAAGCTTCCACAAATGTCAACTGCATTTAATATGAAAAGCTTACATTCTTAATTCGTCCGTATGAGTGTGAGAAAACAGCATGCAGGTGTGCTCAAGATAACCTGGTGGACCCGTCCCTGTGTCTCTGGCTGCATTAGCTCCCTGGCACCACACTTCTGCCAGAGAAGAAGAGCATTTCATAAAGAGCCCAGTGTTCACTGAGCCCTCAGTTTTAGTCCCACCCTGTCCCTGTGGTACAGATCACCTTACTGGCTCTGTAGTCTTGTCACATATTGTCTTATTGTAGCTGTGGCTCGATGATGCCATGTCATGTAGATCAGATTACAGAGTAGCCCACTGATCTTAATGTCTTTGATGACACAATTCTTGATCCTTAATCAGTGGTACCCACAGTGTAGGTTTCTGTTTGATCTCTTTCAGTCATCATGCAGGTTTTGAAGTGTTTGAAAACTGCCTTCATACACTGTTAGCTGTAGACCCTGGACTGGCTCATGCAGGTTCATATGAAATCTAAAAGCTGAGACCCCTATAATATGATTAGAAGCTTCCTAATGCTTGGTAACTTTTAGTTGCTGTGATGTGCTTGATTGACAACAATACGCATGTGAGTTGGCAATGTTGTCAATTTTAGATGTGTGAGCGTGTGTCAGTGACATACAGTATTAACACGTCTCTGCCTTTTTGCAGTTGTTTGGTTTATTTAGTTGTTGTGCTGGAGTCAAGCTCAACATCAAAGGCACTTTATACCAGCTCGCCAAAGAATCATAACACTTGACATTGTCAAAGCGGCAGATACAGTGTTACTTTCGAATTTTCCCATATGCATCATATCTTAAAGAGTATGTTTAACCCTCTTTGGAAAAACGACAGGGCTTTTTTTGTGTCCTCTCAAGAATGAAAAGCTAATGCATGTACCGTATCATTTTGTGCACTGTGTGTCCCAGGTCTAACCCTTACCGTGTCATGTTTCCATGTGCCTCCCCCTCCAGAGCAGAAGCCCAAAGCACGGCCCGCATTCCGGCGTCGGCGACCAGGTTGACCACCTATCCTTGGCCTCCCTGGACTCGTTGGACGCCATGTCTGAGGCCGACTCACCTACAGGCTTCACCCGGGGCAGCCGGATTCGTGCTAGCCTGCCCGTGGTGCGATCGACCAACCAGACAAAGGACCGCTCGCTAGGTATGCTTTGTATGAGGCTTTTGGCTTGATGACAGTTCAGTCATTTGAGAAAACTTCTCTGGATTAGGCTTTGCTTCTTGTTGTTCAACTGTGTTTTCGTTCTGTTTCCCCCCAAAAAAATATTGAGAAAGACTCAATCACAAAATCTAAAATATTCTTTCTTGATAACCTACATTTTGCAGCTCTTTTAGCATGACCGTGCCACAATTTAAGAACTTTCTAAAGTAACTTCTTACCCCACTATGATTTCACCGTTCCACCTTGTCCAAGTCTTTTCCTCTCTCTCCCTCCTTCCTTTCTCCACCTCAGCTTACAGCTCCGTGTTAATTAGAATTCATTCCCTCTGTAGTGAAAGATTAGGGAATCCATCCACAACTTGCCATCGTGTTATTGACAGGATTAGAAATGGGTCGTCTTATCAACACAAATAGTGCTTCATTTGCATCCGTATGCAGGAGCGCTGTGAGTTGTGCAGAATGAGGTTGCTGCAGTAGGGTGAGAAAGTGTTGGGAAGAGTTTGAGAAGTTCCCAAACAAAGTGTAGAGACTGTAGTTTTTTAAGGGGGATAGTCTTCAAAGGTAGCTCACAACTCTGCTATGCTGCTGGATAATAGAAAAGCGCCTGAATGGCACGCCTTTTGAACAAAGTGAAAATGAATGAAACTATAGGGTGCCGCTTTTCCACGCTTGTCGCGCCTGTTGCTCCTCTTTCTCTGCGTGAGGAGCAGAGATGCAAAACTTGTACAAAAACACTTTTAACAGATATGCTTTACCACACATGCATGCACATACACACACAAAAACACACACGCACGAACCAGCTCTGGCTTTTTCCCTCTAAAAAACATCAGGACAGAGCGTTATGACAGTGGGGGGTTATGGTGTGATAAAGGGGGAGGAGAGAAAAAGGGGCACCACTTGAATACAATGTCCCTCCCACAGCCTCTCACGCACACGCACAAACACACAGGCGCACACTTCGCTGGGTCCCAACGGACATTTGGGGCTTAGTATCCTCAGCGTGTACGGTAGGAGTTGTCCCGTGGGCTTTTCCAGAGCACCATAAGACTTAACAGAGAACAGGAAATACTTAAAACTCCTAATGTGAGTATCAGATTTCACCAAGAGTGTGGCATGAAGTGTATTGCATTTATTTATTCTTTGGTTCTAATTTAGCATTGTTCTGCTTTTGTTGACGTATTTCAAACTTTGTGATGATATTGACGGACACAGAATGATGTTTTTCAGGATTGTGCTTAGTTTTAAGATTTTGTGTCCCACGGGATGCATATGGAAAATTCTTAAAGCTCAGACAGTCTGCAGTGCTGTGCCCATTTGGTCAGGAAACCCACTGGCCATTTGCTAACAATCCTGAGTGAAACCAGGCGCTCAGGAATGTAACAGGACTCGGTGTTAGAACCGAGCCATTCAACATCGTTGCGGCAATTAAAACTAAAACTTAAAGATTTCAAAGCTTCACAATGCGTGCTCAATCAATGGCGCTTTGTCATCAAACTCATTCGCTTTAATTGCCAACATCTGGATGAAAACTAGCCGACTGTTAACATAACAGCGCTCAGGGGAAGGATGAAGTTATTCTGCAAATGGGCACTTTGTTAAGTTATTACTGCCCAGAAACCCAGACAGACCAGAAAGAGCAATAATAGACTCAGCAATTTTGTTTCCTGGATTTGCCCTCTCTCTGTCTCACCCTGTCTCGTCGAGCATGTAGGGTCTTGTATAATATTTCACCAACATCTGGTAACTTTTACTGACTCTGTCCTTTTATGGGGTAACACCAAGTAAAACCATTCCTCTTTTCCTTAAAAAACAGCTTTTTGTAGTGCACAAATGTTATAGGGTCTTTGAAATGACTGATTTTTTTGTGTATCACAGCAAGTCTTTTGTCTCAGCAGTTCAGGAATCGTGACATTCTGGACGATTCTCGTGAAATAAGACAAAACACTTATATAACTCCTTTGTTCTTTTCATTAACGTTCTTTTGTTGCTACAGATGACTTCAGTACAAACCTGTGCCACGCTGTTTGGAGCAATGAATCACAGAATAGAAATAGAAACCTGTTGTCTTCTATTCCCTGGCATTGTTTATACAAGTGCAGTATGGGCGTGTCCATACTTTTTTTGAGGGAGACATCTGTTTTTGTAAAGCACAGTACAGAAGCCACACCCAGGGTTCAGAGGTTCAGGCTTTGGTCTTTTTGATGCACATCTTGTACTGTTCCACCCTGAGCACACAGCTGGGCTTCTGCCCCCTATTCCTGCCCCAACTCACTTTTTAAATATCAAGTCATATGTCTGGAACATACAGCATGCTGTTCACAAACATGTGTAACACGAATGGGAGCTGAGTGGCAGGTTAAGAACGATACCACATGTCTTGCATGTATGCTACTGAAGATCTATCAAGACACTTTACACCACAGAAAAGTTTTTTATAGCAATTAAAATGCTTTGATAGTCTGAGGGTAAGCAATCATTCTGTGGCCCATTGTAAAAGTGAACACCACAAATGGTTACCGTATTATAAAATACAGTTTACCATCAATATATCCAGAGGATCAAAGTGTTTTTCACTTGCAAACTTGCACTTAGAAGCCATGACCAGGCATTGTGATGTGGGCAGGGTGCCAACTGTGTTTTCACCATTCAGGAATGGCACAGGAAAAGGTGATTTCTATTTAGATCGTGCGTTGGAGGTTGTCTGAGTCTTGCACAAACTGCAATAAGCATGCCTTTATGTTTGGCCAGTGCTTTTGTTGCATTGTTTTCTGTTACATCAATCCGGAAAGGTGAAAAGTTTCTGAAAAACACAAAAGGCTTGTTGAAATTCTTTTTACATCCCAACAGCAATAATGAAATCAAATGCTCTAACAAAGAAAAACAAATCTGGTATCTGTTACTGTGGCAGGACTGTAATAAACCAGCCAGGCCTGTCTGTCAACAAGCTGCTAATTTGATAGCTGTGAGTACTAACAATAGCCATGCTCATTGTTTACGTTCATTTTAATATGTTTGATGTGTACTAATTTTTTTTATATTAATTTGAGGGAGTGGCTTTGCTCCTGAAGGGATGGGCTGTCAGTGTTGCCAACTTTCGACTTTCAGGCTAATCAACCTGCCTCCATTTCTGCTTTCTGTCTGCAGGTGTGCTGTACCTGCAGTACGGGGACGAGACCAAACAAATCCGCATGCCGAATGAGATCACCAGTATCGACACTATCAGAGCTCTGTTTGTTAGTGCCTTCCCACAGCTGCTCACCATGAAGATGCTGGAGTCGCCCAGCGTCGCCGTCTACGTCAAGGACGACATGAGAAACATGTACTACGAGCTCTCTGATGTCAGGTAAAGGCGTGAAAAATGTAGATACAGAATATGTATTGAACAGCATGAATTTAGTTTGGTCAGTAAAGTTTAACAGGACATCCAAGGTTCATATTAGTTTCAGTGTTCCTCTGAAGGTCCTTTCCTTCCTGAGAACTTCCTCTCTAAACTCCCCCTGAACAGGAAGTGTTAATGGCCAAGGAAAGCTTCTAGCTTCCTCTTTCCAACAACTTAGTAGGGAAAAAGTTATTTGGAGATGAAGCCCTTTGGTAAGATGCCTCCGATGTTCTGTACCCTAAACAAACTGGAGAGAACTCTTCAGAAACTTGGATGACTTTCCTTCCTGTTGTCTTCTCTCCTCTGTTAAAAAAAGATTGACCTTAAAAACAATGATTTTACACTTTTTGAGGTCTTGTATAGTGTGTTGTGTGTTTCATTCATATACAAGCTTACTGCTTTTTATTGTTCCTTGTTCCTTCACCAGCATTTCTTCACAATACTACAGCAGGTTTTATGTGCTGAGAAAGTAAACAGCCTTAGTTGAAGTTTGTTTTTTTTTTTTTTTGAAAAAAAACAACATCTATTACTCTTGAAGACATAATCAACTTTGCCCCTTGCTTTCCAGAGTTCCTGCCCCAGTGCGGTGTGTACTTTGTGACTAATTCTTTATCAGGGCTGTAATAAAGTCTCTCGTGATGCCTTAAGGTTTGGTGTCCAGAGTGCAACACCATAGTGAGAGTGAGACCAGCATAGGAAAGAGCACACGGCTCCCTGTTTATGCAGTCAAGCCACGTTTCATCTCAATATTAATAGATGCTTTTTTAGACTTTGGAGATTTAGAGGAAATGTCATACAACAGAGGACTGTCAGAGCCTTTGTCAGGGTACGTGCCCTTGGCAGGGTTGAGGCAGAGACTGAGATCCAGGCTGTGGCAGGACCGGCCGCTGTCTGATGGTGATTACCGGCCGCTGTCTGATGGTGATTACTGGGCTGCCTATTTACCACGGGACACCTCTTCCTCCCACAGGAACATTGCAGATCACTCCTGCCTGAAGGTCTACAACAAAGACCCGGCACAGGCGTTCAGCCATGGTCCGAGACCTGCCAATGGCGATGCCAGGGTGAGTACTCATCTGACACATATGCTAACACAGCAGTGAAAACGATTCTCGTTAACAGCAGCAGCTGCAGGGAGACGGCCAGACTTGTTGCAGTTAGAATAGTAAGCCCAGCCTCCAATTCTCCTCATTCACACTTCCTGTTTGCAGTTAAGGGAAGGAATGTCCCCCTGCCTCTTCTTAATCTGTTTAGAGGGGGTCTCATATTGTTCTCCCAGGGGCCTGTGATTGGGTCTCGCCTGCACGCTCTGGTGCAGCTTGCTTAAGGGGCAATTGAACTTAAATCTCACAACTATTTTCCTTGTTCATTCATCCCCCAACATCAGCTCTAATCTCTTTCTCTTATTCTGATCCCAGCATGTTTGTTTCCTGCTGATGTAACAAAACTAAAGCCCCAAAGAGCCCTTTCCTCAACTGTTCCTCCTCAAATCCGACTCTCTAATCCACCTGACCCTTTATCTAACCCACTACTCGTCTCCACCTACTGCAGATTTCCAGGCGGGGTTGAATTGCCATTGTGATAGTGTAAAAAACTATATTAACTTTAGCTTTAATCCCATTTCCACGTACAGTATGTGTCACATAAGTGTAAAGTGAAATTGATAACATTTAAAGGAATGATGAGGCAAAAATGATGATGGTTTAAGAGGTCCTGGTTCAGATGGCAAGATGACTTTGGGGTGCTAGAGAAACTCTTTTTATTCTCTGCTGCTGACAGGCAAGTTGTTGCTTCTCTGTGAGGGGGTCCTTCAAGGGGAAGTGAACAAAAGACAATTGAGAAAAAAGATGGCAAATAAAAGATACAACTGAAAAAATGAAATGGTTTAAAGTAGGAAAAAATGCAAACTGGCCCAGCAGAAGAACAGGACATTATTTGTGTGGAGCAGTATTTCACATTCTACTATGGGACTTTCTGAATCAGCAGGATTGAAAAGTATAACTGGATGAACTGAAGTGCATTACGCAAAAATAAGCAAGCCGGCTTCACAAGGTCTCTTGTACAAACATTGTGAAATCTGGGCAGAAGGAGATTGTTGTCTTGAACAGTTCTGTCATTGTTTAACCGAGCAGCAATTGACACAGTTACAAAACTTGGACAAGGGTGTGGAGGCCAGCTTTATGAAATGGACAGGACCTTCAAAATAAATTAGTTAGATGACATTTGATGCATTAATCCAAAAAATATGTATGGCAATCCTACGGCTATCCTTCCCCTACAAACATCCTGACATTTTTTAACACTCTTGACACAAACAGACGTTTTATTTTACTATTGGAAGCATTGTCTCTATTGGCTGCTGTAAAGCTTCGACTGAAGTTTTTTCATTTGTTTCGTTTGCCTTTTAAAAAATGCTTGAAAGAGACAAAAAAAAGGTCTTTCTAGAATTTGGGAACACATTTTAATAATGAAACAGAAATCCTGGCATTCAAAGGGCCAATACTACAACCGAATGAGCTGTACTCCTAATCAAACACTATTTTTGGCTGGTGGCTATACTTCATATCTGTTGGGCTATTGACTGCCCTCTTGTTTTGCAAGCAGGAATGCCATGCTTCGGATCAGATTTCAAGTATCATCTCCAGTTACTTCTGTTATTGATTGAAGCTTTCTGGCCAAATGAAGCTATCCCTTTAAGGAAGGTGTTTAAGGTAGACAGATGTAGGCCTACACAGTAACTGATAATTTAATGATAAGCAGAATAGGCAGCAGGCTGTTAAACTAAAGAGGTATTTTCTTGCATTTGAAGCATCTCTTTTGTCACGTTTCGTCAGATGTAATAGCAGAAAATATTTTGATATATTAATCTGTTTTTATGTAAGGGATTGTGCCAAAAGCGGTGTATTTGTATTCATAGATTAGTCAATAGTGGCTGTCAGAAGTGATATGTATACATAGCTGGAGGAGATATTTTGTAAACAGAGGTTTAGTTATTGACTAAACTCTAAGCTGTTCTCCTTAGAGCGAACCATCTCATTTTGGTATTTATTCAGAGAGGAAAAAGTTTGTCATGTTCTTAGTCACTATTATCATAATTCACCGGATGCTCCCATCTTTTTTTCCAACATTATTGTGTACACAACAGCATAGTACAGGCACCCATAGAGCCAGTTATTTAAATGTTGACACACTTCTGCAGACTCTGCAGTATGTGAATCATCTTGAACACGGTAGGAGATTGAGATGACTTTGTGCGCTAGCAGACATGCTGCCCTCATTATTGGAGGCTTAAGAGCATGGTGGAAACAGAGAGAGAGTTCATGAGTCAAACTCAAACCAAATGTTTCTTAACACGACCTCTCGTTTGGCTGACATGGTCTTGTGTGTTTGTTTTTCAAGCCTTTACTCCTCTGTTTTGTCTCAAAGCAAAAAAATGTAGCCATGATTTGCAGACAAATACAGACCGCATTTATAAAATAAGTATATTTTAAGGATTGGTTAGTCTTCCAAAGGTGTAACATCTGTTTGGGATTAACAAGTTATGCCTTTTTGGACCAAATTGTTCTTATAAGGCTGTGCTGGAACTGGCAATGCAGTCAGAGATGTTATTTAGGGCTGCAGGAAAATTCCTGCTCAAGAGGGCAACGTTTCTTTTTTATGTGTGTGGCACCTTGGTGGGGGAAAGTCATTAGGTTTTGATTATGGTCTGCAGGGGCTCTTTGCTTCTTAGATTTCTTATTATATGTTTTTTTTGCTTGGTCAGACTTGTTTCTGCCATATTTACGAGCTGTGTGTGCTTTCACTGCCAGAAAGTTTCTTTCTTTTTTCCCTTTGTTATCACAGCCAAGCCTCAACCCTTTGTTAGTACACACTATAAGCAGTGGTTGTTTTCCAGTATGTGCACTCACACCTATTTCACACACTCTCTCTCACACACACATGCGACACACCCACCGTATTGTTCCCCTCTGCTGTATTAATCTGTTTTGGCACTGGGGAAAAAATAAATAAAGACAACTCTGAAAAAGCATATTGTCAAAAACTGTAGGCCTGAAGCTTTTGAAATAACTTTGCATTAGGTTTCGACTTGTCTACTTATGAAATTGTAACCCATGAGTCATAACTTGAAGGAACAATTGCTTGTTTGTTTGACGGTAGGAGAGGGTTTGACAGGAAGGAAGATGGACTGCATGCAACGCGCCTCAGTTATCATAACCAGCATATCACATATTCACGGATAACATCACTGTTTACACTCTATATTTCACTAGCACAAAGAAATGTTTACTTTTATAGAAAGTTAGCTTACGCTTGGAACAAAGAAACTCGGTATATTGTCATTCTTTAAGGAACTTCCTTTATGAATTCATACAACCTATTCTACACAGTACAGTATCTCTCTAAAGTGTACGACAACTAGAGTTGCCAACCATCCCGTAAAATAGGGAATCATCCCGTAACTTGAAACTAAAAGGCGTGTTCCGTATTTAACTGATAAGTCATGCATTTTGTTGAATTGATTTTTGATAATTAATTCAATCCCAAAAAACTTTTGAATGAAAATCTGTTGCACATGTATTCCTATGTCTTAAAAATACAAAACATAGGGCTTGTATGTTTGCTTGTCCTAATACAAGGGCCTATGGATTCATGACTACTAAATGTGATTATGTATTGTATGGATAGGACTTCCTGCAACCAAGTAGCCAATATGGACATTTTTATGTTATATAAGCCTATCTTTACATAAGTCTCCTACTTCCTTATTTCCATTTTAGGAAAGGCAACCCTGACACTAACTATACTATACATTGTTTTCTTCATGAATTCACAAGTTTTAACTCAAAATAGTCTATGCCTTTCATATATTGGTAACTGCGAGACAATGTTACTTTTTTGGAACCACGGGCACTGTAGCCAATTGTAAGACTTTTATTTTTTTGTAGTTTTATCACCTACAACCTAAGGGCTCATATATATCCATTCGCCAGGAAAGCCACTTTAGGAACATTAGGTTAGGTTTATTATATGTCAGCCTTCAAGGGTCATTTATGGGTGGTCAGGCAGAAGAGCAGCTGTCCGGATTAGCCGACTGTTTAAACAGACTAAACTAGACAGATCTTGTTGAAAATTAACCAACTTCCTTCTAGCCCTGGAGGGTACATGTTACCTCCTATGAAAAAGCCCCAGTCTTATCACCAAGAGAGCAATCACAGATTTGGTGAAAGTTGAATTAAAATAATTCACTTCACTTAAAAGCTACAGACTTTTCATCCAGGACTTTGAGTAAAATGCTGTACTGTTTACCTGGGGAGTAACTATTTTCTGCTTCTGGAAAAATTGCTGACTCTCTATTTTCTTTGAAAAGCAACAGTGTAAACTGAGTTAGATGGATGTTTTTGTTTCAAGGGCACTTCAGTCCAGAAATACAGGATACATATATAAAATAAACAGTAGCTGAAGCTCTTAAGCAGTGCAGAACTATGCAGTCTGGTTTATTGACCAATCCTGAAATTGAGGACTTTTTATGCATTATTTGAAGTGATAACCAGTTTATATGTTTGTAAGTGTTTAAGAAGATGTCTATATGCTTATGTACTTTAGCAGATGCACAGTGAAATGATGCATGGCGCTCGTGATGGCCCACACCCTCTGAGACAGCCACCCATGGGTCCCCCACCACACCACCCGATGCAGGGAGCACTTCCCCCAACTCCCCACTCCATGCCCCCATCCCCCTCCAGAATCCCGTTTGGACCAAGGCAGGGCTCCATACCTGGCAACGCGACTATCCCAAGGGACCGGCTGTCTAGTGCTAACTCTCCCGCCCGCTCCATCTCACCCTGTCCGAGCGCCATCCTGGAGAGACGGGATGTCAAGCCAGATGAGGAGAGGGGCGGTAAAAGCCACACTCTATCTAGGGGAAATGAGGGGTTGTATGCAGACCCATACTTGCTCCAAGAGGGAAGAATGAGCATGGCTTCTGCCCATGGACCACATCCCAACCCTGGGCTTGATGGTCCAGATCATGGCATGGGGGGATTTCACCGTGCCTCCATTCGCTCCACTAGCTCTTACAGTGGGCCCAGCCCCACAGACACTATGGATCACCCATCTCTATACAGGCAGAAGTCCAGAAACAGCCAGCTGCCTACTTTGGGCTCAAAGACTCCTCCCCCATCCCCTCACCGGATGGCTGAGGTACGGATGATTGACATCCATGGCGGGCCTCCTCATGGCGGCCTCCTCATGGCGGCCCCCCGCATGGCGGCCCCCCTCATGGCGGCCCCCGCATGGCGGCCCCCTCATGGCGGCCCCCATGGCATGGCGGCCCCCCATGGCCCTCATGGCGGCCCCCGCATGGCGGCCCCCCGCATGGCGGGCCCCGCATGGCGGTCCTCCGCATGGCGGGCCCCATCATGGCGGGCCCCCTCATGGCGGGCCCCATCATGGCGGGCCCCCTCATGGCGGGCCACCTCATGGTGTACCACCTCATGGCGTACCACCTCATGGTGTTCCACCTCATGGCGTTCCACCTCATGGTGTTCCCATGGAGAGAAGCTCACCTGTGCGCCAGTCATTCAGGAAGGAGGAAGTGGCAGGGACCAAGCCCCGGAACAACATGGGATCACCTGTAGTTCCAGACCTCCAGGGTCACCCCCAGGGCCCCATCGCAGTTGCCAGTGAGCATCAGACACGGTAAGCACCAGGGGATCGGGTATTACTTGTAATGGGCTGGTGGGATTGTTGAAATTAGGATTAAGTCATTGCATGGGAGCATGGACTAACTTTGCATCCCAGTTTCATCCTAACCATGAGCTGCTGATGTTCAATCACTGGCTCTGACTGTTTCATCCTCCATGACTGAAGGCAAGAATATAACCCACCATGTCACTGTCTTGAGCGTCAAGAGCTGCACATTAAGAACAGCAGACTAATGTACATGATTAAGCGTTTGTTTGGTATGTGTATATAACCAGTACTGCTTATCTGGCCATTGCTTTCACAGTCTCTATTCAAACTTCGGAGCTTACAGTGTTGATTATTAAAAGAGTGTGTTGACCCAGAAATAGCTACCACCACTGAAACAGTATAGTATCTAGAGACCCAACTAATCCACTGTATATTTTTTTGTTACTTTGTGACTATTGTTGTAACAACAAACCCTCTGCAGAGTCTATTCAGTCTGGTTAATCCAGCAGGCATTTTTGTACCTGGATTAGGTTTATCCACTCTGACTGAGAGCACATAAACATAGAAAAAAGGATGCCTAGCGACTCTGCCAGGCAAACGTGGTTTCACTAAAGGGGAGGTTACATAGGCAATGTGCGTACCTAGGAAAACCAACAAAAACACTGACACTGTTGAATAAGTATTTTAAATGGCCCAATCAGTCAAACAGATCAGACTGGACCACCTGGGCAGTCCAAAACCCCCATTAGAAATACCCTGGGGAAACTGGAAAAAGAGTGTTGGAATTTGAATGGGAAAGTATGGTACTTAACTTTCAAAATAAACATAGTCCAGACACTCAGGGCTCTACAGCTGTCATAGATTTTATAAATGTTAAATATGCTGTATGGCGCTGAGGTCAGGCATTGCTGTGTCCACATAGACATTGTGTCTGTCTATTGTCTATATTGTATAGCACAGCTAAAACCCACCCAGTCTCCAGTGTGTCCTCAGCTAGCCCCAAATCCTTCCTCAAGATAAAAGATGACATCTGAAAACAAAAGTTAGCCTCTTTTCCAACCTCTCGGCTTACCAAGCAATCTCAGTGTAAAGTCCTTTATTCAACCCTCTGGTGTTTGGCTTTCTTATGGCAGTGTGATTTTCGAATTGTCCTTTAATTTTCTTCTGAGCGGCCACCACTTGGCGCCGCACTGTTGTTTGATTTAAAAAAACAATATGACTTTAACATCCTGAGTCTGAACCTCAGGGTTCTTCTCTTGGTTTGAGTCATCCATCTTGTTTATGGTATTTGGACTCAAGCTTTTTTCTTTTTGTGATAATACAGAGTCAAGTGGTGTTGCACTGTTGTAATTTGAAACAATTTATTAGACTAGAGTCAATAATTGCTCAGGACATTGTAAAAATATCAGTTGCAAAAATAATGTGTAATCCCACAAAATAACAAAAAGAATCATGGTCAGGAAATTAATAACAAGTGCTTATTCTGTTACAGCCCTCCCGTTTTCATTCTCAGCTAATATATGCTCTAGTGGCAGCTGTAATATCCAATAGGCCTCGGTGTTGAAAGTAGAATTTTCTGATGTTTCTGCAGAGTGCGAATGAAGGCTATGGAGCAACAGATTGCCAGCTTGACTGGTCTTGTTCAGCATGCACTTTTAAAGGAGCCAAACACTAGTGGCACCAAGGAGCTAATAAGGTAAGCAATCACAATATAGGAAAAAGTGAGGCATCAGGGGAAATGGAGTTTCAAATGAAAAGCCTGCCTATCCAGCCAGAGCGGGATAGGCAGAGATAAAGCGTCCTCTCTATAAAGGCCATATCAAACTCAGGCTAAATAGCATCTGGTGAAGAGGAAATAGGTTTGACTGTGAATCTGATATTGAAGTCATTTGCTCTTCAGATAGATGGCCACTATGTATGGTTTATCTGGCTGCATTTCAACTCTTTGCATTTCAATCTTCTCCGTGGAGACCTTGTGTTAATGTTTGCTTGTCACTTAATCTGACTGCAGTGATTTTTTTTTTTGTTTTTATGCTATGTTGAACTCTAATGAAGCTTGTTAACATCATTAACATCATGTTAACCTCTCTGGTTTGTCAGTCTTTCCCCATCATACTTTGTTGTATATGTGTTTGTTCTTACTAATTCAAACCTATAAATCTAAAGTGCCCAAAATACTTTAATATTTTTTTCGCTACCAAAGTCCTGCTCTTATGATTTTTCTCTGGCTGCAGTGAGAGACCGCCGAAGACATCATCTCCAGCCCACAGTGCACATAGCTCAGGTTAGTATCATTGTAATTCGGTTCTATTAATTCGTTTTTTTATCCTCTAAATAGTTTTAGTGCCATGATGTCTTGTGCAGACAAGCCCACACATCAGTGTCAGTCAACAGTCTGCAATGAGCAGTGCTGGAGGGAGGGAAAACAAAGTCAGGCGTCTTAGCTTGTCATCAGTTCGTGTCTCCTTACAATCCTTTACTCCCTATAGTACATACAGTTTAATAGGAGGTAAAAGACGAGAACCAGCAGAGGTAACACAAGCTCCTCCAAGCACTACTTAAAACAAGACTCTGTTACTTCTTAAACCTCCCGAGATGATTCAGCTATTCAGACTCGGCTCTGTAGCAGTCTGTGGCCAGATTTGGTTTGATGAAAATATCTGCAACCTCACCAGTGGCAGAGCGAAAACACAACACTATTCATGCGTCTTGAGAGCTAATCTCTTGTCTCGGGACACATTTCATATCTAGCTGTCGGAGGGATTTACTTGTCATGTTGTGCTTGAGCGATTCTCCGAAGCATCAGAGAAGTTACTGTGTGGGCTTTGATCTCGCCAGACTCCCTCTACATTAAACATGAGAAATCAGTGGCACTTTTTTTTTTGCCAGTGCTCAAATGCTTCTTCGTTGTCACAACACAGCCTGCACTCATTTTGATAGACATTGTGTCCCCAAGGCCCAAAACACCACCAGCAGTGTACATTGCAACCTGTCCTTCAGGTCTAGCCAGCTATCAGGTAGTATGTGAGAAATATGTTGTGAATAGAGTTTTTGGATTAGGAAGACAAAAGATGGTTCTTTTACTGCGTGAGTTTCAGCGTCAAGGGAGCTTAGAGTGCACTCTGAACATTACCTGACCTATTATGTAACTCACAGGTAGAGACACTACTTCCTTTAATAGACCTCATGTTTCTGACGTGAAAGGATTGGTTCTTTTCAAATTCAAAAACAAATGTTTTATCATTTACCTTAACTGTTACCTTGCCACGCACATAGTTTTGGTTTTATTTGCCCACGCTTTAATCTGTGTTATTCACAGCATCGAAAAGTGAATTTTAAACCAACCTTTAATGTTTAATTCTTCAATTCAACCCACACGTTGGATCTACTTATTAACTGATATTAAATGGACTCATTTCTCCCTCAGATGACCACCATTTGTTTTAAGATGTGGCCAACAAGAATTATAATTGTTGTTGGCCATTTAGGGACGCTCACCTAAACCACAAATATTACTTACCTTGGTTTCCATGGTTTCAACCTCTTCTCCACCTCTAACGGTCGCTTAAATGTCAGCTGACCGACATTTCAAAGGTGCAGCCAATATGAGTGCCAGTATATGTGTGCTTATTGTGCAGGAAACAAATACAGCCACAGACAGTTGGGCAATCATTACTTAACATTAGGAACATTAAGTCAGACCAGTGTGTTGCCAGGGAAAATGGGTTTGTACAATCTAACCAATCATTAGTCGATTGAAGTCGGACAGTATGACAGAGTGAGGGTTTGAAAAGAACAACAACGTCTGCTCCCTAAGAACTACAATTTTACTTTAATGTGCATGTTCTTGTCCCCCCCCCATAACACACACACACACACACACACACACACACACACACACACACACACACACACACGCAGGTGGTTCCCCAGTGTTGGCTCCCAAGAGCAGCGCAGCTCCATTAAACAAGGGTCCAGTTCCTCTCAAAGTCAACCTCCTGCAGTTCAGGAAGAATGTTTCTGACCTCAGGATGCAACTCCATCAGATGAGGCAACAGCAGGTGAGACCTCTTTCCCCTTTTGATTAATTTTGAGTGTGTTAGTATCCAGTAGGTCTTTGTATGTTGGTCTGCTACTTCAGGTCCTCTAATATCTTAGCCCCACTGACTGTGTGCATCCCATCAGGTCCAGAACCAAGAGGCATTACGTGTCCAGCTGAAGCGGGCAGAGCAGGAAATCAGTGTTAAACTTGCAGAGGCCATGCGAGGCCTGGAGGACCCTGTGCAGAGACAGAGGGCTTTGGTAGAAGAGGACAGGCACAAGTACTTGGGTCTGGAGGAGCGTGTCCTCACACAGCTCGGGTAAGGCTGCTCAAAATTCACTGATTCACTTCCATAACAGGCTTTATATAGTCTAATATGGGCAGATATGGTTGTTTGCATTAATTACTGAATGTTTATTGTTGTAAGTATTAGAGATGATTTAGTACACACCCATGCAACTCCAGTCAAGGTGTTTTTCATTTATAGGAAATCCCCGAAAGGCTTCATTTTTTATCAGCTTACCTGAGCTTTTCACTCCTAAACTCTTTGACAAGCCAACGCCCTCCAAATTACAGCTCACAGGTTTAAACAGGCAAGCAGTGCCTGACTCTCAGACAGCAGGCTAGAACAATGAACCCAACTGTGAAGCAACTACCCTGCTCTTAATTTAATTCACTTGCTTCATCCTGCCAACAGGGAGCAGTAATTTAATCTTTTTTATTTGGATATTTACAGGCAAGGTTAAACAGTGTTGTCTTGCTAGACCGTAGTGTACACATGCTCCAATAAATACAATGGTAGCAGCTCATGGAGACTGAGAGTTGAACAGGCGGAAGTCAGTGGATAAAGTTCTCTGTTACCCTTGGTATTCAGCCAGTTGTGACTCAGCAAAACTCAGCTGCTGGCACTTTAAATAAGGCTTGGTGTTTAGGGTTGCTTCCCTTTAAGACCAGTTAGAAAATGTGGTGTGAAAACCACTGCACTGTTATGTGCGAACTAAATCTATCATGACCTATAAGGGCATATTTTGTAACATTTTATATCTCTGTGGCAACAGAAAAGCCTCAGTAATAAAACTGATACCACTAGTTTGCCAGCAATCCAAGGAATACTTGAAAATCAAGGAAACAAATGAGATTTAAATAGGATGGTTTGTCGTTCCAAGAGGACAATGGATGATGGTGACGGAGCTTCCACAGGGCAAAAACAGAGAGCATTTATCTAAGTAGTGGGTAAGGTCACATGTTTGGGATCCCAAACTCACAGTTTCATGTATAGTAGTAATTTACAACATATTAAAAGAGAATTTCTTTGAGCAAATGCTGACTTCATACGTACATACTGTATTTGTTTTTGTCTGTGGGAGTCTCAATTAAAAAAGTTAAAAAAGTAAAGTATCTGTTTTACCTTGGCTGGTATTTCCCATCATCATTCCTTTTACCAGCAGGCCTTGGCGTAGCAGGGCATTTAACACACTGTCTCCTTATTACCTTTCCCACTCCCTTCAGGGGAGTTCTATAAAAGAGTGTTTCTCAGGGGTACCGGGCCACAATGAAACATCATTTTAGTCCCTCTCATGCAATCCAACACTGCACACAATGTTATCTTTCAGCAAATTTCCCTACAGAGTAGCCATTTTTTCTTGAGCACTGGGATTGTTGTAAAGCAGCGTACTGTGTTTTCTGTGTGAGGATGTGCTCTCATACAAACAAGCCTTCATTCAGTGGGTAAACAGTTGTGGTTGTGGGAATGCATCCAATCGAAGCAATCTAATGGAGACAGGAAAGTGAAGTGCTTAGCGGAAATGGTTATTGTTAGTGGTCTCCCTTGTACATATTTGCACATGTTCTAATTTCTTATTTTTCTATGAACCATGTCCAAAAGTCAGCTTTCACCTTTGTCCAATTAGTATCACTGTGTGTTATCTTCAAGATAAATGATTGTGTCCTGCCCCCTGGTGTTTGTAAAGAATACATAAAATGTTAATAGCGGTGTGAAAAGTCTTTCTCTTAATTAAAATGTGCCTAAGTAGATATATTTATCAGTATAACAGAAACACAAAGAATCCCTGAAGTGGAATTACATAAATCATTTAAACATTTAATCAAAAGTTTCCATTGTTTTTTTCATTTCTGCCGTTGAACATGCTGTATGTGCATGAAAGATAGTTTCATATTCTATTTACTGACTTATTGTTTGTAGAAAAAGCAAATGCACAACTTTACATTTTTTGTATGTGCATTTTATTTTCCTCTGCAGTGAGCTGGAGCAGTTTGTAGGCTCCCTGCAGAAAGACTCAGCAGTGACACACAGAGTAGTGACTCTGAAGGATGTGGAGGAGGGAGCGGTGACTCTGAGGAAGGTGGGAGAATCTCTGGCAGGGCTCAAAGGTAAGACAAAAAATAATATTCAGCCTTGTGGGTACAAGCTTGTCTATAGCAATCTGGCCTGTAATATAAGTAAATATATAATATAAGCCAATAGTGCTGGGCAATATTATTGAAATCATTTTGGGGCTTTTTTCCAACACAAATGTATATCATAAGATGTCAAATGTATGGAAAGACATAGTGAAATAGTTAAACTGATTTTCAAAGCATGTGTTCCAATATTATGGATTACTTGAGACCAAATTATAGATTGCCCTGAATTAATAAATTGAACAATAAAAATAAATAAACAAACAGTATAACAGGTAGATCATATCCCCACGATTAAATTCTGCTGCACTAATCACTTGTGCTATTATTTTGCCCAGCCCTATCGTTCAGTGCTGATATGATGGATGTTCCTCCCTTTTCAGATTAATTTATGTGAAATAAAAAGTTTATTATCTTCTCAGAGGCTATGTTTTTATTTATTTCTACAATAAAGTTTTTCTGAATATTTTTTTCCAACTGCAAAATTACAATAAATAACAATGTTTCTCTGTGTGTTTCCTCAGGAGAGTTCCCAGCCCTACAAACGAAAATGCGGTCAGTGCTCAGGGTGGAAGTGGAAGCGGTCAAGTTTTTGAAGGAGGAGCCTCATAAACTGGACAGCATGCTGAAAAGGGTCAAGAGCCTGACTGACACACTCAGCAGTCTGAGAAGGTAGATGAAGAGAAAAGTGTCAGTGGAGATGAAGTAGGGATCAGGAGAAGATGTGCTGGAGTATGAGGGCTGAGAGAGAGAGGGAAGATGAAAACAAAAAGCACTCTGCTGAGCTTCTCACATGTTTCTATGATTTGCGAGATCGTACTATTTGATTATGCTGACAAACCCGCCTTCATCTTCTCAAAGAGGTAATTCGGTATGGACAGTGAAGTGTGGCGTCCAGCTTGATATACTTCCATCACCTTCACTGAACCGATAAGTGAATTAATGTGGTGGACACTGCAGCGCCTCATTTCCATTTTAATATGTCACAGATACCAGGTTCACTCTCCACTTTTCTCTCAGTCTCCCTCCATGACTCTCTTGTCTTTTACCCAAAACAGTCGCCAAACCATGTTGGCCAGCAGCCACATTGCACCATAGCTTTTGATGGTGTCATGTCAGAATGAATCAAAACATTTTGTGAACTCTATTATAGGGTTTGTATTTTCAGTCTGGATGTAAATTTAAAATAGCCTTAGGTATATGTTTTGGTTGCAAATTAATTTCTATCAATGTTATGTATTGTTTTGAAAAATATTGATATCATTTATTCGTGATTGACCCAGTGTTGTAAGAATTTAAGTTTTTTGAGCAATCAAAACATTTGAAGATCAGTGTTCTCTAGATGTTCATATCGTATACCGTTTCCCTCCTCTGTGCAGATGTGCTACTGATGGCCCGCAGAAAGGACCTGATCCACCTGCTAATGTCCCAGTGGACAACAGCTCTTCAGCAGCAGCAGAAGCTCCTGCACCATCAGTCCAGCCTGGCTCCGCAGCAGCCCCGGTGGAGCCCCAGAGCTCCACCATCAAGTCAGAGGTGATGCCCTCCTCTCCGGTGGTCATCCATCATGTCCAGAGCTCCCCGGTCAACATACAGCATTCCCAGCAGTCTGCAGCCTTGATAACTCAGCCCAGTCCACCGCTCACCCCCAGCCCCTCTCACATCCCCAGTCCCACCCCGAGCAAGAGTCAAGGTCGGGACTCTCCCAAGGGAGCAGCCTCCGATCCACCAAGTCCTGCCCGTCAAAAGAAGACACAAGGGAACCCAGTGAATAATGGCAACGGCACTGCCCCCCAGGGTCTTATCATAAAGGAGCTCCAGAACAGTGAGGACAAGAGCAAAAACAGAGCTATGTCCATTAAGGTAGATTTAGTTACTTTATAATTGTCATTTGGTCTTGATTAATTTGTATCCAACATCGTAAAGCTGATGATTTTTCTATTCTCTCATAAGCATCCTGTTAATGTCAACTTGGTTATTACAAATGGCATTAATTTGGCTTTAAAGTCACCTGCAATTAATAATTCCCTGCCTCAGATTCAGAGAACTTTTGAAAAACTCTCTCCCCCTCTTTTCCAATGTCCACCTTGCAGGTAGCAGAGAAGGAGTGGGAAGAGAGGAGGCAGAACATGGGTCACTATGATGGCAAAGAGTTTGAGAAGATCCTCCAGGAAGCCCAGGCCAACATGATGAAGGGCATCCCCAGTCTAGAGGTGGAGGAGAACCCAGCAATGACCCCTGATGCCACTGCAGAACAAGCAGACATCCACAGCCCTGTGGAGTCACCGACAGGTGCAAATCTAACAACTTAAAGACACTGGCCTACCTTTTTTTTATATATATGAACACATTTTTTAGTATGTCCCCTTATATAATTTTGTGTCTTTTATTTTGTATGATCGTAGAGCCCCAGTCTGAGCCTCACTCTGACAAACCAGGCAGGAAGGGGCCTGAGAAACTCCCGAAGCCTGTGATGGAGAAACCAGCTAAACCTGCACTGGATAGACCCTCCATGACTGCCACCAAGCCAGCCCCCACTGAGAGCTTTACAAAGCAGGGGTCTGAAAAGCCCAGCAAGTCGCCACCACCACCACCTCCTCCAAGGAAGACCTTCTCCAGCTCAAGCTCAGGCATGACCACCACACGCTCCGGCGAAGTGGTCTACACCAGCAGGAAAGAGTCCGTCTCGTCTCAGGTCAGTCTGATATGTGGTTGCCTGTTTTACATTTTTTCTCACTCTTTGTTTCTTTTGTGTGTCTTTAAAGGACCTGTTCTTAACTTTCTAACTATTTGCTATGTTAAGATACAGTAGAGTATGTCTACCTGAGCAGAGAATGAAGTTGCTCTCCCCCTGTGTGTGTTGTTAACCGAGCTTCTCCATGCTTTGTTGACATAGTTGGTACAGCTGCGCATGCTTTTAGTGGATGTTAGTGCATGTGTGAGCGTTCCCGACTTGTTAGAAAATAGTGGTAACAGTGCAGCTTGTTTAGCCTTTGTGCATACTTAATAACAGTTTTGGGATAATACAATGCATTTAATCAGTCACTTAAAATAACAGTCAAACAGTTTGGGAAGTGTGGTTGTTTTGCTTTGATGCTGAGAGTTAAGTAAGATGGGTAGATTGATACCATACTACCACTTAGTATGGAGCAAGAGCCAAGCGGTGAGTAGCTTAGCTTCATAGCTTAGCATAGCATGAAGATTTGAGGAATGGAGGTAACGGCTAGCCTAGCTGGTTGGAAAAGTAATGACTAAATAATTTCCTTCTCATAAATTCTAACAGGAGGGTGAAGAGGACACTCCACTTCCCAGTCCCCAATCGAAGCCCAACAAGGTTCCGCCAGAGACCAAGCCGAAGCCAGCCACCCCTCCCCCCGTCACTCCTCCTGTAACCAGAGAAGAGGAGGATGAAGGGGAAAAGATCATGGCAGAGCTCCAGGTTAGATGCATGTTTACACTCAAGCACTCACACACATACACAATACCTCAAACGTGATGAAAAAACAATCAGTAGGTATAATGTCCTCTGGATTTGGTGAATTTCTGCATTGCGGGAATGGGTCTATCATTTCTTCCCATGGTGACTGTTTTTCTAAGAGGTGGCAAAGGATGAGCACTCACAGCTCCCAAAAGAGTTACCTCCTTGATTTTGAATCCGACTTTGTCACGTGTTGGGTTCTACAGCTGTGACAAAGGTGAAGACGCTCAAACTTCCTCCCTCCTCAAAATCCTTGTTCCCATTTCCCCTTCACCTTTCTCCACTCTTCAGGCTTTCCAGAAGTGCACGGTTAAGGATGTAGGGGTGAAAAATTTGGTAGAACCCACCTCACGAATTGAACCACAAATCAGAGAACTAAGACCGGGGGCCTTATTGCCCCTCAAAGAGAAAAAGGTAAATTATACATCGCCGTTCAGCTACCGACCTAACTGCCTGCCTCTGCCCACTGTCTGATACAATCGACGGCTGTGTCTTAACCCTTCTACAACTTCTGCAACCTTGCTTTGGCTGGAGAGAAACCCATAACAGCTGCCTCAAAAAGCTCCTTTTCCTATTCGCCTCAGTTTCCTTCCCTCTTTTCATTCAGCTGGATATCTCAGCTTAAATTTGTTTCAGGATTAAGTCTGCATAAAATGAAGCCTCTGAAAAGATGCTGTGTCTTTTGTGCGCCTGGACCAGACAATGATGTGTTTTGCCACTGATTTAATTATCTCTTGTCAATAAAAAGACCTCGGCACTGTATTCTACAGGCAATTAAATCGTCTTGTGTCTTTATTTAATTACATGTCTTCATACAAAATCAACAGAACAAATATTTCTTAAATGATTGATAATTGAGAGAACAAATTAGTTAAAACTCACTTTGCGGACACAAACTGTTTTTGCAGACTTGGTTCACTCGCGGTCAGTCTGGCCACTATGCATGCTACTCTCTCCCACTTATACTTTTCTGAGGGATTACTTTTCTGTTTCTCTTTGTCTATGCACAACTTGACTTCAGTTTGCTTTCCCAGCTTTGTACCTATATAACCAGCACAACCCTATAATTTTTCACATTTAGGTTTAACAATATGCACATTTAATAAGCTTTTGTCAATTGTTGTGACAAAGAGGACGGATGTGTCCAAGTGCAACAAATGTGACTAGTTCAAAGAGAAGTTAAAACATTTGATAAAATAAAAAGATATAGTATATAGAAGTATATGAGTAATTGGTAAGCTACTAGTTAATGTAAATAATAAAACATAACATATTGCAAAATAGTTAATGTTGCAAAGATTATGGCCCAAATGATTCCACTGAAGTGAAGCAGTGTGAGAGGAGCTTTGCATAGTACCAACAGTATAGATGGCACAAACACAGGAAGAAAGACAGGAAGCAGTATGTATAGCAGTTAATAGTACCTAATCGCTGTATTATCAACAGTGGAAGGGCAAAAGAGGAAGAGATAGGGTTTAGCCAACTAAACAAGCTGATTTGGCTGTTGGTTTTGGCTTGTAGTATTAGGTTTTTTTAAACTATAACATTCTTACATTTTCCCTGCATGCATTTTGATATGCAGCATTTAATATCAGAGCAGCATATAAAAGTGATTTCATACATTACGAGTATCAGTTTACTACTGCATAATCTATGTGAATTCACACTAATCCCACAGCAACCAGACACACCAGTTGCACAGTAATATTATTCCCTCGCACACTGTCCTAGCAGAGCTCTGAGCCCACTCGAGATGATAAAGACCCAGACACAGATGAAAATGGGAATACCACTGTCCGGCAGAGCCAAGGGGTATGTATGACTTTCTCTCGATAACATTATATTAATGTATATTTAATGTATGTTCTAGATTTGGGGTATTTTAAACAGCTACTTCTTCATTTCTCAGGTCATATACTATGTGACTGGCCAGATTCCCAAAGAGTATCCACCACCGCCAGGAACAGAGGAAACCCCCGAACACCGAGAACCCACACAGCCTCCATCACAGGTCTCAAATGTCAATGTTAATGACAATTCTCCAAGCCAGCAGCAGCAGCAGCAGCAGCCACAGTCTCCACCACCCAAATCACCCCCACCTGTAACACCTCCACCTATCTCACCTAAGCCTGTGGGACTGAAAGGATTCAAATTTCCAAAGACGCAAGTCAAACGCTCCGGATCCTTGAAGACCAGTGCAGAAATGGAGAAGGGAAAAATCCTCAATAAAATTAACACTGAAAAGAAAAGTAAAGTCATCCAGCAACGTGTTCTTTCTAGTAAAAATATAATACCCGAGCCTGCGGCAACCACAACAACAAGTGCCATAAGAGAGGCGCCTAAAAGTTCTGTTGCTTCACCAAAAAAGGAGGACAGTGATCCACCGAAATCTAATCGTGAGGTGTGTAATGAGGAGGCTAGTCTTAGTCCAGACTTGCCTGGAGAGGAGGCACCTCCACCCCCTGACAACATAGCATTTATGATCACTAACACCAAAGTTCAGGCCCTTTCCTGTGGCGAGTACCAGGATCTGGTCAATGCCAAGAAAGGTAGTGTCCAGACTGTTACTGTAGGTAATGCCACTTACCGAGGGGGCACCACAGCGGAACCCAATTCGCCACAGGATAATGGCTTCAACAAGAAGCCTGTCATCATCATTTTTGATGAGCCCATGGATATCCGTTCAGCATACAAGCGCCTGTCCACCATCTTTGAAGGTGAGGAGGAACTGGACAGGATGCTTGCGGCAGAGTGCATCGAGGAGGAGAGTGAGGAGTCGGACAGTGAGAGGAGTGGTGGGCTGCAGGTTAAAGCCAGAGGGACCGAGGTGGTTGATGGCAAAAACGTTGTCACTTCAAAGGTCACTGCAGACCGCATTAGCTTATCATCCTCATCTTCGTCATCAATCTCTGAGCTCACAGACAGCGGAGCGAACTTTGAGTCAAATAGTGACTCTAAGCAGGATGTTAAGAAGAAGTTCAAATTTAAGTTCCCTAAGAAACAGCTGGCGGCATTGACCCAGGCCATTCGCACGGGCACCAAGTCAGGAAAGAAGACTTTACAGGTGGTTGTGTATGAAGATGAGGAGGAATCCGACGGTACTATCAGGCAGCACAAAGAAGCAAAGAGGTTTGAGATTACACGCTCAAAATCCTTAGCAGACGCTCCCAAGGCAACCGGCCCAGCCGCGCTGAAGAGGCAGAACTCCGACTCCCTCTACAGGACGGATGAGATCCGGAAGAACACCTACAAGACACTGGACAGCCTGGAGCAGACCATCAAGCAGCTGGAGACCACCATCAGTGAGATGGGACCACACTCCCCTGGGGAGCCAGTCAGCACTGAGGAAGCTAAGGCAGAGAATGGGAAAAGCTCAGAAGGAGTGGGGCTGAAGAGGTCCTCCTCTCTCCCTACCTCCAGAGGTTCAGGTCCTAAGGTACCCAGCAAAAATCCATTGCTAAAGAAGATTAAACCTCAGCTCCTTCCTCGCCCTGTAGTCATCCCTACTACCACAACCACCACAACCAACACTGTCCCCAGTGCCCCCACCACTGTACAACAGGTCTCTCTCTAGCTCTTGTTGCTCCGGGAGGCTTTGGGTCCTAATTTTCCAGTTTACAACCTACCTTCACTCCAATCCTAACCACTGAAATCACAAAATCATTAATCCACTCCACAGGTGCTTGGAAATGTCGGAAATGCCCCCTGTGGTTTTCTCTCTCTGTGGAATCATGGTGTCATGATTGGGGGTGGCATTTTTGTTGGCTTCCTGGCTACCGTGTTTCTCCTTCAGTTCATTGCTAAACCTCTTGAGGTTTTCAGCAAGGGGCAAATTCATCATCAAAAACACTCTCATGATGATTTAGCTCTGATATCTTCCTTATTCTTGACTGCATGTACTACTGTGTATTGACTTAAAGGTTTATGGTCCCACTGGGTGCATGATCTTTCACTGGTGTTAATCGTTGAGGTGTTACCTGTTAGTGCCTTGATTTTTCATACTTCCTTTATGGTGTGTGTTTTTTTTCTTTCTTTTGTTTTATTTCTTGTTTTGTTTTTCGTTTGGATCCCCTTGCAGAACACCAGTGTCGCTTCCCCTTCTAGTCGGATGCCCGTCCCTTTGTCTGCGAAGTCCAGGCAGTCGCCGGGTACTACTGACAAAGCAGGAAAACAGCAAAAACTGCAGGACGCTCAGAGGCAGTTCCGACAGGTAGTTTTACTGTAGGGCCTTACCAGAGACTAGAGGATTCAAACATATAGGGATCAAAAACATGAGGCATGTATTATTAGAGGAAAAAAAGACTATCAATTCTGTGAGATTTCAAGTGTTTAAAAAAAAATATAAAGTCACCATGGTGACGACTGTGGATCTGTTAATGTTTCTCTCGAGTCTGCTCTGACAAGAAGGCATGTTTGACTCTTGACTGTTACCCCATAACATCACTGTACTGTATGCTTTTGCATGTCCACACTGCTCATGGTTTTCACTGTGTTGGTGACTAAACAAAAAAAAAAAAGAGGAAAAATGGCAAAGAAAAGCGGAATCCTACCCTGTCATCATCTGAGTTGTCATCACATCTCCAGTTCCCATCACAGCTGAGTTCCTAAACAGTGTTGCCAAATCCCAGGATGCTTGTGGCTATGTTAAAATACCAACCTAACTGACTTTTTCGGCTATGCTCCGCCCTTCTCACAATGCACCTCTGCTCAACCCAACATTACTGCACAGCTTCTTAACCTCACGGTGATATATTTCCTTACCCTCAAGACCAAGCCACAACTCACCATCTTGCACCGTCAGTTTTAGTGGAATACCAACCCCACATCTCCCCTGTCTGCTCCCACTCTTCAAACTCCTAAGCCTGTTATCAATTTCTCTCCAGCCTTCCTATGCATCTTTGCCTTGTGAATTTCCCCCCACAGCCCCTTTACGGGGCCTAACTCTAACACGGGCAGTCTTTAGAGACGCCCCTCTTGTCTGCCATCGCACGGTCTAACCTTTGCAGTGTTCTGTTTCTTGGTAACATGTCTCTCAGTCCAATTTGTCTCACTCTTCATTTAACCTAGTAAAAACAGACCTGTTTATGTTTTGTTGTTCTTAGTTGTGTCTCAGTCTCAGTGATATTAATGTTTGTGTAGTCTTAGTGTGTTTCTATGTGTATAACTTATAGTTTTTTTAACGTCGTCTTGCCTTTTATATGTATTATTTGACAAGATTTATTTTTTGACAACCAGTATCTGTTTTGGCATTTCTGTTTGCAGGCTAACGGAAGTGCTAAAAGAGTGGGAGGGGATCATAAAACTACTTCCCCTACTACACCCACCTCTAAAATCCCTGCTTTTTATCCTAGCTCTACTAAAGGCAGCTCCCAGTCTGGGCAAAACTCAGATGCTACTAATCCCATTAACCCTTCCTCTTCCTCCTCCTCCTCCTCCTCCTCCTCCTCCTCCTCTGTAATGAAATCCACCATCCTTTCCTCTCCCGCTCCTCGTTCTGGTTCCCAACCCTCCTCCCACATCCCCTCCCTGTCTAACGGATCCCTCAAACTCCCCACACCCTCACAGCACACAGGTAAAGCTCTCTCGTTCTCCTCGCAGACTCAGAATGGTCGAGTGCACTCCTCCTCCTCCTCCTCTCCATTTCTCCTCCTCCTCCTCCTCCTCATCCTCCTCCTCCTCCCCCTCCCCTCTGTCGCCCACTCCTTTGGGCCCAGGTGGAAAGAGCATCCGCACCATACACACCCCCAGCTTCACCAGCTACAGGTCCCACAACGGCAGCAGCGGCAAATCCTGCATCCCAACAGCCACAGCAGCTAAGGACACTACTTAGCCCCAATATGGCCCCTCTGGCTGTACCGCATAGCAGAAGAGCTTGTCATGTTTCATTTTGTATCATTTTGGTTTGCTGTTTTTTTTTCTGTTCCTGTAAAAGTATTAAGTGATGCACTCCCCCACTTCATGTTTTATTTGACACTGGCATTATTGCACCAATG
Source organism: Anoplopoma fimbria (assembly GCF_027596085.1). Lineage (NCBI taxonomy): Eukaryota > Metazoa > Chordata > Actinopteri > Perciformes > Anoplopomatidae > Anoplopoma > Anoplopoma fimbria. The sequence goes on from NC_072469.1 coordinate 8,409,723, forward strand.
CTTCTATCTCCTCTAAGTTGCGATTTACATTTTTTTTTTTCTTTTAAATTCTTGGATTCAGATTTTTTCATTGAGGTGTACCACATGTTCTTTCAAAACATTTTATAATGGAACTAAAAAAGATTTAGTTTTACCATTTAAAGAGGAAAGTGGAAGGCTCTCGTGGTGTTGAAAATCTATTTTTCTTGCTGTAGCTATGAATAGGGAATATAGAGTTGATGTACAATCACGAAGTACCATGTAAAAAAATGTGTTTTATTTTTCAAACCAGAGATTGAATAACCATAGTATATTTAATCTTCTATATTTCTTATGTTGCCAGACATTCAACACAGTCCCTGTAAATGCCTTTTATGAGTGTATACATAATGTATACAGACGTGTTAAAGTTGAACTCATTATTAACTTCTGTTTTCTAAGAGTATTCTCTCATTTTTCACCCATATGAACTGCCAATTTCTTTTACAGATATGTAAAAACTGGTATCTTAAGTAATACAAGTTTTCATTTTAGTGTGCCTATTTGCCAAAGTTGTTGAACAATGACTCACTTCAGGCCTAACCCAGTCACAAGATTTAGGGCAATTTACATGCACTCTCTTGGTGCGATGGCTGAAGTGGTGACCTCAGTGTCTGTACTGGTGGTCTTGGTTCGTTAAGTTAACATGTATTGTTGTCTAAATGTAAACTGTACTAAAACAAAGTAAATCAGTTCTACCACATGTACATAGATGCTTCTACTAAGAAAATAAGTAGTTTTGTTAACATACCAAAGTTTATTTGTATGCATGCCTTTCAAAGACTTTAGGAGAGTGGTGTAAAAAAAGAATTATGTTTAAACAGATAGATTTTGTAAATATCTGGATTTCTCTCATTTTTGTAAAGCTTTAAATCATACTATTCTGGAACAATGTGTTAAAGACAAAAACTGTGTTGGAGTAGCAAAAATAAAGAATTGCATGCTTGTAATGCATTGAGCTTGAATGTCTATTTTTGTCTGTTTTATCAGTTTCTGACTTCGTGTTGAATTCTTGTTATTTTAGTCGAAAAAACTTTTTGTGTGTGTGTGTGGTAAATCCATAAAAGGCCCGGTCTTATGTTCTCACTTCCACTTTACCTTGCTCTTCTCACACTGGTGTTTTACCACTGCTACTTAGCATATAGAGCGGTTCTGCATTCTTCTGAATTCTGTATCTCTACAATTAAAAGGTAAGAATATGATATCAATAATATTAATGATTATTCACAGTACTAGATGTGAGAGCTTGATGCCCTACATTTACTATTTACTATAATTTTGCTCTGATTACATGATTAAATAGTAAAGGACAGAGGTGGTGCGTAGTACAAATGATCTTAAAGCATGTAGCACCCTTTAGTAAGACCTGGAACATTGATTTGTTGTATTAACTGCCAACAGAGCACTTGTACCAAATCTTGTTTCTTCCTCCGTTGAAATCATTTTTCAGAAACCATTACCTAAGGTGCCTATATGTTAATTTACATTGTTATACTTAGTGATACTTCTTGCACTGGATCATGTATTTTTCAGTTCATCACATCAATGTAAGTTAAGGTGAACTACAACTACCGGATGTGGTTTGCCATAAAATAAAATAAAGACTTTAAAAGTTTTTTCCATTATTTTAATTATATAAAATGTGTATGCCACTTGATTAAAACATAAGTTGTTTACATCCTGACTGTTATTTGCAGTCATGTAATTTGTGTTATATGAGTCTGGAAATGTTTTTGAATCTTAAACTATCTGATAAACACTTTATTTCTCATCATTTTAATGTTGTTTGTCTGTATCTAGGGTTAGCTGATTAAAATAGTCAGTGTGTGTTCTTCAAAACTGGTTTCACTTTTGCCTTGCAAAGATAGTTCCTGTTTCTTATTTACACATGCTTTTAGATGTGGGTTTATACAATGTCACTTCATGAAAAGCATATGAATCTTGCATTCTTAGTTTTGTTATGATATCACAATGTATGATTTAGTGAATCACTTGACAAGGCTATCATCATCATAACAGGTTATTTGTGTCTATGCCGCAACAGGCTGTTCCTCTCAACAACAACAATGAACGTCTCCGGGGAGGAGATTCAGGGCTTCTATGGCAGTGACTCCCACCAAGAGAACATTCTATTTTCTACATTTTACATCCTGATCTTCATCATGGCTGTGCCTGGGAATGCCTTGGCACTGTGGGCCTTCTTTCACCAAGAGAGCACATCTCCATTTAAGGTCTTCCTGAAGAACTTGTCTGTAGCAGACATCTCTTACATTCTGATTTTACCCATGCGTATAGTTTACCACCTGTCCAACGGCCACTGGCCTTTCGGACATATCCTTTGTCAACTAGCAGGCTTCCTCTTTTACCTTAACATGTACTGCAGCCTTTACTTAATGAGTTTCATCAGCCTGGATAGATTTCTGGCTGTGGTTTTCCCCATAAAATCACAGTCAGTAAGGAAGGCTAGGTATGCAAAGATAGCTGTTGGCATACTTTGGGTGACAGTTATTGTGTCTATGAGCCCTATACTTTTCTCTAAAAAGAACGTGACCGACAAATCAACTGGCATCTGCAACAAGCTGTACTTAGAAAAGACATCTCGCATGGCTTTAGTGTCCACTATTGTGGCATTTGTTATTCCCCTAACAACCATTGTGGTTTGCTACATACTGATTCTGCTGAAACTAAGGACCATAAACCAACAGGAAGAACGGCCAGTGAGGGACAAAGCTATAAGAATGATCATCCTCATTGTGATTAACTTCCTGTTTGCATTTGTGCCCTATCATGTGAACAGGGTAATCTACATTGAAAGCTACAGTCGTGACCATATGACTGCAGCAAGGCGTGAGTCACTGGGTAGAGCCAATCAGATCACATCTGCCCTGACCTGTGTTAGTGGTGTACTGGATCCTGTAATGTATTACTTCCTGAACCGTGCATACAGGGACAAAATGCTTAAGCTGTTCTGTAAAAGATGAAGATGATCAATAAGCGAAAAAATATTATGTAGACAATAAATATTTTAAGACAAGTTGTCTTCTTTTTGTATATTTTCTAGAGAGGTGTTCATACATGAATGCATTCAAGCTTGGTAGAATGATCACTGCTGTTAAACATAGACCTGCTGTTTGAAAAGCCTTAGTAGGTGAAAGATACTCCTCTGGTTGGTCTGTAGGACTCTTGATAATTTACCAGCAAAAAACATTTTTGTGTAATTGGGTGTAAGATTTATCTTGATTCGTTATGGTGACCTAAATATTAAGGATACAAAACTGTACTTCCACTTTACAGTAATTCAGATGTTACATTGAAGACACTGCGGCCAACTCAGCCGACACTGAAATGTTAGTGCACCTATATACTAACACTCATGGTAAATGCATTCAAACGGAGATGTCCTGAACACATATGGCTCCGTCATTGGCTGGAATTATTGAGAATAATATTTTTATAGCACCTTAGAAATTCAGAAATTTGCTTTTTTAGTGCACAAATGTAAGACCTTTACTTTGAAAGATCTCTTAATTGGTACAGTAAAAATGTTTGATTTTCTGTACAAGTGTAGTCAGAGATGTCCTGAACACAAATACATCAGGCATTGTCTGGAATTATTGAGACAACTCTTTTTATAGCACCCTAAAAATTCAGAAATTTGCTTTTTTAGTGAACAAATGTAGGACTTTTAATTTTGAAAATATCTTAATCTGTACAGTAAACATGTTGAAGTGTAGTCAGAGATGTCCTGAACACGTATACATCAGTCAGTGTCTGGAATTATTGAGAAAACACATTTTAAAGCACATGACATATTCAGTTATTAGATATTTATCAGTACAAATGTAGAACTTTTACTTTGAAATATCTCTTAATTGGTTCAATAAAAATGTTAGATTTTTAGTTTGAGTGAAGTCAGAGATTTCCTGAATACATTAGGTATTGTCTGGAATTATTGAGAAAAATATTTTTATATCACCTTCAAAATTAAAGAAATTACCTATTTGAAGGTTTGAAGAGTTATTAATTTGTTAAATATCATATACAATTGGTAAAGTGAAAATGTTAGTCAGTCACGAGATGCAGGTAACTGGGTTCATTTTTAATGTGAATACAATAAAATTGATCTTATTTCCATATATTTGTACATACGCTTTGCTTACATCTTATTTTGAAGGTATGTCACGTCGATCCTTGAATGTATTTACCATAAGTGTTAGTATAGAGGTGCACTAACATTTCAGTGTCATCTGAGTTGACCACAGGAGCCGAGTGTCTGCTGAGTTGACCGCAGTGTTGGAGACAGATTTTCGTTCTTCTTTTAGATAACCTCATTTTTTAGGAAGTTGAATAAATTATCACCGACCTGTCAACAACTCGTCCAAGACACATTTGTGGCACAAGTAAAAGTTTAGTTGGCTGCTTTAAGTCAAGGTTGCCCAACTTTAATTTTGAAGTATATAACATATTTTATGCAGTACAACTCACATCTAGGCCTATGATACTTAGTACAGACCCACGCCCTAACAAAATTGCAAAAGTGCAGTACCAGTCAAAAGTTTGGACACACCTTCTCATTCAACTACTTTGAAGAATCTAAAATATAAAACATATTCTGGTTTGTTGAACATTTGTTTGTTTACCACATAATTCCATATGTGTTCCTTCATAGTTTGGATATCTTCAATATTAATCTACAATGTAGAAAACAATATAAAATAAAAATAAAGAAAAACCATTGAATGAGAAGTGTCCAAACTTTTGACTGGTACTGTATATTTTCACTTTAAAACAACAATTTGCACAAGCTATTGCTATTCCTACTATAGCATAATAATTGGCATTAATACAATACCTGCCAGGTGGGCTTTGCACAGTTACCGTACCTCAAGTACTCAAGAGAATTGACTTTTACAAAGTTTGACCCGTGCGAGCACCCGTATTCTGACTTGTTACCAAGGCAGCCAGGGAGAAGCTGTGAAGGGAGCGGACCGTGAGTGTTTGTTCAACGTAGCCTCATGATGTTTTCACCAAGTGTTGGTGTTTTACACAATATTCTGTTCAAACTAAATATGTAGAGAAATGATTGTGTGTCTCCTTTTGTCTTTTAAAAATAAAACAATGCAAAAAACAACAGCTAACTAGCTAGCTAACCAAGGCTAAAGCTGACGTCACAGTGCTTAGTTAGCTGCTTTGCGTTTGGGGACAAATCAATTCAGGACACAGTAATTTTGCCATTCACAATCATCTTCCATAGTTATGTAATGTTGTCCATGTTCGTCCATTCCCTGTCTGTCATCCCACAGGAGCAGTTATGGGCATCTGGAAAGGCTGAGGACTGAAGTCCAGGCTGCCACCATGGGCACCGCCTCCTCTCTGGTCAGCCCAGGAGAGGTCATTGAGGATGGATATGGTGGTGAAGGAGGGGAAGCCTGTGAGATCCCAGTGGAGGTCAAGCCCAAAGCCAGACTCCTGCGCAGCTCCTTTCGCAGAGGACCTCGGGTGATTGGGGCCAGTTTCAAATCCACAGGTTCAGTGGATCTGGAGTATGCTGCCGAGTATGAAAGACTCCGGAAAGAGTATGAGATATTCCGCGTCAGCAAGAATAACGAGATCTCATCCATGCAAAAGAAGGAGGCGAAGCTGGATGAGGAGAACAAGAGGCTGAGAGCTGAGCTACAGGTGACATTAATGAGCAGGAGACAACTGAGATGTAGAAACTATTAGTTTGTCAAAGCACAAGTTTAAAGGCTACAACATTTAACATTTTGATTGTTTCTAATGATGATGTTCATTGTCAATGTGACAACAGGCTCTGCAGAAGACCTACCAGAAGATCCTTAGGGAAAAAGAGAGCGCTCTTGAGGCAAAATATCAAGCTATGGAGAGGGCTGCCACCTTTGAACATGACAGGGACAAAGTAAAACGACAGTTCAAGGTAAAGCAAACCACATGTTGTCGATGAGCATTTTTCCAGTAATCATGATTGCAACGCTGACCAATTGGCTAAATCACCACTAGATTTTCCGGGAGACAAAAGAAAAGGAAATTCAGGATCTTCTGCGCGCCAAGAGGGACTTGGAGGCCAAACTGCAACAGTTGCAGGCTCAGGGCATCCAGGTCTATGACCTCAATGATTCTGACTCAGATGACAATCAAACCACGGTTACTGGTAAGACCCAGATAAAACAAATCCAATAAAACAAAGGTTTTATTCATGAATCCATCCTTCCAATATGTAATTTGCATCTGGAATGCAAAATTTAAGGTCTTGTTTATATATTATTATGATGAATACTTCCAAAGCCTTGTATTATTGATTCACTGTATGTCTTTAGCTGCAGGGACACAGTGCGAGTACTGGTCTGGTGGTGTGCTGGGAAGTGAGCCCTCAATGGGAAGCATGATGCAATTGCAACAGACCTTTCGAGGACCGGAATTTGCCCACAGTTTGATAGATGTGGAAGGACCCTTTGCAAATGTGAGCAGAGGTAAGTAAACTACAAAAGTCTGTCGAAAGAAGGGAGGCATTATGACATCGTTTGAACGCAACAAAGACGTAACCAAACATCTTAAACCACTGGCCATAATGGCTTCTATGATGCTGGAAAACTAATTCTACCTCAAGACAAATTGACCTCTACATAGATTACCTACTTCTTATATCTTTTTAATGGGTGTATATTTTCATTTACATACGGACAGCTTTTGAAGTATGCATTTACTTATCTCTGAATGTTTGTATTGCAACTTTTCTTGTGTGTGTGTGTTTGTGTCAGATGACTGGGATGCTGCAGTGGCCAGTCTGCTTCAGGTCTCACCTCATGTTCCCCAGGCCTTGTGGAGTAACACAGTGCGCTGCTACCTAATCTTTACCCAGGAGACCAAAGCTGAGCTTGATGTCTTCATAAAGGTTAGTTAAATGGGCACTACAAAACTATGAGTATTATGTTTTCATGGGATTAGTGTATTATTATTGATTATTATATTGTGGCACTTTTATGTGTTTCATTATTGGGGTCGTTTCTTGGAATTAGCCTGAAGTAACACAGGAGCAGGCTTCAGGAAATGACTTTGGTCTTCTCAAGATTAGTCAGAATTTCAGGCTTTTACAAAACCATTGTGAGTAAACCTTGTAGAGACAGTACATTAATCCTTGTCTGGAAAATCTTTGCTTTGTGTTTTCATTACAGAAACACTCACCTGCGTTACGGAGAATGTGCGAAGGTCTAGGCCATTTCTACCTGAATGTCTGCTTCCCAGAGGAGAATGCTGCCTCGTACGATGTGGAGCGAAAGCAGGAGATTGAAAGGAGCTCCGTGTGTGTGCTTCTTGTCAAATCTACTGTCACTAGGTACAGTAAGTCCTATACCTATCCTCACTAAGATATCCCCATGTAGTTAAGATTGTACTCGTATTTTATGGCTTATTTTTAGGAAAATGTCTTACGATATTCATGCATGTGTGTAGCTCTGTGGTGGAGGATTGTGATGAGGCTTTTGTGAAGAATCCAGATGGCCATCCACTGGTGCTCTACCTCAGGACTGAAGAAGATCACAATTTGACTGGACCCACCAGGCAACTGCTAGAAAGGGTCAATGCTGCAGACAAGGCTGCTAAACTCAAGGTTTGTATGTGCCATATATTAAATGAACAATAATAAAACAGGATAAAGGAGAGAAGAAGATATTTCACTAAGTATACAAAGTGTTCTACAAGTGCATTCTATGAATTATATGGCATGTATAGTCACAAGAATATGGATGTACTTTTGATAAATAAACATTAAATAGAGCATACGTTTTGTGTTTATTGCTTTTTAAAGTTGACATTCTGTATTTTCCTAGTGGCTAGATGCCACACAGCGCGTGTGCTTACATGTTTTGAACATTAACCCAGGTGGTGGATCATAGTGGTTCTGCAGAGGAGGGGGCTGACCTCATTTATATTCAACTGGAGAAAGTCATCAAACAGGTAAAGACCGTCAGCACTCTTTATATCGATTTAATTGCAAGTGTTGGGTGTGCATGGTGATTTATGTTTATTCCTCTTGTCAGTGACAGCTTTTGAACTTCCATTTCTACTCTTACCATGTAGGAGTTGCTGGGTCTTGAAGGAGCAGATGTTGATTCTATGGACTTTGGAATAGAAGAGGGACGTGAAGAAGACTCGGGAGATGTGCTGTGGGACCTGCACGATGAGCAGGAACAGATTGAGTCCTACCAGCAGGCCTGTAGCAGCAGCACCACGTCCCAGTTAGGCTTCCAGAAGGTAGGGCAGATGTTCCCCTCTTTTGAGCTCTCTTAAACTTGTCTTCCAGTCTAATACTGTCTTTAATCACTGTAAGTCTGTGTCTTATCTGGTCTCCTTCTCAGTATATAGATCGTTTGAATGACATGATAGCTGCTCCACCTCCCACCCCTCCTCTGCTGGTGTCTGGTGGTCCAGGCTCAGGAAAGTCTCTCCTGCTCTCCAAATGGTGAGAACTTATTCATTCAGTTAAGTGTTAAGTGTTTCCCCCCCTGTAGACACTTCTTAATGCAAACTTGTGTGTTTGTGTGTTGCAATTGAAGGTTTTTTGTAAGCTTTTGAGGTATGTTGAGTAGTTCTCCTAATTTATGCCTGTTTTAGTCATTTTCCACTGGTCTTTTTTCAACTTGCTAGCTTTATTAAAAAATGGCACTGACATGACTTTCTGTAAGGTTTGTCTAATTTCCCTTCTAATTTCCTTTTCAGGATCGAGCAGCAGCAGAAGCAGTCCCCCAACACCTTGTTCCTTTATCATTTTGTTGGCCGCCCACTTTCAACAAGCACAGAGCCGGTTCTCATTATCAAACGCCTCACAGTCAAAGTAAGGGGTGTCTCTCAGCGGCTCTTCTAAAGTCTAACTTCCAGTGATGACACTCCGTCTTGCTGAATAACTGTGGTAATGTGTTTTCTGTCTGTTGTCACGTAGCTGCTGCAGCACTTCTGGTCCATTTCTGGCTTGTCGATGGAGCCCAGTAAGATCTTAGAGGAGTTTCCCCGCTGGCTTGAAAGACTATCAGCACGCCATCAAGGAAACATTATAATCATCATCGACTCCATTGACCAAATACAGGTACACTCCAGATTAGACGTTTACTGTTTTTTTCTCTGTCACCTTTAGAATAGCTCTTCTAACACTACTGTTTTTCAGCAAGCAGAAAAACACATGAAGTGGCTAATTGACCCTCTCCCTGTCAACGTCCGAGTGGTGGTGTCTGTCAACGTCGAGACTTGTCCTCAAGCTTGGAGGTGAAACCCACAGTTTGATTTCTATATATCCCAGTCAATTTACTCTACATGTGTTGTATTGCTATTAATTTATTTCCCATGCAGTGGTATACATTTATAAATATGCTCCTGTAGTATTGCCATTTGTAATTCAGTGACCATTCCTGATTAGGTTATGGCCCACACTCCACTTAGACCCACTGAGTCCCAGGGAGGTCAGGAGCATTGTCAATGCAGAATGCCAGAGCATGGATCTCAAATTGACCAAGGATCAGGTCAGTTATCATCCCATCATTCCCTTTTTTAAAAAACTCTTGAGGAATTAATAGTGTGGAAAGACATTTGGAATTGTTAGCAGCGATACATTTTTGGTGAGAATGCCACACTTACATGTTCTATCTTTGTTCCAGGAGAAGAAGCTGGAAAGACATTGTCGCTCTGCATCAACCTGCAATGCATTGTATGTCACAATACTTGCAAGAATGATAATCAGGTTAGTCATCGTTGGTTTCACAATTCTACATACATTGTCCATCACAGAAAAAAAAGCAACAACAGTTTTTGTTTTTTTGTGTTTTTGTGTAGTTTCACTTTTTTAATTAAAAGATTCAGAACACACTCTTTTCATTGCAATGATCTTTTATATAATGGTAGGGTTTTCTGTGACTCGTTTCAGAGAACTTTGGTTGTGTAAATCCATTCTGTAATGGGCCTTAAACATGCATTATGTGGGTTAAAAATGGTCTTCCCCTCCAAGTCTGATGTGCATGTCTCTGGATGTATGACTAAGTCGATTGGCAAATTTGCCATGTTTTGTTACTGTCCAGCAGTATATCAGGTTGTTCGCTGGAGAAGAGCCTGGAGCAGTGTTTACAGTGTCAGGACACCATGTCACTCTACCGTCTGGCACTCAAGATGACTCTGAACTCCCTCAACCCAGACAGAGAGCAACACATTATGAGAGAGGTGACCTATGTCCAGATAAAAATAACAATAACGCCTTTCTCTTAAACACAGAGTTCTTTCATAATTGTTGGTTTTAATGTTATTCTGTGTCCTGCAAAACTACTTTGTCACCATATTATAAATTGTGTTCTCATGATATCGGTCAAATTTAACTTTGATCATTTTTTTCTTGTTTTTATTTCTCTCTTTACTTTCTGGCCTCACAAGGACACAGATTAACAATCTGGATTTTCTTTCTCTATATATCAAAATAATATAATTTAGTTTTTTTTTCTCTCTTTAGATACTGTGCCTTGTATGTGCCAGCCATAATGGAGTGAGTGAATCAGAGGTGCTAGACCTTTTCCCAGAACTGGAGTTGCCTGTCCTGTCCTCTCTGCTTTACCGTCTGAACAGACTCTGCATTGTTACCCTCTGCTGTGGGCTCATCAGGTTTCAACACCTGCAGGTAACTGGACTTTGGCCATTAGAATAATGCATAAAAAAACATGATATTCTTTTTGAAGTTTCTGTCTGTAAGTGTATTTATCTTTCAGGCTTGGGAAGCTGTAAGGTTGGAGTTCCTGGGTGGAGGAAGTAGCTCGTCTGCCTACAGAGATAAACTCATACAGTATTTCAGTCAGCAACTCGGGTAGAGTAGTCATCTTTTCGTCATACAACACAACCCAACTTCTTCTGTCAGTACAACTCATGTCATTGTGTATGTGTAGCCAGGACCGTGTGACGTGGCGTGTCGCAGATGAGCTGCCCTGGCTGCTCCAACAACAGGAGGATAGGACTAAATTACAGCTCAGCCTCCTGAACCTGTTCGTTTCCCAAAACCTCTACAAGAGGTAAAAAGCATGCATAAACACAAGCTGATATAGCACATTTCTGTAGGTATAGTCTGGACAGTATGTGTTTGCTTTTTCTAGGGGTCATTTCTCTGAGCTGCTAGCCTATTGGCAATATGTGGGCAAAGACAAAAGCTCCATGGCCACTGAGTACTTTGACTCCCTGAAACACTATGAGAAGAGCTGTGAGAGCGAAGACAGCATGACCAAGTTGGCAAACCTGTACGAGACCTTGGGACGTTTCCTCAAAGACCTGGGCCTCCCTAGTCAGGTAGTTCACATGCTTTCAATATTTCAATGAGTATTATCTTTGAAATAACTCAAAAAAACATGTTAATTGTTCTTTAAACATACATTTTCTGCTTTCGGTGGTATGCAGTTTTCTTGGGGCTTACTTAGCTTAAATACGTGTGTTTATAGTTAACTTATTTTCTGTAAGGAAAGTGCACATACTGTCAACTGCATATGTATTTGATTCTTTCTGCTTTTGTAGGCAGTAGCACCTTTACAAAGGTCACTTGAGATTAGAGAGACAGCCCTGGACCCGGACCATCCCAGCGTAGCTCGCTCCCTGCACCAGCTGGCTGGGGTTTATGTTCAGTGGAAGAAGTATGGCAACGCTGAGCAGCTGTACAAGCAGGCCCTGGAGATCAGTGAGAATGCCTACGGAGCAGAGCATGCCAGCGTAGCACGAGAGCTGGAGTCACTTGCCATGCTCTATCAGAAACAAAACAAGTAAAACATTCTCTCTTGGTGTTGACATGCGTTATGTTATTCATAATTCATAATTGTTGTTGTGCAATGTAGTTTATTGGCTGTTCCTGCCAGGCAATGTGTGAGAAAGGCATCATCCCATCTATAGTGATCTCATAACAGATGCCCTTGTTAAATGGCTTACACCTGGCATTCTTACGATCAGGTATGAACAAGCAGAGAAACTCCGGAAGAGGTCAGTGAAGATCCGTCAGAAGACTGCTCGCCAGAAAGGTCACATGGTAAGCATGTTTCACAGATACCAACATGCTTCGCCATATCCTCTTATGCATCAGGCATCATGTAAATGCCTTTTGTCAATTCCTCATTTCAGTACGGCTTCACTCTGTTGAGACGCAGAGCCTTACAGCTGGAAGAGCTGACCCTGGGAAAAGACTCTGCAGACTCAGCCAAGACACTTAATGAACTAGGTGTCCTGTACTACCTCCAAAACAACCTGGAGTAAGGCATACATGTTACAGCTGGAATGCACACAGGCAAAGACACTCCGCATTGTGGACTTTAATTGTGTAATTGCGTCTCCCTCAAATTGCACTTTCTACCTCATTCTTGTTTAGTTTTTTTGTTTCCTTAAGTCTTAATTTGTGTGTCCACCAACATCTGATTCATCTAAAATAGATTTCTCAAATCCCGCTCTTTTCTCCCACCAGTGCAGCCAAGATGTTCTTGACCCGCTCCCTGGAGATGCGTCAGCGTGTCCTCGGTCCAGATCACCCAGACTGTGCTCAGTCCCTCAACAACCTGGCCGCACTTCACACAGAGAGGAGGGAGTATGAGATGTCTGAGGACATGTATGAGAGGGCGCTAGACATCCGCAAGAGGGCCTTGTCCCCAGACCATCCCTCGCTGGCTTACACACTCAAACACCTGGCCATGCTCTATAAACGCAGAGTGAGACACGTGCATTTTGACAATGAAACTTTAATATGCTGTCTGCTTGTCGTTGGCGGAGAATCTTATTTCAAGAGGTGTGTGTGTGTGTGTGTGTGTGTGTGTGTGTGTGTGTGTGTGTGTGTGTGTGTGTGTGTGTGTGTGTGTGTGTGTGTGTGTGTGTGTGTGTGTGTGTGTGTGTGTGTGTGTGTGTGTGTGTGTGTGTGTGTGTGTGTGTGTGTGTGTGTGTGTTGTACAGGGGAAGCTGGAAAAGGCGGTGCCGCTGTATGAGCTGTCTCTGGAAATCAGGGAAAAAAGTTTTGGACCCAAACACCCCAGTGTGGCCACAGCGCTGGTCAACCTGGCTGTACTCTACTGCCAACTAGTGAGAACGTCATTATTATTTATTTAGTCTGTTCAACATATACCCGACTTGCATGTTTCTTAAGAACTATATTTATTTTTATTTTAATGTGTGTTATGAGCGTTTGTGGCTTAAGTTTTTCGTATAGAGCAAAGCTAACTGTAGATTTTTGTCTTTGGCAGAAGAATCACAGTGACGCCTTGCCTCTTTATGAACGAGCACTGAAAGTGTATGAGGATAGTTTGGGTCGCTCACACCCTCGGGTCGGAGAGACCCTAAAGAACTTGGCTGTGTTGAGGTACAGTAGTTGTGGTTGGGTTCAACATTGGGCTAATCAGAAGTTAATTAACGAATGTTGAATTACATTTAAAATTGTTTTTCTTTCTTGCCTTTTTTTCTCTGTTTGTACATAGCTATGAAGAGGGTGACTTCGAGAAGGCGGCAGAGCTTTACAAACGTGCAATGGAGATTAAGGAGGCAGAGCCATCGTTGGTGTGTGGGAACGCCCCGTCCCGTCACTCCTCCAGTGGGGACACGTTCAGCCTGAGGGGACCGGCTGCCCTCCCACATGCCCCGAGGTGAATCTGTTCAGACACTTATTGCCACAGAAAGGTAAAAGGCTGTTGACAGCTCTAATAGAATCAGACCCTATGGTCTTTTATTAATCTGGGAACCATTCTGGTCATCCCACTGCGATTGTTGTCGAGATGGAGGTTTTAAGGTTTGGTCAAATAGACTGTACCTGCCAGTATGATTGTGAGGTCTGTTTTATGAATCTGTGAAACCTGTGTATTTACCACAAGTATTTGTTTATATTTCTAACATAATCATGTATGCAAAGATCTTCAGATATATCACTACTTTTTATGGAACTCAATTTTACATTTATCACAAACTATTTACATGCCTCACAGTGTACATCAGCAAATTATCTGCACAGATTTATTTGATGGCATGGAATGCGATGAGGGTTTGGCATACCATAACCCATAAAACATAAATAATAACAGACACTTTCAGTGCTTTCCAATGAAAAACAGATAATACTCTATGCACTTTTTAAAAACTTTATTTTTTGTAAACTACGGTTATAGGTATAAAGAAAACCACATTATTCTTATACGTTTGATTTTAAAGTTATACCTCTAAAGATTCTGTTAAGGAGATAAAGTATGGGCTATCAAATATTTCCACATTTCAATCCGATTGTGCTGTTATGGCTTACCAAGACTGTCTCACACAGGTCTGTGCCAAGTTTACATTCACGATGTTCTGACTGAAATATTTTGAGGGTGCTATTGTCGCCAAAATCAAAAGTGCATATTGTGAGAAATGTGTATATTTATATGTTTAGATACCATTTATGTTTACATTACATAATGTCTACCTACTAGTATGAAGTATGTAACCCAAATAGAGAAAATGTAGAACCAAAGACCAAAAGCAGGCCGAGAGCATGTCTGAGAAGACATCACTTCTGGTTAAGATTTTATGCTGTTTATGCAGAAATAAATTACTGAGTATTTTTTCATTAACAAAAAGGATTTTAAGGGATTTGCCAAAACCACAATAGTGCCACAGGTTAAAGTACAATGAAGTAATGATTTGTTGTTTGAGTGAATGTACATGAATCCCAAAGGGATACATCAACACATTAATGTGACTTAAGTGTTTAAATATATTTATGTATTATTGTAATTTTATTGTAATCTGTAAAAGAAAAATCACATCCAATATATTGAGAAGATTGTATTCCATCTAATAAATACTTTATTGAGACAACTTAAACATGTTTAAATGTTTTAATCTGTTGCAGCAGATGTTTATTTTAAAGCTGAGTGAATGACGAGCACATTAATAGGGAGGGAGGAAAAACTCGGTCACTAATCAAAACCGTAGAAAATACACATTGTTACAATGTTAATGCACTAACAGTGATATTATCCTAGGTTGATATACATTTCATTAGACTGTGCCAACTCCGAGTGCTTCACACCTTCCTAGTATGTGTTGTGTAAATGTCATCAGCAGCATTTTCCATGCATTTCCGTTATTTAGCTGTTAGATGAACGCATTCTGTAATTGTTTATTTGACATTAATTGGCTTTTTCATGATGCTTGTTATCAAAGAAACCAATGGAATAGACACATGAGAAAAGGCATGTCTTATCTAAATAGCACCTTCAGATTGTTGTCTACAGCTTTCTCATCAGAGCCATCAACTCTTCTAGGCTCTGTTCAGTGTCCCCCACTGTCTCCCCACTTGATGTATCCTGGTCCAAACAAGAGAAAACAAGGTTGTCAGAATTTATTTCAGGTCATCTTTCACAGTGAATATTTTATTGACTTTATTGTTACAATTTCAAAACTTATGATGCTGCATTTGTCAGAAAAAGGACACTAATAATCTCACATATTTTAAATTAAGCAGCTCAAATATGTAAAACTATCCGTTAAGCCCTTCAAAGTTGATTTGTTTTACCAAATACTTACTTCAACTGGAATGGTGTAAGCCACGGTAATGCCTTCTGGGAGGTCCGGCATAGCGCCTGATGCAGCCTGTAACTCTGCGTCAGTCACTTCAGATACTAGTTCAATACCTGCACGTTACAATTGTGTTTGTATTAATACACATTAGACAATATACTGTATTGTACAAAGACAAGCAAACTGCTACATTTCTGACACTGTTAGCTTGAATAGTTGTTTGTTGCATGCTCACCCCAATCATTGTCCTCGTGTACGACCTCCTCCTCCTCTTCCTGTACAGCTTCGACTTTTGGGCGCTCTGCTTCTTTCTTCTGAAATAAAGTTTTCATACAGATAGACACTGTTAGCTTTCCCAAACTGTTGCAGTACATATTCTGTATTGTAATAAAAAGACCTTTTGGCAGGTTTTACATCGCAATACTTGAAAACAATCAGCAAGCACACACCTTGTACTCTTCCTGTTGTGTCCTGCAGTAGCGGTCATTACACTGGGGGTTGGCTTTCATGGCCATGGTGGGGAAGAAGTCCTGCATGGCGTTGTAGCCGAGATAATAACTGACAGTTCCAAACTTCAAAAGAAACCTGAAAGACAAAAACGTTTTAACTTATCATATACAGACAGTCTTTCCACCTTTGGGTTTCCCACTGCCCATGAATAAAGATATCTTACTTGAGGACATTTTGCACCAGGAGGCCTGCGACCACGCCCATCGTTGTTGGTAAGCTGGCAGCACACACACCCTCCCTTTTTAGGGTCTTCTCATCGATGTTAGCTGCCACCACCAGAGGAGGAGCACACTAACAAAGGATATGACGCTGTATTACAATGTAACTATTACAACTGTTTTTCTTACAGGACAATGTTGTTCAAGTATTGCAGAAGTTGAATATCTTTTAAAGAAAAGTACAACTATGTTAAAAGTAAAGAAAAGATGTTTGTGTGTGGACATACAGCGAAGCATGCCGTCTCTCCAGGAATGATGAGCTGGATGTGTCCTGATACAGCGTTCTCACTGACACCAGACTCCATCCAGATCTGACCGAGCTCATTACAGGCCTGTGACAAACATGACAAGATGAATACAATCTGCAAGGGTAACATGTACTGGCAGCTCTGTTGTTTTTGTGGCCGTGCTGCACTTACTGCATTGATAGCCATTCTGGCCTCAAAGTTGTCCACACAGCTCAGGATCAAATCCACCGGCTTCCCTTCCTCCAGCCCTCCATAACTGAGAAGACACAGAATAATCTGTTGTGAAGGCTGGTACCACTGCGGAGAAGAAACTAGAAACTAGAGACGGGAGAGTAAGAAATGCTCACCTGATGCGCTCCATAAAATGTGTAAAATTGTCCATTGTGGTGATATTGTAGTTGTGGGTCTCAAATGACACATCTGGGTTGATGTTCCTGTTGGGTAAATCGAGTAACATGTAAGCAAAAATAAACTTAACATCTCTTTTTTTTCGGGGGGGGATTTCATTTCTTTAAACAATAGTATACCTGAGTGTGTGTTCTGCAGCTTCCACTTTACTGAGGCCTGCCTGGTGAGGCTGGAAGAACAGTCTGTTCATATTGGCCAGCTCTACTTTATCGTAGTCAAAGAGGAGCAACTGTGATGGCATAGGCATAGACAAGACTGGGGTAAGCACAGGCAGACAATCTACTGAACAAGATGCACAGGTGAATGTCAATGTAGAGGAAATAAGAAGAAGTTTGTATTACCTTACCAATGCCACATCTAGTGAGCATTTCAGCTGTCACACTGCCAACTCCCCCAACACCAACCACAGCGACTGTGAATGTCCGGATTTTCTGTCCACATATTACAAGGCAACTATTTTATTGATATGTTCAATTCACTTCTTTTTAAACCTTTATCAAACATTATGGACGTTCATATTTACAATTAATTGCACAGGTCACATGGTGTTTTTTAAGAAACACCTTACAACCTTAGGGATACCCATGTGATAGTTTGTAAACATAAAATTCACATTGGCATTATTATCAGCTGGCATGTTTTGGAAATTTGTATAGACTTCAAGGAGAAGAGCAGCAAAAAAAGTACTGCAGTGCAAAAAGAACATTACAATTAAATATTTTTTTAATACTTAAATATCATACCTCGTAATCATCCACGATGCCCATTCTCTTTAAAGCCATCAGACGACTGCAATGACAACACAGCTGAGGTTAGCCTGTGGTCTATGAAGTACCACCATATGGGATGAGTGAGTCATAAGGCGTAGCCCCCTTTAGTGCTAAGATCAACCCAGACAAATGATGTTAAAAAGACTAAATCATAATAATAATAATAATAATAATAAATCACCTGTATGGGTTGGAATCCACGACCTCTGCGCTCATTTTGTCAATCTTGGGTCTGTGGAGGCTGTGAGCATCCTCCCCGGCACACTGCTTCTGCTTACACTTTATCAATTCATTCTCCAGCTCTCTCACCCGCAGCTTCAGCTCCTCGACCGTCGCCATTAGGACAACAAATATCTCTAAACAATGTCAACGAAATACGTGTAATATTATGAATAACAATAAGGCAAGTGAACAAACTAGACGGCTGAATCGGTGCGGAAAGTACACGTCTTCAGAAGTCAGCTGTCAGAATGTGTGTTCACGTAAATAACGTCCGTGTAGAAACAGAGGCAACTTGCAATTACGTTAAATCGTTCCTACATTATTAGTTGATAATTTAAACGGTTACGAAGATACGGACTAACATTTTAATTATTTCTGTGCATTGTTTTTTGTTTTGTTTTTTACTGCTGAATATCTGTAAGATATAAATACTTTTTGAGGACGTGACATCTGTGTGTGCAGACGTAAATGTTCCGACCACCACTGTTGTTGCAATGGTCCGGATTGAACCTTTACAATAATGTCTATTCTATAAGAATAAGGAAACACGTTGCTGAGGTGGCATTTATCAGGGTTCCTGCTCATTCAGGCATTCTGGGAAATGAAAGAGTTAACAAATTATTCAAACAAGCTGTTAAAAAAGGGATTATAGATACACATATTAATCTTTCAAAATCAGAAGGAAATGGCATCGTAGGAGTTACCTAACCCCAGAGGGTGGCAGTAGTGCAAAGCAAAGGATGCATGCTGCATTTAAACCCAAAAAAGAAGAAGAAGAAGAAGAATCACTGCAAAAGTTAAACAAATACTCTTCAACTGAGCCATGGAGGAGCAGACGACACCTGTCCGACAGCAACATGCATTCAGTGTTGACAGGCTGCAAAGATATCTGTCTGTCAATACACAGACAGTGTCAACCAGTGACACTCTCACTGTCAGACAGTACAGGTAACGTATATATATATATTTATTTATTTATTTATTTTTACAACTTTTCGCCAATTTAAAGCTAATATTGTAAATATTGTCTTTTCAGCGCTGGTCAGTCAAACCCAACCTTCCTAATCCAAACACCCACAAACAGCTATGTACTCAGGAAGAAACCCCCAGGTGAGCTGCTGCCAGGAGCTCACAAGGTAAGCTTTGACTCATAAATAACTTTGGTCCATATAATCATATCACATAAGATGTTCAGGGATAAGGAGCGATCAAAGTATCATGTGTACTTTACAGCTTTACTGCATCATTTACTGTCTTAGTCATAATGGTATGGCTGCATGTTATGTTATGGACAGAAGTTGCTTTGTGGAAAATAAAATAAACATTTAGTTTAGCTCTAGGTTTTTATTTCAGCACTGTTGTGAACTGGTTCTATATCAGCAAAAAAAGACATCTAATAAATTCCTCGAAGGTTTCCTAGAAATGAATACAGTATGATTTGGAAGTGATTACAGGAAAAATGGAGATAAATATATATGTATTTTTATTTATTTATATGAGAATACAGTTCAATAATTTATAGTGTTGTATTATAAACATATACTTTTGTTTAGGTAACATTTTCTTGAGTGTATAC
The DNA here is from genome assembly GCF_027596085.1 of Anoplopoma fimbria. Lineage (NCBI taxonomy): Eukaryota > Metazoa > Chordata > Actinopteri > Perciformes > Anoplopomatidae > Anoplopoma > Anoplopoma fimbria. The sequence continues at coordinate 8,429,239 of NC_072469.1, forward strand.
ACTGGTAATTTCCTAGAATTAAACCGCTAAAATCTTGGCAATATTAATCTTTTTCTAATTCAAAACGTCATTCCCCATATTTATTTGTTTTCTTGTCGGATCACAAGTTTCACTTTTTTTGCATGTTCAGCTGAACTGTTAAGCCCTGGCTGCTACATTCGGTTAAGCAAACAGTTGTGGGGAATTAATGATTTGCAAGGGAACTAACTAAATATTGTCTACATGTCTATTATAATTAATCCAAAAGTACATAGTTAATTCCCAGAAGCTTCCTATGGGTTTGCAGTTACATATCAGTATTTGTTGATGAAATTATTTGGGTCCTGTGGGACCTGTTAAAAAAAAGTCATGATAATATCTTGGTGCCCATTCGTGGGTGATGTTTTGGTATAGGATGTTGGACCTTTGTGACTTTACTTATAGGTGGACAGGGAGTATCGGGTGCAGAAGGCCCTGTTCTCTGCTGGCTTCCCTGTACCTCAGCCTCTCTTGCACTGCACTGATGCTAAAATCATTGGAACAGAGTTCTACTTAATGGAGCATGTGAGGGTAGGTTTGTGCTACCAAGACCACATTTTACAGTGTTGCTGCTTCTAATATATTAATTGCTGTTTTGTTATTGTTTTCAACTTTGCTCTATATTCTAATGATAAAAGATGAAATGACTGACTTGACATAGAAGCGCAGGCTTGTATATACATACCTTACATTGTAAAGTGGTCACCTATCATTGGATGAAAAGATACCCTTGCTAATCAATGTGTATTGAACAGGGTCGTATATTTAGGGATCCTCGTCTTCCTGGAGTGAGTGCAGCCGAGAGAGCAGCGCTATATGTGGCTGCAGTGGAAGCGTTGGCAAAGCTACACTCACTGGATCTGGCATCACTGAACCTGGAAGGATATGGAAAAGGATCAGGTTACTGCAAGAGACAAGTGAGCACAATACTATGTACTCATCAAATCAAAATAATTCTTCTGTGCGGGAAAAAAAGGAGTTAGAGTTGTGACATTCAAAAGGGTCTTTCCATCTCAATAGGTGTCCACCTGGATGAAGCAGTACACCGCAGCAGCCCACAGAGGCATTCCAGCCATGAGTGAACTGTCTGACTGGCTAATGAATAACTTGCCAGCCAATGATAACGAGGTCACTCTTGTCCATGGAGATTTCCGATTGGAAAACATGATATTCCATCCAAGAGAGGTACAACTTCTGAGACGATTACTCTTACCTATCTGCTTCAAATGACTGTAATGCTTTACAAAGTGCATTTGATGTCATTAGGCACGTGTGATGGCAGTATTGGACTGGGAGCTGTCTACCACTGGACAGCCCTTGGCAGACCTGGCCTACTTCCTCATCCCCTTCCACTGGCCTATAAGCATTGACATCACCAGCATAATGGGCACTTTGAAAGGAATAGAAGGTAACAAACAAATAACAACCCTGATCAGCACAACAAATTCAGAACATTGCTCAAATAGATTGAAATACTGTGCTCCAACATCTTTTTTGTAAAAGTACATGTGCATAGAGTATCTGTTCCACAAATTGTTGTGGCTTCTCTGCCCCCTTGTCTGTCCAACCAATGAGCAGGTATCCCAACTGCGGAAGACTTGATCTCCATTTACTGCCGGGTCCGGGGGATACCTTCTGCTTTGCCACAGTTTAATTTCTACCTGGCCCTGTCTGCATTTAAAATGGCAGGAATTGCACAGGTTTGTACCAATATATATATGCAAAGTTCAACACAAATTTATTCCCATTTGTTTTTTTTAGATATACATACATTGCAACTTAAGTAAATATCTAACTGTACCATTACAATGTTTGGGTTATTCAAATGTCTCACAATGGATTTGTATCTTCTCCTTAACTGCAGAGGGACCTAAATGGATCTGGTTAGCTTTTGTTGTAATATTGATCATTCCCCTTTTATTTACATTTTTTGTCTGTCAGGGGATCTATGCACGCCACCTACTGGGTAATGCCAGTGCTCCCAATGCAGCAGAGTACGGCCAGTGGGTGGAGCCCTGGGCTAAGCTTGCCTTGCAACTTGCACAGAGGTATGTTGGCTGCCGGAGATGCTTGTCTTACACCTCTGTGCATCCTCTGTGGTTGTTTGTTACATGTCTTTCAATGTATCAATACAGTGGCTGAACACTTGATTTTAAAAGATGCTAGAGGCTGTGTTGGATCTGGGCTATCTGAATCATATCGCATTTGCTGGTGTAACTTTATCCGTAAGCTGTCACAGTCAGACACCCACTGAGTTTGATAGAAGTTAATGAAAGTCCTAGTTTTGTACAAGGTAGTATTCATTTTAGTCATATGCATTAATGTGCTCACATAAGCAGTAATAGAGTTTGATATAATCCAAATAAAGCAGTTCAAACTTTCTGTTGTGGGCCGGACAACAGACTGATTCCACCTGCTGACTAAATTTAAATCAGCAACAGTTGGAATTTGGCATCGAACTGTATGTTCTCTGTGGACTTTTTAACGTGTGAGATGTGTTTCTTGCCAGGTCTCACACAGGTCCAACAGGAGAAGTTTTGTTCCTGCAGACAGCTAAAGGTCAGGTTGTCCTCCAGCAGGTCAAAGACTTCATGAGACAATATGTGCTTCCTGCTCAGGAGGTCAGTGCCAAGAGCTGCCAAGAACAGAAGAGAGATTTGTTTGGCAGATGGAGTTTTAACATGAAAGGATTTGACAGAGCATACCAGTTCATTCATGCAATCAGGATTAATTCATTCGAGCGAAAGAACAAGAAGTCTATTTACTACATGAATTATATTGCATGCAGACTTCTTGCCATTGGCTGGGCATCATAGCAGTCCTAATGCAGTGCAGCAGTGTAAAGCTAAGGAAATGGCAATGCAAATCTTGTTTGGCTTTATTTGTTGGAGCAGTTGGCATAGCAATGTTTTTTTTTTTTGTTTGTGTGAAACATAGCCACAGAATAAACAACATATTTGTTTCTTCTCTAGAAATACTGTCAGAAATGAAGACATTAACACAATGTCAAGTCTCAGAAAGGTTCCAGAATTCCTTAAGTTATAGGTTTCCACTAATGAAGGGCTGCAGAAGTGATGTTATATTCAAAAGAGAAATAGTTTGAAGTAGGCAATACTGTATCAAAAATGTTGTTATTTTTCAGGAAGTTGCAGAGTACTACTCCAAACACACCCAGTCTCCACAGAGGTGGCACACTCCCCAGATAGTAGAGGATCTTAAGGTGTGTAAAAAAAACAAATTTTGTGGCCACATTGCTTGTGTACAAGTTACCACTATCAATACAGACACGGTCGAACATCATATAACTATGCAGTAATTCCAAACACAATAAAAATCACATGAATTAGAGAACAACAAACATATTTCAATAGAATAACTCCAAGAGGTGTTACTTCAATATCAATCCAGCAGGTTGAAGGGTGAGGTTTATTTATATCTTGTCTAAACAGTGCACCTCCCATCTGAGTCAGCCCTACACTGCAGTCTATTGCTTACTGTTTAAATCATACAAAAACTACAGTTATTAGTATCTGTGCTGAATCGCTCCCACTTCTTGAGCCCTGCTTGTCATTACTTAGAGTTTGTGCATGCATATACGCTGTAGGGGAATGCATTGGGATTTAACAGCTAAGTGCTGTAATAATGTGCTGTCAGCGTATCGTTTTAATGAGCAGAATCTTGCTTAATGACTGTCAGCTGAAAAACATTTGCTTGCCTTATTATAATAGATAACTTATCATGTGAAAAAGTGTGTGGAGAGAAGACAAAGAGCAGACACTATTATCTCAACCTTGAACTTGTGTAGGAGGCTACCAGTAAAACCCAGAGAAAGGAGAAAGTCTACATTTTTCTCTCTAGTCTTTGTTATGAGAAAATTGCTCTAGGCATGGGAGGGACAAATTTAAATTTAAATTGTTATGAGAAAGAAACGATATTTTGCCGTGTGATTTTTGTGTAAAGGTTCCTATCTCAGTGTCCTCAACTAGAAACACTTTTGTGTTCACAGTTTTTGGGATTTCAGCTTTATTTACTGAGAACATAAAGTAGATAAAATGTGTTTGATAACATGTATCTCTTTGTCCAGGTGAAGGCTAGGGAGGCAGGGCTGTGGAACCTTTTCCTGCCTGCAGTCAGCAGTCTGAGTCAGTTGGACTATGCCTACATTGCAGAGGAAACTGGACGCTGCCTCTTTGCCCCTGAAGTCTTCAATTGCCAGGCTCCTGGTAACACATCCTACACGGTGTCAAATGTTTAGGTCATTTGGAGGCCATGGACAATAATGGATTATAATTACAGTACATAATGACCTTGCACTGTATTTGCTCTAGAATCTCATGTTCTGGAAAACATCCTCTGTGGTCAAGTAAAGTCCTCTTCAAATGTCAACCTTTTAGTTTTTTTTATATCATAACAACAATGCATTATTGTGATTTATTCACTGGGATAAAAAAAAATCCCCCAAAGTAGTGTTTAAAGGTATTTATTTGTCAGATTATGTAAAATAGAATTATTTCAGGCTGATGAGCAAATTGAAATTTAGCTCATAATATCCTGGAGACAGTGTGTGGTATGATGTTTCTCCCCAGACACAGGAAACATGGAGGTGCTCCACATGTTTGGCAGTGAGGAGCAGAAGAGTAAATGGCTGGAGCCTCTACTCAAAGGAGAGATTCGCTCCTGCTTCTGTATGACAGGTAATTCCATGACCATGCCATCCTGCATCACTTTTAGAGTTTCAAATATATGCTTCATGTCACTGTGCTTAACAAAGGGCTGAAAAAGGAATACATACAATATTCTGTAGAGTCAGTGGAGAAACGAGTGGTGAACATGTGATTCTAGAGGTGGGAAATAATTTCCTATATGCAGCGTCTCAAAACACTTACTGTAAGTCCCCTCCGTAACCAATGTTCTGCCCATGAAGTTAAGTCCCTTATTTTTTTTGCCAAACTTTAAAGAGATGGTTCTGGTCTTAAATGAGCCAGATGGCAGGGTTGCTTCCAACTCCATAGTTTGGAAATTCTACACGCCAATAGAAAACACAAGATCACTCATGAGTAATTTCTCCCTGTTTTCTCCCTTTCCTTTCCACACTGCCTGGAAACCACAGCATGCTGTTGCCAATGGTGATTACAGTGGGGGTGAAACTCCCCATGGTTTTTCGCAAACAGAGATGGTGATAAGTAGTGTTTTTAGGGATGCTTTTGTCAAAAGTGTGGTTGATTTTACTACACTGGATGGCGACAAACTGGAACCTCCATCTTGTGCTCATGAACAATTGCGACTTCTGACTTTAGGAGTTATCTGCTGTTTAAGTATGAAAATGGTCGCTGAGTGCACTCCATTTATTTTAACCACTCTGTCTGTGGTTTGAGCTAAAATCCAGAATTTGGAAAAGATAGAACATAAAGTGGATTGGAGATGTTAACACTGTTAGTCTAAGTCTCATTGGTTATTATCTTTTATTTGGTATAACATGTGTATGTTGTGAGTTTAAGCTGACCTTTGGTCCCTTACCCAGAGCCTGATGTGGCCTCCAGTGATGCAACCAACATGGAGTGCACTCTTTCCAGGGATGGAGACAATTTCGTCATAAACGGCAAGAAATGGTGGAGCAGTGGTATGTCCATTTCTATTTCCATTGGTTGTATAAGCAAATAACTGTTATACCACTAAGAACACTCAAGAGTTCCATTTAGGACTGAAAACACCATAAGAGCTTTAAGACTCAATAAACAACATGGAGCCATTTTATGTCCGTCCCAAACTGCAAAAGATGTGTATGTAACATGAACAATTTCTTAAAAGTAAAAAAATCTTGGATCCAATTAATTCTGGAAAATATGTGTCAGAACAGCTTTGGAGCCAGTTGGACCAGTAAAGGTGTGTTCATCTATTCAACATTTTACCTCTAATTGGTCATTGTGTGTGTGTGTGTGTGTGTGTGTGTGTGTGTGTGTGTGTGTGTGTGTGTGTGTGTGTGTGTGTGTGTGTGTGTGTGTGTGTGTGTGTGTGTGTGTGTGTGTGTGTGTGTGTGTGTGTGTGTGTGTGTGTGTGTGTGTGTGTGTGTGTGTGTTCGTTCTCTGACCCAGACTCATGTGTGAGTCACTGTTCTTCTGGTTTTATAGTGAAGTCTCTTTGGCTTCTGATTGGCTATATTAATTAGTTAAACTACATAATTTGATGTAGGTCTCTAACATTGTTAAACTAAGCCTTAAGTATTTAAGCGACTGACAAATAAATATTCTAAGCTCTCATAAGTGTTTTCCGATGTTTATCTTACACCTCCTAAATCTCTTTGAACTGAAAGATATTCCAGATGTTTCCTCTGAAACTCCAATTTAAAAAGGAAAACAGTGGCTTGTTGTTTTTCAAAATCTGCAGGGAATTCCCTCCTGTGGTTGAAAACCTAAAGTGCTTTCGTTTACCCAGAATGAGCTGAATTTTCCCTTTCAAATTATTGTCTTTATGAAGGGTACAGTTCATTTCTTTAATTCTTCTAAAGTTGGTCTCTTTTCATTTCTCTTTACCTTGGGAGTGAATTTTCCATCAGTAGGAAAAATCTTCTTTGGTTGTGAGAATTTCCTCTGCCGGCATGAATACATCTCTCTGTTCGGAAAGTATGCTGATTTGTTGATGGCCAGTTCATACTTGCTGTGTCCTGTGGCCGATTTTGTAGCAAACCACACTATTCAAGAGTGGAATTTGTAGCGTTTTGCGCCTCTGCAATCAGACTTGAATTTACAACAAAAGGAGAAGTAATACTAGACAACGTTTAAATGGAAATACCGTTAAAGGATGATGTTTTGCCATGGCCTCTCATTTGTTCCAAATATCAAATGTTGTGTTCATCGCCACCTCCTCACTGACGTTTTGGGTGTTTCCCTGTAAACTGTCCATGGCCCTTGGCAGCCTTTGCAACATGTTCAACATGCTTCCTAAAAGAGGATTTTTGTATTTTTTTATATTTGTACAGTATCTTTTACCATGGAGAAACAGAAAGTTAAGACTTCATACCTGTGGTTTGAATGCAGTATTTAGATATGATATTTACACAGCAGTTCCCGCATTTGGTTGTAGTAGTATTTTGTTCTTTGGGAGTACCTTCACTGTAGGATAAACTTAATGGCCCATATTTACCTATCCACCTATATGAAAAATGTTGCCCGTAATCCACATACACAACTTCTTTGCTTTCCAAAGATGTCTGTGGCGAACTCTGAGTAGCTAGATGGGAGGGTCTATACTTTAGATGTTGCTATGGCTGTACAAGACTGTCCAATCCGCACGATAATGTACTAAAATGATTCCCAGACCACTTACACATGCACAGACGCTGAACACATGTTTGACATTATTAGTAGTGGCTAGTGGAATAGAATCGTCAGAACAATTCTGGTTTCCCTCAGGCAAGGTTAAGATTAAGTTGAACATACATATGATTTGGTGTTATAGTTCATAATGTGGAGACATTTTTACAATTAAAAGTCCGATGTACATCTGGGTCAGACCATAATAAATTCAGAATCAGATTTTAGAGGCAGAGATTAAGGGTGGCTTTGTTCTTTGTTTACCTATTTATTCGTGTGACATACAACTCAATACTTGTATTGCCTTGGGGCCCAGTTCTTCCTCTGACGAGGGAGACCACATTTTTAATAATCTCCAAACAAAGACGCCAGTTTGTTAAAGTTCAGCTGCCACACATCCAAGCTGTATGCCATTACAGAGTACAGAGGATGACTAACAGGTGCTGCAGATGGAAATAATGGTAAACAATGGGAACCTTTTAACTCTTTAAGAGCTTTATGACTTGTCTGTTGTTGATCTAGGCTGGAGGTTTTGAAGAGTTGAGCTGACCCCTCTGTGTCTTCACTACAGTAAACAGGCTTGAGTAAATCACTGTTAAAACTTGGGCTGTGGGCTTCCCCGCTTCTGAACCGATATTAGACATGCAGTGAATGAATTGGGGTTAGCTTGAGCATAATCTTATATGATTGAGTAATTTCAAAGGGAAATTTTATTTGCAGTCCAAGGAGAGCATTTAAGTACCACTAAAATGTTAAGGCATTACATAGAACTACGGATAGCACTCCACTGCAAACCATTCGCTCTTTCAAGCTCATATTATTTAGATAAAATGAATACGAGCGTATAAAAATGCCAGTCAAACTTAAAGTTTCTCCAAGGAATATGCCGCTTTGTTTCCAGTTTGATGACGGGGGTCCTAATGTTTGCTGTTTTCTTTGTTTTCCAAATGTTTTTTCGACTCGATGGGTCACCCACTGTGCAATCAAACCATCCTCATCCCAACCCAAAGCCACAGGATGTAATAAATTATATGCAGATGATCTCATGTAAGGCAGCGCAGACTACAAGATTTAATTTAATTTGTCGTAAAGGAGCCAGAGAAGTACTCGGAGCAATTTGAGTTCCAGATGCATTTAATTGCAACAGATTTTGGTAGATGCGTGTAACTGAAAATCTTTCTTTTATTTAACAAATACATTATTCATACAACATGCGTTATAAACCGACTGTACATATTTCTTTATTACAAGAAGAATATTATGTTTATTGATGTCTATATCTTATGATACTAAACATGTTTTTATATATATATATACATAGATACACAATTTTGTATAGGTGCTTATAGAAAAGTGGGTACATAGTTTGAGTCTTAAATAGTAAAGGTGCTGGTGGCTTGATCTTCTGAATCAGACTGGGATTGCGTTTGATTTTGCGTGTTGAGTCGAATCTCCACTGCCGGCTCCCCGTTGACATGTCTCGGGTGTCTCCCGAGTCGCTGTCCAAGGTGCTTGGCAGCCTTGAGGACGTGTCCCCTGAAGGACGATCCGATGAAGGTGTAGAGGATGGGGTTAATGCACGCGTGGACCAGCGCCAGGCTCTCTGTCACTTGGAGAGCTCGATCCAGGCCCTTGCTGACTTCACAGTCAGTCACGAGGATGTAGATGATGTCCATGGCTCGGATCAGCTTGACCACGTTGAAGGGCAGCTGGGTGAGCAGGAATACAGCCACCACGGCCAGGAGGACACGCAGGGCACGCCACTTTCGATCTCTCCGCACCCCAGCTGCCCGGCTCAGCGTCCGTCCTACCAAGAAGTAGCACACCGTCATGACCAAGAAAGGGAGCAAGAATCTAAAGGTCACCTCCAACAGCTCCAGGGCAGCCTTTGCAGGTCGGGCCATGCTGTGCGGGAAGATAGATGTGCAGGCCACCCTGTGATGGGAGTGCTTCACTGTGGACAAGAAAAGTTCGGGAAGGCCAAGAAAGCTGGCTACAGCCCACAACAGCCCACACACCAGGAACCACTGTATCCTCACCCAGCGACCTGTTCCAGTCCTGCCTGCGGGATTGCGGGCTATAGCGCGGTAGCGATCCACACTGATGCACGCCAGCAGCAGCATGCCACAGCTGAAGTTGGTACTGTAGAGGAAGGAGGTGAGCTTGCAGGCTGCCGAACCCAACATCCAGCCATGAACCGCATCAGCCGCCCAAAAAGGCAGGGTGAAGAGGAGCAGCAGGTCGGAAATGGCAAGGTTCAGGATGCACACGTCTGTCAGGGTTCGTAGCCGCAGCTTGGATGCATAGACCACCACTACCAGGGCATTCCCAGCCAGGCCCACCACCAGAGCCAAGGCATAGATGACCGGGAGGAAGACACCGCCAAAGGAGCGCACTGCCTCCTTGTCACAAACACCGTTTTCGTAATCGTAATCATAACTGTCATTTGCGTTGTAGTCCTCGTTGTCGTAGTTGAAATCCTGCATTTTTTTGCTGTACAGAAAAAAGGGGTAAGCATTTATTTTATTATTTGAAGATTTAACTTTGCCCTTTTTTAATTGTGCAAGTTGTGACATGGGTAATTCGTTCAATCCATTGCATACAAATGTAATGTTTGTGTTAAACCCTATTAAACACAACAAGAGCAGATTACATTTGTAAACATAAGCTGCTTTTCATCAGGATCAGGAAAGGGGAGTTTTCTTTATTCTGCATGAAAGGATTCTCTCCTGCATGGTTGCCCTAATGTCTTAAGCCATGTCTGTCTGAACTGTGTGTGGGCTTGAGAAATCCCAGTCTGGTCTGCAAATGCATAGATCCATGCGTGCACTTTGAATTTATTTTCTTTATTTCAATTATTTATATCATTTTCCCTGTGGAATACAAAGTCATGTACTGGTATAAACTGGTTTAGCACAAATTCCTATTAAATTGAGACTTTCATCTAGTATTGTATTGTTAACGTCTCCTCCCCGTTGTTTGCACAGAAACCGAACTGTGTGTATGTGGGTGTACATGGTGACTCACTCACTGATCACACGGATAATTGTTGCTGCTTGGAAAAGTCATTATCAAACTAAGTTGGAAGTACTCATCTCACATTGTTAACATAGATATTGATATCATATAGTTTGTATTTTATTCAGGGAACTGAAAAACAACTGCAAAACACATTACGTTACTGATGATATAATTCCTGGCCAGTATATTATGCCTCCCAGAATAATTTTGGCAAATCATACTTGCTGCTAAGAGGACAACAGTCATTTTATGAAAAGTATCCAGGTTTGTTATATAATAAGTCATTATCTCCTGTTTGGGAGGAGGAGGAGCAGTTACTGAAACAGATGTTCGTTGGAACATTCTGAAAAATGTCAAGTATCCTTCTGTTGTCAACAGCTGCTCTTCATATGTATTGGGGGCGTAATGGTTTAAAAAGTTTTTTTTTTAGTTTATAATATAGTTGTTTGGGTTATTTGGTTTCCACAAGCTTAACCGAGCAAAATAATCAAGTTTAAAAAGCCAAACTATTTGTAAATGGTCATAATTGGAAATAAAGGCTTGCTTTACTGCTCTTTGTACAAACATTACTGTAAACAAACGTTTAACAGCATCCGAAAACTTAAACTTTAAATTAGGAGGATAAAACAAATGATTTGGTGTTATTCTATGTTTTGAAAAGCCTGTCAGTCAGTTCGAGTGTGTTTTCTTTTTCTTTTCTTTTTCTTTTTTTACTTGGTTTGTTGACTTTTTATCTCCATTTGAATCACACACATTTCATTCATTTTATGTAAACAATCACGGACCGAAGTTTTTTTTATCCCCAAAACTACACTTAAAGGAGTACTCATAATAATAATAATAATAATGTTAATCTTTGGTCATGTGACCCTGAGAAAACTTTAAAAGTGTTTTAAAATGAGCAAAATTTGACACTCAAAAAAAAAAGAGGGAAATGGAACGCAAAAAGCCACGCTCAGTTTATTATCATTACCTCACTATGGTTATAACAATACCGTAAAATATCCTGACCAGGACTTTGACTGTTAAGGCTTACACTCAAGTGAACGTCTGACTATCTAGAAAACAAGGCACAATACTTTTCTATGTATATCATAATGTAATATTTAAGTGTAAATTTTAGCTACTTTCTTTTCCTCTTCTAGTGATAGTTTGACTTGTTTTGGAGTTGATGAAAAATAAACAATTATTGAGTAAAGTGGTGGTTAAAATTAAAAAGAGGTCCTTACCCTGTGTATGTTCCTCTTTGTGGGGCTTTACAGGTGGGGATATCCTTTTTTTAATCACACACAAACAGTTGTTAAGGATCCTGAGGAGAAAAGTTGTTTGCACCAAAGGACTGAAGGCACTGATCTCTTTCCCTCTGCCCGCCCCTTCCCTGCTGACACTCTAGGAGCACCTCTCTGTACCACGTAGCTCTCCATGCATGCATGCACGCACGTTCACGTGCGCGTGTGTGTGTGTCTTTAAGACTGTTTTATGATGCAGGAGAAATGGATAAACAAAAAGTCCTTACTATCTTTGTTTGCTGTACTGTGCAAAGCACCATACAACGTTTTTTCAATCTCAGATAGATTGTGAATTTAATCTCTTAATCTTGATGTCATGCAGGGAGTGCCCTGGTGGCTGCCCTTTTGTTTATGTCTATGAGAATTTTTTTTTATAAAAGGAGAATATAGAATAGCATCCCATGTGGATCTGTTTGTCCCATTTACAACAGGTTTTTTTTGGTGGTTTGCTGAAATGTAGTCATTATTGGCTTGTTATTGTGTGTTCTGTATATTGTTCACAACCTCACTCTTGTTAGCAAAAATTCTGTGGACTAAACCATTCTTTTTTTTATTTTATGGAACTACAGTAGTTTATTTAAATGTTTTTTTCCTGATAAATACTGTTATAGTTTATTTAATTTAGTTCAGTTGTTTATAATCTATGTCTCTCCCCGTTTCCTATTCTCTCTCATTTATGCATTTCTATGCAAATAAATTCAAAAAAGAACTTGGCAACCTAAACGGTTTTGTTGTCGCATTCTCAGGAAGATGGATTAGTGGGCTGGTGTGGTTTAGTTTCATTCCTGTGGTGACAGGACATGTATGGGCATGGCGGTTTGCATGACAGCAGGGCTCAGCTTATATCCTGGACCATGAGATTTATGCAAGGGTTCAGAGGAAAACCCAACCTGCTCCCAAGCCAAACGGGCTCTCCTAGATTTGGTTTTTAAAATATGTCAGTCGACATTCTTTCTGGGTTTGTCATAGTGACAGCATCATTATTTAATGTTTTGTTAAAATTTTCGCAATCAGGGACTGAGTTTAAAGACTCAACATCTGTCAGATTGTGTTTGTTGAAGTGTTCACATGCACTCCTGCTGTAATTCTCATTCTGTGAATATTTTTAAACTACTGAAGTCTTGTCTGTTGCTGTCTGGTGTCCATATGTCCTGTCCTTAGGGGACAGTTTTGCCACTTGGGCAGATATATAAACAGGAAGGCAGACCGTCGGTCACCCTGTCTGTGCCTTAGGGACCCACAGCCACATCGGAGACCTTTTTCTGGAAGTGGACTCCCAGCCAGGGAGATTCCAAAACATTCCCCAGTTAGCCCAGACTCTGTGCACTTCAGCTGTCTGGTTTTTAAACATGTTTTGCTTCCATTTAAAAAAACATTCATCCAGGAAAGACTAAAGTAAGTTTCTCCCCAACAAACAAAATCTATTTAATGAAAAACTTAATGTTGCTGAAAGTGATAGAATCCAACTCAGGAAATGTAAATCAAACTTTGTCTGTCTCAGCGGGCTGCTCTTGTGCCATCAATCTGTCACTAGAAACAATGTGTATCAGCGATACACATTGTTTCCGACTAGACCCGGGCAGCGGAAGGGTTAAGAACAGAGTCAGACTGTGAAAAGTTGCTTGTTCCTTGTTTGGTTCTTTATACCACCAGATGACGACTACAAAACATAAATGCAATGAACCACAGCATTTCTGACTGTTCCCCGCAGGTGCTGGCAATCCCCAATGCAAAGTGGCCATTGTGATGTGCAGGAGCAATTCTCAAGAGGTTAAAACCAGGTCAGTAGAACAATTATGTGGTGAAGAATAATGGCATATCTGTTTCCTCTGTACAGTATTAAAAAATACTTTGTCCTCATTTGAGCAAGAGTTTTTAACCACAGATTTTACGATTCTACTTTTACCAACTAATTTACTCTTTTGGTTTCATATTCAAATGATTCTGTGCTTTTCAGTGTAGCTTTGCACTTTACTTTAGAGGCAATATTTCCTTTCAACTTTCGTTTGTGCCACTAATATAATTGAAATGGACTTTGGTTTGGGGACAGGGTGTACTTCCCAGCATGCACTTGCATCTTTTAATACATATCACTTGGCATGCTTTTTTGCCGAGAGGTTTGGCTCAAAATATATCAATTTAAATTTGTTGACACTTGTCTAATCATGTGGCCGACATGTAATTGGCTCTAATCTTTAACGCTCAGCAGTTACAAGCATTTTAGACATACATAGAAAAAAGATCTAGAGACAACCACACCCAAGACATGTAATACACTTTATTCTTGTTTTGTCAGCAATATATCGAGGTAACACTCCCAACCTTGTTTGAAAAGAGAGTAAAATAAATCAGCGAGGCAGATTCTCACCAGTAATTGACATTTTAAAATGTATCATATTGGAAATAGAATTGTAGATTTAAAGAAAAAATGGTCAAACTATCATTCCTTTAAAGCTTTGATTATAATTTTTTTCCTAGACATGAGCAACACAGTATGGTCCTCGTCCCCATGGACACACCGGGTGTAAAGCTCGTCAGGCCACTCACTGTGTTCGGACAGGATGGTAGGATAAAGTCTGTCATTACATCTTCATGTTCAATTGATGTTTTCCTGTTTTCCCACAATTCTTATTTCCTTTTTTTTTTGCATGCAAACATGACAAATGAGTTTTCCTGAGCAAATTAACCAGTTATTTTCCTTGTTTTTGGGTTCAGATGCCATCCATGGTGGCCACTTTGAAGTGCACTTTGAAAACGTGCGAGTCCCTACCTGTAACATTATTTTGGGTAAGAGACTGTATCACTGTGTATTTCCACTTATTTACTCACAAAAGGTCTGAGAAGTAAGCAACACCTGCAAAGTCATATAAATTAATAATTCCTGAGCATTCCTTTATTGTGTTTGCACAATAAAGTGTGCTGGCTTGACAATCACTGGTACAAGGTCACTAGGAGAGTGAATTTCCCTCCTGCAATGATTCCTGGTTTCTCTTTCTGTTGTGCCTCTGGGAAATGTCCTATTGTATATTTATTTCCAGGTGAAGGCAGGGGATTTGAGATTGCCCAGGGTCGTCTGGGGCCGGGCAGGCTGCACCACTGTATGAGGGCTGTTGGTTTGGCAGAGTTGGCACTGGAGCTGCTCTGCCAGCGGGCCGCCTCCAGGCACACATTTGGAAAGAAATTGTACCAACATGTAAGTGAACTTTGCCTCGAGAGATTCCTCTGATTTTAATTTCAGGCCTGCAGTACCGTAGCATGTATTAAGCTCTTTTCTTGTAGTGACACCTAGTGGACATATTTTTAGATGCAGTTTGAGTAAATATGCTCTCGTTCTTGTGTTGTCACTGTTTTGTTTGTAGGAAGTTGTTGCTCACTGGATTGCAGAGTGCCGTCTCATGATCGAACAGACCCGCCTGCTGACTCTAGATGCCGCTCATGCCCTGGATACACTGGGCAGCCGGGCTGCTCGCAAACAGGTAAATCCGTCAATACTCTGTTTTGGACATAGTAGTGTGCTTGGACCCAGTTCTGTACTAGGTATATACAAATTGCTCTGTATGAAAACATACTATTCATACTATTCATTCTAAGTGTGACATAATATTGGGTATGTAGTGCATTTGAACTGCAAGGTTTCCATTTTTTTTTGTTGCATTAAACTGGGACTTTTTTCACTTTTTTCGACATACAATAATGTGTTTTTTCAATGTAATATACGATTACTTATTTTTATTTATTTTCTTACATACTATACTATCACATTTTTCATTTTTTTTCAATCTATAGCATGTCGAAAAAAGTCATAGTATAGTTTTAAAAAGTATACTATGACTTATTTTAATTTTTTTTCGCCATACTATACTATGATTTTTATTTTACCTTTACGACACACAATAATCTCATTCTTTTCCACAAACTATACTAGGACTGTTCAAAAAAAAATTCGACATACTGTACTGACTTTTTTTTCAACATACTATGACTTATTTTCAACTTTTTATACTATGACTTTTTCTGATATTCTCTACTGTGACGTTTTTACAAACTATATGTGACATACAATACCATGACCTTTTTTTTTCACTTTTTTGGATATACAATAATATAACTTTTTTTCGACATACTATGATTTTTATTTTACCTTTACGACACACAATAGTCTCATTCTTTTTGATGTACTATACTATGACTGTTTATAATTTTTTTAGACATACTATACTATGACTTTTTTTAATCTATAGCATGTGGAAAAATACTATCATACTATGACTTTTTTATTTTCAACATACTATGACTTATTTTTCATTTTCTTTGACATACTATAATATGCTTTTTTTCAATCTATAGCATGTGGAAAAATACTATCATACTATACTATGACTTTTGTTTTCAACTTTTTATACTATGACTTTTTCTGATATACTCTGTGATGTTTTTACAAACTATATGTGACATACAATACCATGACCTTTTTTCAACATACTATGCTATGACTTCAACATTTTCATTTTTTTTTTTGGATATACATATAATATAATTTTTCATTTTCGACATACTCATTATTTTACTTTTACCTTTATGACACACAATAATCTCATTCTTTTTTATGTACTATACTAGGACTGTTTATAATTTTTTCGACATACTATACTATGATTATTTTTTTTTACCTGTACTCTAACACCCTAACCCTTGCCTTCTTTACTATTACACTCTTTATGGTACGCTTTACTATGACAGTTTTTTATGAAATACTGTTATGAAACATAGGGTTGCACAATGAAATGCAGTTACTCAAGAAAAACCTTACAAAACGAGTGAGTAATGCAGAATGAGTAATGCATTCCTGCGGTGCATTCTTTTTTATTTGCATCTGGAGGAATGTAAATAGCAGCAATTCTCGGGGCATACAATATGGTCAGAATCTTAACATTCAAAATTTGACAACGATGTAAACACGGAATCCGCTCTACTCGAGTAACTTGAGTCTGGCGCTCTGTCCTGCGGCCTGCCCATCAAGTGCAGCTTGATACCACGTTGCCACAATAGAGCCAGTGGTCTTTGTAAAGATGCAGGCACAGCAGTCACTTCCTTTTTCGATTGGTGTATCTCTGTCACATGACACAGCACTCCAGGGATAAACACGAAAAGAAAAAAGTAAAACTAAGATAAGTTCATGGGAGCTAACGGCTGCTGCATTTATGCCCACATTCTACACTATGAAATTTGTTATGACATTAAGACATTTCATGAGATTTTGCTATGGCATACCATACTATGACATTTTTTCTACATTTTTCATGACATACTACACTACAATTTTATGACAGAATTCATGGCATACTATACTATGGCATTATTTTATAACATACTATACAATGACAATTTTATGACATTAATTTAAGACTTTATTTTGATTTTTTTTTTTAAAAACCAACTATGCTTTGACTTTATAAAATTGACATTTTTTCATGGCATACTGAACTATGGCTTTTTATATCGCTTTTTTGTAGAAAACTATACTATGACAATTTAATGACATGCCAACCTATGAATTTTTATATTACAAAACATTTTTATGATTTCTTTGGACTTTTATGACATACTATCACGTTTTATACCACGTTTATGACATACTATAACTTTTTATATGACTTATGACTATTTTTTAATAGTAGATATTATAAAATGCCTTACAATCAACAAGTTTAATGTCAATCCCTGTCAAATAAATGTGATAGAGTGGTCTCACCTCGTCTGGAAAAGGGTCACCTGGGCCTCTCTGGCAGGGAAGGAAACAGAGCTGGTGCAGGAAGTGGAGCAGGTCTCTGCTCTTTGCTCTTTGCAGATGAGGTCTTCCCAGTTTGACACCATGGTTCTCTGCCGGAAAATAGTGGATTGCTCTCTCCAGGTTGGGAGTGAGTCAATGACTTAAGCTAGGGAATTCAAGTATGTCGGGGTCTTGTTCACAAGTGAGGGAACTCGGATAAAAGCTGCTGCTTCTTGGTATTGAAAGGGGGACAGCTGAGGCCATCATTGTTAACAAACTGTAAAACGGGTCATTACGATGACTTCTTTATGGCATAATATATCATGAAATTTGTTATGGCATGCGACTATGCCATTTTTGGATATTGTGCTGTCTTACAATTGATGGATGCCAAATGTAAGTTTAAATATGTCGGTGATGTAACTTGTTAACTGCGCCTCATTTTTTACTTGTCATCTTCTTAGATCGCTATGATCAAGGTGGCAGCAGCCAGGATGGCGTGTAAGGTGGTGGACTGTGCGATACAGGTCTTTGGAGGTGCTGGTGTGTCTGGAGACTTCCCACTAGCACAGATGTAAGTTTACTCCCCCGCCCCCACCAATACACACACACAAGAGTAAGCATTCAACTAAACTCCTTACTGATGCCAACGTTACCACATTCTTCCTCAGGTATTCATATGTTCGAACGCTACGCATTGCTGATGGGCCAGATGAGGTGCACCTCTCCTCCATTGCTCATCTGGAACTGAGGGATCAACTAAAGAAGGCACAGGCCAAACTGTAAAGTAATTGACATCCTGTAACCAAAACAGCTTCACGAAATTGCAATGCTTTTCAAATATTATTATTATTAATTCTCACTAACGGGAAGGATGCTTTCTGTGAAATAAATAATTGATTGTATATATTTTACTGCAACTGACTTTAATTTAAAACATTGCATTCAAAGTTTCTTATGATTAATTCTCACCAACTCTTTAATGGGAAGGATGCTTTTTGTGAAATAACTAAGTAATACTTGATTGTATATATTTTACTGCAACTGATTTTAATAAAAAAAAATTACATTCAAAGTTTCTGAATGTCCACATCATGATTGATTTAAAAATTACATTTGTTTATTAGGAATCCTTTTTAATGTTAACTACAAAAACAGAAAATGACAGCATGAATATGACTATTGTCATAACACTCTGCTGGGGTATGTTCTACCACATGGATGAATTCCATTGGGAGGTGTTGGGAAATCAGGACACACAAGCACATTATTTTTTGTACAATATAAAACAGCAATGGCCCCTAGCCATTTGATACACCTGATGGCAACCCATGCAACACCCTCCACTCTTCATTGTCTATACATTAACATTTGGGCAGAGATCTTCAGCTACCAAATCATTCAGTCAATCTTTTATACAACACGGTGCAGAAAAGGGAAGAATGGGGAGGTTGAAGGAAAATACGTGTCAGTGTTTGCTCTTCTTTGATTTCTTATGAGACCGGTGAGGTGACCTTGATTTGGAGCGGGACTTCTTTGCTGATTTCTTAGGCGTCTTAGAGCGCGACCTCCTGGATCTTTTGGGTGTTCGAGGGGAAGGAGATCTAGGGGGACAAATGGGAAATTACATCTAAATGTTTTAACTCTCCTAACCACACTGAAATTAATTAAAAAAAACAAACATAACTTAGTCATTCGGGTAAAGGGGGAAAACACAGGTCTAATGACAACATCGGCGTAAGCACTGTTCACAGTCTTACCTCTTTGAGGCCTTTTTTGTTGTTGTGGATCGCGGGGAGTCTTTATGGGTGGTGCGGGAAGATGTGTCTTTAGAATACGAGCGGTCGGAGCGTTCTGATCTTTCGGACCGCTCTGAACGGGGTGAGGATGACCGCCCTCGTCGGCTGCTACTCCTCGTTGGGCTGGGTGACCCACTGTGACGCCGCTTCCTATCAACCAGAGAGGAGACATATCTGTCAGATTAAATTACACCTTAACTGATTGTTGAACCTGAGACGACACCGCAGCCTGCCGTGGTTATCTCACCTCTCTTTCCTGGTTGGCGTGTCGTCCTTTTCTTTTTCCTTCTTCAAGTCCTTCAGACGCGCATCAGCTTTCTCCTTCTCTTTCTTCTCCCTCTCTTTCTCCCGTTCAAGTTTCTCCTTTTCCTTTTCCTAATTTAAGGAAACATCAAATTAACCACATCTTGAATTTCAATTTTCTGTATTTGACACATCTATATTCAAATCTGAAGAGCCCAACTTAAATACCTTTTGTAGTAATTTTTCCCTGTAGTGCTCCACTTGCTCCTGAATACTCTGCCCAGGCTTCTTGGGCCTTTTCCCAGACTCCAGCTCATCTTGGAACTTCATTACCTTAACCTGGGTGAACAATAAAACTATTATAATAAAACAATACATTTTATCGGCATGCAAAACATCACAAATTACATGATATGTTGGTCTTGTACTATGGGGGTGTATTATAGTTAAAGTACCTCTATTTCTCTGAGCTTTGTGCGTTTCTCCTCATTCATTTCAGACATTTTGGCCTTAACATCCGAGTCCTCTCTGACGGGGTTTGAGTAGCTCTGATTATCATCTGAGCGAGGGCTCCTTTCATCATAATCACTGTCCTCCTCATCCCTTCAGAGTCGGAAACGGTTGATTTTAAAAAAAGGTTTAAGGGTGCAGCGATGTATTTGCAGAACAGAATATTATCCTTAAAAGATAACACACACACACACAACTCACTTTTTTGTTTCTTCTGGCTGCTCGAATGCCTCCCATTTTGAAGTTGTCACAGCTAAGGAGCAAACAAAAGAAGATAAAACTGCAACTAAGAATGCACACAAACAAAACTGGTGACAAAGAAAGTTTATGTACTAAAGTGAAAGCTTTTCATATGTTAAACTTAGTAGTTTGATGCCATCCAACTGTCTCACCTTGAGATTCTAACTCCGACTCATCCACCGCCTCCCATTTTGAGGGTGCCACCTTGAAGGTTGCCTCCTTGGACGGATCCACTATGGAAACCAGGAAAATAGCAAGAACTTGAGCAACTTTACAAGAGCTGCATACAGTAGAGCATGTCAGACACAACCACCTCATACAACATCCTACGTAGGTCTCTGCACAACTCACAAGGTATTCCATCTATGTCTTCTTCCATGGGCTTGATAGGAACACCATCTAGATCATCCAGTGGGGCTCCGTCAATAGGAGCTCCATCAATGGGCCCTGCATCTATCGGCACTCCATCCACATCCTCCAGCAGAGCTCCATCTACATACTCCCCTATTGGAGCCCCATCAATGTCCTCTGCTGGCTCAGCCTGGACCAAAGATGGAACAAAGGAAAAACAAATCAAGCCAGGACTTAAGTAACTCATGGGATAGGTTTGAAATAAAAGTTCTTATAGTAACATATTTTTTAGAATATTACAATGGTCATGTATTGTTACATCATGTACCTCCACAATGACAACAGGGGGTTCCTTCTCTGCAGAGATATTAACTAGACCCAGGAAGATGTTCTGCAGCTTGATCAGGAAGGGGTCCGGATACACAGCCCAGTCCTCCCATGCCCGGAAACATGACATGACCCGTTGCTGCCACAAAGAAGAAGAGAAGAAGGATGGTTGAGCGATATAATGTTGGTAACAAACCGATAGTTCAAATATTTGTGTTTAGTTTACTTAGTGGGATTTGGATGTGTGGTACCTTAAAGTTCTCACTCTGAAGGTGGCCCTGTATGGATTTGTATGTTGAGTTGAGGTCTGCAAAAATCTGGCATAGCTTCGTCTCAAAACTGTTGAGAAGAGGGTCAGAGCATTAATGTGAATTTGAACCTTGGTATTCAGAACTTAAATTGACAGTGCTGTGTCATACAGTCCAAAGAATTACACTACTCACAATTTTCTGTAGTAAGACGCATTGGATACTTTGGCAGAAGAGTTGTACAGCACATCAGAAACTAGATATAACCGTGCAATCTGAAATGTAAAAGAGAACATTTGATTTAATTTTGCACAGAATATAATATTCATGGATGTTGTTGGTCCTTTTCTTGGCAAAAGATTGCTGCTTTATCTTACCTTCTTGGGAAGAGGGGTTTTGAGAATGGAGAGAGACTCTGTGACACACTCCACAATCTCTTCAGCGGCATCGGCACGGCTGAGGCAAAACAACATGGCTTCTGCTATGTCTCCCCTCCTGGGAGTCAAACCACGCAGCATCTCCTCTAGTTTGTCCCGCTCGCTGTAGTATTGAAGGGCAATAAATATAAATCTAACTGCAGGTTCACCAACAGCAGAGCATTTTAACAAATCTGATGAATCATGAGATGATACAGTTTAAGACTACATTTTTAACTTGATCAAGGCCAAAAGTCATTAGGAAATGGTCTTACTCTTCTTTCAAGCAGCCTTTCTTGCTGCCGTCCTCGTCTTCCTCCTCTTCCTCACCGTCATCATAAGGACCATGGAGGTACGGATTAAGAGGAGGCGGACGCCACAAGGAGCCATTCTTAAACATCCTGAAGTCCTCTGTTTTCCATTTGACTGGTGCTTCACCCTGAGCAAGTAATTAACAGTTAATATCAAAACAAGTTCATCATGACATTTTTCTTCAATCTGGGAAGAATATCACTGAAACTTTATGCTCAACTCAAGCAATTGTATAACTTAGAAATCAAACCTGTAATATGGTGTAGAGCTTCCAGCGGTAGTAAACATGTGCTGGGCCTTGGTTCTCAAATAGAAACCTGGAAGAAGAAAAAAATCACAAACATGAGCATGCAAATACTATTAACTACTTAAATGTTAAAATACAACAGTATTACTGATGTGCAGTGGCGCTGACCTGTACATGGGGTTGTTGATTTCTCTGTTCATGATCATGGCTTCAAACATTGGGCCTTCACGCACCACAAACTCGATCATTCGGTGGATGAGAGAGAGCAAATTCCTACAAGAAAAACACAGTTAAAGCAAACGGATTCAGACAGGCCTGACTCTTGACCACTACAAAAGCCTGTCTGTTAAAAGTTTCATTTTGCTTGGTGGTTTGACACTCAGAACAGTTGTCTCTTGCCAGGCCCGATGCATAATTGACAAAACAAATGCTGTTGGTCATAACTGCAGATGTGACATGCAGTAGGCTGTAACTGAATATTGGACTGCCAGCCAAAATAACAATAATTATTCACTACTAATTTACTGAAAAGGATCAAGTTAGGCATATTTTAATAGGGAAACAACTGTCCAAGAGTGTCATATACCAGGCTTAAAGCAAATGTAACCTGAGCCCTATGTAGAACATCAATACATAAATGCTGCCAAAAAAAAACCAAACTGAAATGACAACGGATGTTACAGTAAACCTTTCAATAACACTTTCTATGACCCATGTCTATAATGCATGATAAACCTACCGATAATGCGTTATAATCTCCTTATATCACTATAATTATAAGCACTCATGCATGAGACATGTTTAAGATTAATAAACTCTAAATTAAACAATAAAGAAGTTATCCTACACGGTCATTGTTTGCTGTAAGAAAAGTGAAAAAGAATATCAGGAAATCTATAAAAGAGCAAAAAAATGATATTAAAGCAAACAATGACCATTAAGAGTAGCTTTGAATCACATTATAATGCATAATTATATGATTATAATGTTTCACAACTATGGGAATTGTATTACACTCTGACACAAAGTCAGCAAGTGATTATGAAGTTTTATGATACCTGACCTTATAAGTTATTATAAAATGCTATATAATGTGTTATGATTATTGTTACAAAGAATACTGAGTATTTAGGATTGCCTATAACTATAATTATACAGTGCTATAAGCCAATTAATCTGCAATGTAAGAATGATCAGAATGCATTATAGACATGGGTATCATAGAAAATGTTACTAAACCTTCATAATATTAACAATTCATTAAAAAACTAACAATTCAGGCGACAGTAGATTTTTTTTAAATAGTTGGTAAGTCTTCATATCAAGTTTGTGCCTACGTTATTTAAAGATACAGTGCAACAGGTATAAATTACATTGCACTGCATGGACCTTTTCCATCTCTTCCTAGTTTCAAATTTTAAAAAAATGGGCAACAATTACATAAAAAAGGGAAACAAGTGAGACTGAAGAACTTGGGAAAGTAGGAGCGAGACATTGACAAGACACTGTATTAACTGAATCTGTAAATACAGTGCCTCTCAATCCCCACTCATAACCTGACTAATGTGAAGTGAAGAAGAACCAAAGCAGTACAGGACTGATGGCCTAAACAGGCTAAACATGTTTTTTTGCTGGTGGAGTTGGTAGAAGACTGAATACAGTGCAAATAAGATTCACTTAAGTTCTTCTGTGACAATTTGGGGGAAATATATGGTGCAGGCTGCATACAATTAGCCTAAAGTGTTCAACAAGACAAATGATGTCTTTCATTTGACAACACAGAATACATTTACTTGTATTGGAGCCGATCATACCAATGGCGGGGTAAAATTCAGTATACTTTCCCAATCCATCCCATGATGCTTTTCAGGTCCCTCGCTGCTGCAGACAGTTCAACTTGTGCTGCTCACCAAGGCCAATGTCAAAGGTCATATATAGAATAATATTGGCAGGTTTGGATTTGTTGGCAGGGGCCAGATTTACTGAGCGCCCGGTAGAATGACAGAGGCCAAGGGGGTAGACGGTCTGAGTGAGCAATGGTCAGAAAGCAGGATTTCACAACTACAGATCTACAATCAGCAGACTATGTATGTGGCAGAGTAACATGCTAAAAAAGTTGAAAAACAACACAATTGAATGTTGATGTATGGAGTGGAACTGTGATGGACTAAATTCATGATGTTTGGCTCTAAACAGCACATTAAATAAGCACTATAATGATGTTTTTGTGATGAAGTGTGAAAGAGAAAAGGTACAAAACAAACTTGTTGGTCAGTATTATTCTATCTACTAATATGATGACATTGTACAATAGCCTCAACCATTGCTCACCCATACTGACCAGACCCCTGTAGCATGCAGTGATCAACTGATCAAACTTTATCTTCATTATGGGATGTTTTTTTCTAAGTTTGTACACCAATTTAAAAAAAGAAAAACATGTACCTTTCTGTTGGGATAACCACTTTGACTATGGCTTGCGACAGAGTCTGTATATGAAGTCACATCAGATAATAAACATAGAATGTGAGTATTGTTAAAAGGCAACAGGTGAAAAATATAAAAAATTCATTTAAAGTGCAAATAGACAACAATTTTCCTTTACTGCCGTCAGTTTTACTAATGGCCAAACACCCCTGACACTGGATTCATTAACCATAAAAACCTCCCTGTAACACTGAGTATTTTCCACGCTAACATTTCACTATACCCACACTTTGATACACACTGCAAAACTAGTTTAACTCAGCAAGACAAAAACTATCATTTACATAAATGGATTCAAACATGTACTGACTGCTCATTATAAAGGCTAACATCTTACCAGCTGAATTAACAAAACACTGCCATAACCCATGAGAAAATCCTAGGCTGACATGCTTAGTTACCTTCTCAAACTCCTCCTTGTTTTTAGGTGGAGGAAGCAAGGGAGCGCTGGGGTTCTTTAGCCTCTCCCGGGGCTGTGCATTGAAGGGTAGGCCAGAGGGAGGCGGTGGGAGTGTGTGCTCCATCATGGAAGGAGGGATGTAGATGGGGTGGGGTGGGATGGGCACACCTTTGCCCCATCCTAATTTCATCTCAAAGTTCATTATCATCTTTCCTGTAAGGGGAGTAAAACAATTAATTACTTTATTTATAAAAAAAACTTACATTTAATTATGAAAAGAATGTAATTTATAAAACAGCATTGTACCATTTAGGTTCTTGAGAGCTCGCTCAGCATCCCTCCTGTTCATGAAAGCAACAAAACCACAGTTCCTCTCCCGAGCCCTCTCCTCGTCTGTTCTTGGCCACATGATCTTCACGCTGGCCAGAGGACCATAACGGCCAAACTCTTGACACAGCATCTCCTCATTCATCTAAAATTTAAAAAGATATGCAGGTATGTTATTACTTCATAAATTGGCATTGGCTAATATCTGCACAACACAACCACTTGAAAACAGGACTATAAGCAACACATTTGGCCCACAGCAAAGCAACAAGGGCTGTCAAAATTGGCCAAAAATGATGTTTGAATATAATGCTTAAAAAAGTTCAAAGTATTTTAATATCTTTTTTAGCAAAAATTAAAGTTAACAATTTTTTTTTTTTTCATTTCACACTGTCCTGTTCACAGCAAATCTATGTCAGTTAGTGCTTTAGTGTCTCCCTTCGTGCATATTTGGATCCAAATTTACCTGTGGATTGATGTTTCCGAGATACAAGTTAGTAGTGGATGGGTCTCCAACATCATGGGAACCTGGCGCACAATCATCCAAAACTGCAGAAAAAACAACAAAAAGAAGAATTTCCTTTGGTGTCTGACAGAACAACAAATTTTCTTTGCAAGATGAGGATATTCACGGCCGCTATAATTAAGTCAAAATTACCACTGGACGGACGGTTTCTTCTTGAAGAACCATCCGCTAAAAGAAGCAGAAACGCAGTATAAATTTTGTTTCAGGGCAAAAGTAGACAGGGGTGGGGAGTGGGTGAGTGGAGGAAGGCTTGCAGGACAGCGCCATTTCAGGAAAAGTTAGTACATGAAACACAGTCATGAAGCTTTAAGACACTTACATGAGCGTCTTCCGTCTGTGCCCGAGAGAGGTTCGAAACGACTAACACGTCCTTTCAGCTTGTGTCTTTCATCCCTTTCCTCCTGTATTCTGCAGGAAACAGCATGAAGAACAATTACGTACAACCTATGTTCAAACTACACAAACATACTTTGGAACCGCACCATTCCCCACCGTAAAATGTCTAAAAGGTTAATGTACTAGAACTTACTGTTTAAGTTCTTCTTTGAAGAGCTCCAAGTTGCTCTTCTTCTTTTCCTTTTCAGTAATTTTCTTCACAGGCTGAAATACACATGTGGAAATAATATCATTAACTACAGCAGTTACAAGAGAGGCTACTTGTTGACTGTGATAGTACTTACAGTTCTTTTGTCTATCGGCAAAAACTGAGGCGGGGTATCCAAAGGTAAGAAGCTTTTTGTTTGGTTCTCAAAACGTGACTTGGGCTTGTACAACTTTCCTTTCTTCTCATCGGCAGCTGCCTCCTCTGAAAGATTAAAATAGTGTGTTTGTTCTGGTTTCCAATACAGTTGCATTAAAATTGCACTTTTTAAGTCATGGATGGAGGACATTGAGAACTGTGATTGTGCCCAAAATTATTATGAGATTTAATTGGGAAACACTTCATTGAGATGAAAGAAACATTTTACCTTTTGATGCATTTGCAATACCACCACGGACAAAAGCCTTGACTTTGCCCTCCCTCCTCCTTCAAAAGCCGCAAGAAACTCCTCATAAATCTCTGCTGCTGCCCGCTCATCCTCCTGAACACAGAAACCGGTGTTAAAGTAAATAAACACACGTAGCAACTTACAGAGAAGCATCGTTGTACAATGTTATAGACAATATTCTCTCAAAAAGGAAGCCAATACTTACTTTCTTCTTTATTTCATCTTGTTCCTTCTTGCTTAGGGTCCTCTTTCCCACTGCCATTTTGCCAATGCTGAAGGACTTCAATTTGCTCTCAAGCAACGCCTGTGGATGTAAACAAACAACTTATTTCATAGTCCCTCAACAGATCTTTACATTTCGGTGCATAGGACACATATACAGTCCATCACACAGATCATCATCGGTCCAAATAGTCTTCATTAACACTCAGATGATTGAGAAAATGTGACAGATATCCTGACAGGTAGGTGACGCGGGATCCATTACCGCAACAGCATGCAGCTCAAAATACACTGAAGTTATCTTGTGTGCACTTGCAGGTTGCAAACAACATCCCAAAGCTTTGATGGATATGCTGAACGCTGCAAAAACGTGTTTGCATCCTGACATCAGTATGTAAACACAACTGAGTGAATGATCCAGAGGCCTTAAGCTGCTGCAGCGCCGCCGACTGCAACAAGGACCTAGCTAAAGGCGCAAATGTTGCTAGGCCCGAGTTGCAATACATTACATTTAACAACTACTTCTGAATTCATGCATCAACTTAATTGTTCTAATTCTTCGCTTCATCACTACTTGTAAGCTGTGCAAACACTATTTCTTTCTGGGTCAACTGGCCCGGGCTAGTCCGTCTTGTGAGGCGTCAGCTAGCTACATCGCTTAGCTTAGCTGCATTAGCCACTGTGGCTAGCTTTAGCACGCTGCTAGTTAGCTAGCTACCACCGTTGCGCACACTCGTGACTCCTGTCTCTTGCGTGCTTTTAAAAGGTAGACGGTCGAGGTTGTTCAGTCAAACTGTGATTTAAATCGTTTCATTACAACAAGAAAGTCCTGGCCAATGCAAGTGCAAACGGTAATAATTCACCTTAGCGCTAGCTTTTTGAGAGCCACCAGGCGTTCGGTCCGCCATCTTTTGTGTGACTGACAAACAATCGATCGGCGATAACAGGATGGAGCGGCAAACGTGAAGCTCCAGGCAGCACAGTCGATCACCGAATCAGTGATGGATGAACTTATTACAGTCACTCTTTAGCGGTCATATTTACATGAACAAAAACAACCCAACAAAATTGCAATGTTGTTTTTTTTTTTAAACAACGTGATCTCATTTTACATGACCAATAAAAACATTTAAAAAAAAATTATGTGGTAAACAAACAAATGCTCAACAAACCAGAATATGTTTTATATTTTAGATTCTTCAAAGTAGTTGAATGAGAAGGTGTGTCCAAACTTTTGACTGGTTCTGTACATGAACAAAAAAACCCAACAAAATTGCCATGTTGTTTTTTTAAACAACGTGATCTAATTTTACATGACCAATTAAACATTTAAAATATATATATATACAGTACCAGTCAAAAGTTTGGACACACCTTCTCATTCAATGGTTTTTCTTTATTTTTATTTTTATATTTTTCTACATTGTAGATTAATATTGAAGACATCCAAACTATGAAGGAACACATATGGAATTATGTGGTAAACAAACAAATGACTGGTACTGTACATGAACAAAAAAAAAAAATTTAAACAACGTGATCTCATTTGACATGACCAATTAAACATTTTTTTTTTTACAGTTGTTTTATTATTATATAATATTTGTAGCTTCGCATAGACATAGGTACATGATGCAAGATCCTAATCTGTGTAGTAATGTAATTGATGTAGCATAAATAACAGTACATTTGAGCCACACAGTTTACTGGATCTTTTCATATTACACCGGCTGATTTGAGCTATATAAAATATGTGCCAAGTAGCCGCTTGTACCATGTTTAGTCCAGCAGGTTGTGCTCTCCTCTCTGTCTCTATCTAGAAGTATCTCTGTTACCGGTGAATATTATTGTGACAACCAAGATCATCTTTTAACATGTGTTTTAATCATGCTTCAAGCTGCTATCAAATGTGCATTCCTGTTTAAAAGCAGCTGCCACAGTTTCCCCTCCATCACATCTGTTTGTATACTGTATGTTTGGCTCATTGCAGGCAGATGTGATGCTGTGTGAAGTCACTGCCACATGTGAGTAGAATATGATGCATATTAGTCATGTATGACTGCGGGAGAGTCAAGTTTATTCATGCCACCTCCTGCAAGGTTTTCCAGGCCAGGTGGAGAAGGAAACTAATGCGAGACCTCCAACCCTCCCAGTGCTTCTGTATTTTTTTTTTTTTCTTTTTTTTTTTTTTTTTTTTTTTTTTTTGCTAAAAGCAGCAGCCTGTGCTCCGTCCCTCCATACACGCAGAACAAACGCTATATTCATCTGCTCCGGCTTGCAGTTACTGAAACTCCCAGCAGGAACTCCTGGGTAGCCCACTTTACACCACCGTTTGAGCAGCCGAACACAATGCCACTCATGTCCCAGGGCGAAAACAGCAGAAGAGCCTGCTCCGTTAACCCAACTATGTGGAGAACATGCAGTCTTTTTTGCGCATGGAGTCTGCTGTTCTTCACAGAGGTTTGCGCGCAGTCCCAGCGGAGGTACACCTTTTATTTTATTTTATTTTATTTTATTTTATTTTATTTTATTTTATTTTATTTTATTTATTTATTTATTCTTAAATCGATTTGAAAGCTTAATGAGTGAGCAAGGTGTCAAGGATTGCGTGTGGACTGTGGACTGTGGAGAAGCAGCGTCAGTGGACCGGAGTTTATTTAAAGGAATTTCTTCTGCAGTCCGGAGCGCCTCCGGTCAGGACATATGGCGCATTGAATTAAGTCTGTGTTCACCCAACCGCAGGCTGTCGTTAACGTCTAAACTTGTTTATTGCTTTAACACATCATTAACATTTGATATTTTGAAAACAGAAAACATTCTCTCCCCCATCTAGACCAACCTTCACCTGCGGAGGAAACATTACAGGGGACTCTGGAGTAATCGGGAGCCAGGGGTACCCCGGAGTTTACCCTCCAAATACCAAATGTGTGTGGAGAATCACAGTAAGTCACATTTCATATTCATATTTAGCTTTCATAGACTAGAATAAAAAAAATGATATCTAAATTGTGATTGAAAACATACCAAACAGCTGCACAATATAATAGTATGATTCTCTTACCCCAAACTCCCAATTTCCTTCTAAAAATACTCAACCACAGCCGGCTTAAGGCGGTTTTGGCTGACTGGCTCACATTACTGTAGATTTAAAACAGTCAAGGTGTTGGCTGGACCAAGATGCATTTTGCCTTTACATAAGTCAGACCTACTGTCAAAAATATGCTGTTAGTATCTGCAATCACACTACATTACATTACATTACAGTCATTTAGCAGACGCTTTTATCCAAAGCGACTTACAAGAAGTGTAGTCAACATAGGTATTCAAGAGAACTACTAGTCACCAGAAGTCATAAGTGCATCTCCTTTCTTAAACAAGCATCTTAAAGCATAAACCAGAGCAAAAGTATAGTGCAGAGGCAAATTACTACGAAAACAATAATTGCAACAGACTAATACGAATATAATAAGTGCTACAAACTACTACGAATAGGATAAGTGCAGTAAACGAATACGAATTCAATAAGTGCAGCGAACTGATACGAATACAGTGAGTGCAACAACTAATACGAATGCAATAAGTGCTACGAGGAAGGCTCAGGCTCAATCACATGTGGAGATCATAGTTTTACACCATTGAAGTAACGAGCCAACATTCTACTGCTCTCAGTAATGTTGATATGTGTGTAACCCTTAATGCCCTCTGTAAATTCCCACCCAGGTCCCTGAGGGAAAGGTGGTGGTCCTGTCATTCCGCTTTATTGACCTGGAGAGCGACAACCTGTGCCGCTATGACTATGTGGATGTTTACAGTGGCCATGTCAGTGGGCAGAGGCTTGGTCGCTTCTGTGGGACGTTCAAGCCAGGAGCACTGGTTTCCACGGGCAACAAGATGCTCCTACAGATGGTATCTGATGCCAACACGGCTGGTAGTGGCTTCCTGGCTGTTTTCACTGCTGCCCACCCACATGAAAGAGGTAGGCAAACACGGGAAGAAGAAGCTTAGAGAATAGTTTTGGCATGCTGGCTATTATGTTGCTGTCCTACACATAGGTGCCAAGGTGTAGAGAATATCTTGCTGCTACCCAAGCATGTAATGGCCTACAGAGACACGTGGGACTCTGTCTCAGCCATGACTTCACCCCATAAAGGAATCTGATACTGGTCTAGGATTGTGCCTGTGTTGGTATAGGGTCAGTCTCTAAAAAGAAAATTAACAAGGCTGTATAACAAGAAAAGCTTCAGTGAGGTCATTGCATGGTAGCACTATACCCAGACCAACAGACAGATAGACGGAGAAAAAATGTACCTCCTTAAGCAGAATTTAGTCTCAAGGCATGCCGACACACACGTAAACAAAAGGAAGTGAAGGTTGTCTTCTGATCAGCGAAAAACAGTGAACCTTGTGGGTTTCAGTTTTCAGAAACAATGCTATGGGTTTAAGGTTCAAAAAGGGAGGAATATCTTGTCAACTTTTCGTAGTATGATGTGGAATTTCTCACTGACATTTTTTGGAGCACTTCAGTAGAAGGCACAGATCAGTAGTATCACTTAGAGTTGAATGAGCCTCTTCCTCTCTGCAGGGTTGCGTAGTCACTTTGTCGGGATTTGGAATTTTAATGGCTGGTTCTCTGAAACCAAGGAGCTGACAGCTGTCTATTAACCAGCCTGTCTGTCTCTACACTACGGATGGTAGTAGATACCATAGACTGTTGCCATACTGTCTTTAAGCGTTGTCAAAACTGTACAGCACAACATTTGTTAAGTGTCTATTTTTGTCTCTGTGCTAACTTGTACTTCTTTATGTTGGAAAGGAAACATCAATCTAAGTGTATGTTACAAAGGAAACATGTCTTCAAGAGGTTTAGTCTGAAGAACTTGTGTTATTATTAAACTGATGTTTCTCAGATGCTTCACGACGTTGGAAGGATACTGTCTTTTTTAAACTGTCCTCTGCACAGGACTAATGACTGACTTACTCTTTAGGGTGCACATAATTACAAAGAAGGCAATGATAGCTGCTATTACAGTAGTGGTTCATTACAGGATTATATAATGTGCATGCCGGTCCTGGTTAATAATGATGCTAGAATCTCGATCATTCCCCTCAAGGAGCAGGAATGCTATTTTGCAGATTATTCCTGGTGACTATCCAAGATTAATATATGTCATCACTCCACAGGGGACCAGTACTGTGGAGGCAGATTGGACAAGCCTGCTGGGACTTTCAAAACTCCCAACTGGCCTGAGAAGGACTATCCAGCTGGTGTCACCTGCTCCTGGCACATAGTGGCACCAAAGAACCAGGTAAGAGTGTTTAATTAATTCATAAAAGGCGATGTTGTGTGCAAAGTTCTTAAAGAAATACAGATGCAAATGGACCTATTAAACAGCTTAAGTATTAATAGAGAAAGAAAGACACTAATTATTCAGTTTGTCAACAGTAGATCACTGATGCTCCATGCTAAAACTTTTAAATTTAACTGCACTACATAAGGCCAACATTGTGTCATGCTAAATCGTGGAGCATTCCTTAAAGACAGTTCAATGTGCAATGGATGTGGAACAAGACTACATCATCCCACAAATGATAGGGTAACCTTTAGTCTAACAGCCTACCTTGATAGCCCTATTTTAGATTTAGATTTTGGTGCATGAAATAATATTTTCCATGTGGTTTGTCTCCTGCTGCAGATTATTGAAGTCAAGTTTGAGAAGTTTGATGTGGAAAGAGATAACTACTGCCGCTATGATCACGTCTCCATTTTCAACGGCGCAGAAATCAACGATGCCAAGAGGATTGGCAAATATTGTGGAGACAGCCCCCCAGAGTAGGCGTTTCTGATTTTACTTTCACTAAAACATCCATCATATGAATTCCTCTCAATTTACACTCAGTCTGCTTGTTTGTGTTTCTTTGCAGTCCAGTGTTTTCAGATGGGAACCAGCTCCTCATCCAGTTCCTGTCAGATCTCAGTCTAACCGCAGACGGCTTCATTGGACACTACAAGTTCAGACCAAAGAAATTCCCCTCCACTACGATACCACCCACCACTACCACACAGCCAGTCACCACCAGGCCCATACGTAGGTAGCAGCTTTTATCCAATATAAACCTGTAGAGGTCTTCTAACATCTGTCTTTGTTGATGTAGCTATGATACATGCTGGCTTTGCACTATTGGATTCTCTTTCTAACATGTGGGATTTATTTTTCACTTTAAATTTAAGGGGATATTTGCAATCTGCTTCTGATAGCAGATCTGGGCAAGAAAAGAAGAAGTGAAGTGTACTGCTAGAGTCCGTTTAACATGGCGTACGGTGTCAGAATCAGAGCTGGTTTACAGTACATGTGGATAAATAGTTAGCATAGTTACGATTACTCTTTTTAAATAAATGGGTTAAAGTGGTCTGTTAAACAAAAATGGTCAAGCTAATCTATGGATCTTCACAATTTGACATGCAGTTGTGATGCATGATTCTACTCTGTGCAAAGACTGAATAGAAAATATAATAGTGGAGACTACAGGTCCTATAAAAATGTCTTTTGCTCACTTTTCTCTATGCACATTGCACAGGTTCATATATAATGTGGGCATGTGACCGCAACCAGAATCAACAAGTCAAGCCAGGTTATTCTAGCTCCTCTCCCTGCCGTGATGTCATTATTATGCTTTCTGGTTGTTTTATCATTCCTGACTTTTTCTTCTCCAGTAAGAATATTTAGACAGTCACCTTGTATTTTCTTGGTTCTTTCCTTTATGGACTATGTATTGTATCTCTAACTCTAAAAACAGATGTTCGCCTCCAATTATCTCGCTATTTTACACACTGCACATTGTCTGTGAGGCAGACAGCCGGCCATTTGGAGAGACTCTTATGTTACTGAGAGCAATCTCCAAACCACAGCAGAAACAGATGCAACCATAACTTTCACGCTTGCATCACTGGCAGAGATTGAATTATCTTGTGTCTGTGTGTCTCTGCAGCTCTGAAGTACTCTGTAGCCCTCTGCCAGCAGAAATGCAAAAGACGAGGAACACTTGAGAGCAATTACTGCTCCAGCAATTTTGGTAAGAACATCAATACTTATTGCAATTTATTTGAACCACATAAGCTACAGTCACTGATATGTCCCAGATCTGTTAATGTTTTTAATGCACATATTTATTGTTACTGTACATACATTCAAAGTAAGAAACCTTAACAGTACACATTCTTTAAATATTTATTAAAGCATCG
Organism: Anoplopoma fimbria; assembly: GCF_027596085.1. Taxonomy (NCBI): domain Eukaryota; kingdom Metazoa; phylum Chordata; class Actinopteri; order Perciformes; family Anoplopomatidae; genus Anoplopoma; species Anoplopoma fimbria. Next base: position 8,463,531 of record NC_072469.1, read on the forward strand.
GGAGCCAAATCTCCCAAAACAAGCAGTTTACAGTCCTGATCATGTCACTATCTTTGCTCCTCTGATTTCTCACTGCACATGTCAAAGACTACCTTGATAGCCTGTCAGGAAGTGAAGGAGTGGATACAGTAGGACACAGTTACCTCCAGTGTAAACACACACACACACACACACACACACACACACACACACACACACACACACACACACACACACACACACACACACACACACACACACACACACACACACACACACACACACACTCAGCCTCTGCCTGTGGGTAAACTGTTGATAAATGAGCGTGTTGATTCAGGCTCGACCTCCGTTTGCCAATCCCCTGCTCTCTGATGTTTTCCTCTTTGAGTTGTTTACCACATGTGTTAGGTTGGCATTTCAAAGAGTTCACTTGAAATTGCATCAGGAACTCAGGAAATGCAAGCGGCGTGGTGGTGCATGTGGAAAAAGTCGCCCGTGTGATGTGGCCGTGGAGTCAACACACAATATGTTACATCACATTTAAATGAAGTGGCGAGACGGAGGACTGAAAATAGTTTCTCTCATCATCCTTAAAGCCATAACTGGTTGGTTTAATCAAATAATGTGATTTGAGCACTTTGAAATGTTAAAAGCAGTTCCCTGGTTTATATAACAATATCATCAGACACATTATTGAAACAGGCAGTCCTCTGGCTATTCTCCTCTGTGTCAGGAAATTAAACTGGAGTGAAGTCCAGACATATTGGTACCATCAATGAGAAGAATCCTGTTCATACTGAATCAAATGTGATTCCCTCTCACTCCACTGCCTCCACTGTCACTGCTAAATATCAGGTCCATACAACAAAACAGTGTTTTTTGTTCTTCTGAAGACCAGGACAGACTAAACAGTAAATGACTCACACATTTGTGAGCACAACCGAATAAAAAAGAAAAAGAGCTGTGATATACAGTAGGTAGCAAATGTGTATTCAGACAAATTAACCTATAAGGTGTTTTCTTATGGAGTTCAACATTTTTAATAAATTTTCTTTACATCAGCTCCACTGACTCAAAACTTTCTAGCTGTCTGCTGGACAATTATAATATCACACATTTAACTTGGCCTTGTCACAGACAGGGCCATATCCTGGAAACGCTTAGCTTTAAACGTCTTAACATTACAGTAAATTATATCCTTGATGTGTTTTTTGAGTTTTTGGGAAGTAGCTATTAGCTCATGGATGAATGAAGGAGACATTAAAAGGTCGGATTGTTGAAAGCCTGCAAGGAGACGATGAGAGGCCATGCTGTTAATTAACCATGACATCTTCATACACAGGCTGCACTTCACAGACAAGAACTAGCAGTAGCAGTATGCACACATTATTCACATTTATCTTAGATTATTTATGACGCCAATAAAAGAGCAGATTCCCTTCACCACAGCTATGTCTATTTTTAAATTTCCCTCTGTAAATTCCAGGCTCCCCTTTCTCTGATGTTGAAACATTTGCTGTGTTCTTCGCATTACACACAAAAGCTTTACAGCTCTAAATTCCATGGCCATTCAATGACTTTTTCTTTAGAGCAGGGCTGAAATCTCTAGATCCATGCCTAGGCCTTTTCCTTGTTTATGAGGAAATGTGTCAAGTTTTGTGTTCATGAAAGGAACACATTTTCTCTATAAGGGATATAGTATTTTAGTGGATTTTCACGTATAAGTTCATTTGTTATGACCTGTGTGTATGTGTGTGTCTTTGACAGTAATAACCGGGACAGTCATCACTGCTGTGATGAGAGAAGGAAGTATGTACGCCACGGTCTCTATCATCAACGTGTATAAAGAAGGCAATCTGGCCATCCAGCAGGCAGGAAAGACCATGAGCACCAAGATCGTTATCCTGTGCAAGAAGTGTCCTTTTATCAGGAGAGGTAAGTTCACAAAGTGCTGGTGAAATCAAATTGCCAATAAAAAGCGTATCCATATCCAAATGATAATAATCAATATAAAGTTCTTGGCTGACTGTTCTGAATAACATATGGCTCTGAGTTTGCCTCCTTTGCTGTGCCGTCACGCTCAGTTGGTAGAGCTTGCCCCAAAGTGTGAGGTGAGCGGCAAAACTCACTGTCCAAACAGTCGCAACGTTAAATATGTTTATATGTGTGCATATAAACATACGGTATACAGACCTGCCGAGTGGAGATTTTGATATTTGGCCTCCCTGAATGTCTCTGCCGTTCCGCCACTGCATTCAGGTGTTTTGTGTGTGACCTCACTAGGCTTGAACTACGTCTTCATGGGCCAGACGGACGAGGACGGCCGGGGTAAAATCGCCCCTCAGCACTTTGTCATGGCGTTTAAGACAAAGAACCAGAAAGGACTCAATGTTCTGAAAAACAAGCGGTGCTGAGTTCCAGTAGCGCTGAGGATTTCCACTATACAGGTTTGCCTGAGGCTCAGCTGTGGATGGAAACAATTATCTCAAACTCAACAACACAAACACAGTCCAACAACAAAACTGAATAACATAAAATCTACATTATTCATTCAATTAATTCATTTTTGCCGCAGATCACATGTTTTTAGAATAAAAAGAAGACGAGACCAGTCGGTTAGTCTGTTTTACAACCTCAGACTAATCAGCAAGAAAATTAGTTGTTTCCAACGCTGTTCCACAGCCCATTCTCACTCTGCACAGTCACATTCCTGTCATGCCCCTAGCAGGGATTTAAATTGTAGCCAGTTGCAGGAGCCCGAAATATCGAGTATAGCTATTCACAAAGATGTGCTTCATAAAACATTAATCAGATTGTTTAAAACTTCCAGTGTCCACATCTGTTTTGTTCCACATTTTACTTTTCAGTCATTTCACTTTTAGGCTGTGGAGTGCAATGTGAATAAATCGTGGGGTTTATTATTTAGTATGCATTAAACAAATATAGTCTTACATTTCCAAAGGCTAAATTCATAAGGGATTTGTCACAGCTGACTGTTGTATTTTTAATGACAGCGTCAACAGTCTGGAGTTTTAGTGATGATAAAAAGTGCAATATTTAATATGTATGTGATTCTTTTTGAAAGATTATATGCTGGTTTTATGAGGAACTTCCTATCTAAAGCTCTTTTTCTTTAGTTTGTTTACAGATGCAAAGCAACGCTTTGAGCATTCATCTTTTACTTGTTTTTTAAAGGCAGAGTTATGAAATTAATAATATTTTCATATGAAAAAGTCTGTGAATATTATTTATATTTTATTGTTTTCATCTTCCCAAATAAAACTCCTTTAACATATTCCTTGTGTTTATCTGTTTTTTTAACAAGAACTTTCAGCTGGAAACCGAATAATGCCAAATAGTATGTGGATTGGTCTGTTGAGAGAGGTCAAGGGACATGAGAATGGATCAGGTCTGTGTAATGTGACTCTCACGCGGGCTGGACCTCTGGGCAGTTGGCTTAACAGTTGACAGAATTCATGGCTTTCTCAACTGAGTGGCCAAGGGTCAGATTTCAAGGAGAGAAATCAAAAAGAAACAAAGAGCAGACTTGGAATTCAGCAAAATCAGTTCTTTATGCCATTAAATTAATGTTCCATAAATTGTGTCATAGTTTTTTCTGTTGAAAACAATGGCTTTCATTAATTACAAAAGGTTGAATAGCTGATTAATAACATACAGAGCCTAAGTCGGGAGGCTTTGGTGGATAATATATATATATATATATTTCTAGTTAAGGTCCAGGTTTAAAAGTCACCTCTGTGACTCAAAAGAGCAGAGTTTTTGCACATGCTCGGGTCACACAGCATCCCAGAAAAATGAGAAGCAGAGGTTTTGTCAAGAGGAGAGGGGAAAGGGGAAGTTATATCAAGTCTTTTTTTTTTTTAGCTCCTTGGGTAGAACATGGCATATTTGGAGGTCCGGAATCCCAGCAGGTCCCTCATCTCGTTGCGAAACTTTGAGAGGTCTTGGCGCAGGTCGTTCAGATTCTCCACCGTGGCCTGGTCTGTGCTCTGCATCTTCTGCCGCGTGGAGGTCAAGTAGCGATGAACCAGACAACACATGATCTTTTGATAGTTCTCATCACGCTTCTGCTTCAGGTTCTTCCACTCCTGTGTGGAAAAGACAATAAAGGAATTTATAAAATTGACAGGATATTGTACAAAGCACAAATGGACATTTGCTCGAGATTTCATGCAGAAAATATTCAAAATCGAACAAAGATGCACTGGCAGCCATCTTCCCATTACAAGTTGAGGTTATGAACTTGTGATCTGTATGAAACATTTTTTCTTACCTTGAGGCTATTCTGTCTCTTCACCTTGCCCTTTGAGGTGTGCGAACAGATCCACTTGCTCATGCTGGTCACCAGGTAGCAGACCGTCTTTGGGGAGGGGAGGATATTGAATGGTGGAGGCATGGTGCACTTGTCATCAAAGTAGCTAAGCCACAGTTTGGCCCGAGCAAACTTCCACTCCTTATCCTCGTGATTCTGCGAAAGTCAAAAACCCAGCGAGAACATTGAGAACACAGAAATGTAAGAATAATCTTTCACACACTGTTCTCCATTTAGAGAGGAATCTTTAAAATGAAACAAAGCTAATTTTTTAGGAAATCCTTGAGGGCAAAGATTTTTGTCCGGCCAATGATGTTTTACTTAGCAATCTCAGAATCTGTTATTCAACGGAAAAAGGAAATGTGCAGCAGCATCGCGATTCCAAAGTGAAAAATATTAAACATCTGTGCAACATTTCATTGTGATTTAGAGAAAAATCGAATTTTAACAGAAAATGAAAACAGTCTCAACTTTTGGTTCCATGTTGAACTCAAATTACCCTTGACAGCACTGAGAAACAAAGGCATTGTGTATCAAGAGTTGTTTTCACTTACAGCAATTTGTCTGAAGCTTTTGTGGAGCATGGCCACCAGCAGCTTGGTCAGCACAATAACCACCACAATGTTGTAGGTGCCTATGATCATGGCACCCACAAAAGAGCGCAGCTCCTCTGTGTAGCTGATGCGGGTGACGAAGAGCGCAACGTGTGCCAGGGAGAAGATGTACCAGAACAGGGCATAGCAGGTCCCCATAAACCTGTGAAACAGAAGAAGCAGGTAGTTGTCAGCGAGCATTTAGGAAATATTTCTGACAAATGCATTTCTCAAAATAACCCTAAAAATCGACATGTAATTTTACAGTTGATTTATGAGTCAGAATAGCTGTATCCGCTGTCTTTATACAGCCCCATAGTCTCTAACATCTCTAAAGAAGCATTCTGCACATTGATAATTGTTTTCATCGCAGTATAAAATGGCAGACTGAGGTTGGGGCCATACGTGTGGAATGCATCGTTGCTCTGTTGCTGGCAGAATATGCCCTCGCAGTCCTTCGTTGGATTCTTGTCTGGGTCTTGCTGGTCCTTTCCATAAAGCTGGGTGAGTCCAATGGTGAAGGAGAATAACACCAACAGGAAGAGGCCCAAAAACTTTCCAAACTCCTGCAGCATCTGACCCATGGAGATCTGAGGATACATGAATATTTGTCTTGTTAATCCAGTGATGCTTGATCTGATGTAATCAAGAAGACATAATTCATCTTTTTAGAGTTGGTTTTCTGCCAGCAATCACCTGTGAGTCATGCATTTGGGTGTCTGAGTCATGTGCTCTGCAGGGTTGATGTAATTAGATTTGATGAAGTAGATTTTCTTGGTACTGTTATCAAGTAGCTTCTGTGTACATTTTTAAAAATTGGCATTAGAAAAACTCCAGAAACAAGCTAACTGAGCGTTTTCCAGCCGGCATTTTGACTTGAAGCAGGAAAAGCACAGTTAAAACAAATAACATTCATGATTGAAATATTAAAGATAACATTTTATTTAAGTGTCCCAGTAAGCTGTGCTACAAAAGTATCAGGGAGAACCTAAATGGAAGCCAGCATTATTTGTTACACCTGTGCCTATCCTGAAATGACAAGTCAGAATTTCTGCTGTCTGTTTAAAAACTTTGGCCAGTAGCTTTATATGTCTACTTGATTATGGTGTTTTGCAACATATTATGGCAGCTGTAGTGCTCTCACCAGACATGAGGGAAGACATACAAACATGGGAGAAGCCAATAAGAGGGCTCAAAGACAGAGAACGTCTTCTCAGACCATTGGAAACTAACTATTTATGGCCCTGAGTGGCTTATCTGTTTACTAGGACCAAGTGATGCTCAAACAAGGTCAGAACATGCTCGCCCTTGCAAAACACAAACACATAGAGTGTCCAATGTGAGGGATGACCACTCTCACTGCACCTCAAGGTGAATGGCGATGGGAGTGTTTGCACTGAAACCCAGGCAGCTTGTTTGGGGAGAAGTGCTAGTATATTGGGGTGATTCATTTTCTTGTCATGTCTAAATCCCCCCAGTGTATTCCTGTGCCACTTTGTACACATCTGATTCAGGAGCTGAGGGTGTTCCCTGCTTGCCCAGCCTAACAGGTAGCTTAACTTAGTTATCGTACAAACAGAGCAAGAATGCAGCAGGTCAGGAGCTCCTAACCTCGACTGGATGGAGGTCTAATGCATTTAAGGTAACTCAAATGCAACTATGTACACACAAACAAAGAATTTCTACTTGCTCATATTAATTTCCCACCAAAGCATACAGTACAGTACAGTTGGCTGTTTGTATAAAATAATTGGTGTACTTTAGCATATTATTATAACAATAAATGATACAAAGTTTGCAACAATGGATGTAAAAGAACACTGAACTTCCATCAACAAACAGTAAATTGCTATTTAAGTTTGCTTTCATTTATATTATTTAATTACACTTTAATGTATCTGTTAAACACTTATTAACATTTGTTGCTAACATTTGTTGTTGTTTGATTGTTATATAAATAAATGAACTTGACTTCCAATTAGAAAAATGTTCGTCCAAAAGTCTTGTTTTGATAACTCTTGTTTACCAAGATGTTCCTGGAACTGTCTAAACACTCTTCCAAATTAGTTTTAAATATATTCCAGCTGTGAGTCTCTTTGCTCAATGCTTTGTGGGACAACATCATCCACCAACACCAGTTGGTAAGTATTTTAGTTTTTAACAGTGTGAACACACAACTATAAATACTTGTATTTGGCATGCAACTGGGGCACAACGTGTGTCTTTTCTCTCAAACACATTCATACATGTCTCCTGGCACGCCTGTATCAGTTATGGGGGATTAACACCGTTGGTGAGGTTAAGTCTGGGCCATGAGTGAGCTCCTTGTAAGCACACTGTTGATAGTAGATGACAAACACTCACACTTTCAGTCACTCTTTCCGACCTCAGTAGGGGGCACTACCCGGCAGAAATGTGAGCTGGCCTCTTCAGGAAGAACAAAGTCATACATTACTGCAGTCCACATAGCCCTGCCTTCCTGTCTGTGTGTGCTTGGGTGTGAGTAGGAGCTCTACTGACTGCAAATAATTGCACGCTCACACAACACACAAGTGTGGAAATGTGTGGGCGCATGTGCCTTAGTAGGGAGGTGTGTCTGCCATGTGAGTGCGGCCATGAACACATAGCCACATCTATTTCCAAAGCTAATCATTTTTCCATCCTGCCAAGCCAGCCAGACAGTGATGTCACAGAGTGAGTGATTGAGTTGCAGAGACAGGAGGGAGGAGAGAAGAGAAGAGAAGAGAAAAGAGAGAGAGAGAAGCAGAAAGATGGAAGAGATTGTAGCTGAAAAGTGCTAATTAACTATTTACAGGGTACCCTTGCTGTTTTATAAGTCAAACACAAACAGCACTTGAGTTAATGACAGGAAGGCATCCATACAAATGAACTGAAATCACTGAATACCTGAACACTGCTTTATGTAATGAAGCCACACACAGGGGAAAAATGAAATTCTGCCAGCAAAAGTCAGATGTTGGCTGGCTTTACAATCTTTCTGCCAGCTGTCTGGACGATACACAAAATCATGATGCGATAAAAAGGGACACCTATGGCACTGAGGTTGTTGAAAGGCCTGAGTGGAATTATTTAAACCAGATTTTTGGCTTGTCTAGAAAGTCTAGAAAGATGTTTTTTGACTATCCAAATCGCTCAGCATAAAGAGATGAGACCCATGCAGCTTAGGCTTTAACTGGCAAAGTTTTACGTCTTCTTCTCAGAGGGAGAGTATCACTCTTCCATCAAACCTCCATGTTTGATAAATGACAGATGATGTGTTGTAGTTATATATGGAAGTATTAAACAAGCTGGCAATAGTTCAATGTTGGGTCACAAAGAAGAAAAGGATCAAATACAAGAAGTAGTGAAAACATGACACGCATGTTCACGTATACACACTGATGCACTATTGTACTTCTGTGGTTGTAAACAAACACTGTATTCTAATAACAAACAAACCATCTGACTCGCCAGATGTTTTGTTACACAGAATCATATGAAAAGCCATCATTGGAAACAGTTTGGAACAAGGCAGGCACTTAATAATACATTTAATAATTTGAAGGTGATTGGATGAACCATCTGTCAATCAATCTCTTGTCGAATCAATTTGGGAGAAGAGCAAAAACATCTTCTCCTTTCTGAAAAACCTTCAGAGCCGCTCTTTGAGTATTTCCTGCTATTGCAGCATCTAATCCAACCTCTTCAGGAGCCGCCATTTTTGTTTTTAGAACAGTCACCTCTCTGTTTCTACTCACACACACCTAAACCACGATTGTATCTGCCAGTCCTCACAGGACGCTGATTGGAACCTGCTCTGGGTTGCTGGACACAAACGCATTACTTGAAGCCTGACAAGATGGATTTTCATAAAAATGATTAGAAAGAAAATTAAATTGCTCTTCTCATATTTTAGAGATAAGGCCTATAGTGAATTAGGTTGCGATAGTTTGCCATTTTTAAAAGGGTGGGTCCGCAGGAAAAACTTTTGGGAAAAAAAAACACAAAGCAGATCAGTACAACTGTATTGCGAAACATTTCCATAACCTTTGTGAAAAAAAACAAGTGAAGAGAGGATCATGTATGCAAATTCTGAATGACTGCCAGCTCAGATTGAGGGTTAATCACACTGATCAAATACAGGATTTAAAAAAGTTTACTAAACACTGTTCACTTAGATCTTTTTTTGACAGCCATCTGCCCTTAATCTACGGCATTTATATTGATTGTAATCTAGCTGTTTGTTGATGAAAATGTAAAATCCCCCAAATGTCTACTTGCCAAAAAAAGCAATGTTATCAGGATGATTCATTTTTCAAATTCACTCGACCTAGCACTGAAAAGTTCAGATTTCAACTGCCACTGACTATACAATATGTTATGACTGTACTGTTTCCTTTAAAACCATGCAGACAAAGTAGCAGTTAAGATGTTGGTGGATCAGACTTACCTGTATGTGTCAGATTGTGACAGGAATCATTCTAGGATGCAATGAAAATGTGTTGTGGGTGTATGGAGTCCGCTCCTCAAAAACTAAAGTGCAGTTAGCTTGAGAAATCAATTTTGTGCAAATTAAAGGCTCTCATTCATGTAGATAAAAATGATGATAGCAGTATGGTGATGCATATGGCAACTAAAGCTGCAAAGCTGGATGATGTTGTGCTCTGTTCTTTATGAGCACATTATTACAGCAGAACACATCCATCTACTGCCTCACTTCACTGTGCTTGTATTTAAAGCTCATGATGATGGTTATGATACTGCTGAGCACAGCTGGTGTGATGTTTAGTGTGGGTTTGTCCTCGAGTGTTCACACTTCACTGGGAGAGGAAGAGTGTGGGTGGTGTAAGTGTGTGTGTGTGGGGTGGGGTTAGAGAGAACGATAGAAGGAAAGCAGCATTATAATCTTTGCATATGAATTTGGCCATTTTGTTCACATCCAAAGTGTTTTTGCAAAGTCACGGCTGGATTAATGTTCTCAAAACTCTGCAGGGATCTTCTTGTTGCACGTCTGGCTCCACTGGGAATCAATTTCGATCATGAAAATGTCAAGCCGCTGAGCTCGCTATTACTTTTGTTAGTGTGCGTCACCACTGCTTTCCTACCTGTAGCGGTCCCAGTATGGAGCTGGTGGTGTACATGAAGAAGAGTCGCAGGTAGCTTAGAACGTTGGCAAAGGCAAACAGGCCTTCAGCCACCAAGATGGGATGGAAGGCATCCCAGTTCTTCCTCTCTGTGTCCTTGACATTTTTGAACTGAAGAACAAGAAAAGCAATGTCAGAAACACATACACTTGACAATTAACTTACTTAGCTAAATCAGGTGTGCTTGCTAGCTGTTGATTGGCCTGACACACCTGATTCAGCTATGCCTCCCTGTTTAAACAGAAGCTTCAGGAGAGTGCTATCAAAACTAAAGCGACTATATCTATGAAGTGGTGATACAGTATGCACAATCATGAAAATGTGGAAATAACCTTTTAATATCTAGACTGGAAAACAGTATAAGAGAAGATTGACATTGGTTTTACTTTTTCAGAGTCATTATACACATTCTTTCTTCAGAATGAATAATTCTGACATATATAAAAATGTTTGCAAGTATAGCACTAGTTGAACAATTATTCCCTTTCTTGCTGAGAGTTAGATGAGAGGATGAGTGCCACTCTTGTATCTGTCTGGTAAATTTAAGGCTACAGCCAGCAGATGGTTATCTTAGCTTAGCATAAAGACAGGAGACAAGGGGAAATGGATAGCATAGTCATGTCAGTACATAACTCCCAGTAAAGTCACAACTTGTCCTTTTTAAACTTCAGTTTTTGTACAGATAGAAAAATAGATTAGTGTGTTAGTTGATGAGCTTTAGGCCGTTTTTTTTTACCTTTGGATAGAGCTAGGCTGTTTTTTCCCGCCGTTTTTCTAGTCTTTTATTCTAAGCTAAGCAAACCGCCTGCTAGTTGACGCATTGTTAACTATCTTCATCTAACCATTTAACTCTGGGTAAAAAGCCAAATAAGAAAATCCATATATAGTGACAGGAATTAACTTTCTGAATCCAGTGTATATGCAGTTATCTATCCTCTAAATATAAAGTGTGTGTGTCATGTGTTTGTACCTTGCTATTAGCAACTATCTTGAGGGCAAAGGTGGCTAGGTAAAGGGAATTCATGACGAAGCTCAGCTGGTTCCTAGACTCTTCCAGAAAGTCTTCCAGCCCCTCGTACCACAGACGCTTCACATCCGACCACACCATCCCTACAGGAGAGCAGGAAATTCCCCATCACCACACACATATATACACACGCCCACTGGGGGGAAAAAAGGCCTTTTGCTGTCATCCCCAACATCTTAAAACCGCTTCAACCATAAGTCATCTCACGGTGGGAGCCGGGGGGAAACAGGAATGTATGAGACACTGAACTTAATGTGCTGAAAATGTGTCATCTTGTGAGATTTTAGGAGGTTAGTGGAATGTAACAAAGATGGATGTCTGTGTCTTTCTGTGTCAAAGTGGAATTTCATCAGTTCTAAATCTACATGAAGGGATAATGAAATTCGACTCCAGCTGCCAGTCAAGGCCTACAGTGGTGAGACATTCTCTACGCCTTGATTCATAAATGATTACATTACATTGAACCTGATTGATCTGTTATTGGTTTCCATGGTTTCAAAAGAAAGTATGCAGCAGGGTTTGGCACAGGAATCCCATTTTATTTACTATGGAATGGATGAATTTGAGTTCAGTCAAAGTGCACATGTTCGTCAACAGCGAGAAATGCATTGAGACACACACACACACACACACACACACACACACACACACACACACACACACACACACACACACACACACACACACACACACACACACACACAAGTAGCCCAGCCCACAGACACACTCGTGGTCTCAGCATCTGATTTCCCCATTATCATGAGGGATCTGGCTCGGGGGAAATGCAGGATGGAGAGAGCAGGAGAAAAGATAGCGTGGGAGAAAGGGAGAACAATGGAAAGCAAAACAAACGGGAAGCTGCTGTGTAGCTTGTTACTCTTTGTTACTTTTGTGACGTACTTTAGGAATCTTTGCCCTAAGGCCATCTTGGCCGATGGAAATACCCATCAAACAGTCTAATGACTCAACTGCTGTTCTCACTCCTGCAAAATACAGAATAAATTGCAAATTACCACACAACCATCCTCATAACATTGAATAATAGAAGTCAATTGCTTCTTCAGCCTTTTATAGGTCAGGTGCAGTTATTGGGATGATTTATCAACGCTGCAGGGATAGTGAAACCCAGTCCAATGAGGTGTGGTTGTGCTGATTTGTGTCTGGTGGAGAATGGCAGGATGCAGCAACCATAAGAAGAATATCTCTGCTGAGAAGGCAGGGCCATTAAAGCGATTGAATGATCTTGCTAATGGATTCTTGGCAGAAGAGGAAGGTACTGTAGAGAGGTCCTTCCCCAGAGAGAACAGAGTCAATTTCTAACTGTCACTATCCCGCCTCATCTTATGTTTGTCTTTGTGCAAATACAAATACATGTTTGTATGTATGTGTGCTGAGTTCAGTGATACCAGCACTCAGATAGACCACAGGGGAGATAGAAAAAGCTTTCCTTTCTGTAGAGCTCACTTAGGAACAGAACTGACAGATTTAATCCAGTCAAGCCAGCCTTTCTGTCGTTGAGTATAGAAATGGCTGTTTGTCATGTTCTGCCTGATAAGATTTGGGATATAGGATACTGTACTTAGATCAGACCATAACAGGAATCTCTCATTTTCACTCCACAATGCAACTTTATTCTATTAAATTCTGGTTTGTATGATTGAATTTGTATTCTATTCTTAGTTCTATAGTGTCCATAGAGATGTTAGAGATGAATAATTATTCAGTTATAGCAATCAGCCCTCTAAGTACTGAAATATAGCTTATATTATGATTGCAACATACATGATACCCCTCTATACATACAGTACGTTAGCATGTTAGTTATTGATTGAAAGCCAAGTAAAAAGCTGACCTATGATCCAGAGGATGAGTAGGTAATCTATCATCTCCAACGCAGGGCCCATGGTGTTTTTCTTGCCGTCGTTGTAGACCAGAGAGTACAGGTTTAGCAGCAGCAAGAAGGTGAAGTAGGAGGCGCTGTGGATGATGAACTTGACGAATGGCGTGTGGATGATCTGGCCAACACGGGAGCGTGGCACCAGAAGGTAGCAGACAGAGAGCAGCGGCCAAAGCATGGCCACGCTCAGCACCGTGGCCATCTTTAGACAAGTGTGCTTGCGCCGATAGCTGGCCGTCTCCCCAAACCAGACGGTGTTGAGGAACTGTTGACAGTTGGACTGAGCCACAAACTGTAAAAGGGGGCATCAGGAAAGAAATCAACATGAAGATGTGAAACTGATAGAAATGACAGGTTGTATTAGAAAACATCTTTTCCCTTTCTTGCCGAGAGCTAGGTTAGATGAGAATATTGAAGCCTCTTGCATGTCTTTAGGATGTGTATTAAGCTACGGTTAGCTTAGCTTAGCACAAAACACAACATGAAAAGGGGGAAACAGGAGAATCTGCCTGCCAGCACATTTTTAAGTGAGTCAGCTACCATTGTATTAATGTTCTCCCTTCAATAAGAATCCATCAACAAACCATAAATAAGACTCTAAGTAGTAGTTCTCTGATGTGCAACCTTAAGGCAAACCTTATCAGTGATTTTTCTCCAGCTCTATCCAAAGGTAATGTTATGCCACTAGCTGTGATGTGATATATCGGTCATACTTGTCACACTGAGCCATCCCAGCTGTAAATAATCACTGGGGTTCAAACTTCAAACTTAAGTTTGTCTTTGAGTGCTGTTGCCTGGAGGAAATACTTTATCTTGCCAAACTCATATTTCCAAAAGACAAGCACATGGTGTGCTGGAACAGATGCTACGTCTGACAAATATTACAGTTAATAAGAGGTAATTGATAACAGTCAGTATTTTCTCTCCACTGATCTGTGGACAGTTTTCAAATTAAATGCTCAAGTCACATATAAATCCACATCCTAAGGCCACTTATATAAAAGAGTTGCATGTTACTGACACTGCCAAAAAAGATGAATGTTACAGACTTTGCCTGTCTAACCTCTTTTTGGTTGTACTTGATGGCAAGCTTGAGTCGACTGAGGTTCATTCGCTCCTCAAGCAAACCCCTCTTGTCAACTTGATCCTCATTGGATGTGTGGTTGAGAATCACTTCTAGCTCTCGAGAGTTTCGAGCCTGAGCCAGCAGGTCCTTGGCAAACATCTTACACTGCTTTGCCAGGTCATCATAATCGTTCCTGGAACAGGGAAATTAAGATACAACCGGACCAAATGAAAGATTATAATTGTATCTGTTACATTCTATAAAGAAAGGGGGTTTAGAATATGACTGTGTGCATGCATGTACACATGTCTGAGCGTGTGTGACAAGTTACTAATCTTTATGTGCAAAGAAATGAGATAAACATGGACTGACATGACGGACGGACATGCAGCAGTTGATAGGAATCTTACCTGAACTCCACCTCAACCAGACTGAGCTCCTTGAGGTCTGCACTCAGCTCAAAGGCCCTAAGTATGGGATCTTCCTCAGTGAGCATGATCAAAGAGGGGCTGGCCAGGCAGCGGTAGATGTCCAGGCGGAACCTGATCCAAAAATATCAAGTTGGATAAGGAGGTCAAAATGGTGGCAAAAAGAAAGGGAAGATGAAAATGTGAGGGAAGGAACAGGAAAAACCAGAGGTGTGCAGATGAGGGGAAAAAAGAAAATGTAGAAACAAACAAACAGCCATCTAGCTGTTTAATTTGTACCTGCTTTGACCTCGCTGTTGTCTGTCAGCCAAACTGCAGACTGATTCATTAAGCTTACTGTGTGGGAAGCTACACTGCACTGCAGAGAAGAATCTTATCTCAAAATCTCAACTGCAAGATGGTATCAGAAACAAGAACCACTACATCTCTGATTAAAGCAACTTCCCTTTAAATTACAGTTTGTAGTGATATTATCTTCTGGTGTAAAACCACTACTTATATGACTGGTACTGGGAAATCATATACTGTCTCTCTCTATAGCTAGATAAGAAGAGCTTGACAATAACAGAGAGCATTAGCAGTCCTCTGTAGGAGAAAGAAAGCACTGTAAGTGCTCATTGTGCTGTGAAACAGAAGCATCAACAATAATTCAACGCATATGATAGTAAATCATTTCATTCCAGATGTTTAAAATGACATTCTAAAGCTGGAGCTATGATGAAAACAAGGTGCTGCGATGTTTAACAAAGAACCTGAACTTGACAGACCAATTGATTCACTGCTGCTGTTGAGCCCCTACATACCAGAGAAAGGCCAAAACGATTGCATAAAACGAAACAGGCATTGTCTAAAAGACAAAAGTGATGTGGACAATATGAAGTTACAGTAACACAGTGCAAAACCAGTTTTCTGGTTTAAATCAATGGAAGTTTAATGCAGCCATCTGGGAGAAGCAACCACCATTTACCACCTTTTACATTTTCTTTCTTCTAGGTCACTGTTTGCCTGTACCTGGAGTGTCGTAAGCTGTCCTTTTTGTTTTTAGCGTTGCAGAGCGTGCACTCGCAGCCTACAGCATGGGGCCGTGGAAGCGAGATGTCCTGTTTCAGCAGCATGGTCAGGATCTCATAGTTGTTCCTGTGGGCTGCCAGGATGACTGGAGCCACGTCCATGGTGGTGGAATACTCTGGGTTCTGAATCCGCTGCATCAGTTTCTGAAAAAGATGAGAAATATATGGATTAAATCTGTAATGCTGTGCAGAAATGATACGAAAAGATAAATTATAACAGCTTGTTCTTTGCATCTGTGCAAGTGTTCTGAAGTGTATAGGCTGTAATAAGAAGAGACTAACTGCAATGGAGGGCTTGGAGGATCGCCTCGGCCTATGGTTGAGGAGGATGTCCACGGCTCCCACCACCTCAGAGTCTATGGCCACCAACAAGGCGTCGGTCGCCTACACAGAAACAAACAGGTAGCAGGTTAATTGCCAAAACAATTTATACAAGAAAAATATTCAAAAAGTCTTGACCATGCAGTGTTTTGTTCTGAGTGTGTGTTGCTACCTGGCAGCCATGTTCCAGGAGAAGCTGCAGGATGTCTAGATTCTCATTTTCGATGGTGATGGTGACAGCATCCCGGCCCAGTACGTCCACACAGTTCAGGTTGAGCTCGCCGTGTCTGTTCTCCTCCAGCAGTTTCTTCACCATGTAGTAGTCGCCTGAGAAAATAAATCAAAGACAAATAGCATGAAGGGAATCCACTTTAGAGAATTATTGCAGTGTCCGATCTATAAAAGCAGTGAAGTATTATCTGCGGTTTGAGCCAAACACACACAGCTTCAACACTCTTGCAGGCTAGGCTCCAGCAGTTCTCGTAACCTGAGTCATGTATAACAATAACATCTCCCTCAAAGGACACTTTCTGTTGCTGAGCCATGTTATAAAATACTTTATATGGTCACACTGGCAGTTGCTGGCCTGCACACCTAAAACAACCGCTGACTGTACAGTGTTCTTAACGTATCAATGAAACATTCTCCTCCCATCTGATGAGATGAGAATGATCTTGCCTCTCTGCTATTTTACGCCTGTGCCGTCTGCATCTTGTGTAGTTTTCCATCAGTCCGTGTGCATTAACTTTCCTTCTAGGAGATGTGAAAAGTCAGCAGACCAGGGAGAGAAACTTTCAGAAGAGCAGACGTTCAGCTAATTATATCTTAACCCCCCCGTGGGCACATTTCCTACAGTGGCCAACATGTAGGCAGCTGTGAGAGGTATTCACTTGAAATAACGTGTTATGACTGTTCAGTTTGCTGCTCGCTGCAATGGCCCTGCTGGAAATCTGTCAAGTTGTTAGTCATGGTGTATTTTACCTACATTGCATTTCGACCAGCTGATTGCACGCATAATGCTCAAGTAATATCTTAAGTAATTATCATTATCATAATAAAGTATTATGCGATTACAGCATGAGCATCACATGAGCTTTTTTTCTGTCATCTTAAAACACACCATATGAGCATCAAAAACAATGAATATGGGATTGTGTGTACTTTGGAGGAAACAAACAAACAAACAAAAAAAAGAAATAATAACAAACCTTTCTCGCATGCCAGCAAGAAGAGCTTCTCGTCCAGAGTAGTTTCCTCTTTCACCTCTCTCACATCTTTCAAGGCCAGAAATTTATCCGGAGAGGAAGCGTCCGTGCCCTGGTACAGAGCTGCCATTACGACGGAGAGCGAGTACGGCCAAACACTGATGTGCATCCCACTAGAAACCAGCGACCATTACACAAGAAAGCCCGTTCATATGGGTTGACATGAGAGGGATCCTGCTTTTGTTTGTCTGTCGCAGCGCAGCAGAGGATTTAAAGCGTCGTCATGCGGCTAAACCAATTTCATCCGGTGTTGTTACTGTCCGCGCATCTCTGCTGCTCCGTTTGCGCGCATCTGCTGGCTGGAGAAATAAGACCTCGTTTTTATCTTTTTGATAGCGTGAAATTACTTTAAATTTCGGTTTGAAAGATGCAAGTGGCGACTGCAGTCCGACAAAAAGACACGGTCATCTCCCTCGGAGTGCTTACATGCACCATCTTCTCGCATCGCAGGCTCCTAAGGTTCTTTTTGGTCCTGATGCTGCTGACGAGGCTGCTACTGCGCATGTACCCTCCTCCACCTGCTCCTTCATTTCGCAGGCTCAAAAGCATGATTATGTAACAGGGCACTTCAGTGCAGGTTTGTGGGCTTACTGACTATCTCAGTGTTGTATACATGTAGGGATACTGTGTCTGTTCGAGCATTCTTTAAAGCAGTGGTTCTCAACCTTTTTTTCAGTGATGTACCCCTCTGTGAAATATTTTTTTCAGCCAAGTACCCCCCTAACCAGCACAAAGCATTTTTGGTTGAAAATGGTAATACACTGATTTATTAAACCGTCAACACTGAAGATTGCATTGTTGCAACAAAGGTTGTCATTTATGAACTTACACTTTTATTTTATTGAATATTTATTAAATAACTATTTTTAAAGGATTTTTGAATGGATGCTAATTTTAAATATATATATTTTTTAAATCTCACGTACCCCCAGGGGTACACGTACTCCCATTTGAGAACCACTGCTTTAAAGCATAATATAAACATAACACAACTTTGAACATCATAAGTCTTTGGATGTATGTTATAACATAAACTCCTAAGCATAGCAATATGAAATGCATATATGGCTCAAGGTAGTCATGCATATGATCATCCATTACATTACATTACATTACATTACAGTCATTTAGCAGACGCTTTTATCCAAAGCGACTTACAGGAAGTGTATTCAACATAGGTATTCAAGAGAACTACTAGTCACCAGAAGTCATAAGTGCATCTCCTTTCTTAAACAAGCATCTTAAAGCATAAACCAGAGCAAAAGTATAGTGCAGAGGCAAATTACTACGAAGACAATAATTGCAACAGACTAATACGAATATAATAAGTGCTACAAACTACTACGAATAGGATAAGTGCAGTAAACAAATACGAATTCAATAAGTGCAGCGAACTGATACGAATACAGTAAGTGCAACAACTAATACGAATGCAATAAGTGCTACGAGGAAGGCTCAGGGTAGTACTTCTTGAAGAGGTGAGTTTTCAGCCTGCGCCTAAAGATGGGCAGCGACTCTGCTGTCCTGACGTCGGTGGGGAGTTCATTCCACCACTGAGGGGCCAGGACAGAAAATCCAATGTGACAAAGGAAAAAAAAAATACTCCTATGGATTGTGCAGGATTGCGTGGGCCTCTAATGTTAACATGTCCAATAAATTGATGTGTCTAGACATGCATGGGGGAAGTTTACTAGATGTGTGGGAAGAGAGAGGGGAAGATATGCAGGTCTGTAGTCTGTGGTAGACTGGGAGACAGACACAGTTGTCCTCCTGGCTCTGATGATATCCATGCATATCAGTCTGTAGTCACAGACCAGTGAACATCTATGTAACTAATTCAAATGATAATAAGGCAAGTAAGGCAATTTGCTACTGGTAACTGCACAGTAATATTTAACATTTGGGAAAAATATTTCTTCCCAGTAAAGAAGGCTTTTGTGAAAAAAATGTCAGTGTTAATAATAATGATAATAATAATGATAACAATAATAACAATAACAATAACAATAATAATTATAATAAATGTGACTAAATTTGCTTAATATGAATTTAAGATTAATACAACACCGGGATTCAAACCATACTTTACCTTACATTCTGGGAGGAAATAAAGCAATATCTTAAAAAAGAAAAATATCAGCTGAATGTTCACAGAGGGGATTTTGACTTGTAAAAAGACACAGATGTTACTAATAACAATGGCTTTGCTCAAGTTTCCCAATTAGCCATGGCAGTGTAACAGTGGGCCAGCAAGTAATTTATTGATTCTATTTTATAGCATTTGAATTATTTACTCACTCTCTTGCTATCTGGGGTAATGTGGTGTCCTCTTACGACTAACACCGAATATTTTAAATCTAGTCTAAGAGTTCAGAGAAACGATCAAAAAATGTCAATGTGGGGTCAAACTTAGCCCTTAGTGATTAAAATTCAAAGAGGAACTTTTCAGTTAAATGAACATTTTATAACAAGCATTTCCCAGTCAACTCTACATGTATTTCTAAATAATTACATGTGCAAGTGGGGGAATATGGCCTGTACCTGCACTTTATTATCCTCCAATACAGCATCCTAGAATGTCCCTTGGTAAATCAGACTGAACTACATTATAAATAATCAAAAAGAACATGATGTACAATTTAGCTTGGATACATACAGACATGTAATTGGTGCGATGGGATTAAAGTGTCACATTATCCGATTTTCAGAAAGTAATCCAAAACTGAGGAAGACAGGAAGATAGAAACAAACCTGTACTCTTTTTAAAATTTGACTCAAAGGTTATATAAAAAATATATCAACTATATATATGAAATTAAATATTATAGCAAATTTACATTTTTTTACATCAGCTTTTCAATCAGCCTAAATCTTGATACAATTGATAATTTACATAAATGATAAATGTTTTGGCAATGTAAAGAGTTGCGGTTATGTCGATCCTTTTTAGGTCAAAAGAGCTCCAGCAGAGGGCAGTCTGCTCAAAGGTTTTTCTTGTGTGCTGGATGAGTAATCCAACATGAGACCATATGGAATAGGAACATCAGGGTACACAAAGCATAAAGAGTAATTATTCACTGCATAGCTCCATAATCCAACCTATATCTAATCTCGTTTAAGCACACACAGCTTCAATGATCCGTAACAGATCTCTTCTTCAAATAACAACAAGACTATACTGTTTGTTTGACCGTAAAAACATAAATTATAGCTAAATAGCAAAATAATATTTTGTTGTTACAAGATATATATATAAAAAAAAACAGTACACTAAAGTCACCAAACATTACAATAATATCATTGAATCCCAATCTGGATATTATAGGGCTAGATTGCTCATCAGGGGTCAAAGGGCCCAACCCCTTTGACTCTGTGCCATTCGATTGTGCGCGTCTGTAATCCCAAACTGGCAAGCCTCTTAGGAACGATGATTTTCAATCTGCAGAGCATGTGGTTTCCTCTGTTCAAACACATGGCCCTACAGCTTCCCAGGACTTGTCAGTTCCTAGGGAACAGCTGTCAGATGTCACAACTCAGCTGATTCCTCTTGAGAGGAGTGTCAGTCACTGATGCTGTCTTTTTCCAATACATTCAAGATAAAAAAAAAAAAAAAAAACCCACTGCACTATTATTTAAGATCTACTGTTGTACGTTATTTTTAATTATCTTTAATAATCTTTCATCTCAAACGATATCCCTGGGGTACTCTAATAGGAATATACTTTACAGTGATGTGTTTATAGTATACTTTTAATTAATCATAGGATTCTTCCTTCGGGGTATAAGGCTGTTTTTGATTTTTTTCTATAGATCTGGGCTACCCTCTTGAGTCAGCAGTTGGTCTTAAACACATACATTTAATTTGAAATATTGATTCTTTTCTGCATTATAAAGAGAACATACACAACAGAGAACACACACAACAGAGAACACACACAGACAGGGCTCTCCATAGAATAACAACTTAAAACAGATCCATTTAAACAAAAAACAAAGACTTTTTAAGAGACAATGGGGATGGGGGGGTGAGGTTGTCACGTTTTCAGCTAAGTAACCATCAAATCCCTATGCAGCACGTACAGTGTGCAGCTGCATGTCTTAAAAAAAAACAAAAACAAGGGTGGAGCATGGTAACGAGGATGCAGACAGTGAGCTAGGCCTCTCTGAAACACAACAACAGCATCATCTCCCACCGTCTACCATTGCTGCGATCTGTGGGAGCTCAGAAGAAGAAGAAGCTAAGGGCTGCAGCGGGGACTGGCGCGCAGCGGAGCCAATAGGATGGCTCTCTGACGCACGACGCAGCCCACACGGGGGCCAATGGGGTCCCTTCTGAGGGCGGGGCCTTTTCCTCCCCTTGTATTCTGATTGAAACGGTTCTAGTTTGTATTAGTTGGACGAGCAGAGCAGCGAGAAGAACGAGGGACTGTGTCGGTGAGACGCGGAAGCCCGGGGACACTGGATGCGTAACGATGCGAGCTCCACAGCGGCGCGCCAAATGGTGACGTTTTTCTTTTTTTTATATTGTCTGCGATGCATCAGATCAAGATGATGACTGCGCAGGGGTTCCTCCGCTGATCATGCACAAACAAGGGCGTCTGTTACAATGATGAAGGCTTCTTCCCCTTTTTTTTGTTTTTGAACACGGGCCACCCACTGAAGAATCGCTGCAGCGCGGCGGCGCGCCATGGACAACTTAAACGCCCGTCTCATCCATCCCCACGAAGAGCATTGCGCAGTGCAGTGAAAACGGGGAAATCGCGTTGTGGATTTCCACATATAAGGGGGGGTGAGTATATTACCTAATGAGCTGCTGCTATTCATCTGGGTATCCAAGTCCAACCCCGTACAGGCTGCAGACATCCCCCCCCGCAGAGTGCCGGTGCACGGTCAATGTAAGGAGCTTTGTCCAGTGGTGAGAGCCACACTCTCCTCGGGCACAGATGAGAGGCAAACAATACCATCAAGCACTGAAGTTGACAGCGCCCTGGGAGAAGGATGCTGGCTTTGGGAGGAAGCTTAAAACCTACAGGAATCATACCAAGATAATAGCGCAGCCTGGGATCGTGATGAAAGTCCTCCGCAGGAAGAGGATTGTGTTATTTATGGCCTACTTCTTGCTGCTGGTCCTCACTATGCTGAACTTGGCTAATTATAAATGGACTAAGGAGCCTCAGCAGTGTAATCATCAGATGAGGAGCACCACTTATCAGAGCAGATCTGACATTCGCTTCCTGTACAGGCCCTCTTTGGCTAAAAAGAGACAGCTCATCTACGTTCTGACCACATGGAGGTCGGGCTCGTCCTTTTTCGGGGAGCTTTTTAACCAAAACCCTGAAGTGTTCTTCTTGTATGAGCCCATGTGGCACATCTGGCAGAAACTGTACCCAGGTGACGCAGTGTCTTTACAAGGGGCAGCCAGGGACATGCTTAGCTCCTTATACCGCTGCGATCTGTCTGTTTTCCAACTTTACAACAGCCCCGGGGGCAAGAATTTTACCTCCCTGGGACTATTTGGGGCCACCCTCAATAAAGTGGTGTGCTCCTTTCCCCTCTGCTCGGCCTACAGGAAAGAGGTGGTGGGGATGGTGGATGATAAGGTGTGTAAAAAGTGCCCCCCTCAAAGCCTTAGACTGTTGGAAGAGGAGTGCCTAAAATATAGCACCATAGTCATTAAAGGGGTACGCATTTTGGACGTTAACGTGTTGGCCCCACTCATGGAGGATCCATCGCTGGATTTGAAGGTGATACACCTGGTCAGGGACCCACGGGCAGTGGCCAACTCCAGGATCAAGTCCAGACACGGCCTCATAAGGGAGAACTTACAGGTGGTCCGCAGCAGGGATCCTAAACTTCGCCGGATACCTTTTGTGGATCCTGGTCACAAAGCCAACAAGAAGGATGGTGCAGACTACCACTCCATAGGAGCCATGGAGGTGATCTGTGACCGCACCTCCAGGACTTTGAGGACTGCCTTAAACCCACCCAGCTGGCTGAAGGGAAAGTACATGGCGGTGCGTTACGAGGACCTGGTGGAGAACCCAGTCAAGACCTTGCGGAACATCTACCGCTTTGCCAACCTCACCACCAACCATGACATCGAGTCGTTTGCACTGAACATGACCAGCGGCTCCAGCTCCTCCTCTAAGCCATTCATAGTCTCGTCCAGGAATGCCACACAAGCTGCTAGTGCATGGAGAACAGTGCTCAGCATTCAGCAGATCAAACAAGTGGAGGACTACTGTCACCATGCCATGTCTGTTCTGGGGTACGACAGAGTCAGAACAGCCGGGGAGGCCAAGGACTTAAGCAAATCGCTACTGACACACTCCAAACTGTGAAAGCCTACTCTCCACCAAAGACCTTTTAATTTAATGTTATTTTTTTGCATCGAGTGCCGTTTCCTCTTATTGTGGAATTAAAGCTTTACTTTAAACTCAGTGTTCGAGGAGCTCCACTGGCCACATTTGGAATGTATCATGTTTCTCTCTCTGCTGTGGTATTTGAAGGGACCACTTCTTTTATACTGGGATATGGGATGTATTTCCAAGATATAAGGCCTGTGAACAGTGACTTAATAAGTGAAGCTGCATCAATGAGAAAAAAAACCCAACAACAACTGTATAATTCATGTATCTTGTTATGATGACACTTCAAAGTGAATATTTTGAGGTTATTTTTGAATGTTCAAAACCTTACAAAAAATCTGTT
Source organism: Anoplopoma fimbria (assembly GCF_027596085.1). Classification (NCBI taxonomy): domain Eukaryota; kingdom Metazoa; phylum Chordata; class Actinopteri; order Perciformes; family Anoplopomatidae; genus Anoplopoma; species Anoplopoma fimbria. The sequence continues at coordinate 8,487,365 of NC_072469.1, forward strand.
TTTTTCCAGTCTCCATACTGTCTGTAAAAGTGAAAATAGTTGATGACAGAAAAACAGAAGAACTGATAAAAAAAAAAAAAAAAAAAGATCATTGCTAATGTTTATTTGTAAGATCTGGTTGAAGTCAGAGACAATCAATACATTGGTTTGTTGATGTGCCATAGGTAGAGGTGTGATGACTAGGCTACATCAGAACAGCAGTAGTGCTATTTCTAGTTTGAAAAAAAGAGGATGTTTTGATTTCTGTCACCAAATCCTTGTAGGATGATATCATGCACTGTGGACAATGTCATTGCTCTGGAGCTGGAACGTCTCGCTCAGTGTCGGTGTAAGCGGTCTGTTCTACCATTTCAAATGTTTACAAATGCTTGCTCTTATAAAAAAAAACACATGATCTGGGATTATTGCATTGAGTAAAGTTCACAGTTAACAAGACGGTTCACGCATCTCTGTTGAAGAACCCACACTGCTTGCTCTACAGTACACTTCAAAATCCGGATCCTGATTCTTGCTGACATTCAGAGTTTCTCAGCTAAACACATCATGTGTATCCTTGAGCTCTAAGAAACGTGTTGAGTGCATTTCCTTCCTCATAAAACAATTGAAAAGCAAGTATGAAACCTGCATTGTTAACATCAAGGTTTACCTCCTTGCGGTTTTCCTCTTCCCTGCCTTTGCTGGCACATTAATGTGTTTCTTGGTGATTAGTGGAATACTTTGAAATGATCAGAAATGTTTGTACTGTCATCCACATGTCTGTCAGTCCTGAGAACAAACAAAGCAGGGACCCACGCTTAAAAATGACTCTATAATGATACTGTATTAGTAGTCAAACACTCTTCAGGGTACCTTTAAGTATGCATCATAAAACTGTTATTCATTATAGTCAGAAAAACTGTATTCATTAGTTGGAAGGAGTAATTGTTATAGTTACTGTAGAACTTCGACTTCAATTTTCTTTACAACACAGCGTTATGGATGTCAGAGAATTGGCTAAAAGGGGAAATACACTAATATCAAATCATTTGAATGCAAAGGGGGACTTAATGAAAACCACTACAAAGCTGAATTTCCACTTTAACGCCATCAAGATTGTGCTATGATTTGCTGAGGTCTAGAGATTTGATCGCACTTTAGTAAAACAGCTCGGTAAAATTTGCTTCGTGATGCTCAAAAAGACCAAAAAATGACACTTGAAAAGCTCAACAAGCGGCGTCTTTCATTTCTCAACAAGGTTACACAGAAACGTTGGAAGCCCTGGTGAGCACTTTCTTCCCCTTGCACAGAGATAGATGCTGTATCTGGTGGGTGTACTTTTAATGAGTACTTCTTAATGATAACATTAAAATAATTTTTTTATTCAACAGAAGTAACTGGCATATGTGGAAAGAGTCATTGCCATTGAGTTTTCAAATTGTAATGTTTTGATACTTTGAGCATCACAAACCAAATATTTTGCTGTGCGTTGTGTTTGGATGTATAGGTGATAGCTTCTTATCCCAGAAAATCACACCAAAACTAGTATGAATGTACTCGGAATTACACCAACAATGAGAAATTTTGGGGCAACTGTTTCTTTAAGGATTGGACTGCAGCTTGAGCGTCTCCATCTGAGGACTCATGATGCTATGTTGCTATCATTCAGTCCCTTTGGCTCAGAACAAAACTGAATACAAACATCGTTATAAACAAAGGAGAATGCATTGCATTTCTCTTCAGCAAGTGAGGACTGAAACAGAGGAGCATTCTATTGATGCACCCATGCATTCACAACATACAAATGGAAAGCCCTCACTTCAAGGACAATGGCTGTATTAACAGTCTGCATATTCACAAAGCCTAACCTTCACAGATAGGATGTGTGCAGTACACAACACCCTGCTTCACACAAGGGGAATGGGGCCCAGAGATTTATAATGATGTACTCAGAAGGCAACAAAGTCCAATCTATAAAGAAGTCAGAGGAAACCTCACATGCTAATGGTCTCTGCCAAGTGCTGTTAATATACTTTAGCATTTGGAATTATTTTAGCTTGCCGCAGAATGAGCAAGTCTTGAAGGGGATGTTGTAAATTCAGTGCAATACATTTTGAATCAGTTAAAATGATTGTAGCGGAAAACAGTGCAATAAAAGTTTAATAAGGAGTCGGGGAAGAGCAAAGCAAAGTTGGTACAAAAATACCATGTCAGCTGATTAAGGGAAATATTGTAGCCTTCAATTCGAGAACAATTCTTCCTAAAGCTCGTAAGCAAGACCTTATGTAACCGAGTAGCATGAAGCTGCTCAACTGGCAATTCATGTGTGACTAAGCATGCTGTATTTTCACAACTGTGCCATTATGATTTTGCTTGCTGTGTGAAAGGTATTTTGAGCACACACAGGTGAGTTTCTGCCTCCTGTTAATTGTGTTAAACATTAGGCACTTCAAAGCAGGATTAATAATTATATTTAAGCCATTCAATTAATTCCTTGAAACTTGTGCAAAACAAGCCAAGAAAATCATCAGCGGAGCTACAGAAGGAGCAATGGCCTTTGCAATTTCTCCCTCTGCGAATGTGTCTTTGCATGCATGTCAGCACAAGGGGAGAGCGTGACCTTTTCGGGAGGCATTGTGACGCCGACTCCCGGTCGGCTTCTCTCAGATGCCCTGGCCAGTGACCCCAGCCACTGTGGGAGGCAGCGCCCGAGCCTCGGGGCAGCAGGGTCTGATTAGCTCGGCTTGGAGATGACTCCTGGAGCGTCAGGCCTCCATGGCAAGTACAGGAGCAGTACCAAGTCCCAGGTCTCCCTCCAGCAGGTCTTCCTGGTGCACGGATCCAGAGTCACCACCTATAGAGCCGAGCTGGTTCTCCATTTTCTCCATATCTAAGGTGGAGTCATCTCGATCGGTCTCACACAGCTGCACTTCAACCTGAATGACAAGTATTATCTTTCATTTCTTTCTATTCTCTGAAGATTTTTACAGTATGTATTTACACAAAGGAAGTCTTACATCCTGGGCATTGGTGCTGCTGAAGAGTCTGGCAAATACCCAACAGCACTGTGGCAGTGAGTCGGTGAGGGGAGGGCCACAGTGTGTCAGCACCGGCTTTAGATATCTGTCACCTTGTTAAGTCATAGTGGCAAAGGTGTGTAAATGTCAACAGCTGTAAACAAGAGAAAGGAAAAGTGTTCGTGTTTAGCCTTTTTCCAAATCTGGCTTCAGGCCACCAAGTTTTAATAGCAATCATTTTAACAGAACCAAAGTACATCTAACTAGGGTCACATTTAGTGAGATATGTGAAATGTGACAGCTGTTTCCTTCAACTGATGTATGTTAGAGGGTTCATAAAGGTTCAGAAGACAGTTGTACTAACTTAGCTAAGTATGTTAATAATGGATGGGACCAAAGGATATATGGGGGGGGGTTTATTGTTTAGCCACAGATGTGGGAGGGCAAATCAGGATAGTGAGTATTTTAGAAAGTATTGGTTAGAGTGAGACACTTTTTTCTGCCAGGTAGTTGTCTGAAGAAATAAAAGTCCACAATAAAATATGCAGAACAGCAGGGAGCTTTACAGAGATAAAAATGTACCCATAGAAAAAAGGCATCAATTCTGAAGGGGGGCCTTTTTGGACTTGTTTGAAACTCTGATCAGTGTTGAGAGCAGGAATAGAAAGGGCCGTTCTCAGATGTCATGTGTTGTGATAAAGTCTCTCGGAGGTGTTGTGTGCTCTGATGGTAGATGGCCACTTGGCTTATTATAAACCATCTAACAGCTCTTTTCAGGGCCAGATTTCTGCACACTGTAGCTTGCTGACAGCCGATCTTGTGATACACTTATTTTTTTATCCTCTCCATTACGCACCCTTAAAAATGACAGCACACAAACTAGCTTTGAACTGAAAAAAAGTTCGGATAATAATTGCCCTTCAGCAGGTGTTCACACTTTGCTGTCCTTGCGCCTCGGGAAAAGACAAAACAAGACTTCACCAGTGCTATAATTTCTGTACAAAAGCAACCTTTGTACTTAAGAGCCTATAATGAATAATTTCATACTTAGGCAGCACAAAAGTACACAATCCCCTGGCATAAGCACATAAAACAAAGAGCAGAGGGAAATGATCTAATAAGTTATTTGCCACCAATTCTTATATTCTGGTGCTGTTATCAGCAATATGCAAGAGCTAGGAATTATGAGCCCTTTTCTGCCAGCTAACAGGATTTATTTATAAATGCCTCAAATGAGGGCGAGAGAACGAGCAGAGGGATGAGGGATGAAGAGGTAGAAAAGGAGGGAATAATGACTTCCTAGGGACCTGCAGGAATGAGTTGTCTTCTTGTCGGCATGGTGTCCTCCTGTTCCATGCTGGCATAACACTAGACAGCAATGGTAATTAACTGCTAGAGCTGCTTTCTGCTCCACAATGTCAGGTTGTGTGTGTGTGTGTGTGTGTGTGTGTGTGTGTGTGTGTGTGTGTGTGTGTGTGTGTGTGTGTGTAAAGGTGCTGAGTCGTTGTGTGGGGGTAGAAACCCAACTGCTGCCTCAGCCATCATCGCAGCAAGCATCATTCCCTACTTGCATGTCCCACACGTCACCTTTTCCAGACCTCAACTACTAAATGGATGAGAGAGAAATAGATTGATACAGATATAGGTTATAATAGGTAAAATAAATTTGTTTAATCCTTTTTTTTATAACATGGAGAATGTGTTTTTTCTAATCCAAGAATATCATTCTTTGGCTGCGACCATTTTCCCTCTTAAACAAATAGCTTGGCATTTATCTTTTCCTTTCTTGTTATTTCCCAAAAATTCAAAGTATCCTTTGAAGGTGGCTGTGCAAAAAACTCATAGTCATCACAGAATAAACAAGAATGGATCTAATTGGATCTCTTTACATTACTTTATACTTCTACTCTACCACATTTCAGAGAGAAAAAAAAAATACTTTATATCTCACTATATTTATCTGACAGCGGCAGACACTGATTACTTTTTATGATTCAGATTTTAAAGACAATTCATATCATCAACTTATACATAATTATAACAAACTACCCAACCGGGTGTGAAGCAAATACAGTAAAATTTGCTTCACTGTGACCAGCAACAACAATAAAATACTTATAAAACCCTCTAAAAGTGGCTATCATACAAAATACAACATGTCAGCACATGCAATTTACAGTTAGGGCCACCTCCCTCTGTAAAAATTTTTTGTTTAGCATTGTTTATGCCTTGCTACTGTGGTATATTACATAATAAGACATATTGGTTACACAAGAGACTTAACTCCCAAGTCGCGCCACAGACAGCATAATGCAGCCGCCCCGGGGTGGCCTCTTGGATGCCAGAGTCAAAACAAAAGCAGTGGTTGCCAGCCCTAAAACCACAGTCTGCGAACCAGTTTGGCAAGAAAGATCAAACAGACTTTGATGTCCATCATAATCACTGCTTACGAGTAAAATGTTTGTCCTAATGAGCCTTAAAGCCAGGCTGACGGGGAAACGTTTAAGGAAGCAGCAGTGTGCCTTTAGGATGGGACAATGGCAAGCCAGGTAGAAGCTCGATTACGTGGCAGCAGGTTTCAGGCTGAGGCTGCCCTCACCTGGTCCACATCAAAGCGTCTGCATAATACCATTTCTTTTTTACTTCAATGTGCCTTTGATCCTTCTCACATGCCCTCTCTCTCTCTCTCTCACTCACACATTTACATGCAGATTATAATAAAATAAAAAACACCACACACATTATGTCAAATGCACGAATCAATCCACCATGTAGACATCTAACTAAAGCCAAAGAGTGTGGGTATGTGGTGACTATGGCAACACACTCTGAATTGTTGTGTTGCAAGCCAAAGTGAGTCAATGAAAGTATCATAATTGGAATTTTTGCAGTGCGTCATATTTTGTGCCTCAGCACAGTTATCAACTCTCTGGCTGTCTCAATAGACTCTAGAGAGCCAGATTGGGCAGATTAAACTAACACGATGTAACTTGTTACTGTCTTTATGCTAAGCTATGGTAACCAGCTGTTGAATCTGCTGACTGTTGTGCAATGTGTATTATCAGAAACTGTGTATAATTCTATGTCACATAACCATCCTTTTGAAACTCTATCAAATATTGACTGAAAAACACCTCCACTGTTTCAAGAAAGTATTTAACATTTAATGGAGACTGCATTTCTGCAAAGACTAAGAGTTTCTTTGTGACAACTAGCAGTCGGTTCTGAGAAAAAGAGTGTCTGAATCAATGTTCTCAGAAGCTGGAAGACTAACAACAAATGTAATACAAAAATAAAGACATCAGGAAGGACATTAGGTCATATCCAGCTCTGTGCTTTTACAGGGATTTCACAATTTATTAAACCACATCACTTTTTCTTTTTAACAGCCTGAATTAAAAATGTGTTTTATCAGTTAGTCACTAATCCTTTCACAACAATCCGTAATGTACTCCTTTAGTGTTTTTGTTTAAACTAAAATGAAAGTGAAGCAAAAAATGTAAAGCACAAAATATGTATATAACACATTTCCAATGATTTTCCTAGATAAGTGTAAATGTATTCAGTTGAAATGTGAAGCACAACATTCGGTGCATACGTGGCAGAGTTTATCACTCATCTAACACCCTCCTGTGAAACATGGTGCTGGTGGCAGTATCATGTTGTGATGAGGCTTTTCAGCAGCAGGGACATGGAAACTTGTGAAAACACAAAGGAACAATGAAGAGGAACTTCAGAATGTAAGACATTAGAGCGAAGAGACAGTATACTGTATAAAATGATCCTTTTCAGTGTCTAAGAAACACTGGAAGTTAGTTTTCACAGATCTTCCCTGTTGATTCAATTTGAGATGCGTGCAAAGAACAATGTGAAAAAGATCTTTAAATCTAGTGGGGCCGCGTTAATACAGGCATAAACAGAAAAAAATGAGTTTGTATTCGCTGCCGAAGTTGTTTTATAATGTTTTACTTATGATTTATTTTTTTCTCTCTCAATATGAAATGTTTTGACAGTAATTTTGTTATATTGTATGTATGTTATCAACTTAATTGTAGATTCATTCACTTTGAGTCATCCGGCACAATGAAAAAAACCTTCCATACTTTTTAAAGTAACTGTATAGAAGCCATTACCTCATATACTCTGCTCTTTCTTTTTAGAGTGTCATACTGTTATTATGCCCATACCATGAATCAACAGGCCAAAGTACGCTGCTTGTTTGTTGCAACAGCTTCAACTATGGAGAGCAACTACGGGATTTAGATTTTTAGGACAACCGGTTAACTCAAAACTGTCTTGTCGTCACACAAGATATTTCCTTCCATAAACTACACCATTTTGTCTAATACAGTGCTAAACCTGCCCTCTTGCAGCTTTCAGAACCACAGGGAGTGGTTAAGGATTAACCAACAGTCAAATAATATACGTCTCCTTCACTTTTAATGCACTACTCTGAAACAAAACATCTAATTAAAAATATTAATACTGTCATGCATTAAATGAAAACTCTAAATTAATGCACTAGTAAACCTGCTTTCATTGTTTTGCAGTGGAGATAAGAGTCCATAAAATAGAATGATTTGCTCCCAGAGAGCACCAAGCCAGGTCATGAGGCCATTAAGTGGTGAAATTAGATTAGCTTAAACTTAATGAAGTCCGCATGAAATTCAGCTGCAGAGGACGGGACTGTTTTCTTACAGCCATAATGATTTAACAGCATTCTCGGCTTGGAGGATGATTCCAGCTCACCGTGGAGTCAACAGCAAGTCATTTAAAGCAATTGTTTGACATTTGGGTAAATACACTTTCTTGCTGCAAGTTAGATGAAAATATCAAATTTACGTTACGTTAGCAGCTTGTTAGCTTGGGTAAGCATACAGACCAGTGTCAGAGGAAACAGCTAGCACGGCTCTGTCCAAAGCGAACAAAATCAGGATGTTCCATGTAAAACCTTATCTTGTTTATGCATCTTCATATTGTGTGAGATTTACCTGAGAACAGAGCAGGGCTAGCTGTTTCCTTTATGCTGCAAACTGGGGCAAAACCTTTCCAAAATTTCAAAATATCCTTCAAATATGCGTACATAGACCCACCACGCACCTGAAGCAGTTCATGAAACTTCCTGTTTGTTCTGCCATCAGAGTACATAAGGGCCTCTCTTCCCATTCCCTGAAATGAAGCACTCTTCCCTTGCTATTTTCCCTTGTACTCACTGTATGGTACCTCTCCACGGACCAGTGCATTAACCATTGTGAGTGTGAACAGATGTGAGAGTGCTCTCGAGAAGAAAGCAGTGAAAGGATACTTGTAGTCCAGACGGTGCCACAGGCCTCCTGTTGTGTCTGGCCTCCCAGTAGCAACCTGTAGACCATGAGAGAACCACTGTTACGTATCGACACATTAAGACCCTCTTGGGTGGCTGTACATGCTGCCTGATGGAAAAGATGAAAGCCTGCACCCCTGGATGGTCAGTGGGGCCATATCCAATGACCTAAGCTCTTACAAGTGGGACCGAGGGCCCTGTGCTTCTATAGGAAAATCTTGTTCTGAAAAACGGCAGAATCCCTAGAGGTCCCTTCTTGCTACAGTAAGAACATGCCTCCAGCAGTCCCTGGGCAGACTCTCACTCTGGGCAATGGTTACATTTATCCATTTCCATAAGAAAGACCCCGAGACTTGGCCTCGGGTCCCCCATGAGATGCTCTTCCAGCCATAGCTGCCACCCTGCCTATTCTGTCTGCCCCTCTGGCCTCATAAAGCCAGGGAGCTGCCAAGACCATGTCCCATTCACAGCGTGCAGATAAGCCAGGTCAAATAAGAAGATGAAAGCGAGGAAATGGGGAGCTGCTGGGAAGCACTGATAGAGAGGTGGCAGGGGTGAGTGTGTGGGTGGGTGGACGTACCTGCACGACAAAAAAAATGCACACTCAGAAGTGCCTGTGTGCCAGCAAGTATGTGCTACAGACTGTCATTTAGCAGGAAGCAAAAAGTGCATTCCTCCCCTTGAACCTCTTCTTCACTTTGATGTCATGCAGTGTTAAAATAAACAACAGAGCCCAGATTAAAGGGTAGAAGCTTTATGGCTCAGTGGAAGAGGATGGCAGGATATACTGTAAATCCTTGCAGTGTATGCTGCATATTGTTGTCCCTGTAATGTATAATAGTGTAAAAAAAATACTTTAAAAATACCCTGTACAAGTAGTCAAGCACATACAGATTCAGAATGTGACGCAGTACAGCCCTGCAGCACTTTGGTGGTAATTAAAAATAGCTCTTAACCAAATGAAGTTTCATTGTCCTAGAATGCGATCTTGCCTCTCTCACGTTGTTTAGTTCCCTCCAGTGGGGAGAGATGTAATGCTGGGAGCTAAGCAGATAACACAGCTTGCATCACAAGATCCTGTGTACATTACATATGTAGAATCATTTTGTAAACAACAATGTCTTTGTTTACATGCACACTTATATTCCACTATTGTAACAATATTCGAATGTCGATATGGCTCTTGTAAAAATCATATTCGGTTGAAGTAATAGAAGAAGGAGGCTTTGATCTCACAGTCAAACAAGCTGGTCAACGGGAAAAAAACCCACATTTTGACACAAAGAAGCATAATGGTAAAACATACCATCCCGTTCCACTTTTCCATATTTTGGAATAGTAATAGGAATATTGTCTTTTTTGTAATAGGAGAAAAGACTGTAATATTTGGTGCATATTAATGTAGTCAATGTAACTTATTTCAAGAATTGGGAATGAGTAAATAATAGAAGCTGTCGGGCTTCCATCTGCTATAGTCTGGAGAGCAAACAAAGTTTATTTCTATTTTTATGCTTCTAGAGAGATATTATTATAAAGATACTTTTATTACCGATTATGGTATCTTTGAAGCCTTGACAGCTTTTCTACTGGTATCTGTAATTATTCTCTTCATATTTTGTGAATTAGCTCTTCATTTTTAAACTTTAATATATACTGGCAGAGACTTTTCATGAAAAATCAAATCATATAAAACTCTAGATGTGTGGCACTGCAGATTCAAATACATTTGAATGCCAGAAAAGAAAAAAGACTGCAGCAATAAACAGAGTGGATAAAACATGGATTACTGAATAGTGACAATAAGGTGTTTTTACCTCAAAAGAAAGGTCATCTGAGTTTTCATCTGAATCCACGCCCACTCTGTAGAAAATGAAAAAAGCACAGTCAAACCCTGTCTCAACACAATAAAATGAAAAAGAGACAGAGACAAATCCCAGGGGTTTGATTCTCCACCACATGTGAAGTTATACCGTAAGTCATTCTAGCGTTGCATGGGACATTGCAATGAAATTGACAGTCATTGTGGAGCCTGGCTCAGTTTGAACATGACCTTTTCAAACAGTTTCATCCGAATCATCCTCATCTTCCACATCACAACTAGAAAATGTCAGCTGGGTAAAAAAATGCATAAATGACAAACGACGTTGCAATTATGCGTGATATTCTGTGTGTCTGCAATTATTTCCCTGTCGAGGTGTGCAACCCACTTTGCTGCAGGCCTACTTGAGCAACGGGGCTGAGAGGAGACGCCGACTGAACGCTCGCTCACTCTGAATTGAAATAAAGTGACTCTGCACCGGCCAGTGGCAGCCTAGTGAGCTGTTTCATTGGGAGACAAAAGCGTTATCTCAGTGTGCGCATGCATTTTATTGCAACTACGGTGCCATCATATCATATTTCACCCTGAATCTGAAATCAAAGGGTGATAATAACTTTTGTAGCGTTTTCTAAGGACACACGATGATAATTTCTGAGACATTTTTCCAGCTTGACACCAAAAATCTATAATTTCTGGTTATACAACAGCCACAAAACCTCCATTCAGTACAGGGGGAGGTATTCATTTCCCACAGAGCTCAGATGGATGCTGAGCGCGAGATTGGCTGTCGATGTTCGTTCCTACAGGTCAGCAGTTAACTCTAATAGCCTAGCATTACTGCTGCAGGCTCAGGACATTTTGAGATAGCCTACCACTATCACTGTGCAGAGTGCAGTCTGAATGTGCTGACACCAAAGCCTTACATTGAGAGGCTCCTGCAATAACAGAGAGGAGATTCTCATCAGAGCGCTAAACCGCTGCAATGACCAAAGTTGTGAAGACTTTTGTCTTGGCTGCCTCCCCTCCACAATCCGTCTCCGGTGTTTGTCTCTTGTGTTTTTTTTAATTTCTCCTTTTCTGATCATTGCTCTTGTTGTTATTGGTTCTCACATTTCAGGTTAGTCTGTGTTTAAGACATCAGTATGAATTAAGGCTATTTCGCACTGTGTTTCTGAGAGGTCGGGTGATATGAAACTCCAGAAAACATCCTGGACATTGTTCTACTTGGTAATTAATTTGATTTTTGATCCTGTGGTCCATCCCATCAAACCATTCATCACTGAGAGATTTCTCTTTGTTTTTTCACCATCTGTCCCCGTCTCCTCCTCTAGTAACCCCACCCAGCTTCTGTCTCTTCCTGTTTTTTTCCCCTTTAAGTTCCTATCTAAACCCATCTTTATTTGAACCACATCCATCTTTGTCTCTTTCCTCCCCTCTTTTTTTTACCAAATAGTTTTGAAAATCTTTCTGTCCACTCCCTGCCTTTATTGTCCTCCACTTTCATCCAACTCTTGGACTCTCACCTCCCACCTCCTCTCCGTTTCTTTGTCTCCTCCTACCACCCTCTCCCTGCTATTGTCTTTATTTTCAGCCCACCACATGTATCTATTCTTCTTGTCAGAATAGTAAAGAGAGGCACCAAGGTAGGAATTGTGCTGAAACTGCACAGGGATGAATGTAAAAAAGGGTGATTGAGATCTATAGTTATTATGCAAGGTCTTCTCAGGTCTACACTGGAGCAAGTTGTGTTGGTGCAAAGTGTTATGGGAAACCCTCTTGGATGGGGCAGGCTGGGACAGGCTCAAGCGGCCTGCACTGTGCTTTAAACATTCGCCTTCAGCCGGTGGGAGACATTCCATGGCCACATACAGGCTCCGTCACTGAGCTAAGCCAACAGAAAAAGCAAAGGGCAAATGAGGTGAGAAGGAAAGGCAACACAAGCTGAGGGTAGAGCAACAAATGAACAGGTTGAGTAGAGCAAAAATAAGAGAATGAGTTCCAGTTTCCTGTGCATGATGGTGAGTGAGATAGTCTGCAGCGACATGAGAGTGACAGTAAGAGTTGGTGCTGCTGGTGAGCGTGTGTGAGAGGGAGTGGTAGTGATCTGGTGAGTTTGTGAGTGAAAGATTGACTAGTGGAGACAGGAAAAGACAGCCAAAGAGAGACAGAGACAAAAACATAAAAGAGAATAGAAAAGAGCTTTCTCTCAACATCGAAGAAAGAGAGGAACAAAGAAGACGAGGCAGGGCCTGTTTGTGAGTGGGCCGACTGTTTTGTGTTTTGTGTCTTGGGGAGAATATTTTGTGGTCAGCCAGGCTGGTTGCATTCACGTTTTGAGATTCATGTGACCCCGGCGAGCTGTTTCTCTTACTTTCAACACACTGACACTCAATGAAGACAAATGAAGTGCAAACTTATCTAACAACTCTGGGACCGTGAGTTCACAGAAATAAATCTCCAATTGAGTGAAAGTGGACAGCCTGAGGCACACACTAGGAGAGGAAAGAAAATCCAACGGAAGAGGGAAGTCTGTTATCTTTGCATACATGTATATCAACTGCTAGGATCCGAGATAACAGCTGAGTCACAGATACTTCTGCAATGAGCCTCCACAGGAGTATGCGGCCGTCCCTTGGCCCAGATAACTCCCAAATTGAGGTGGAGTTCCCCAATCTGCAGGGAAATCAAACCCCTGCAATAAAACCCAGTCAGAAAAGAAATGCACAATGGAGTAACTCAGTCTACCGGAATTTGTCAACATTGTAAATTTAAGTTGTGGCTGCTATCCTACCAGTATCTGCAGCCTCAACAATCAACGTAGATGCTTCCTTTTCTGTTAGTGGGCTTTTTTATGTGCTGATACTATCTCCTTGAGCTGAGCTGCACTGTGACTAAAATATCTCTGGTCACGTTCCAGGATGACAGAGCGCTCTGCACAGGGCCCTCACTGACGACTCATCCATGCTTTTGGGGAATGTTGCTATTAATAAAAACACGTAAGGTTTCTGTGTTTGGCCTTTTTTTTTAAGACGGATAGAGAAAGTAGCTCCTCTTTTACTACCTGTATATTGTCCGACACATTAAGTGCAAAAATAAAAGGATGAAATAACACTCCTAGATGGATGCAGAAAGCACCCACGGACACCTCCTTACAAGCTAATTTAAAAAAAGAAAAATCCATTTGCTCTTCCTCACAGAAAAGAGGTAGAGCAAAATAACTTGGCCTAGAGCAGTGATGCAGTGTGTGTGTGTGTGTGTGTGTGTGTATGAGCACCTAAATGTTTGTCTCTGTAGCGTTGTTATCGGAGACAATAGTTAGCTGGTAAAACTGTGCTTGATGTGCTGTAGGCACACTACACAAGGCCTCAAAAGAAGACATCACAACATCAGAGACACGTCAACTACTTTGCACATACGGCTCATTTATAAAACATCTTACCTTGGAGGAAGTCTAGTAGGAGGATTGGAGTTAACTGTGTTTACGTGCAGGCAAAACATTTTCCTCGCTAGCGTTTCCTCTGGAGTAGAAAATCTCCTCTGCATTTGATTAGCAGCACTCGTTAATAAACATTCACATGAGTTCAAGTACTCAAGTAGCGTACACTCAACAGGCAGGGTAAATCAAGTTACAACACTCCTCTCTGCTTTGCTCAATCTGCGCACTTCCTGCTCAAAGACAGAGGGAGAGGATGAGAGTGAAACAGACGGGGGAGCACAGAGAGAGAGAGAGAGAGAGAGAGACGGGGGACAAAGACAGTCAGAGTCTCACAGGGACTGTGTTTGCTTAACCCTGTAAGTTTGGACAAGAGGAACGCTGTAAGTCATCCTTCCAGTTTCCTGTTTGCAAATCCCATTTGGTTGTTCTTCCCACTAGGGATTCACGTGGATATCATATTCGACAGCACACATTTCTCCTAACAAAAACCAGAATGTGGAACCAGCTCCAAAATGTACACCATGTACAACATGCATTTATATATGTACAGTACCAGTCAAAAGTTTGGACACACCTTCTCATTCAACTACTTTGAAGAATCTAAAATATAAAAACATATTCTGGTTTGTTGAGCATTTGTTTGTTTACCACATAATTCCATATGTGTTCCTTCATAGTTTGGATGTCTTCAATATTAATCTACAATGTAGAAAAAAAAATAAAATAAAGAAAAACCATTGAATGAGAAGGTGTGTCCAAACTTTTGACCGGTACTGTATTCTTATTGATTGCGCTTGCAATGCACCTTAATACAATATGACAATTTAAATCCATGTTGTGTGGGAAACAGTATAGCCAGATTCAAATCATTTCATCCAGATAGTCATATATACACAAATAAGGGACATAGGATGAGTATAACCGGTATGACTACCTGGATGAAATGATTTGAATCTGGCTATACTGTTTCCCACGCAACATGGATTTAAATTGTCACATTGTATTAAGGTGCATTGCAAGCACAGTCAACAAGAATACATTTGTCTGCAGACTACGCAGGGCAATAGCTGTTGCCATAGATGGTAATACAAGCAACATCGTTTATCCACTCAAAAAGAAGATAACAGAAATGTGTAAAAAAAAATAAGAAAAAGCCATCAATGCAGACATCAGGGCCTGCAGTGATCTCATTGTATTGACTGAAGTGACGAGAGTGAGTGATAAGAAATAACATCAGTGCAAGGTCTTTATAAAAGGTAGAACTGTGCATTAACGCAAAGACATGGCCCTCATTCAAACTGTTGAGATAAATGACTTCAAAAGGAGTATTCTGAAATGTTTTATGCTCTTGAAAAATAAATGACAAGCTTATTTCAATATATAATTGACCAGTTTGGTGTACTGATATTTGTTTCTCTGATTACAACTGAAACAATAGGCCTGCTTAACTGCTTTGTTTACAAATATTTACTATTTAACTAACATTTGAGAGCATCAGAAAGTTTTCATACCTGTTGCCAAAGGTGAGTCTATGTGTTAAAAGAGCTGTCAATCAAATTTGGAGTGACTGCAGGTTCCAACCCTAAGAATACATTATATCTGTGATATGTAGTCACAAACTACAAACATTTCACCCAAAACAAAATCCTCAAGTTGCACTGTAGATGTTCTAAGAAAGTGGTTCAAACGGCACTCTGACACACACAAACACACACACACACACACACACACACACACACACACACACACACACACACACACACACACACACACACACACACACACACACATAAACAAATGAATGAAATGCTGCCTCCTCAACCCCCGTCAAGTATGTTGTTAACTGATAATGCACTAAACTCCAGAAAAATAGTAATTACTATCCCAGCATCTTGTACTGCATTTAAATCACATTCTTTTGTAATTATATGAAGAAAAAATGATATAGCGTGTTATATATTATATATATTGCAAATTTCCCCGCTGCCGGACTAATAAAGGATTATCTTATCTTATCTTATCTTATATTTTTACAATCCCCTAATAATACTGGACATACATTTTAGGTCATAATGCAAAGCTTTGCAAGAGAGGAGTACTGTATGAGGTGTAAGGTGTGAGCCGTACATCTCTCATTGTTAGGACTTTGCAGTGGATGAGGGAAAAAAACAAAGAGCAATACAACATAAGCTTCTTTTCCTACTACTGCAGTGTTACAAAAGAACAATCCATATATGGCCAAGTCTCTGACTGCAGTATTTAGGTCAATCTGCTGAAACCAAGAGTGAGAGTCCTACTCTCTCTGCAGCTTTAACCTAAATTTCACATCACTTGAGCTGGTATAAAAATAACATTGATAGAGTGGTGTGTGTGTACATGAGTGTGTGTATGCTCCCACATGCATGTGTGTAAGTGATATTAGTCAAACATACTTCCGTGTGTGTAAAGCATTTACATAAGAATACGGCTCATTGTCTCAGAGATAATGTCTTTCGGTAGATATCTCATTTAACTGGACGTCTAAACTTCCACATTGCACACTGATAAATGATCACCCACTCAACAGATGTCCAAATATCACATTATTATTTCTGTTGTTTATTCTGCGGCATGAGGGATAATTATGGCCAGGAATAATCCTGCAAGTGTTGTAATGCCATCTTGGACATTGCTTCAGTCCAACTATTCCCAAACCCAGTAACAGTCATTACTTTGACATTGTCACTATTTTTTAAATGCACTTGAGCGATATTACAAGTTGTAATTTAAATGTATTCAATACTTTACTGTAAAAGTTTAGTATATCAATTTATTCGGCATGACCAATGCTTATTGACTGACAGAAAGGCTGTAAATAAATCAGAGCAAGCCATATTTTTTCTGAAGAATTGATCTTTCTAGTGTTAAATTATGTATGCGGTATTGTGTTCACAGTATCAAGCGAGAACCTGTAAAGCGCAATGTTATTAGTATGTTCTTATGTTAAACCATACAAGACAACCAAGTGTAAGAAGAGCCAGGTTAGCTTTTTCCTTCTGTTTCTAGTCTTTGTGCTAAGCTAAGATAACTGGCTGCCGGCTGCAGCTTTATATTTAATGGACAACTATGGGCGATACCAATCTTCTCCTCTTACTCTCTGCAATAAAGTGAATTCTCCCAAAATGTCCAACTATTTGTTTATTGTTGTCTGTAACCAGATATTGCTTTGCAGGTGTTTTTCATGTTGCATGTAAAACTAAAGCGATCAGATAAATGTATGGATGAAAAAAAGTACATTTCTTGTGGCAATGTAGGGTATAAAAATAAAGGAAAGTTTACTTATTTTCACTAATTTGTCACTTCTCTGCCTCAGTATTGTAGGTACAGTACTTGAGTTTAAAGGTACTAAGTATGCTTTACTCCGCTGATTTGTTTTTTCCTTGTATCATATCATTGCCGTAGGGATCATACTGTGCTACACATATATGAGATTTAAGGTGAAAAACAACACGAAAAACTGCAATAACACTGTAACATATCTCTGTCTCAGTTTGAGACTCTCCTACATTGTCTCACTGTGTCAACTGCTGTGGAAAGACACCCGTCCACCATGGAAGCCGACAGCTCTCAGTGTTTCAAACAGTGTCAGTTTGAAACACTGAGGGGAGTCTTTCAGCATTTCAGCCAGCTGGAGCCCTGAGGACAGCCAGGGACAGTCGGGAGCAGAAGAGGCTGTGGGAGCCAAAGATATTTTCATCACACAGAATTCATTTCCCTTCTCACAACGATCACCTGGATGTCTCAGCATGACACAGGGAAAAGGCCAAAGTTTAGCCTGGTGGAGTCAGCAGGAAACAAAGCATGGCAATAATTGGCTGGATAACACCAGCGGATAACATTCATCAAACTAGGATAACATTTTCTTTAATACAAACTATATTTTGAGTTAGTAGTAAATTTAATAGGGAAATGAGTGTTGAGTTACAGTTTGATTTGAGTTACATATCAAAAGAAGTCCTTGCTTTTATCTACTCACAATATTTTGATCATTTTGAAATGTTTTTAGACCATGCTAGCTTATTGAGATGAGAGAATTTGTGAAAAAAGACATCTTTGCTACTTTGTTTGCCTGATTACTCACAGGAATGGAATGTCAGACATTCCTTTTTAAAGGAAAGAGCTACAACCACCAGCCAAACAGTTTTGCTGGTGCATATTTACTCCCTTTAAAGAATAATAACATTACTTTTGAAATATATATTACTATTTAACTATATTACTAGCTCAAAAGCTCTGCTCATTTAAACAACTTCTACCATTGGCATATAAATAAAGCTAAATGTGTAATGATGCAATGTAAATGATATGCATTGCAATAAGAAAACAATGCTACACAATTGAAATTAAAGCAAAGTCATGTTGCATGTACCTACTTAAAGGGATAGTTCAGATTTTTCGGGGCAGCAGCAAAACCACCTAAATGAAAGGCCCACCTAAAACAAAATCTGTTTACGTGTTTTTACATATTTTAAAGCCACGGGACTCCTTTCACAACAAAGGATTAACTGGTCTACCCCTGCCTTGATCGGTTAGTTTGTTTGTTTCATTGTGTGACTTTTGTGTTTTAAAAGATTAGTTAGGATTCAATGAAGTCACATAATACACTTAAGCTGATATTGATTTATTTAGGTGGGTCTTTCTTAAATGTTTTGCTGTTGCCCCCTACCACAGCAGATCATTGCTTTACTTCCGTGCAGGTACTCCTGTCTGTTTCTCCAAACTTTGGAATGCTGACTGCTCACTACTGTAGGTATACACAGATTATGGATAAGTACCTCATACAACCCTACTTCAAAAATTCCAATCTATCCATTTAATTGTCTTAAGTTTGCCAGAACTATTAATGATTTTGTTAAAGTGTACCCTGTGCACAAATATGGACGACTATCCGAAAGTCTCTAAGCCCCACGTTAGGCCCTTGTTTAATTGCTCTAAAACCTCAAGCTGTATAATGACTGTTAATGAATAGCAAAGTGTTTCGAATGAAAATACAATAATAGCCTGTTACATTACTGCTCGCTGATGGGAGTAATTTGCACGTCGAACGGGGAAATCATAATGAAAAGGTGGTTGTGGTCAGTGAAAAACCACCCAAATTCAAAAACAAGATTGTTGATGAAGCTTTCAATTACTGGACGAGTCTGATAGCACTTGCTGGCGGGTCTATTTTAAATGCAGCATTGTTCACAATTGTGGAACAGAACAAATCCCTTTATTTGTCTTCATTTCTCCTTCCTTTCCTTCTTCCTCTCACTCACTCTTGCCAAAACTGCCTCAAGGATATGAGACCAAATGTCTCCTTTTGAAAACGCTGGTTAAACTCTTTCATGGTTGGCTCTGAGGTCTTGATGCCAAGTTTGGCTGTCATTTTTGGACAGCGCCATCTCTTAATTGTAGAGAATCAAGGACGGTATCTGCTGGCATAGGCTAGATATCTCTGGAGAATCTCAGAGAAATGTCTTAATGGTATGCGCACTAACATGACGACATGACATTGTGTGTTATATATGGCACTGGGCTAATGGAGCACTGCGTACTGCTGCACAGCTGACTGGAGGAAAATGGCCTGCTTTTGTACTTTTGTACTTCACCTCAAGCTTCACAGAGACAAGTAAATTAAAGATGCACTAAACCGAGAATTTAAAAGGAAAAAACTGTGACCACTGTAAAGTAAAACGGCAAGAGATGAGTGGTGAGAAGATGAGGTGATTGTATTTCTGTGTCTGCTGCCATAGCAGCCAGCTGGTCAGGATGACTATTAATCTAATCTGCCAGACAAATCAGTGTCAAACCACTGTCTCACGCCCCCCCCCCCCCCGACATGGAGCGGGTATATCATCATGTCTGTAGAGGCACAAATACATGTGTTGCAGCTGCATAAGTGGTCAGTAATAGTTGATCTGGACAAGGATATAATCACCTGACATTCTTCCACCTGCTCACTCGTCTGCTGCCTCGTCACCCTCTCCCTCTCATACTAACACATTCTTCACAACGCTGCTGCTGAGGGGGATATTGTTCTCTATATGTAGGTGCTGATGAAATTTTGAGGGCGAGTGGTGAATTATTTAAGAGTGAGGATTATGAAAGCAGCTTCTTGGTGCGTTGCTAGCGGGTATGAATCGATATATGAGCCCCCCCACCCTTTTTTTTTTTTTTTTTTTTTTTTTTCCTCCCTGAAACCACAGACCCTCTGAACAGAAGTCCAGACACATGGCCACAGGACACGGCAGACTGGACAGCCAGATGCACTGTGCCAGGACGCGCAAGAGGCTTGATGAAATATAGTACATGAGATAGCCAGTTAGAAAGAGGATGGGATTGTGTATCTGTGAGTGTCTATGCGTGTGAGACCGACAGAAGGGGGCCTAATTCAGACAGACCACATCTACAGGAACAGATGGCCAGCTCAAGGCCTGCCAAGTCTATTCTTCTTTTCCTCTGGGTCTATAGCCCAAGTCAGAGGGCCATACACACACACACACACACACACACACACACAGACGCAGACGCAGACACAGACACAGACACAGACACGGCAAACTTTCTGTGGGTGAAGTCGGACCCTTAGCTATAACAGTTTTTTATAGAAGCCTTCGATGCAGATTTGATTTCATGGACTTGATTTGTGTAGTGCCGATGCTCGGAGGCTTTTAAGACTGAATAAATGACCATCATTCAGCACTCACTCTCTCGTTTAACTTGATTGTTTTATAGTCCGTTAGTATGTGTCCATTTTTCTCTCTGTACCTCCCTCTCTTCGCTCTGTGTGTGCCCATTCTGCTGAACCATTGAAACTGCCTCTCTTCTCTCATCTGTGTATTGGGAGTCGGGTGTTTGGCCAGCGCTGTTGTTCTCTCTCTGGCCAATGATTTCCTGCCTCAAGAACAAGCAGTTGGGACCAAACAAGAACCACCTCAGGGAGCTTACATTTCACAGCACCGTTCAAAGAGAAATGGACAGGGTTCACCCTTGTGGTTGCAGGGCAGAGCGGTTCATCCTTCACGAGACAGAAAGAAATCATTAATAGCCCACAAAGATTGCATAGTGTTACCTTGACGGGTATCTGAAAGACAGGGAGTGGAGGAAAACACCAAACAAAAAAAATGCCAGATCAGTATCTTATGAGGCCGATGCATCCTCTCAAGCTGGGGACCTAAATGATGTTTCACAAACTGGGATTCATTATTTAATGCTATCATAAAGTCAAACAGGGCAAGATATACCAGTCATTAGACCTCAGACCGGTTGAAAACTAACCAAACAGGAAGTCAAAATGCATTAATTAACCTTATTACAGAATTTGTAGCAGATGTCCATTACATTTTGCAGACCAAATTACTCTTCAAATTTCTGCGAGGTAGAACAGTTTAAAATCAGAGGAACTTAGCGCTAATTAGCAAATGGTAGCATGCTAACATGCTAAGCTAAGACGGTGAACCTTAAAAAAAGCTTTACAAGAAAGCGCATCAAAGTCTGAGTTTGCGAGTGTGGACATTGGCATTGGGCCGTAGTCTTACTTACTTTTTAACAACTTTTTTTAATGCATTTGACATTTTACAAACAACATTTTGGATGAGGTCATTTCAAACTAGCTTTTTAGATAGTATAGCCAAACTTATTATCCACAACCTGACTGACCTTTCTTATCTCTTCCCCCGGTCTCTCTTTATCTTTGTGCTTTATTTCAAGGTCTCAGCAATTAACTTGGTAAGTAAAATGCTTTCAGGCAACTGGTAAGAATGAAGGCCAAAACTATGAGAAAAAAACAAAGATATTTTTTTTTGAGATTGATTTTTAAAAACTTTTCAGGCTGTCTCGTATTCTCTCCAATTTTCTTTCTGTAATTCTTCTAGAAACTGAGGACAGAAATTATAGAGGGCTAAAAATAATGGCTCTATAAATAAGAGGTGCCCATTGAGAGTGATTGAGAGGCGAGGTCGCTAGGCAGCTGGGGATGCTGGGTAAGTTGGATTCATTAGTGCACTCGGCTTCCAAAGAGTGGCCCCCACAATCCTCCCACACAAACACAAAGCACGATTACCTCATAATCAACATACACACACACACAAACACACTGGTGCAGCGTTGGGCGTTGAGTGTTTCAAATACACTTTCTATCTCTACCTCCACAGCTCTCTGCAAATTTAGCCCCATCAGTACCATCCATCAACCCTCATTACCACTTCCCCGTACCCTCAGAGGACTCCATGCAGACCACATTCTTAAGGTATTGTTTATCCAGCAGCGGAGTGGAAAAATATGTGTGCATGCGCGTTTGCATTTATGCATGTGTGAGAGAGGCACCCTGTGGCTGTTTTATTATTCATACTCATGCGTGGATCCTCTTTCAGCCCACAGACACCTGCCAGAGACACACACACACAGCACATACTGATGTTCTCACTATATTTTCTCTCCCATCTCTCCCCCTCTGTGGTGCTTAACTGAGACATTCTTTAAACAATGAGCTCCAAAATACTACTCAACAAATCACTTTGTATCTGTGTGTGTCCAATTTGCATATGGTGTTCATGCAAATTCCCTGGTTTTGTATTGAGAGTATCAATCTACACAACACACACACACACACACACACACACACACACACACACACACACACACACACACACACACACACACACACACACACACCCACGTGCACACTAGTGGGCACTTTTATAGCCCTGATGCTCTTTTTAATGGCCCTCCTCCTCCCTCTCCGTATTGACGTCACATCCATTAGGCCATGCCTCTGGGCCTTTTTAGTGGATACTGGAGCACAGGACTCCAGTGTACGAGACCGCCGTCCAGAGTCAATCTCCACCTGATAAACTCGCCGTATTGGCTGATCTGACAGACGCAGTTACCACGGCAATCTGTTCAGTCTCTCTGCACACTGCCATGACTATCAATCCACTTTGAGAGGAAACCCAATGAACTGTGTGTCAGAGGGGAGAGCAGTGTGTTAACAGCAGCGCATGCACTCCTTGAGCATTCACCTGTTTATTGTCTGCAGGACTATCTGTATCTGGTGCCACAACCTGGCGGGTTAATGTGAAGACATAACGTTTCACGTCTGATCAGCATCACAATCATAATTCAACGGCTTCCTCCAGCCTCCGTCTCTCTCATGATGTTTCCAACAGCAACATCTTCAACCAGGGTCCCACTTATCCCAGAAACAAGCCTGTTTTCAGACCCTGAATACAACACTTACCTCTAAGCAACACCCTGCTACCCTACAAGTTGCACTGAATGACTCTTTCCCCCTTCATGAATATAGAATGAGTGTGAAGTACATAGGCAACTTCAGTCTTAGCAAAACAGAGTTAGCCAGACTGGAGTGGCGACAATCCCTGGCGTAGACAGAAATGTCAAATGACGGCTTGGGGTCATGACGATTTAAGGCTGAGAGTCACCGCCGAACGAGGACAGGCTGAATTTTGACGGCAGAGCATTTTCCCTGAAAGAACCGTCTGAAATGTTAAAATGAAACTTGCTTCTTCGACACTCAGGAGACATAATCAATGGTCTGTGCGGCTGGCTGAACTTGCTGGGCTCCACTGTGACTTAGTGCTGCACATCTAAACCGCTGTCGCCCAACTGGAGCTGAGCTCAATGTAATGAGAAATGAGACTTAACTTTCAATACAGCTAGGGAGGGCAAATCACCCAAGGAGGAACAGAGGAAGAAGAAAATTGAGGAAGAGAAGAAGAAACAGAGAAAAGAACTGCAGGTTGTTTTGATAAATAACAGCAACAAAGTGCTCTGGGAACAGTATTATAGCTCCAATCCATCACCAGATCATCAGACTACATTAATAATGAATGTGTCTGTTAGACGTCAAAATTTCTGTGTACAAATCAGACTGATGCCTTTTGCTTTACGGGCCAAAAGTCACCTGACCCCCTTTATCCATCCCTGGGAGGAAAACAAAAAAAGAGGGATAATTTGTCCATATTCAGAAAGCTATTGTAGGATAAAGATTCCTTTGGAAGTCCCTTTAAAGAATATGTTACATTTTTCAAGAAAGAAAGAAAATCCTATGTTCCCTGTCGAAGTCCCAAAGCCATCCCTTGTTATAGATTGGTCTTCTAATTCACATCCATCTTCATTTGTTGCAAAGCATTCACTTGACTGGATAGAATAAAGAATATAGTAATGAAGAAGAAGTCAGGATTTAAGCGTCTCTCTCTCTCTCTTCCACTGTCTCATTGCCTCCTTTTCTTATCAGTAGGGGCAAACCTTTGAAGGAGCCATTCATCTTTGGAGTCCTTTGAAGTATCTTTCATCTAATCGGGTTGACATCCTTTTATTATGGGCGATGTGTATTTGCTTGGGTACATAAGGATATGTGGGTGACTTTCCTCTACCCTTCAGTCTGCTATGCCTATACATTAGGAGGGAGGAGGTGTGTAAATGTGTGTGGCCTTATTCTTGTATCACACTGTTTTCACAATAGGAAAAATGTTATCAAAGCTCTACAGGCAGATGGATGTCAAAAAGAGGGAGGGAGGGATGGAGGGAGGAGAGAGAGAGAGAGAGTGAGAGAGGGATAGTGATAAGAGGTCAGTGGGGCATGAAGGAGAGTGACTGACATCTAAGACATGGTTTTCCACCCGTCTGTCCATCTGTCCACTCAAAACAAAAAGGCCAGTCATTAGCCAGGCTCCAGCTGTTACATCTTAACCTCCAAGTCAACATTGCTCATACATGTGCATACACACAGACAAGGCCTACACCACCGCCATGACGTCATCTCGCAAAACTGCAAAGAGGAAATGGCTTGTATGTGAGCTATCTTCCCATACCGTCAAAATCACTCTCACTCATAGGAGTATGCAAATTAACATGACAGAACGTCTACAGTCATGCGGCTCCGTGAGGCTTTACTGCTTTTAGCTAAATGCAAAAATCAGCATGCTAAAAAAAGCACCCAGTAGAAATGCTAACATGCTGATATTAAGCAGGTAATATTGACTAGGGTAACCACCATAGTTTTCCTGTTAGCATGTTAGCACAGTACATCCTAATTTCATGGGAATAACATTAGTTGTCTGGAACAACCAAACAACCAACCTTGTTTCCATAGAGCCATGATGCTAAAGTGGCTATGAATCTACACAGAACACAGTATCTGCCCTTTTTTATGATATTAATTAAGAATGGACAGCAGGAATTTATGTTGGAATATACAACAAAGCAGCAACTGCAGTAAACCCAGAGCAGAGGCAGTAAGTCCATAGATACGTATCTACAGCTACACTAACAATAAGCACCGATGCAAAAAGCAAAAAGAAAACTATTGGTCTAAGCTGGGCTGAGGAAAAATAACGATATTCAAAGTGAAAGGGCTCATAGAGGACGTGACTGGCCAACGTTCAAAGCCTAGGGGCCCCAGACTGCTCACTGTGACTGGGTCTCAGATCTCCCCAGGGGTGCCCTGCCACCTCCAGCCCTCATCAAAGCCAAGGAGATAGACCGAGACTGAGAACCGGCAGTGTGACATTGTGTGTGTGAGTGGTCGTGATACTGCTTGGGCTTAGGGTTATATGGGCAGAAGAAAAGAAAAGACAGAAACAAACAGAACACTGTGGCATGGCATCAGTCTACTGAAAGCCACTGTCAATATGTGACAAATATAAAATATGAATCCACACAATAACAAGTTCTTTCTTAGTGGACTTCATAAAACAGTGTGTAAGTTGGCCATTATTGCACTTTAAGCTTATTCAGCACTGTAAAGACTGACGGAGCCTTAAAGAGAGATCATATCAACATGTATACTCTGTAAAAATTGACCGATCACAAAATAGTTGCAGTGAACACAGAAACAAACACGGCTCTTTTCATGCTGGTGCAGACTGGCAGATTGCCAGTTTCATCATGCCACAGGACAACTTTTTGCCCTCATACCCCTGTGTGGTTATTTCATGGCTCCAAGCAAGGGTGGAGAACTTAACACAAACACAAACAGCTTGTGCTTAAGGCTGTGAGGTGCACACACACACCCACAAAACATACTCATTATCACATAAACCACTTTTTACTGACAAACAGCAAATATTATTCAATTATTAATTATTAATTAGCACCAGGTGAGGTGCTCCAAATATTATACACAATAAACCCAACCACCATTAGTACAACTCATTGTCCAAAGCAGTACAATTCATCATTTAAAACCAAATCCCTTGAATTATCATATATACTCCAAAGATAAATTTACATTCCAATAGTTAGAGGTAACTTCTAATAATAGACATATTGCCCCAATCGAAATATTTATCATGTTTCTCAAAAAGTGTCTCAAAAATTACAAATTTCCTAAGCATCAGGACATATCTGGCTGGCATGTGACCCTTAACATATATCACAAAAAAACCCACTGCTCTCTTCCAGACTGTGCTGCACTGCACCACGGTTGAGCTTTCATCATTGGACACCAAAGTTTGTTGGTTGGTTGAGCTTGCATTTGCACTTGAAAAATATTAGACCCCCTTTATGTTTGTGTTAACATTCCTTTTTTTTCCTCTCATATTTCTTTGACGAATGGTCATAATCTGTTCCAAAGTTAGTTTTTGCCCCCTGCAGAGTAAAACCACCATTGACTGACAAGTGTGTTGGGTTGGTCAATGCATAGAAGAAAACGAGAACCAGAGAAAAGGAAAATGACCATTATACAGTTTCATGGTAAATTGGGATGAGATATATTAGTAATTACTATCAATTGCATAATACAGGAAAATAACATTTTCATCACTGTATGCAGTTTAGTGTAAATAATCACTTTATTTTGCAGCGGCATGATGAAACTCGCAAGTGTGGGCAATAATGTACCTTGAAATTGAGACTGAAATGGAGAGGACAAGAGAGGAATTGGCAAGAGGAGGAGAGACAGACAGTCTCTTTTTGCCTTTGTTTGTTTTCAAAGTCTGATGTCTGACTGAACAGTGAGCCGACTGAAAACAGAGGCATCATTTTGTTCTTTTACTACGATGTCCTCTTGTGGTTTGAGCCTTAACCATCTTTCTAAACATGAAGCACATGAATTTCACATCACAGTCTGACAGACCGCTCACCCGTCTCAGCTCAGATTACCCCTGTATGGCATGCATGCCTGAGTGATGTGTTTGCATAAATGTGTTTGTGTATATGTATGTGTGTGGCCGACTGGGAGAGTCTTGAGATAACGTAATAGTGGAACAAGCAATGACATCCTATACTGAAATGAAAATCCTTTGAGCCTTAGTAATACATTTTTAAAGTGGTTTGGAACTTTCTTTCTTGCTCTTCTAGGTTATTGGGTTACACTCGGCAGGACTGATAGTGATGAAACTAGCAAACAGTATGAGCCGCAATCATACAACATATGAGCACTTGTCAACTGTTTGAATTGGAAACTCAAAACACATACGCAGGACTGAAAGAGACAGATAATCATTACCATTTCCTGTCCTAAGATATACAGACCACCCTGCTTGACTGCACCCACACACATACACCCAGCACCTTATTACCTGTGATGTATAAACTTTCTTGAACAAGTTTCACAAAGTGGAAACAAAAGACATTTTACTACCTCTTACTACCTTTTTCCTTTATTTAATGCCTGCGGTGGTAGGTCTTTTGAGGTAGCTATTGGGGGTAAAAAAAAAAAAAGAAGAAAAAGACCAGAGTAATTTCCCACAGAGTACAGCAAGACTCCTCAACAAAGCCATTTCAGAGATTGAATGGAAGTTCAATTTGCTCCAGGTGAGGAGATGTAATGTATTATTCACTAAAATAAAGTCTTTCAAAGTTGTTTCTTGTCCCTTCACTTCATGCAATCCGATGAGGGAAGGGAGATGAGGAGGGAGTTTGGAATGGGAAGTGAGGAAAACAGAGCGACTCTCTGAAACATGACAGCCCTGAAGGCTCGACGCAGTGTCCTGTGATGGGCTCTGGTGATAAAAAGACTACTCATGAAGACAGCAGTGTCATGAGGCATAGCAATATGCAGTCAATAGAGGGGTAGTATTCAGGACAGATATCCACAGGTCCATTTGTATGCACATATAAATGCAGGGAGTATATGCTTGAGGTTAAACAGTAATATAAGTCAAGAAATATTAAGGTGAAGATTCCCACTGTGAGCGTGCCGGGAGCTGGTAAATGTTTTAAAAATCGAATTAAACCAATAAATATATTTGAATAAAATACCTGTCACATTGTGCATTTTCATTATTGTTTCCGCTGCACAATCAGGCACTGTGTGACAATTTAAAGGCCCTGAAAACCAGTTCACTCAATAAGCTATTACTATAAGCAATGGGTTCCTACTTTATTTTTCTGCTTATTTACTATTTTACAATTTCTGTATATTCAAAACACAAATTCTTATTTAGTGTTTTAAAATAAAAAAATATTACACATCAACATTTATATAGCAGCAAACAACTACTTTCTATATAAAGATAAAGTGGAGTAATGGTGTCTCGAGCAGAGAAGTCGAACTCCGTCCGGGTGTGTTGTAATCTGAGCCTCTCTGTTCTTTGTTTTTCTAGCCGGTCATGTTTGTGCATGTGAGTCCCTCCCATTATGTCACACTGGCTAGCAGTAAACCCTTATATGACGGGTACCGCTGAACACAGTGGCGATCCCGGCTTATATACACATATATACGTATATACTGTTTAGTCACACATATTTTACCTCGGTTAGAAATACTTGAAACACAAGTATAATGTGATTTAAAGAAGCAAAGTAAAGTTAAAAATCACCAAGTGTAGAGTCAGATTAACAGGCCAATCAGGAGCAAGAGAGACTGTAACAGTAAAGGCATTCATGCATTATTGTTTTAAAACTACTAATAGCCCTCAGGAATGTATCTTCCGGAGACAGATTTCAACAGCATTTGGAAGTTGCTGTGTGTAATCTGTGACCCTCCATTCTTACACAGTTCAGTCTTGGTGAAAATAGTATTTGGAAACAACAGAGCAAAAACTATTTAAGATGCTCAAAGGATACAGAACAAGAGTCATATGTTTGGGGACTCAAATTCAGTGTGCCCTGGGGGATATTAAAGAGATATAGTTTCTTTATCTGGTCATAAACGTTAGAATTACAATAAAATGAAGCTTTTCCTTGGCTGAAAAAGCTCTAACAAACAACTTGCTAGATTGAATTACCCAAGCCAATCTGCAATTTATCGACAAAAGAGCCCCTCCAGGTTTTGTTTCACATCACAAGCTGCTTCATTGTCTGTGTTTTGTAGCTCAGAGAGAGGGCATTTTAATGCTTAAAAATAGTCCAGGGTGTCCACTTTTGGATTAAATGTATATTCTTTTTTTTATGTTTTTACTTTTAATAAAGTTCAGAAATATCCAATTGGGCATTTTCACTGTTTTACTGACATGGATTTGAAAACCAGATTCTTGTTTCTCACCGGTGCTTTTATTTACTTCTTCTAATCTTCTTTCATAATGGAAGGCTTTTTAAGTACACACACTGAACTGCAAACCACTGGAGATTCAAAAGCACTGCCTGTGGCTGTCAATTATACCACTGTAGTCTGGGAATTGGATTACACTTTAATAATTTAAGTATCTAATTACTGCCTTGCATCCTTCACGCCATCACAGATAGTACGCAGACTTCTGTGGGACTATGTGTTCTATTTGTATAGCTACAGAGTAATGTATACATGAGTTTCTGTGTACAGCGTGGCCAGCTGCACACAGAGCTAAGAGCAGCAAGGGGATAAGGGAGAGGCATTATAGCATCCACAGAAAAGCTTTACAAAGAGCTGTTACATATTAAGTGGGGTGAATACTTAGTGCTAGTCTAATTAAGCTGCGTCTGTGTGTGAGTGTGTGTTAGAGAGACAGAGAAACCAACAAATGATGGAAAAGAGACAGACAGATGGAGAGACAGGACCATTTGACTTGCATCGTACTGACTATGTCCCACGGCGAGGTGGTAGCACTGACCTGATGTTCAGAAGGCGCAGCATGGGATCAGCAGCGGTACCCAGCACCAAGATGGTGAAGGCGACCAGCAGCAGAGTGGTGGTGAAGATGGTGCTCCTCACTTCTGTGGATGTGTCTCTTATTGCCAGGCTAAACGCTACAGCCCCCCTGAAACCTGAGAGCAGAGAAGACAATTCTGAGCAAACAGCGTTATTACTGCCATCCATCAAACCACCAGACAACCACCTACTAACCAATTATTTGAAAAGGGCAGGAGAGAGCTATCCAGTTAATAACTCAACAGATTACATCCCGACCATCACTAGCATTGACCAGCTGCTCACCAGCACGATGCCCCAAAACAAACTTCTAGATTGCTGTACAGTGATGACATAATACTTAAAGCCAAAACAATTCCCAAAGCAAATCCTTTACTGCCATGAGAAAAAAAGATGGGGGAGGTGGTGGCAGTGGGGGAGTTTTAAAGAATAGCAAGACAAGGTTGTTTTTTTTTTTGTTTTTTTATAAAGAAACCTTGTTATGTAAGAGGTAAAATGGGTCAGGTGAGCAGAGAAACATGCTGCTGCTGCACTTTCCCACATCACTACACATTGAATATTCCTTTCTCCTGCATCATCAAACGGTTCACAGCTTCAACCATTAGACACTTTAGTGAGGCGTTACTTTTAGTCTTCTCCAAAATACGCATACAAAAATAGAAAAGGCTGAGGGTGAATTGTTTAAAAAAAAAAACCTGAAGATTCTGGCGATATCAATTAATGTAAATATGACTTTTGATATTAGGGTAGTGAGGGGACACAATCTTTCGGCATCCTCACTAATGCTATAATCTTCAAGCACTAAAGAGAAATGAGTCATTAGAGTTTTCATTGGATGAATTAGTTTCTTGCAGCAAAAAATATTATCAACCCAACATTTATCAAAAATTTTTTACATTTTTATCTCGAAAAAGCAAAATGTTGCTCAAAGAAATCTGAATAATGTTTATAGGTATTATTAAGTACTGTACCTGCAAACATCATGAAATGCTGGAAGCTGCGAGGTATCTTGGTTGTGCGTCCGAGGTTTAGGAGGAATGAAAAGGGGTAGACGTTACAGGCTCTTGATACAAAGATGGAGAGCTGTTTGTAATAAGCGCAGATTAAGGAGAATACTTATGACTGAAACACACTCACAGGTTCAAGTACACTTCAGAATCAACATGTTGCCATGAAAATTTGGTTATTTTTCAATGAAAATCACAATTTCTTTGATCATATGAGAGAATCTGACAAACAAGAGACCTGTTTTTGTCTGCAGTCTTGGTTAAGGTTAGGGTAAATTATTGATCGATAAGGTTTTATATGAATTATATGAGATAATTCCATAACAAATACTAAAGTACCCCTTATATGAGAGATCAGGAAGTAAAAGTACACCCGTGAATATTGACTTATATGCACATGCACACACACACATAAAAAAAATAATGAATATTTGCTGTTTAAGATGCAAACACAGCAGTGTGGCACCATGCCGAGGCATGAAGCCAATCAGACTCTGCCAGCTGTCTCTGCCCTCCACACACACTTTGATGTTTCACATAGGATGGGACTGAATGCTAAGCGTCGTGGGCAGCAGTTAGCGAGAGGATATCTGTACAATTATCAAGGACATAGCTGCAGTCCTGGATACACTTAACATCTTTCGTCATACTTTTAGGAAAAGTTACTGCAGCCCCTTAAAACCTCATATACGCCTGAGTGCAGCCTGAGATCTTCTGATAGGTTATTGTTAGTGTCAAGGCTATAGGACACAGGGCTGCATTTATTTTATTTTTTTCAGATCCTCATTGATTTTAACGCAAAAATAATCTTTGCAGATAAATAAGCCTGCTTAAGCATCATGGGGGGATGTGATTTTTTTAGCTTTTCTACAGTTAGTCCAAATATGTCGCCTGGAATAATGAAAGGACCAATATTTTAGGCAGGGGACCTTAGTTTGACAAGGCGTTTACTAAAACAGAGCTCCCTTCGCACCCTGCAGTCAATATTAGATCTTACGCAACCTATGGATTTCAAAAAGCAATATCCTGCTCCCAAAAGCAGTAATTTCTCTTTATCAAAGGCCTCTAAGCTATTTGAATGGAGGTAATTAAGCACTTTCATCTCAGCCTCGTTTCCAATAAAGCCAATCTCCATTGTCACTGGCAAAGGCTGGCTATGGCGATTAAAATCTACAGCGTAACCAAAGAGCGATTAACAGGGTTGAATCACTGGAGTTATTTCATTTTTTATAGACACTTTAAGCATCGTACATGAGGACTTAGACCGCCATTCATTGTTGTTTGTACATCCGGGTCAGCTTCCAATAGGTGTAGTTAGCCAGATTTATTTCACTCCGAGCTTTTGTTATTGAAGCACAATTGCAGACAAAACTAAACAGGCTCAAAGCTCAAGTCAAACATTTTCTCCCTGGCAGACCCTCACACTGAACATAAGAGCGCTGGAAAAAGAATCTGCTCTGTCGACTCTTTCTCTGGCCCTTTTGACCCTCTGGTGGAAGATGGATTGTAATAATAATTGCTGGCCATCTGGGCACTGGACTGTGAAAGAACAGCCCCTTGGAGTGCGGCCAGTAGACTCTTTCCTCAGGCATACGCTCTGGTAATGCCAGCTCTACCGCAAGGACAACTGTAGACAGCAGACCGTTACTACCCCTCTGTTCCCCTCAGGACGTAAAGCTGACGTAGACAACAGCAGCTGTGAATGTGAAATATCTGTTATGATAGCATTACTTTAACATTTGATGAGTATCATTAAGGGTGCTGCTCACTTTTTGTTTACATGTATTGTAGCCGCATTGCATTCTGGTCTGCAGAGACTAAAGTCGGAGGGGCATCTTCTGTGAAGAATTTCTACCTGCATGGTTTTATAGTCTAAGTTTCTTTATGTAATGTCAAACTGTGTTAATCTTATATCAATTAACCATCATTTGTTATGATTATTCATTAAATCATTTAATGAAAGAAAATGCTAATCATCACAATTTCCCAGAGCGTGAGTTGAGGTCTTCTAATTTCATGTTTCATTTGAGAAATAGCCTAAAACTTAAATACATTCACAGTGAAATGAGAAAAGCAATAATCCTTAGATTAGAGAAGCTGGAACCAGTAAAATGTATATTAATAATATATGTCTTGACCAAAAGTCTTTCTCAAATAATTTTCTGTTTCTACATTTCTCTAGTATATGCACATAACATAAATACACTACCAAAAAAACTGTCTGGGCAAACAAAAGCTAATATGCTTCATCAATAGCATGATAAGAGCCTTTTAGATTGGATTTCTCCCTGAACGACATGGGAATACCAGAACAGAACCAGACCAGTAGGAACCTCTTTCACTGGAGTTTCTAGACCTAATAAGATTTAATCGTCAACCTCATCAGGGATACGGTGATTAATCCACTATAAATTTAAGTACTGTGAGCTTATTTCAAACAGGCAAACATCTTTATTCCACTGAGCTTTGCTAGAAAACAGAAACAAGCTGCAGTAAAAATAATTAAAGACCTATTTAAATGTCTGTTTCAAAGGCATTCCTAAGAGCAAACTCTGCACTGCAGCATCTTAATCTGCAGAGATGGTGATCATGGGAGACCGACTGAATGCCATTTGCAGAGCTCACCGGATCAAACTTGTGCAATTTAAGCGCTGAGTATTTTTTTTTTTAAAGGACTTGGGAAATGACTGCACTGCAGCAGAGAGGCAGGATAGAAAAAAGGACAACCACTCTGGTCAAATAAGTTGCAGAAGATTGTGCATGTAAGGATTGTGAAATAATGTGGAAGTAAACAGAACAAAACAGAACAGAACAGAACAGAACATTGCTTCTGGGGGTCTGAGCAGGATCCATAGGCTGCACAGCAGGTGGGTAAAGATGCTCCATCACGTAGCAGAAAAGGATACAAATGCTCCAGTAATGAAGAGAACTTTAAAGACATGGTGAGGAAATGTCAACAATACATATCCCATGTAGCTGAAGATGAAAATCTCCCCCAGGAAGTTGAAGACTTCAAAGAGCTGCAAATTAAAAAAGGGTTTGAGAGGATCGTGAGGAAGAAGGTCATTCGAGATGGGAAGGGGTTCAGGGTTGATGGTGGAAAGTGAAGGACTCGGATCATATCTGAAATGGGTAAACAGGCTTGGATTTGCACAAACATGACTTCCATTGTAGATGGTACTCCCTGGTGCTATGAGGTAGCAACTGCAACCAGCTCTCTCTTGAAGCCATAATGTGGCTGCATGTAGCACCCAACATGTTTTTGTCATCTCTCTCTTGTCTAGATTTCTATTTATTACATGCCATTTGTGGAAATGTGTAAAAGAGTAGCTTTATGTACTCATGAAAGACAGCTATGACACATTCTGATATTAGAACGCAGTCCTACATTTCCTGTAATGATCCAGGCCAAAACGAAAACCACTTGGATGTCTTTTACTCTCTGTGAAAATAGAATTATTCTAATGGAGCATTTCTGAATATGAAATCTTATATTAATTAAGGTCCTTATGTTGTATTTAATCGAGCAGATGTTATGATTCCATTAATGATTTATTATTTTCTGTTTGTAGCAGTTCAAACAGCTTTGCGGTAAAGCTTTGGTAAAAAGCTAGTCTAAGTGAATTAATGTTCCTCCTCCCTTAACAGTCTCACTTCACAAGGACAAGAGATGCCAAGGAGAAAAATAGTTCTCCTACTAGCTATTCAACCAGTGTCTGTATATACCAAATCTCTTTGTCTTGTCCTTTGAGCTGCAGCCGCATATATAAATCATAAAAATGTAGATAAAGGCACTGTGCAAAGAAAACATACTGCACCATACACATGCATAGAGCCGATCCACTTTATAGGCAAAGGCTTCATCTGTCCCGCATAGCTTTTTGAAAGGCTTTTCTGTGATAAACAGTTAGCCCCACTGTGGCACGGATAATGAATAATGAATGCATATATGAGTATATGTGTGTACTTCTGATTTATTTGCTCCTCTGTGAAGCTTGCCGGTACAGTATGACAGTGTGCTTGCCTCCATCTGTGCTCAGCCTTTTAAGCAGATAGCTGGAGACCGGCCTCCCACACAGACCCACTGGACAACCAGCGCACTAATGACAATTAATGATTGCTTGCACACGCACCCAAGACACAAACACTGGCATCAACAGGCAATGTGAACAAAATGAGTAAACTGAAAGACGCTGTTTGGAAATTACAGCTGAATTGGCTCAATCCCCCCTCCATAAACCCACCTGCCTGGTCCTGGTCCTGCCTTCCGGGGATAAATTGTGAATTGTGTACCTTGCCTGGCTCAAGCCACAAAACAGCACCGCCACAATACCTGAAAGATGAAGAAAAAAAAACACCCAGGGAAATGAATGACAATTAAAAAAAGAGGAAATTGCCAAATAGCTAATTTAGTATTTAACATCCATGACATCTGTTAGTTGTAAAGGGGAGCATGAACATTGTGTGTGAAGACGTCATGGAGGACTATTCTGTAAACAGAAGGGAGTTAAACAATGTACTCTATCTAATTAGTACAGAGTGTGCGAAATTGCTGATACATGCACATATTATGTAATCAGGTTGTGGGACTGTTTATGGAGGTGTGCTGGTTAACACACTGACCCTTGGGGCCTCTCATGTCGAGAATTTGCTGTAGGAGGTTCTTCCATCATAGGAAAAGGATTTATGAAAAGAGTCTTTGTTTGTGAGGTTCAACCCAGCATTATCTTAAACCAAAGCGAAATAAACTGACTTCTAGTTTAGTTTTCATAGTAAAGCTGGAAATGATGATGTAAATATGAGAAGTATTAGCAGAACAATTTCACATAACTGTCCAAGAATTCCAATTAAATCTTCCTGTGTCCAGCTGCTAATTGAGTCTAAAGAATGTGACACCAGATCAGATCGGCCAAACCCTGTATCCACCCATTCTCCTGGTTCCAGCTGTATAAACAGCTTAATCAAAATGTGCTGTCCAACCCAATTCAAGTATCCTCATGTTTCTGGCAAAAGACGTTACTTACATTTCTACTCCAGACACATGAGGCTCTGGGAATGATGATAAAAGCTAAATAATGACATCATCGCTCTAGATCGTGCCAGATGCGGAGGAGGAGAAATGAACAGAAGGCAAACACCCGAAAAGCAAAAGTAAAGAAGGAGAAGAAAGGCAATTCTACAGAGAGAGGAAACAGGGTGGAGGGTGCGATTAGGGCTCCTGCTGGTAAAGATGAAGGTTGGAATATGAAACACGTTGCATTAAAGGTGAGTCTCTGCCTCACAGGACATGGTTGCTTTGTTGCAGACATTCAATTTCACATTTTTGCTCCCTCTGCTTTGAAAGAAAATCGCAGAAGATAGGAAACATGTGAATTTACTGTGATGGGGAGCAATACTTAGAGGGCTGAGCTAGCGGTAATAAATATGGCACCACAGAAAAGATAACACCTGTTGTTCAGGCTGCTAAGTGAAGCCAGTCCATTATTTTCCCCTTCACCCGCCACATGAGGATGCTGACCTGTACCTGCACTATGCTCCCTCTAGTAATCCCCGTTCACAATGCCCTTTCCAGCTATGTTCACCAAAGTCTAATGGAGCATGGCAGCATGGCCGATCACATTTTGGGTTCCATTTGGTTCAGGGCTTCGACAAACCTCCTTGCTTTACATAACACTGACGGAGGTAATGCATTATCCACCATCCACATAGAGACTCCTCCAATCAGGGCACTTGGCAACAGATGAGATGCATCCCATAATAATGAGCAGTTGTGAGGGGCATAAGATTAATGATCGCAGGGCTCCCTGTGAGGATGAGGGTCATTAGGCACACCCTTACTACATTCTAGAAATGAACAGAGACAGAAAGCGCCTTGATTACCAAAGGACACCAGGGAGGAGTCCAATCGCTCACTGGGTCGCTATGTAAGTGGACCATTAAAGGCCTTTGAATGGAGTAGCACTCATCAGATTTGTTTTTTTTAAGGGTCTAGTTTTGTACCAAGAACATTAAAGATTGCAATATGACTCATTTTTAGATTACTGTCATAAAAGAAATCCGCATCAGAATCAGTTTTCTAACCGTGCGTGTTTGAAGGCAAAATGAAGTATTTCATTATTAGCCCTGGTATTACAGTATCAATACTGTACAGGAAAGTTGTATCTGCACTAAAAATACCCGAGGCTCTGCATCAGATACTGGAGTAGAGAGGTCTTGCTGCGGTGTGCCTCCCACACTGGGCAGCATTCACAGTGGTGCAGTTTATAGACAGGGCATCTGGGTCTAATAGAGAAAGGTTGCGCTGTTTCATTAAAACCATCTTCTCCTCCTCCTCCTCAGGCCACAGGGAGTATTGCCAAGAAAGAGAGAGTTCTACAACATCAGCTGAATGAGTGGAATCCCTCTGACACAATCGGGGCAGGAGGAACCACAACACTAATGTGTGCATATGTACACTACATTCATATTTCAGAACGACATTACGCCTGGCTGGTAAAGAAATAGATGAAGACAATTCCAGGCAGCTGAGCCAAGTAATTAATTTCTTCAAAAACACAAGCTACCCAAGATTCCAGATACTACGAAGCAGTAAAGTGAAAACTAAAACAATGTAATAGAAGTACAACCTCCCCTCTGTGGATGGATAAAGAAAACAAAAGCAAGGCCATGTTGTATCCACTTTAACAAGACCTTGGCCTTTTGGCTTTCCAGGCTATCTGTACAAACAGCTTGGGCGAGAATGCTATTATACTATTGTGCTATTGTGGCTTGCTGCCTTTCTGTGGACATCTCCAAACTGAAGGTACAAATATACCCTGACAGAGTGGGGCGGACACCATTTTAAAATGAGTTATGGGGGTTCAGCCCAGAATAGGATTGGTACCTTCAGTTCCCTGTAGAGAGGAGATGGCTTTATGTTTTCTCATCTGTACATTATTGACTGGCTACAATGCCAAGGACTCTCAGAGGGTAAAGTGTCTAAGGGAAAGGCCTTAATCTAATGCTGGTGTAGGTTTTCATCTGTTCTCGGGCAAGGGATGGTGCAGATGGTCAGGTCGGGACAGCAGACAATGTGTACATATCATTCCCACGTTTGTGGAGCGCCAATGGCCACAGGGACACAAACAGCAGAGCTTGGTGATCAAACAGCAGCTTGTGCCACTGATATTGTGGAGGAGTGAGCTAGTCAGTGCATGCAGTTGAGAAGGTTTGCCTGAGGGGGAAAGGGCAACAGTTGACAAAAAGGATTTGTATTATGTCTGACCTCCACGCTGCCAAGCACTGACATGGCCACACACACACACACCCACACACACACACACACACAACATATAAGTCATTAAACGCTCACCTGATAGTCCGCTTGCTTCAGCTGAGAGGAAGCTGCTCCAGGACAGCAGGAAGAAGACAGATGTTTCCAGCAGTGGATTCTCACAGAGCCGAGTGAATTTGGTGAGGTGGAAAGAGAGTTAAAGATACACAAGAAGGCAATCAAACAGCATCAACACTTTGCATCAGGCTAATGCAACTGTAACACAAATGTATGGCTGTTGTGGCAGACTACATGTACCAAAGAGTGCAGTGTTCGTTCTGCAGCCTCTGCGAACAAAATAACATCTGCAGGAGCTGCTCACTAAGCCAGGGAACCTGACATTTAGAGTAACCCACTGGGTCTTAATGAGATCCTCATCCCTCTCCCTCTTTTTCGCTGTCGAGCATCCCCTCTGTCAAAGCTTCATTGTAAAGCATACAGTAAGAAAAAAAAAAAAGAAAAAAATGACTGTAATGTAAGTCTTTACACAGTGTTTGAGAGAGGACAACGGAGGCTGAATGATGATCACAGATAGTGAAGATGAGTGGGTTTAGGTACTGTGAATGTTACAATATTAGGACTGCTAATTGTTTACAGTTTGCTGCTCTGCATTCCCAACCCCTGTAAATACCCTGTTGGCTTACAATAATGAAAACATCTTCCCAAGACCGATTGTTTTTGTAATTACCAAGGACAGATACAGCAGTAATTAAAGATAACTGAACAACTGTGCATCAAACAGAGACTCTTTAAGAAACTACCGTTTGAGGATACAGCACAAAAGAGCAGGCTGTTGCTAAGGTTAGCGTCAGCAAAATCTAATAAATGCTCACTTTGTGCTTTGCCCGCACCCAGAGATTAGTCACTGGGAATGAGAGCTGAGCTGTGCCCCAAACCTCTCATGACACATCCTCATTTTTCATCCTAAAGTTTTAAACTTAACTAAAAGATCAGAGGGAAATGCCGGACAACAGCGCAAGTCGAACCTTCATCAGAGACTATTGCCTTGATTGACGACCTCTCTGCAACCGTTAATAACGCAGAAGCACTTTAGACTTAGCTGAAATGCTTTCGTTCAGGTGGTACAGTAGGGGTTTGTTAGAGAAGCAATTACAAAGTCGAGGAAGTGGATAGATTGCAGCGGATGCTGAGGTGATAATTGAGTTTGGGGTGCAAAGGCAGAGATGGGAGTGGATGAAAGGATATGAGGGCTGTTATGACTGTGAATATGAAACCCAAGAGGAAGGAGCCGGCAAGAACCCCAAGAAAATAACCAACAGAGAGGAAGAAGGCAGGGGGGTCGAAGGTTTGTCCTGTACCCATCCGGCTATAGGTGGTGATGGCACTGGAAGACAAATTGACAAAGACTGACAAAAAAAACGGTTACATACAGTAAAAAGAGACACACTGCTAAGGAACAAAAAGAAGGCAATTTCACAATTACTACAGAAGTAAATATGAGTGTTACTGATGCTGAAACATTAAAGCGTCAACATGGTTTATGGCTCTGAAAGACAAATGCAGTCGTCAGAAATATGGCCCACTTGGTTCTTGGTGTAAACCAGTCTGCAGCAGTAGGCATAAATTCGCATGCTGATTATGCTGAGCTAAGCCTTTAAGCGAAATTTATTGGAGTCCCTCCTAAGAACACATGCCCTTCTATAGAAGTTAAATCCTTCCCTGAAAACAATCCATTCTGAATTATTTGCCTTCGAGACGTCCCCTAGTAGTTAGTGGGGAAACAGGGGAAATATTATTGTTGTTCACAAAGACAGCAGCACCGTGCTATTCACACCGCTATAAATATTTACTTTGTGGGGGGGGAGGGCGACTTCCACATGGAAGTCATTGAGTGCAAAGGAGGCCTCACAGGGCGGAGGAAGGGAGGGAGAGAGAGAGAGAGAGAGAGAGAGAGAGAGAGAGAGAGAGAGAGAGAGAGAGAGAGGCGGCCTGAGGTGAAGCAAGCAGAGACAGGCACCAATGTGTGTGTCTGATGGAGCAGGCTGCCTCTGTGGAATGACAGCATTTCTTCACCCACCACAGACCCTCCCATGTCCTCCCTTAAGACTTCAACTGTTCTCAATGAACGTCAGACCATTTAGCCAGCAAAACTACGTGACAGTGGTGCTTGTTGTTTTTTGCTTCCTACATTTGGGACACGTTTTGCTTCTAATAGCCAGGGTTGAACTCACGGATGCTTTATTCATATTCCAGCTACCATGAAAATGGTTTGCTGAAGATCCTCATGGTGTCAAAAAATGCCAGACAAATGAAACCGTAATGTAACTCCACCTTTCATGCTGTCAGGTTGAAATGAGCTAGCACACACCACAACATGCCTTAATCTCCGTAGCAAAAAGAGTAGAATCAATCAAGCTGTCGCTAATGAGCTCAGCAAGTTGAAAGGGGGGAAATCTATTATCCCCTCCATGAAAATAAAGACTCCAGTTGTGTTAGCACATTCAATTTGGTTACTAATCTCATGGTCAGCGTGACCCTCTAGAGACTATATATTCAGGCATCTGCAGGCCTGTAACTCCCAGTTAGAAATCTCAAGATGTCAACACAGGACTGGGTTGAATGGTGGCTGGGTCAGGGCTGCTGGAGCAGCAAGTTTAGTGCCTGTGAGAGGGCACATCAGCGTAAGGTTGAGCTGCTCTGGGAGCTTGTTAAAATTCCAGTGCCAGGGCCCCGCGTGGCTCACTAATAAGGGCAAGCTTTGTGTGTGGAGCCAGGGCGACCGGCAGGCAAGCGAGCCAGTCAAGTGACAGGAGATGGCATGAAGGCCGGTCACGCCACTCCAGGAACAAGCACAGCACTATCTGACTGTTTGGCCTTGAAGACGTGCAGGCTCCCTCCTCTGCTCTTCAATGTACAACTAGACAGCAGCCACGTCGTGAAGACAACAATCTGCGCCCTCGCCTCCTTTTTCTGTCCGTCTGCCTGCCTGTCTGGGCCCATTTGTTGCGATCGGAGAAGGAGATGTCAGAGTGTGCAGGTGCTGTACATGCGATGCGTCAGTCCCTGTGAACACAATGTGCAAATATGGACACATAGCTTATCCCTGACATCTCCCTTCCAATGTCAATGTCAAATTCTTTTTTTTTTTACACCTGCCTGCTTGGCCATGAATGCGGGCCTGCGTGAGTTGTCACTTCTCTCTGCCTCCATCTCTCTGCTCCTAATCTTGCCATCTGTTATCTTGGCTTTGTTCACTAGCAATGTGTAAATACAGCAGACAATGACTGCAATGTGCGTGAGCAGGACAAACATGCATATTTGAGTGCACTGCTGTAGAATGAAGGAAACACGAATGAAGCATTTGAAATGCATGAACAAGGCACGGCTGCGTCATGGCTGCTTCACTGACATTCCTGGGGTTTTATTCATGCTGTATTTTGTCAGACTTTGACAGTAGCTGTGTTAGCCGAGTTCGTTAGCTGGGAGCGCGAGTCTCTCCACTGAGCACCTTAATGAGATGCTGACAGTGCCAGGGGCAACTCGCTTACGCAGTCCACTGCTTAGCATCTGAGGCGCTCATGCGGTTTTGCCAATCACACCCTTTCCTTAAAGCTGGCAGCATCCATCCAGCCTTCACTCGCCTACGCATCCACCCCCATAATGCCAACTGGAAAAGACTGCGCTAACCACGGTTAAACCTCGAAATATATTGCATTCTGAGGGCAGAGACGAATCCTCAAACAAGACACTCACTGTGTCAGGACGATGGCCCCTGCATCATTCAGGACACTCTCGCCAAACAGCAGGGCCTGCAGATCCAGGTCCATACGCAGCTCTGACAACAGGCCAAGGACTGCAACTAAAAAAAGAAAAGAAAGGAAGAAAGAGAGTTACTGCTTTTGAAGACTGCAGGAAGTCAATAACTCTAATCACACAGCAAAAGTGGTGCGGAGTCTCACCTCTTCTGCTACGAACAGGAGAAGCGAGGGGAATTAATGTTGCAGTGTAACAATATAAGCTGACAGAGATTGTCAGCACACTGACAGCAGTGGAAAGAGGATTTTGACACTTGGAACAGCCAGAGTAACTAAACCAAGCAAAGACTTGTTCAGCTCAAGCTGGAGAAAATACACAATGCTTTGGAAGAGACAATATTTGTGACGGCAAAGGAAAAAGCAGAACCAAATGTTAAACTGATCATTGTCCTTTTTTAGTGAATCATTAAGAATAATCTACATATTTGAAACTGTAGCAGCAAACTCTAAATATCTGGAATATGATGTGAGTCATTGTGTATGATGAGCTTTTCATGGAAGTGCACAAAAGAGCAAAACATTAAAATAAGTAGTTTGGCCTATGTATACTATCACTGAATGAATGAACATACTGCATCACTGTCTGTGTACTATACAGAAAGACAAATCAAATGAACAGCGATTACAATAGAGATTGCATCAACACATTTTCAAAAAATATATTTATATATATAAAAAAGCAAAATCTTAGCATGCATGTGTGGCCGTTTATTTTACAGGGTACATTTCCTGTGTAGTCATAACATGGCAGTCTGGGATTTGCTGGCGGCAGTAGCAACGGGAGATATTGCAAATCATCCGAGTAAAGCTAATGATTTACTGTTAGCACTGCAGGTGTTTCTGTTTCACGTGTGTTCGTGTTCGTTGAGCATGAATATACTGTATGTGGCAGCGTGTTTATTAGCTATAGTTTTCACTATAGAGGGAGATAACGACTAGGATTCTGGGAATCTTGAGAGGACGCTGGTTGGAGAAGGAAGAGATGAGAGCCAAGATGCTGCAGCTGATTAAAACATCCAAAAGGAGCCAATTACAGTCTAATGTAAGGGAACTGGCAGAGGGCTCCGTACTTTAAATAATGTAAGATTCACTCACTACTCAGCAACACAAAGAATTCCTCCCCCACACAATTCTTTTTTTCCTCTTGCAAGATTACTTTAAGTGGACATGGATGATTACAAAGACAGAACCTGCGATTGTGAGTGTTTGTATGGAATAGGTTTGAAAGGAATGCAACACATAAA
Source organism: Anoplopoma fimbria (assembly GCF_027596085.1). Classification (NCBI taxonomy): domain Eukaryota; kingdom Metazoa; phylum Chordata; class Actinopteri; order Perciformes; family Anoplopomatidae; genus Anoplopoma; species Anoplopoma fimbria. The sequence goes on from NC_072469.1 coordinate 8,530,326, forward strand.
TGGCGCTGTTGGAGGTATACAGCTCACAAACAGCACAGACACAGTGATAACTTGGAATGTGATTTTTTTTTTTTTTAAATGAAAATCCTAACCTGACAATGGTGAATAAAACATTTTAGACAGTGAAATCTTTCATGCCATCTATCTTTGGAAACGTTTTGGTTTTAAAAGCTGAGATGGATGTTTGGTATTATGTCAAAGGCAGTTGGGCTTGCTGTGAGTCTTATCTGGTCTACCAGCACTGATGATTGGGAGTGTAAGAGTGTCATTGGGATAGATGACATGGTGCGAATCATCTACAGAGGTTAAATAATGTGAACCCCCAACCAATCAGTAGAGCTGATGAAACCTCTTATATCAGTGGCAGAAGATTGGAAGGCTATATAACAAAAAGTCCAATTGCCTTTGATTTAAACCCGGATGAGCCAAAATGCTAAAGGCCGACGATTTCAAATGATTGCCGTTGAAGTTCCGGGTAAATGAAAAACACTTAATACACTGCACTTTCTCTGGGTCCCTCATGATGAAATTTCATTTGCCTTCAATTTTTGATTTGCAATAAAAGGGTCATAGCTCCTTAACTAAAATTGATAAACGTATGCTTGCAAGATTTGGCACCATATGTGAGTTTTTGCAATAAATATTACGGTAAATGTGTTGTGTTGCATTATATGTTAACAGAGGTTGTGATTTACTCAGCAGCAGTTTGAAAGCAGTTATTAATACAAAGTATACATACAGTATGCCGTATAAATAAGGCGGAAGAGAGAATTGCATAGTGAAAGTGAGGCTTATAGGGAACCAATCTAACCGCCGATGGTGTCATTATTTTATAGCCATTACATCATTACAACAATCAACATTTACGTCATCATTATAAGTTGAAGAAAAAAACGTAATAAAGTCACAATATTTATCTTGCATCTCACGATATATCTTGAAAAAACTATTCTCGGATCATTAATGAGCACACTAAAATGTATGGGGAGAAATACAAACAACGTATAAACCACTTGTTTATACAGCTGAATCTCTCAACACGATGCATCTGCTTATGAATATGAGCCGAGTTCCACGTTCACCAACAGTAAGCGGAAGGTGCTGAGCATACGAATGAGCGCATGCACGCAACATGCTCGGTACTGCAGGAAGACTAAGTGACGACTGAGTGACAAGGAGAATACTGACATTGAAGAGGAGGTGACGAGCCTGTCAGCTCAGCACTTCGTGACACCTCAAGTGTCTCCCTCTGCAAGATATTGGCTGTAACATTGTTTACAGAAACGGTAGATACGATTATATTAGATCAAGATAGAAATATATCACATTGGATAGATAGATATATGGATAGATGGACAGAAATATACAGTAGATAGAAAATATACTGGCACAAATCCTCATTGCAACTGCCACAAGAGAAACCAGGCTGAGTTTCACACAAGCAAAACAAAAATATCATATAACAAAAACAATGTCAGATATGGTGAAAGACAACACAAGTGCACACACAAACACGTCTATAAGGATATAGGCATGGACAGGAAAAGAAACTCAGAGCTGTGCCATTCTGACGTCCAGAAAATATCATATTCAAAACAATAACAGCTCCAGCTAGATTAATATCCCACCTGTTGAGACCAAGATGCTAAAAGAATCCAAAAATGAGTTTCAGAGAAACTAATGATATGAATGACGAGTGATGACCCGCCCGCCCTGTGGTGAATACCAGGCCAGTGAGGTCATCACGGTCAGAATATGACCAGACTCATAATAAGAGCAGTGGCAAGAGAGCAGCCTCAGGACTTGTTTTGACAGATCTGGCTCTTTGGTCCTTGACAGGTTTAAAGCTCCTGGTTGGGGAGAATCCTCTAACTCACATGTGTCAAACTCAAGGCCCGCGGGCCACATCCGGCCCGTGAATGAATTATCTTTGGCCCGCATGATAAAATCTATTTACTATTAGAGCTGGCCCGCCGGTATATCGCACGCACCACCAAAATACTACAAATCCCACAATGCACTGTCCGTGTGTCGGCACGTCTCAGTCTGTATTACATACCACTTGTGTCAACTTTCAACTATCCCTCTCCCCAAAAAAAGGCTAAACGAAAGGTGGAATTTGAAAACAGGAGTTTTCAAGACAGGTGGGAGGCACAGTATATGTTCGCGGATGTAAAGGGCAAAGCTGTGTGTCTTCTGTGCGGAGAAAGAATACAACATAAGAACAGACATTTTCAGTTTTTAATGTAGTTTCATTTTTGCATTTTTTCTCTCTTGCTACTACAGGACATTTGATTTTTTTTGAAGTAAATTATTTTTGGCTGTTGTTTGCCTAGAAAATGTTTTCACTTGAAATTACTCTGGAAAAACTGCAGATAGAGCCATAAGCAATTAATGAAACTGACTTTTATTTATGTATGTATTATTTATAATTTTTATTTCATTTATTTCATAATTAATGTTGTTTTATAGGCAATACTCTATAGGCCTGGTTAGTTCCAGGTTCAATATGTGCACAAAGGTTCTTTCAATAAGTTTTCAATAAACGTTGAACCCATCTGGCCCTTGACTTGTATCAATTTCTTTATTTCAGCCCACTGTGTATTTGAGTTTGACACCCCTGCTCTAACTGGAGAGGGTGAGGTAGGCCCTGGAGTCAGGATGGTTCCATCTCCTTGCTCCCATAATGCCTGGCTGATGACAGCATGTCCTGTACTACTGACACTGCAAGACGGAGAAAAAAAAAATATCCCACCCCAAACACACACGTGTGTGTATGTGTGAGTTCGTGTTGGCTGTGTTGTCATGGCAACCCTGTCCTACAGCTGTCAAGTGTTCATCAGTTTCCACAGCAACACCATAAGGTGGAGAGAGTAGGCAATTATTTCAGACATAATACAGCTGAAAGGGTCGAACGGAAGCCTTATTAGGTCAAATTACCCTGCTGCGGAGGTTTAGCAGAGGCAAAGCTCACAGGCCATCGCAGTCAGAGAGCATGGGATTTGCTCGCTGATTTGACCAAATTAGGCGGATATAATACTGTAAGTGATGCATCAGGGAAGCCATATCGGTCAACAGGGAATTACTATCATCTCCCCAGCACTGAGTAAAAAGTGCTTTATTTTATAGACAATGACAAGAGCACAAACAGGGGTCAGTTTGGTTTTGTTTACTCCGAATCTCACAGTAATTCCTTGATATGTTAGAATTAGGTCTTTTTAAACCTCCATTAATTCGAATTCCCTTTTAATAGCAATTGAGAAAAAGCTAATTAGAGCCTAATAGGAATGGATGATATCAAAGCACTTACTACTGAACATGCTGGTCTTTGTCAAATCAGGGATAGTAGTCTTGCACCAAAAATCTATGGCCCATCAGATTATGTGACTCTGAAGAGTTTATTACAACCCAAACGGGTTGACCTAATATTTACAGCTAGACAAAAGTAAAAAAAAAATACTGACCCCATCTAATTTAACAGTATGTAACTATGGTAACAACAGCTACAGTGACATAATAGGTAAAACACACAGTAAGGTCATGAACAGACAGGTGACTTATCTCTGTTTGAATCTTACCAATTTTACAACATCACATATCTTCTTCTTTGTCCATTTTTAAGCCGATGATATTTTACTACTTAGGATGTATATGTTTACTTAATAAAAAGTTATTGTGGCCTGCCTCTGTTTTCATTTCTGCCTAATTGTTCCGTTACCACTGCTCTGCTGAAATACAAATCTTTATTTCTGTTTATAATGTTGGAATATTGCTGGTAAGTCGAAACGTGTGCACGTATAACTGTGTTTGTAGAACTATAACTGAAGGAAAATCTTGGTCGTTACTGTTAACATCAGGCCCAGGACCGATGATGTAAACAAGTCATTTCAAGCTCTGGCATCATTTCCAGCAATGACATACTAAGAAAAATATGTATGTTCAGTGTCCATGTCAAGAGAACTACAGAAGAAGGAAATAAATAGAAACCCAGAGATGAAAGGGAAAAACGGCAGCACCGCCCCCCACCTCACTCCAAATAAAAGCTGTTCCTTTGAGAAGTTAAGTGAGGGTTTCACCGACCTTTTGTATCTATCCCTGAGGCTAGAGGATGCAGCGCAGCAGGCGTTCTACATTGCGACCTGAACCATGTGTCTTACTCTGAGGTTGAAAAGAAAAGGTTTCATTTGCTCCAGAGCTTTGGGGGGCTTGTATAAAACCAGCACTTTTATCAAATCAATGGATGCATGCTGAAATGAACAAATAACTACATGCGAGGGACAATTGTGTCTCCTAAGAATTACACATTTTCAAATGAATATCAGTAGGCATATTTCAGACTTAAAGAGTGTCTCTACTGTCTCAAACTGATTAATTAAATGTAGAATTAATGAGGTAGTTTCTGTCCGCCTCTTACACGATAATTTAGTTAACAGCAAAATAAATGGTATTTTACAGGTGCTGTTTACAGCTGCATCCACCTTTAGATCTGCTGGTGTTATTATTAGAAATGTTTTGACATTTCTTTCTCTACCAGTTTAATCTTTTGAAATGTCAGCCGGAGCTGGAGTCCATCCCTCACATCCCCTCATATAGGGGCGACAGAATCACACTAACATTAACTTAGAGTTTCCAATCCACAGGGGCCAGTGCCAGCATTTAAGAAAAGGATGAATTTGAATCTCCGCCCTACCACCTCACCCGCCGAAGTAATGACAATAGCATTGAATATATACTTTACATATCCCTACATAATTGTTCAAATAATATACAGTAGATAGAAAATATACTGGCACAAGAGAAACCAGGCTGAGTTTCAAACAAGCAAAACAAAAATATCATATAACAAAAACAATGTCAGATATGGTGAAAGACAACACAAATGCACACACAAACACGTCTATAAGGATATAGGCATGGACAGGAAAATAAACTCAGAGCTGTGCCATTCTGACGTCCAGAAAATATCATATTCAAAACAATAACAGCACCAGCTAGATTAATATCCCACCTGTTGAGACCAAGATGCTAAAAGAATCCAAAAATGAGTTTCAGAGAAACTAATGATATGAATGACGAGTGATGACCCGCCCGCCCTGTGGTGAATACCAGGCCAGTGAGGTCATCACGGTCAGAATATGACCAGACTCATAATAAGAGCAGTGGCAAGAGAGCAGCCTCGGGACTTGTTTTGACAGATCTGGCTCTTTGGTCCTTGACAGGTTTAAAGCTCCTGGTTGGGGAGAATCCTCTAACTGGAGAGGGTGAGGTAGGCCCTGGAGTCAGGATGGTTCCATCTCCTTGCTCCCATAATGCCTGGCTGATGACAACATGTCCTGTACTACTGACACTGCAAGACGGAAAAAATATAGCCCACCCATTTTTTTCTCTACCAGAGCTGGAGTCCATCCCTCACATCCCCTCATATAGGGGCGACAGAATCACACTAACATTAACTTAGAGTTTCCAATCCACAAGGGCCAGTGCCAGCATTTAAGAAAAGGATGAATTTGAATCTCCGCCCTACCACCTCACCCGCCGAAGTAATGACAATAGCATTGAATATATACTTTACATATCCCTACATAATTGTTAAAAAAACTGCTTGAAATAATCTTCCACACTGCCAAAAATATAATATCGAGGAGGAAAATAGCTTGTCACATTTAAAGATATTGATTCCAAAAATATCATCTTATCAGCTTTAAAAATACCACCATTGTGTAATCTGTCTCTAATAATAAAATGTTAACTCCTCACTAAAATCTCTACATCTCACAGAAACAACAGAGAGGAAATGACATTGGTATCTTCAATAAATCAGTATCCAAATGAATACAAAAATGTGATTACGAGCATCGGAAACATGCCATATGCAGAACTACTCGAGCTATCTACTGAGAGGAAGCTATCGTAGATTCATTATAGCTGCACAAAGATTCTGGCCTATCAAATAGCTCTGTTCTATTCCTTAGTGAGGTGCAAGCAAAGTGACAAATACATTTGGCTTCCATTTCACTCAAAAGCCTGTGATGACTTTCACAGTGTTCTCGAAATCGACAACTTTTCAGTTGATACGTGACATAGCTGCACTCACACATGAGTCATCCACACAACCAGAGAGCTGTCACACAAGGATTACGACATCAGGAAGAAAAATTAGTTGAATTATTACTGAGCACTAAATTGTTCTGAGAGTCATTGTGACTGTGTGTATGTATGTGGGTGAAAGTAATACTGTGCCTATTTCTGGAGTGTTTTCTTTGCTTTGGCCCCTTTCAGAAAACCAGAAAGCCAGCGCTATATTTGGACAGCTCGAGACAGAAAAAGCCAAAGGGTGTCGGCGTTTAGGCCATCGATGCATTGTGGCGTGATTCCAATCAAAGTGACGAGGGAGCCGGGGTCGACAGCGATGAGCACAGCGTGGCACGGGGGAAAATAATGTCAGAAGTGACAGCTGCACCATAATCTACAGCTCCTCTTTGACACTCACCCAGATCAACCACTTATTGACATAAATAATTCATCACTAAAACAGGACATTGACATTACCACTGCCCGCAGCGTCGCACGATGCCTTATGACATCCCACTTGACTGCTCTTGGAGAATACAGATTATTTTGTGGTCCACTTAGGAAAAAAAAAAAGGTTAACCGAATTCAAAGCAGTTACATCGTCTGCGAGGGCATTGTTACTTTGTTCATGCACCAATCCATGTTATTTATCTCTGTGCAAAGGTAAGCAGACAATGAAAATGATGGTTATATATAAAGCAAGAAGGTTATTTCGCTTGGATAGAGATGTGTGTGTGTGTGTGTGTGTGTGTGTGTGTATTTAAAGGTTTGAGATATTATAGAAGTCTCATATGTTTTCTGATACCGCAGAGAACTGCATGAATCCACAGAACCAAATCAAACACAAGTAAAGACGGTTGCTTAAACAGGCTTAACACGTAATGCCTCTTTGATATTTTTTGGATGATTTTTATTTCTGTTTAACTCATTTGTATGTGTTTACCCTTAGGCAGATCCCTGTGATGTGTCTGTTAAACATTCCCTGTGAGCAAGTGCAAAATATTCCTGAGAATATTTCTGGCATTTTTTGTGAGTAGAATTGTGCAATAAGCTCATATCTGTATAAAACCAGTAGTTTTTGAAAAGAAATCAATGTTACCACTGGAAGTAATGAGCGTTACACTTGGAGTTTGTTTATAAGGCCAGCTACCTGGGTCAGTGGCCGACATAATGGCGCCAAACAGGAGGCAATCAGTGAGGAAGAAGTCTCCGTCTGCTGCTTGGCCCAACAGCACCATCAGTCTGGTGAAGCCGTAGACGCAGGCCCTGGGACAGAGGACAAACAGACAGAAGGACACACAGCGAGGTCATCGGGGAGCACCAGCCAGAGTAGGCCTATCAGTCATCCCTCTAACCGCAGCAGGGCTTCCCCCTGAGTGTTGTGGGTAATGGGGCCAGATGCTACCAGCAGGTGAGTTGACCCGTTTCCAGGCGGCGGCTGCTTAGTGCAGCTTGACACACAAAGCTGTGAGTAAGTAGGGTAGCATTACATTTTATTACATTGACTGGAATATGTGTTCGCATGGATCTACATGACCCAGCCTTCTCTTCTACACTAAAGACATAAAATACACACATACTTACATGTCAACTACTTGTGTTAGACACCTCATCTCAGCAGCTACCCAATGTCACCCCCGTCATTTTATGACGGTACTATAAACACTTAGACATAATAAAAGGAGATCGGAATTATGAGTAAGCCTGCTGGTGTGAGCACAGAATCACCCGAAAGACTAAAAACCACGAGGAGAGTTTGTGAAGGGCATTGGGACAGAAATAAATCAGAAGCAGTAATTTTATCTGCTCTGGGGCCTGGCAATAAAACAAATCTAAAAATCTAACTGCCCCAGAATGTGCTCCCTTCTGAAAATACGACACTAAGAGCAAGAACATGCTAACCTGTCCATTCTGCAATCAACACTGCAGCTCTCGAACTGGTAAATAATGTGTGTTAAGAACTAATCCTGTTACTGTAAAGCATCCCATAATAATCAGTATGCAAGCTTGTCCTCTCGGGAACCTTCCTGTCCATAGGCACAACTCGGTTACCATGGTGACGGCACACGACCTGTCCCCAAGGCCGGTATTTAAAGTAGTGCCCTCAGGTGGCGCAACTAAGCTCTTCTTATTCATCTATCTTTAAGGGAGATTTGAATTTGTGTTAATGCTGTACATTGTGTGTGTGTGTGAGAGAGAGAGAGAGAGAGTAAGAGAGAGAGAGAAAGAGAGAGAGAGAGAGAGAGAGAGAGAGAGAGAGAGAAAGAGAGAGAGAGAGAGAGAGATACAGGGGCAGTAAGAGAGAGTGAGACAGGCGTACACAGAGAGAGGAAGTGGATGTACTTTATCAGTTGAGTCATTAAGGTTCACTCACTCCCATGAGACTCTCTTTTCCCCCATGGGATATGGCAGACTCACTAACAAGAAACCGGATTGGTCAGGTCTGGTGCCTTAGCATCAAAGAATGTGCACGTGACCCAACATGTCAAACTGTGTGCTGCTTCCCGAGGGGAAGAGTTTGTCAAAGGACGCTCCTGGGGAAAGACTATTCTATGGAAGAAAGAGGGAGGGAAGCAACACTGGGTTTTGAGAAGCCCACAGGCTATAATATCTAGAGGGCATGAACCTTTCCCATGGATATAAACAAATGTGAATCAGTAAACAGCACTGATTCAGTGGAAATAATAGCAGGAATTAACAACACACACACACACACACACACACACACACACACACACACACACACACACACACACACACACACACACCAAGTTGCTCTTTAACCCAGTAGCAGCTTTAAACGTGTCAGAGTATGAGAACATATTGACATTACATATTATCTATTTTATATACAGGAAAAATAAAGCAAAATAAAAACACAGAAGCCACTTTATTAGATCCACCTGTACAATCTAATACAATCCAACACAAGAGCTATCCTGCCATTACATGTATTTTTTACAAAGCTTATAACCCTACGTTTTTTGTGACACTGTCAGAAATGTGTAAATTCATACATGTTTATTATTGAGGGCATAGTTAAAAAGGTGACGTTTTACTGAACTACATTGAGTCAAGTCAAGTCAATTTTATCCATATAACCCATATCACAAATTACATATTTCCCTGACTATCCTCTCTGTACAGCATACGACGCCCTCTGTGCAGGGTTTCAGTTTTTTTTCGTTTCCATTTGCATACATGAAGGGGGCCGTATTATTACAGCCACCTCTCAGTATCATGCACTCTAGAACAAAATCAATGGTAAAAACATACAATTTAATTGAGACTTCAATGACAGCGTAGACACCCGAGAGTAAAGGCTGAGTTTATTGGATTTTATTAGATTGTACAGGTTTGCCTAATAAAGTGGCCACTGGGTGTATATTTATGTGGGTGAATTTTTTTTTTTGAGTGTTCTAAGTGAAAACCTTGTATTTTTAAACCTCAGAAGGAAAGAAAGAAATACCAATACATTTTTTTTTTTATCCTTTGAAAGGGCTTCATAAAATTGAAGCCTGCTTTTCTGATCAAAGTTGATCCTGAAGTTATAACAGGAAAACAATAACAGAGTTATGAGTATGTTTTCACAAAGTCTTTGTGTGCAGCATATTAATGCAACAGAAAAAAAACTGGTTTGCAAAGATCTCAATTTCCTCCAAAGTCTGAGAGTGCCATCTAGTGTTGTGAGGCCAGAATAGCAACCCAGTTCCATTCTACACAGTGATGCTAAACAGGGTTAGATTATTTAATAATCTTGAGTGTTCTGTCGGTGCACCCTAGAGAACTGTTCAGAGCGGACATTTTGACTAATTATAAGAGAAAAAGCACCGTTGTTATTAATAACCTTATTGATGGCTCTATTTCATGCTTGTCATTCAGTTACAGGGCCTTGCTGTTGTGCATGCTGGCTCACTATTATAGCTCACTGTGAAACTTGAGCAGAGCAGTAGTTAATGTTATCAGGTTTCACCTCTGCCAATTGTACCACAATGCAATGCACCAAGTAAAGAGCGAGAAGCTACTCGCTAGCTGCAAAGTGAGCGCAGAGTTAATTGCAGATTTGATGACACAGCTCCCGAAAGATCTTCATGAAAATAATAAGTGACATTGTTTTTATGTATTGCATGTCAACTGCAGAAACATTTTACAATGACAATTGGTATTTAGTACATTAAAATGTTATGCAGTAAGGAACTAGGACATAACATATGAATTTACAAATGTATATTGTAATACAGTAAATAATACACATTGCATTTTCTACTACTACTACTACTAACGGTTATAGCACCTTCCATGCATGAAATACAGCTTTACGTGTATATGATTACATTTTCTAGACTTTTAGTTTCTACCAGCTTATATTACTTTACTTAATGTCAGACATTGCACTAGTGCGTCTCATTAATCCAGGACTTTATTGAATCTTTGCTGATGTTTTCTCATATGTTGTATTTTACGAGTAAATTAGAATAGTATCGTTGACATGAAACAGTGGTTTCTTCATAAAAAAGTCTGGCAATAAGAGCAGCAGCGGGAGTTATTAGAAACAAATCAGCGGCAGGGGCGGAACTAACACTGTTGTGAAACATTTGCACAATAGATAACAGATCTATATGGGAGAATAACCTCAATTATTCATTCAAAGGCCTCCCGTTCAGCGTTTAAACAACTGAATAATAGTTTTGAATTTGATATGACCCCCTTGATTAATTAATTAATTTCAAATAAACGGCGTGTCTCCTCAATATCCCCTGATAATGTAGGCTAGTTCTGTTCTTTTTTTAACTCACTCTGCTCCACTCTTACAACACCGGCACAGAGTTGTTGTTGTCATAGCAACACATCAATAGTTGAATTTAAATGATATGGGATTCAGGCGGATGTGTTGCTCTCTAGTGACTGGTTAGCAAGAAACCTATTTGGTGTGTCCATTCTGGGTTTTGGTAGAAACATGGCGGTGCAACATGACGGACCCACTCCCTTCGTAGAAATGAAGGGCTCGTTGTAGGCTAACTAAAACAAAACCATTCTTAGTTTTAGGGGATTAATGATAATGCAATATAAATATGAATATTATTCTAATAGAGCCCTCGGAATGATACCATGGCCATTTAATTGTTTTGGATTAAGCACTGTGGAGCTTTGTAAAAAGCTGTTCTTTCAGGGCATTTTGTGATATCCAATTTTTTCGGTTATTCTCTCACTTCTGTGCACCTTAACTTCTGTGTGTGTTATTGTATTTCTGATGTGTTCATTGGTGTGAATGAACAAAAAAAATAAATGCTTACCCTATAGTCGCACAGCTGATTATGGTTCCCAAAAAGGCAAAGGTCAAAACGGATCCAAGATTCTCGATGAATCGTTTCTAGAACAGAAATTTGAATGAACACCAATCATTGACATCAAAACAAGCAGCTCAACAATATGCAACACGTTGACATATATTCCATGTAACCAACAGCAGCACACGCTAAAAGGCAATGCTTTTTTTTTTTTTTGGGATGATGTCTTTTTCCCCTACACTGAAGCATGTCAGGACAGCAGTCTCACCTGATTAAGGGTGTAAGCTCCATGGAAGATGATGGGTGGCAGGAACAGATTGAAAAGGACCGCGGGATCAAAGGTCTCCTGTAAAAGACAGAGCTGTTGTGTTGGTGACTGACAGGGCTCCGTGGGGAGCGAGAGGACTCCTCTTACTGAATGTGACTGACAGATATTACACACACACACACACACACACACACACACACACACACACACACACACACACACACACACACACACACACACACACACACACACACACACACACACACACACACACACACATTGTTCATTTCAGCAGCTCTGTTTTGCAGACAGATTCTCTTTGAATCCCAATGTCACAATTGTCTCCTGGCACCATGACAACCTTATCCGTCCTTTCCCCACCCCCCCCAAAAAAATATAAAACTTTTGCATATTGGTAATAGAAGAAGTATTACACTCCAGGCTTATATTTTGTTCTTGTTCCCACCCATGAATATTGTAGTTGGAAGCATTATATGTACCACTGCACACAGTTAGAGTAGGCTCCAACCTGTCTACGTACAAAAATCATCACATTGTAGCTTAAAAAAAAAACTACTGCTTAGTTAGGAATTCTTCTCAACAGCAAACTGTGAACCTTCAGTAAGGCCCCTACTTGGATTGTGCATTATTACATCAGCCTTATAATATGAACACTGTGTACTTCATTAGCATTCTGTACAAGTGCCCTCACTCAGATTTCCACTGATTAAAGCGAAGCGTAATACAAAGTGAGAAATCTAAAAGGTTGTGTAAGTGTTCACCACAGAGGCTCCCAGCGTTCATTGGAATGGGAATAGGCATAAACCATTAGTACAGTCGCACGTGAAGAGGCTATAGATGGGTTAACATCAAACTAAATCCGAGCTGCTGATCACAACAACCTCCACTACCTTTAACACAAACGGCAGCCAGAGTGCAAGGCATTTCTTAACATACTGTGCACGTTCTTTTTTTTCTGTTTCTCATCCGAGCCAATATGATGCAATACAACACCGCCCAGAAAGGTGGCCTTTCATGTCCTTCATCCTTGAATCTATTTTATGTCTATTGCGGGTACCTTCTGAGGATCAAACAGCAGTGATATTCAATTCAGATCAGAATAATGCTGCGTTTATAAAATATTGAAGCAGCCGGAATAGCATGAATATTTGGACAAATGAAAATAGGGCCTGTCTCTGTAAACGCCCTATTTCCATTTCCCATGTGTATGTGTTGGACATGTGGAAGATTGCATTTTAAAATCATAATTTCTGATCCTGCAAAGCGCCCTAAAGTTCGGAGTGACCATGCTTTCGCAGTAATTCACACTTGATATGGTTGCCAGGGCTACAAATTGCTCCCTTCTTTCTGCTCCCATCAGCCGGCTCAATATAAATTACTTTCTTGCGACTGCAGTTACCCAACACAGCACAATATATATACTTTTGCAGACTGTGCATGACAAATACAAAGTCGCATAACAGAGACTAATACAGACACTGTAATCAATTATGCATATGCTAGTGGTTTTATTTTAAGGACCACCTGCACCACACAGTCGGGATGGAGGTGTGTTGTATACACTAATTGCCTCTTCAGCTGAGCAGCAATAAATTTAATCAGACCACAAACTTTAATACTTTAGTGGCAGATAATGGACTCAGTAATGCAATGAAATTCTTATCTCTCCCTGCTAGGTCCCCATATGTATCAGGCTTAATAGCGTGAAGGCTACACAGAATGGTCGGACTGAAGTAATGGCCTTTTGTGGTAGCCTCTGCTGGTTTGCTAATGAGACCCCAGCATTCAAAGGGGCCAAAGAGTCCAAGCCATTAGTGCAGAGTTACACTTGCCCTGGATGATTTGTAGGGTTCATGGGTCACTAACTCCCTTTCTCTCGAGTTGAAATACCGCTCTGAGATTAAGAGATATATTTTCAAATACACTCATTCCACATTCTCTCATGCTTGTTCGCCATCATGTGGCTGAATCCCTGGCTCATCATGTGGTTTCTTTGATATAAGAAATCTCCCCGATAGCACCGCCAAAAAATGAAAGCAAGCCAGAAAACAGTAATAATACTAATTACAACCAGAGGCGCCTGTCAGAGCTCAGGCTCTTCTACTTAGCGGTTATGTTAGGCTCTATGACTAATTCCTTTTCCACAAATACTTTCTGCGAGAAGTTTGCAGCTCTCTGGCTTAAGATCAACTTCTAACATTATTCCTGTTGAACCTCAGTGACTAAAAAAGAAAACACAAATAAACTGTACTTTGATAAACTGTTTAACAATCCTTGCATGTGGAATTCAAATGAGACCTTCAGCATTAAAAAAACATGAAGCTCCCTCATGATTGAAAGTGTTAATAAGTATCTAAAATATTACACATATAATAACACATTTTTCGTTTGGATGTTTATTATTTTAAAAACATACGCGTATGTTGAAAAACTAAGGTTATGATCGCAGTTTTCACATCATTAACAAAGCAATGTACTGTATACAATAGACACATGTCATATTTATGTTATATGTAAGTGTAACAAAAAAAAAAAAAAGCAAAGAGGTTCAATTCCATCCTTCAAATGTAAAAATAGATCTCTTAATTGTGAAAAATGATTTAGAGTTCAAACACTGTCATGGCCAAACTGTTTGAGTCAGCAAAGTACGACTGCTTATTAAACTCTCAGCATCAAATCATAAGCAGCAGCTCATCTCTGCTGAAGTCAGAAAACATCATTGATACACAGTTTTGCTCGGCAGTTTGTTATTTGGAATATATATTCATGGGCTCATGGTTCCCTCCACCTTCAAACAGATGGTAGATATTCACATCCATTACTGTGTCACAGGTTGAGATGTTTATCACTATCTACGAGGGAAAAGCTGCATTGCCTGTCTAGATTACGCTACTATCTCATATCTTTCCTGCAATGCTGAGCAATCCAGCACCAATATCACTTATATCTCACACTGAATGTCTTCACAGAAACCCAAATTTCAAGAAAAAAAATGAATTGGTGCCCTATTATGTTTGCATTGGTTTTTTCGTTCATTGATCAGACACTGCACTTAATATTTCAAAAGGATTAACGCACGAAAAGCCCCCGGACCTGATGGCATCCTTGCTCAAGCTCTCGAGCTGTGTGCAGATCAACTGTCAGATGTCCGAACAGACATTTTCAGCCTCTCACATGTTTCCACATTTGTTCCTGTCCCCAAAAAAAGACTGCTATCCATGACAACAGCTCAGCATGTTACATCATTGTGCCCTCCAAAACTGTCATCAAGCTCAGAAGACGTGGGGTTCAACACCACCCTCTGCGACTGGATCCTGAGCTTCATAATGGGAAAACCCCAGTCGGTGCACATAGGCACCACCACATCCTCCACCCTGATTCTCAGCAGCGGAGCCCCTCAGGGCGGCATGCTTAGCCCTTTCCTGTATACCCTGTTCACGCACGACTCTGCCGCCATCCACAGCCCCAACACCATCATTGAGTTTGCTAACGACACGACCACCACTGTGTCCAACCAAGACGAGACAGCCTACGGAGAGGAGGTCAGAGCCCTCACATTATGGTGCCCTGATAACAACCTCCATCTCAATGTCTACACTAATAGCTGGTCGTGGACTGCAAGAAGCGACAGCGAGGACTGACAGTAGCTTCCTCTTTCCTCAGTTAAGACCTGACCACACAGACACTCTAAAAACAACAGCAGGGAAGCAGCTCTTCTTCCTGCTGACATTATAATATAGGTTAAATTGTTTTCTTGCCCTATTTCTCTCTGTACCGGCACTCTCTTACTTCCTATTCGCAAACAGACCGTGCAAGTAATTTAGAAGAAAACCAATAACTTGGCACCTTTAGAGGATCCTCTGTTGATATAAATACCCAGCAAACACAGGGGACAAAATAAAAGGTGTGATCACAGGAAAGGCAATGAAGAAAAGAAAAAAAAAAAGTGAATATATAAAACTACATGAGAGAAAAAGAAAGCATCCTGTACGGCACAGTTTGTTTCCACATGTTCCCTCTGCAATATTGATCATGCGCCTTTTTAAAGTAAATGTTTTTTTAACAGGTTGTTTCACTTTCCATTAGAGGCTATGTTGTGTCACAACTTGCAGCACCTATACACATAAAAAAACCCAAAAAAAACAAACTTTTATAACATCTATTTGAAGTGCAATGACAAATGAAATTGCCATAGTTACCGTATGAGGGGTGGAGACCGCTGGGCATCGTTGGATGACTCTCCCAACACGTTTAAAACAGTTTAAGTGTGATGTGACGTTGATTGTCAAGAGGTGAGGTGTGCTGTTAAGAGCACCACAAGTGCAAACGGTTTCCATATTGTCTTCCCAGTCAAATGACAAGCATCTCACTATCAACCCCACAAGCATGCCTGCAAAAAAAGCACCAGAAAGAAAGACGATGAAAACTATGTAACATACTAAAAACTATTCCAGAAGTAAATAAATCATAATGCTGCTACTGTGATGCAAAACAATAAATAACATAACTTTACAATGAAACATGAATCCAGTGTAGGCTACTGCTGCATTTGTGAGCCTTTAATAGTTTATTGTATCTGGAGCTACAAGGCAATTATTGTTTTGGGTGTTATGCCTAAATTAAAAATATCCCAATGCCATGCCATAATGCCAAATAACCAGTTATAAATCAAAAGCATATCATACATTTAACAATAACCTTATCCTTTATTTCATCACATGCCCAGATTCAACAAATCGTACCCCCCAAAACTGCCTTTATATTACCATCGTTCTGTTGTGTAATTCAAACTGTGAGTTCAGGAAGTGTTGTTAAATAACGACTTCCGTGCTCTATCCTCTCAATTGCCCAGGCTACTTACCATAAAACATTGCACCTCCAGTTTCACTTATAAGTCTGTATTTAAACTGTTTTAACTTCCACACACTGAGAAGGGTAACAAGTGCCAAGCCAATGGCTGCGAGCATCAACCATGCACTGTCTAGTTTGTGAGTGACCGTGCCAGCCATCTTTCTAAGCCGAGGGCAACACTTTTCGGAAACAACTGTTCTACTTTTGATTCACTCCAGCAGCAGCAGCAGCAGCAGCAGCAGCAGCAGCAACATCCGCACCAGCAGCGCTCCAGAGCTCATGCTGCGTTCAGTGCTGCTTGGAAATGTTTCGTTTTGTCCATTTTTTAAGGGCTCATTAATAAATTGATTAAGTACTAAAGATCATTTTGTGAGCAAAATCAAGAGAGATGTTTTGCTAAAGTACCCAATGCAAGACATGTGTATGAGACGGTCGTGCAAGTAAAAAGCAATATATTGGAAAAAAAAAACTAAGGTTATGATCGCAGTTTTCACATCATTAACAAAGCAATATACTGTATGCAATAGACACATAGGCTTATTTATGTTATATGTAAATGTAACAACAACCTTTGTTGAACCGTTGAACCTCAGTGACTAAAAAAAGAAAACACAAATAAACTGTACTTTGATAAACTGTTTAACAATCCTTGCATGTGGAATTCAAATGAGACCTTCAGCATTAAAAAAACATGAAGCTCCCTCATGATTGAAAGTGTTAATAAGTATCTAAAATATTCTGTTGAGAACACATTTTTGACTGGATGTTTATTATTTTAAAAACATACGCGTATGTTGAAAAACTAAGGTTATGATCGCAGTTTTCACATCATTAACAAAGCAATATACTGTATGCAATAGACACATGTCATATTTATGTTATATGTAAATGTAACAAACAAAAAAAAAAAAGCAAAGAGGTTCAATTCCATCCTTCAAATGTAAAAATAGATCTCTTAATTGTGAAAAATGAGTCAGCAAAGTATGACTGCTTATTAAACTCTCAGCATCAAATCATAAGACGTGCGTGCAAGTAAAAAGCAATAGCACTGAAACATAACATTTATACAAGGTCTAATTGCAATTATCTTAGAAAGCCACATTATTACAGCCTGATCGCTCACATTATCACAGCATCCGAGTTACACAGCTCATGACGTTATATCTCTAATACGCTTTAAAATGATTCCTGTGTTGTCCCTGAGCACTTAGACGCATCACACTGTGGATGTCTGCCTCCTGTTGTTCCAGCAGGTGGCAGTAAACTCAAACTAATCCACGCGGAGTGCGTGGGAGTCCACTGCGAGAGGCCCGATTTAATCTCCACGTCCTGTCTCTCAGCTGTGAGTGAATCAATCACTGGCTTTCATTTCCACTTAATTCATTAAAAAAATCGTTTGCTAGTAATGATGAATTTTGATTGTTTGTAAAAAAAGAAAAAAAAAAGAAAAAAAGTAAACATTTAAAAACCTTTTGATAAGCCTACTGGCAAACTAAACAGTTAAATGAACATGGTTGTATTAGGTACACTATAATTATTCTGTCTGTATTTATAAGATATTTTTTTTTAGTTATTGTGGATTTAAAAAAAAAAATTCTTACTTACTTACTTATTTAAAATACTTGTTTTTTTTTCTACTATGTCTCTTGTTTGCACTATATCTATGCTGCTGTAATCCTGTAAATGTCTAATAAAGGATTATCTTATCTTATCTTATCTTAATAATGAACAGTTATGCCCTTTGCCTTGATGACGTTGTTTTCGCAGGATGCTCTCGTCATAACACGTATTCAATGTTTTCTGGTTCAGTTATGGCCACATGCTCGCAATGTTTACCATTTTCTGACTCTGATCACATGACTTCGTATTGCATGGTGAGCTATTAAAGTGTATTTTTTTTATATATATTATGTTACTATTCCACCAAATGTCGCTTTTAGTCTGACGGACACACACAGAGAGAGAGAAAATAGAAATGTTGGCCAAACTTCGCACTGGGGGCGGTGTTCCAGACGAGACAATATTAGAATACTCGCTTAGCAACCACTGCCGTAAAGCGCAAGCGGGTGTCGCAAAGCCTAAAAGAGGCTGGTGTTGAAAAGACTCGAAACAGAGCCCATTGTGGTGTTGGAGAGGAGTGAGCTGCAGCCGGTGGAGAGAGAATAAGAAAACGGAGGCGACCACAAAAGCGGACAGATATGGACGTCCATGCACAACACGGATGTCTTTTGTGAGGACGGGAGGGGGGGTGTGGGGGACCGCACCGCACCGCGTTGTCCAGTCGGAGAGACCCCGGTACACGAAGAGTTAAGACCCGACATCACAAGTGTTTATTTCAGCAGCTAGTTAGCAGGCTAGCTGGCTAAGATACCCAGGAGCTAGACATGGGAAGCCCCCCCCCAGTGTGTGTGTGTGTGTGTGTGTGTTTGCCTGGTAGGTAATCTTCCTCGTCGAGTCTAGGTTTTTCCACTTCACACATGGTCGGCGGCGATTCAAAGTGTCCGTCGGCCGCCTCGGCAGCAGCAGCAGCAGCAGCAACTTTAAGAAAAGAATGAGACCAGCTGAGCGCTAAGAGTCTCACTCCTGCACAACCCGGAGAGGACAAAACAAAGTCTCAGAGGTTTGTTGCACAGATTTTTTTTTTTTTAATCTCTTTGCAAAACCGTGATCCCCTTGAACTGATTATCATATGCATTGAGACAGTATAAAGTCCAGGGTGATTTGTGCAAACTCTACTATAATAACTGGCTAATAAAAGCATAAACTCTCACCCTTTTTTTTTTTTTTTTTTTTGTGTGTGTTGTTGTTGCTGCATTTATAGTTTTTGCATGCTTGACACTCCAGAAATGCAGAAATGATAATGCACTAGACGACAAAACAATCTTATCAGATGCCCACATCCGCTGAACGGTTATTAGAGCTATTTTGTTGCAACATAAACTATCTTTGGCATCCCAGCGTTAGGTTACCTGCCCCCCTACAATTAGTCCTCTTATCTTTTGTCCATCACTGGTCCCTAAACACAGTTTAATGACGACTGCAAAACAATGTAATGTACTAAACTGTCCCTTTTTTTTTTATTTATTTTTTTATACTTCTAAACATTTATTCCTTTTGCTCATTTGTGTGCAGAACATGCATTAAAGCAACAATAAGATATGAAATCAGAAGATATTTAATTGCTTGAGGCACTACCAACATTTATTTTTATTTTTTATTATTTCTTCATTGAAAGTGTTTTCATTGTCAGTCATTTTTTTTGAATACTCCCAATTAATGTACCTCCACAGGTCTCCCATTGGCCGTCCTTGTTTGGATTGCTTCGATACATATTTGTTTTGTTGTCGGGATGAGCAAACAGCAGGTTGAGACGTTTGCTTTGTCGGACAGAAAGGCTCAGTTGAAATCCTAGCGATACTGACTTGACTGTGAGATTTCTGCGATTGCACGCTCTTTGCAAACTTCTGCTCTTGATTTCTTACAAGAAAAACTGCATTATAACAACAGTCCTACTGTTTGGTGCCGACGAAGTCTATGATAAGTTCATAGGAATTTCTCTTTACTGTCCAATGAATAGAGCAGGCTGCTTAGATTTAATTTCCACATAATAGGCGACTAATTGTGGAGCCTTTCTGCAAGGTTGGTCAAGGGGAACTATGAAAATAGACCAATTTGACACAGTTCAGACTTCCTGCTGGTGGGTAAAGTCTTGTAATTGTGGACTAAAAACTCCCAACATGAGCAGCGTATTTTAGTTTTTGACCTTCAAACTCATTAAATCAAACTCTGATAAAGCAACTTTTACAACAGATGGAGCTCCATTAGGAGTTACCTTAAATAAAATAATAAATGTCTTTCGGGTAATCAACTTGACCCCCCCGCCCCCCCCAAAAACATATTTCCCATTTGTTTGAACGAAAGCTTGTTTTGACAGCTTGTTTTAATCAGTCCAAGTGTAGCTTCACTTAGATGACACATTTGTTTTCGCAATGGAATTAACAAGATATTTAAATGCAAGACAACTTTTCAAACTCCATCAGATTACTGCTGGCTTGTGAAAATGTGCAGCTGTTTTGAAATTCGACAAAACAAACGATGTTTTTTTTTTATCAGTTGAAGAATCCAGGGCAAGTTCGGCCAAAAGCAGATGCCATTGATATTCTCATTATAAAACCTCTACTGTTTGGTTTTGGCCAGAGATGAATGGACTAATGTTCATGTGGGGATTCTGCTAATTGATGCCTTTATTCCGAGGACTCAATTTTCCATTAGGGAGGCGAATGCGTGTGTCATTTGTATCCACCCCGTCATCGTCTATGTGTTCGCCGTACTGAGGCAATCCGGCGTTGTCTGAATGTTTTTTTTTGATCAAACATTATTGACTCCCCCGGTCGATAACCTTGGCAACAGTAGTTCCTCTATCCAGCTAGAGCCGCACGTTGATATGGAAGGGGGTGGGGGGGGTAGAGGGCAGTGGGGGGGCTTTTTCCGAGCTTTGAGCAAGGCTCGGTGGCAACGGCGGCGTTCTCGGCAGGTTGACTGTGTTGTGTGTGTGTGTGTGTGTGTGTGTGTGTGTGTGTGTGTGTGTGTGTGCGTGTGCGTGTGCATCCATTCAGAGATAGAGAACTGCTACTCTGTATTCTTGTGGTCTCTTTCCATTCATTTCCATCACAAGAGCAATAACTCAAAGTTTCTCTCACCTTGCTGTTCATTAGCTATGCATTAGTGATATCTTTCCTCTGTATTTCTCTCTTTTTTTTTTTTTCCTCCCCCCCCAACCCCAGTCACTGTTTGCCTAGTCCTCTTTTCAACACTTTGTCTTTGCACTCTCTCTTTTCGCACATCCAGTGGAATTAATCAAGCATGTTCATGTGTGGCTTGACTTCATTATATCATAATGAAGTTTAGCCTCAGGTGCAGTGGAGGAAATGGGGTTTGCCCGAGAGTAGCCTTGCCCTCGTACGCCATTATCTGCAACCAGCTTTGCACAATGAGCTGTGGAAAGGATTATTCAAAAGAGAAATTTTCTTTTCAACCCCTTTCTTTCTTATCGGGGTAACTCTGTCAAAATCTTAAGTTTTTAATAAAACTTAAAATATCAGGATATTACGATTTTATCTCCCTCTGCCTCGACCTTTTGTCGTTGTGTTTTAAGCCAACACGGGGCCTATTGCTTCATCTAGTGCCTTCTCTGTCTCAGTAATGAGCCATTTTGCGGCTCTTAACATCTGCCAAACTTGGAACATTTCGAATGCGAGACTCATCTCCCATGCATGAGGAGTCAGGCATCCTTTGATTTGCCCTCTTTTCTTTGCCTCTCTTTTTCGAAGCGCTCACCGCAGTACTTTGTAGACTTGAGTACGCTGAAAAAGTTTCTTACCCCAGTTTTGGCTGCGTGTGCGTGTGTGTGCGTGCGTATGTGTGCGTGCGTGTGTGTGTGAGATGAGAGGTCATTTTGGTGCTTACTCTAAACAAGGTTTTCCCTCTTGGTATTGTGCATCCCTCCTTCTCGCAGAGAGTGCAGAAGGAGCAGAGGCACCGTGGCGGGGGGAATGGAAGGGGGGGGTGGAGGTGGGTAATTCAGAACACAAGTTTTCTGCGGGCACCACGAGGTTTGTCCAAAACCACTGCTTTTAAATTTCACTGCCCTTCTAGTCCCGTGGGGAAAACATCTGTGTTGGAATACAAATCATCTGGCTTCCATTTAGTGCTTCAAGTGAACTTTAGCCTTGTCAAATACCTGCATAGGCAACCTTGAGCTCTATACCGTCTGCCTTCCTCTCTGCCTGTCCTGTTAGATAACGCTCAGCCTCGGGACGGCATGCAGCAACAGACAGTGACGGAGTTAAATAGTGATGCTTTTGCAGGTGTAAAATAAATAACAGTAAAAGCAATCTAGTCGGGGTAATCGCCAGGGGAAAATATCCCCGTCCTAAATAACTACGCATCCTTTCCCACAAAGCTCAATGTTTCGGTCTCATTCGCACCATTACTCTGTGCGGCAGCCGCAGCGGGCTATAAAAGCTCTAATATAGTAGCGCTTCGATTCTTGTACTCGATTGCCTCATGCTAAACAAAAGTACAGGATGGAGGATGAGCCGTCGGTGGCACATTCGTGCGACTCATTGTCACTATTTTAAAGCATTTTAAACGCCTCATTAACGAGCGAGATTCAGTGTGCGGCTCATCCTTGCACTTCAGCAATTAGCACGACCATTGGCATAAGCCAGGTAACGCTCCGAAGGTAATTGAAGGCCTAACAGTTCCTCAGGAGAGGAGGGAGGAAGGAAGGAGCCACGTCTCTCTCTCTCCCCCCCATGTTAGCCAGCCAGGTCGTGCATCTCATTGCTCCGCAGTGTCCAGGTCTTGTTCGGGGCTTGTTCCAGCTCGCCTTTGCTCTCTGCTGCTTTTTTTTTTTCGCTTCAGGGATGAAGGAGGGTGATCATCTTCCGGGCCTGGCTGAGGTTATGTTTTGTCCCCTTTTTTTTGAGCCGTTTTTTTTCTGATCCTAGTTAAATCTCATATCTGCACTCGTGATCTCGCAGCCGCGGCAGTGCAGCGACGGCCTCCGTTAGATGCTAAATGGCACTTGAATCGAGATCTTATAGCAACGGGATATTCAGTTTCCCCCCTCAAGCAATCAGCCTCCTCTCGCTCCCTGTAGTAGGAGGCACAAGGCACACATCCTTTTGGCTCCCATTGAAGTTGTTGTTTTTGGGGGGAGGGGGGGGGGTTTCTTCATACAGACTTTGTCGTCGTCCCCCCCATCTCCCAAATCCATCTTCCTCTGCCAATTTAATATGAATATCTTGCAGAATTTGAACGAATTTTTCACACTAATAAATAATTGTGTTGGCCTTCTTCTGAGCTCTTTCTGAAAGGATGCGGCCGAGAGGCTGTTTTGGTTTTTTTGTTCATTTATCACACTGGAGGCATTTTGGTGAAGTCGGTGTTCGTGTGGATGTTCAGTTTCTGCATTTAGTTTGCCAAATTAAATGCTGTTTTTAGACTTAGAAATATGACCTTTTAATCTTTTTGTAAATGTCTTGCTTTTGAGATATATTGGATCACTGTGGGCATGAAGCAGTATATTCCAAAAAGTGTTCTCACTGATTAACTTGTAAACTCTAAAATGACCATTATCATGATGCCGTTCATTAAAAGGATAAAATAAAAGATGAATGCAGACCCTTGTCTTGGGAAATTGTGATGCATTACCGTTAAGATTTACAGTAGCTATTTAGTTTAATAGACTTAAAAAAAGATTTAAGAGCTTCTATTTAAAAGATGTAAAGTAACTCATTATCCCTGCCTCACTTTTGGTACAGAGAATAAAAGCATACGCTCATCGTTGAGTCACACTGCTTGATTTTTTAGATTTGCATATAGTGCAGTAGCTTTCTGTAGTTCCCCTTTTTGGATATGGTCTATTTTTACATGAGCGATGTTGTCCTGATCTGCTCTGTGTATTTTCAGACAGAGGTGTGAGGTAAGAACTAGTGCATTCAGCTTCTTATCTGACGCTCCACAGCCGCACGTCTCTCACGGCCGCTGCTCTCTCGGCCGCCTCAAGCCCCCCGTGTCTTTCCGGATCTCGGCCCACTTCGATCCGAAAGCAAAATGCGAGGAACCCATCGACACGCACACTAATCACACTAGTGTGCCTGCTTGTTAGCCATGCCCTCTTAAGGCAGCTGTCCTAACAGGCATGTCCTAATGAAGCTCTAATTGAGGATTGCTAATTTGCATGGCCCGAGTCATTGTCTCTCTTAAAGCGACTTATAAGACTTACAAGACTCATTGCTTGAAAGCTGATTGAAGGGTCTAGCATGGCTCCATCGTGGCCAGACTACGGGGGGCTTGTGAGGCTTCTTGGAACGCTCTTCTTTTTCTTCTTCTTCTTCTTCTTCTTCTTCTTCTTCTTCTTCTTCTTCTTCTTCTTCTTCTTCTTCTTCGTACTTTGAGCTCAGATTGTTGTCTCTTTCTTCCAATGCTTCCAAGTTCTCAACATTCCCCCTTCTGTTGACATCGATATGCCTGATAGAGTTATTCACAGATTCTCTCTTTCACCCCCTCAACCACAGATGTTATTTTAGTGACACCAGCCATTTTCAAAGAAACGACTTCAAAGCCTGATTAAAACGAAGCAGGGCAACTCTGATCAAAGGTTAAACTACGCGCAGCGTGACTCCTTACAATGCAAAGAGAATCTTTTTCCATTTGAAGCGAGAATAGGGGGGATTTTTTTTTTTTTTTTTTTTTTTTTAGAATTTCTGAGCTCAGTGTATCTATTCAGGTATGCAGGCGGCGTGTTATTTTGCTGTGCATCGGAAGAAAAGTGATGGATACTTCTGTAGCGGCAGAGGAAGGTCCACTGAGGAATCATCCCCGCAGTGCAGCACACTTTATTTATACTAGGAGAGGATGTTGTCCATTTCCTCTTAATTTGATCCTTGACACTTTATTTTTCCCTTTCCAATTCTTTTATTTATCTTTTTTTCTTTTTATATGGGGGGAGTACACAAGAAAAGATTTCCCATAGAGATGTGAGCTCAAACAGGCACAGACAGGTTTATTGCATTGGCTGTGGATAATCTTTTTTCTGCCCAAAAGTGTTGAAATGTCTCAAATGATCAAGCAATTAGAATTTCCAGAGACTATTCCATATGCCAGCGATAGTGTTTTGTGTTAGTTTTATATCCTTAGTGTTCAAGTTGCAGGTCCAAAAGTTAGATAAATATTTTTTTTTTTATTTGTTGCACATGTTTTCGTTTTTGTGAAATGTAGCTTTTTTTCATTTTCCCTGATGTAATGAGTTCCCTCTCTCCCTCTCTTTTTGATTTCAGGCCTGCTGGCTGGAGGTTGTACACAAACGCCAAGAAGGGAGAACATGACTCACTGGCCCCTACCAGAGACTGGCACGGGGCAGCTGTGCCAACCTCGCCCCTGCCTGCCACTTTAGAAGCCGTCTCCGGTACGCCATGACGGAGAGGCATTGAGGTTTGCTCCCTGACGATCGTCTCAATACCTCTCCTCCTCCCTGTCCCTCAACAACCCCCGCCGCCCCCCGTCCCCATCATGCTGCGCTTCCTGCCTCTCAAACTTGGCCGCCTGTACCGCTGTATGAAGCTCCTATTGGTTGTGGGGTTGTTTGTCATCTTGTTGATGAACACCCACAGCCTGTTTGCCTCCTTCCAGAAGAACGAGCTCACCGACAGACGCTTCATCAACCTCAACAAGTGTCCCGCCTGCTTTGGCACCAGCTGGTGCCGCAAGTTCATGAACGGCCAGGTTTCCTTTGAAACCTGGGGTCGCCTGCGATTCCTGGACGTTTTCAATGTCAAGAACGTTTACTTTGCTCAGTACGGGGAGCCCAGGGAGGGCACCCGTCGCGTGGTGCTCAAAAGACTGGGCTCCAACCAGGAGCTGGCCGAGATAGACCAGAAGATCTGCAAGAGGGCCACGGGGAGGCCGCGCTGCGACCTCATCCAGGCCATGTACAAGACCGAATTCGCCCGGATCAACGGCGATGTCCGTCTGCTCACTCCAGAGGTGGTGGAGGGCTGGTCAGATCTGGTGCACTGCCCCTCCCAGAGGCTGCTGGACCGCGTGGTCCGCAGGTACGCCGAGACCAAAGACTCAGGCAGCTTCCTGCTCAAGAACCTCAAAGACACGGAGAGAATGCAGCTGCTCATGACCTTGGCATTCAACCCGGAACCACTCGTGTTACAGGTATGGTTTTCACTTTTTCTTCAATTTGTTTTCAGGACAGGAGCTGTTCAAAGCAACATGTGTGTGTGTTATGCCATTTGATGCTCTAAAGGCTATTTTTTTTTTTATGTCTTGTTGTCTGATGTTTGACTATTACGGTCTTTATTAAGGTGCAATATTTTTTTCAAAGAGGTATCCGTCTGCTGATCTGTGGCCCCAGGTGTTTTCAGAGTTGTTGATAAGGCCCAGCTCCTGGATTACCTTTGCTACAAAGGGGATAAGAGCATCAGTAAGCGAGCCAGGGTGTTGGTCCCACAAAGCCCCCCAGTAAATTACAGGGTGGGAATCCCCCCCTTCCTTCCTCTTCCACAGATCTGAGACCAGCCATTACACCCCCTCCCTAAACTCTAGGCTACATCGAGACTGCGCGACCGCTATCTGGAGCACGAATATTCCTCTGCTTAGAATAGAGAAGGGTTTAAGAGCTGTGGCCTCCCAAAAGATGAGAGATTTTTTGCTGGCGGCGATACTGCATATTTAACACTATATGTAGGGCAGTTTTGAATTATTCAAGAACGCATCTGTAAATGGTCCTAGTTGTTTTTAATTTTAATAAATGTCCGCGTCCTCTGGACTCTCTTCATTTGTGGGGGACAGCACGTGGAGGAATCTTTTACGGGGCTGCTGACTGGAATTAATACCAATATTCTTCATCCTTCTCTAATCTTCCAAAATAAAAGCTTTTAACCAAGATTCAGTTGACATTTCGAACTTGAACGAATGGACAAAAACCCAAGACATCGTTGCCTTGAAGGGTTTAGTTTTGAGGAGACTGTGACAGATTGAGCATTTCATTTTTTGTTCACAGTTGGACTAATAATAACGATGTGCTGCAACATCAGAAATCTTCAATTTGACAGAGTGAATGATACATGCTGCCGAACGAAAAAAAAACTGCGCCTGATACAAACGTAATTGCCTTGCTTTGACACAGGGTTAGGAGTAAAATTACGACACATCTCTATTCTTTCATCTCGCATGTCAGGGCAGCAGTACAGTATATCATACGTGTCTGCATCCTTTTGGCTCACTGATTTACAGTCAGCCAATCAATTTCAATC
Source organism: Anoplopoma fimbria (assembly GCF_027596085.1). Taxonomy (NCBI): domain Eukaryota; kingdom Metazoa; phylum Chordata; class Actinopteri; order Perciformes; family Anoplopomatidae; genus Anoplopoma; species Anoplopoma fimbria. The sequence goes on from NC_072469.1 coordinate 8,557,658, forward strand.
TGCCGTTGGCCGTGTCTCAACAACCACGGTCATGGCCCGTGTAGACATTCAATAACTTCTGCCGGCCTCAAAACCCCCCCCACTCTACTACAATAGGGCCGGACACCTCCCAGGCATTTCAGCGGACAAAGGGCGAGATCGGCCTTTTTATTCCGGTTGATCTATAAAATCTGATTAGCCTTTGGGGTCACTTGCCCTCAACCCTTTCTGCTCCTTTCTTTCTCATTCTGCTTTCCTCTTTCTGTGTCATTCCCTCCTATATTTCCCCACGTCCCGTTTGTGTGCGCTCCACAAACCTCTGGCCAGATAATTCCATCAGTGTTTTTAATGCCATTATGCCCCAGTTCAGAGGCTCGATGAATCACCCCCCGCCTACCCCCATCCTTATCTCACCCGCAGCTACAGACATCCCACACCACCACGTGATGCACGCGCATTGTCCGCGGCTCTCCTCGCTCCGCGCACCGTGTTGCCTCTGCGTGTTTACGGGGGACTCATGAATTGTTGATCTCGTGCTGAACTTGTGACCTGCAGGTATAAGAAAGAACTGTAGGTTCTGTGTACACACACTAGTCCCGGGGTAACGGGTTGACTGCGGTCACGGATTATCCGGATGGGTAATATACACAGAAATGTGTCAGACGTCTCAGAGAATCACAGGGTGCCTCGACTGTTCGTCAGCATCACTGAACTCCAAAGGTGAGGAGAAGATTTGCTGCGAGACTTGAGAGACCTACACACACACACACACACACACAGAAGGCTGGGCAGCAGTAGACCATAAAGAATTAATGGCATCTATAGAGATTGAATAAGAGACGTGCTCTACTACAACAACCTGGTCTCCTTTTTTTTTTGCCAGAGGTGAGTACTACTGTGTGGGGACTAGTTTCAACAAAAGGTAGAGGAATGTGGGCTGAGTTTTATGGCTGGCAATTTTAGAGAAACCTGATCTGATTTTTGCCTTCTTGTCAGGCGATGTTTCATTTAGTTTGGTTGTGGGAAAAACACCTCCTCAGTAAGCTGGAGAGGTCATTATCTCTCGTTGTATAATAGGTTTGCTGTATGTAGTGTGAATGATTTTCCTACTCCTCCTTGGTTACCAGTGTTTTGGTGTTTGGATTTCCTTTTTTCTAACTCTCTCCTCTGGCTTTATACAGTTGAATAATGTCAATAACGTTTTTCGCTGTCTGCTCAGAGAGCTGCACTCCCTTCTGTTTCCAGTCTCGGAGCCACAGGCAGTAAATCGGCCCCGTTTCACTATGAGAAAACCAGGCCTTCTTTGTCAGTGGGAAACAATCTGCCGTGTTGTTTCGGGTCCGTCCAACAATACGTTTGTCTGTGCTCCGCGGTACACAGGCTTGCACTCATACATACACAAACGCACACCAACCCCCCCCACTCCCTGTGTCACTTGGAATACAATTTTGCCCTGGGAAATAAATATTCTTTTGGAACACAAAATGAAGAAAACAAAACAAGAAAATGCTTGTGCAGTGAAGGGGCACCTTTTTGCAGCGTCATCCGTTTGGTCTCTTATTTCCTCTTGCCCTATGCTGTTGTCCTGAAGGTTTCAGAAGATAAGTTGGCCCGGACTTGTTTTTCTGCTACCGTGATAAATCTACTTGCGTCAAGGGGTTGTCTCTTTGCCAACCAGACAAAATGACATGACGCTGTTTAATTTTTTTACCTCTCGTTCAACACTAACTTGGTTTGCGTGAAAATTGAGTAATAAATTCTTCTCAATTTCCCCCCCCCGACTATAAACCTCATTTGCCATCCGAGAGGCTTCTCCTCTTCGGCTATATGAGTCTCTGCTTCATCAGGTGATGGTTGTGTTAGATGGAGTACATCTGGCCCGGCATGAATTAGTTTGATTTAGCCTAGTCCTCCTCTTCCAAATCATTAAGCGTGGTGAGTTAGCCAGGAGCATGTGACTGCGCTCGCTCTCTCTCTTTTTTTGGTCCTCAGCCCCGTCTTGCTCAGTGAAGCTGAGAATAGGATGTGACAGGCCTGTGGGGTTAACTCAGTCATCTCCTCCAGACTCAAATCTGTTCTCTCCCAGACAGCCCTCCTCCCCTTTTTTTTTTTTTTTTTTTATTACCCGCTCTCCCCACCTACTGCAAATCCACCACCTCGTTCAACACGCCGCCCCTCACCTGACACAAAGACATATTCGTCAGAAGGCACGAACCTCTCAAGCAACACCATCTTCCAGAACACAGGCGTATTGACACGGATACTAAATCGGAGAAGAGGTGGAGAGAGAGAGATTATATGGATGACCTTATCTCCTACTCCTACTAACATCTTTGACAGCTGCATTTTAACGCACATGTGAAGTAAACATTCAACAGCGCTTTGAGCTACACACTAGCAGCTTGTTTGAATTTTCTAAAATGGGGATGGGGATGGGGGGGGGAGTTGCCTCTTTGGTATGCTGTTGATTTAATGAGGCTCTGCATAATCTATCACGATGCTCATCCACTTTGGGAAACGAAGCCAAAGTAAATAGTATAAATTCAGAGCAATTATTGGCACAGAGTGAGGCAAAGGTGGTTCCTCGACTGCGACCTACTGAACCTTGATTTATTTTTATTTAATTTTTTTAATAAGAAAATAAATTGAATCAGGTCATAAGCAGATGAGCAACTTACCTACTACACCAGCCGGTCAAATAATCCTATTACTGTTTGATTTAAAGAAATTGATGAATGATGTTTCTTCAATATGGGTGATAAAATATAAATTGTAATAACAGAAAATCTATTGCATTGAAATAAAACAGCCCTGGGCTAAACCTTTTTATGAAGATTGTTTTGTTTAGTCATTGGAGGCCGTGTCGAAGGCTAAACGTATCGTTTTTGGTAGTGTTGTATTGGATTGCATTAAACAAAAACAAAAATGTCGTCTTTAATGGTCCAATATTAGAAAAAAAACCGATTATATAACTTTGCAAGCTAACTAGATGGATCACAAAAACCCTCCTTATTGCCCACCTAGTCATGTTCTGACAAAGTATGCAAAATATTTCAGCCTTTATACCGTCTTTGCAGGAAAAACTCCAAACAGTTGTAGGTTCTTGCTTTCTGGGTCATGCCTCTACACAAAGAGGATCAAAGCCTGTTTTGTTTTTAGTTTGATTTATTTCTTTTCATTTAATCACAGACACTGCATGCTACCCCGGCTTAAGTGAGAGGCTTCTGTCTCTGAGGCCGGCTCAGTGGCTGAGGTCCACCGGTAAATAGTGTTTAAGTTGCTAGTCTGTGATTAGAACCTTTTGTTTTTGGGTCTGGGGGATTGTGGCGCTCTTAGAGCATAAGAGAGGAGGTTGTGTACGCCGCTTAACCCTGCTTCAAGTGCTCCCAAACCCCCTTTCATTATTCTTCTAGGCCTTTGTGTACAGACTGAATCCTGTTAGGATAAGACAGGGAGTTATCTGGGCCCCGACTCCCCTCTCTTGGCTGCCCTCGCTGGATGGAGGCCCTGGTGGAAAGGGGAGAAGAGAAAGAGGAGTGGAGGGGTGTGTGTGTGTGTGTGTGTGTGTGTGTGTGTGGTACAAACCAGAGCCTTGTGGTGTTTTCCCCCATTTGAATGAGCCGGACTGCTTGTGTTACCATAATCCTTTCTCTCTTTCTCCAGCTCTCACACACACACACACACACACACACACACACACACACACACACACACACACACACACGTATACACACATGCATGACAGCTGTGTTTGGTTAGTTAAATGCCTGTGGCTGAACCCCCCCCACACACACACCTCCCCTCCCCTCCACTCACCCCACCAACAACCTCCTTTTTTAGCTGTATCCCCCCCCCCCCCCCCCAGCTTCCTACTATGACTGCATGCACCCCAACCTACCACGTGTCCAGATCCTGAAGACCCAGTTCTGCAATGCTGAAGAGTCTAACCTCGTTCACGACTCTCCCCGGGCCCCCTTAAGACGACCAATATGGATCGGGGAACAAGTGCTCCTCTACTGTGCGGCGTCCCCTGGAGAGCCGAGCGCTGAATGCAAAGCGAGATTATGCTTTTTAGCACATCAGCTTGCCTGCAGTCATAAAAATTGTCCACTGCATTAAAGCGTCAGGCACCTAGCTCCTGTCAGAGAAAATATGAGGGGTCTGGGATATGCTGAAGTAGCTTCAAGTCTTGAGCATTTTCACCCTTGCAACTGTAAAAACAACTTTATTTAAACCGGTGCTGTGGACGTTTTGGAACGAGCTATGGGCTGTCACTTCTTATTATATTAGTTGACGTCTTTTCTCGCATTTCAACCTTTTAATTGCACTTCATAAGGGGGACTAATCTCAGTTTGACCTGTTCTGCAGAGAGGTTAGAGTGAAGGGTCAGTGACAGCAGGCTCCCCCTGCTCACGATGCCCCCCCCCCACAAAAGTAATTGGGGCTTGATGTGAAATACACAACCCTTGATGTGGGCCTCAAACCCACAGCCCTCAGGTCTGAAGCCAAGCTTCACTTGGGTTCCTCCCCAGCTGTGTGGGCGGCAATACCACCTAGACTGAGTCAACACTGCTTCCTGTGACTTAATACATTCCTGGTTCATCCGGCGGTGGGGATTTATGAGGTAGCTCTGTGCGCTGTGGCTCGGGTTCAGGTCGGCGAAGGGTTTTCGGCTATCGGCGGAGTGTGTACCGGCGGCCCTGAGCGGCACTGCCCTGGATTCTCTCTCTGTAAAGCGAAGGCTTGCAGAACTCAAAGACCTATGTCACCCATTCCTATCGCTGAACGGCAGAGCTCACTGAGTCATGTGCATGTTCTTTCACGCTGCACAAGCCGATCGTACACGGTCCTATTTGGTCTCTCTACCTGGCCTCTTTGGTTTTGATTACTCATCTGAGCTCGGTGTTCGCGCACGCACGCTCGCACGCACGCATGCACGCTCGCACGCACGCACGAACGACCCAGCAGTCCTTTCTTGTTTCAGTCCTCTTCACTTAACGATTTTCCTGTTTCCCAAGAGTGCTGCCAGCTCTACTGACTGTGACTTTGCACTCTTTGAACCGCAGGTCTGGTAAAGAAAAGGGGGCAGGGCCTATTCTAAATTCAGATACAGTCTCTATCCGTTCTCTTCTTTCTCCTCTACGGACAGACAAACATTCTCTCCTCTCTGACGAGGCATTTTCCTGGCTTCCATACCTGGTACCCGACAGCATCGCTGCCCCGTATTGCAGGTTTATGGTGTCTGAACAAAGAGAAGAGGGCAAGACGCAGGGTTAGCAGGAGAAAGCAGCAGGAGACGAGAGCAAAAGAGAAGAAAGGGGCTAGCGCCATGTGTGCCAGGATGAGGAGTTAGCGCCGGCTCCCCTGTGGGGCCCGAGCTCTCGCTGCGAACTAACCAACTGGATTTTTAACTTAAATGGCCAGCAAAATGCCAGACGGGGCTCGCCACACATCCTCCAGACACAGAAGGTTAACAGGAGAGCTGCACAGAAAAGCAACGCTTCAAGTCCAGCTTGGCAGCCTTAGCCCCGCATGGCAGATGTGACCCCCTTCTTAACGCTAAGCCCCTCTCATAAACAGGCTGAATAATGGTCAATTTGCAGCATCAGGGTTGAAAGGGTTTTCTTTTTGTTAATACATTTTTTTTTTTTTTTTTTTTTTTTTTTTTTTTTTTTCTTTCTTTTTTTTTTTTTTGTCTGTGGTTTTGTCTCACTTCATGCGTCTGTCCGCCATGCTTCCTTAACTTCACCGTTTGATCCCAAGACTCTTGACGAGACCTGTCCCAACTTGTTTACAATGAAGCGGTGCGGTTTTTACCTTAGGACAGAAAATGTTGAGAATTTACACCACACCCTGTTCAGGGCTTTTACAAGCTGCACACATGAAACAACTCTGTGGCAAACTACTAATCTCTTTTTTGCTGTAAGTAGTTGTGGTGGCAGGATGAAGGCAACCGGTTCCTTTTTAAATCTTGTATGTGTTTGTTTGTGTTTGTGTGTGTGTGTGTGTGTGTGTGTGCGCGCACGTCTTTCTATGTATATGTGCCTTTGATGGACAAGTGTTCTTTGCAGACCAGCCAAGGCAATATCTTGGGAGCCGTTTGTGTTTACTCGGCCTCTGAATAGAGGTTGTTATCAGCCCTGGTCACGTTGCATGTTCTCATTCACATGCACTTCGATACAGTTTCACATACACACACGCATATGCGCACAAAGAGCCTTTTTTATTCGAACTCTCACACACACACACATACATACATACATACATACACACACACACACACACATACATACATACACACACGCCCTCCCCCTCCCCCGAGTGGCCCAGTAGAAGGGCATGCCTTTGTCAGCAGATGTCAGGGCGCAGGTGTGTGTTCCTGTGCCTCTCGCTCCATTCGTTTCATCCTCTTCTCCAGAGGCTGCCCATTTGTCTGTGGCCCTGTTTCATTTCAGCCCACTCCAATCCCACTCCCCCCCCACCCCCACCCCCCAAGAGGATGCCACTGTGTCTGTTGTGTTACAGGGAGAGGGAGAGTGCAAGCACAAACATCCCCCCCCCCCACCCCCCAGTCCTTGCTACACTGTAGTGCGCCGGTACAACCTTTAAGATTAGATTAGTTGGACTACGACCCAGAAGTCACTGGGAGGTCGCCTGTAATGAGTCAATTCTGTTTTGGTCATTATTTCTGTAACACTGCAAGAAATTCTAAAAAAAAAAAAGTGTACGGAAAATAAGAAGAGCATTTGGCTCCAGGTTTCAGAGTTAAAAGTTTTACTAAGCAGGAGATAAAGAGGTTTTTTTATCCAATGACAGGAACAAGAAGTGATAAGACCTTCTTTTTTTTTTTTTTTTTTTTTTTTTTTTTAAAGCAGTAAAAGTCGCTGAGATGTGACATTGGCAGTTTTGCACCCTCAGCATTTTTTTTTTTTTTTTACAAGAGCCCAATATCATCGGAAGGCGACTGGTGAAATTCACTACCTGTGCAGTCCTCGCACATACAAGCGCACACACACACACACACACACACACACACACACACACACACACACACACACACACACACGTACAGTACCGCCCAATTCTGCTCGGAGAGTGCAGTGGGTGTAGCATTAGGCTGGGCTTTCCAATTTATTCCCCCCCTCAACGCCTCATTGCAGACGTTAATGACTTCTGCAGAGTAACCGTTTAAAGAGCGCTAAGGGAGAATGATTGGTGGGACACGTGGAGTATTTATCAAGCCATGCAATAGGAGTTTGAATCCAAAGCTCCGGTGCCCACTTCCATGTGCCTGCCTACACCGCTCGGTACTTTTCACCTTACGACTTATTGCATATGAAACTTGGGAAGCTCATATATAAAAAAAAAAAAAAAAAAAAAAAAAAAAATGGATTTGAGTTGTCAAGACCCCGGTAATTGACGCAGCGCAATGAGCCTGTCGGAGCGGTGAATGAGCGACATCTGCGTTAAGAACCGCGGACGAGGGGTTTGGACAGACATGAAGGCGTTCTCATAACAGCCGTTGACAGTAGCTGAAAGTAGCCTTAGGGCATTCATCCTCTTCCTCCCTCCCATCAGCCATCTCCCCCATCTGCCGCCACTCTCCTTCTTTGCTCCCATTCAGGCTGCAACCTGACAACAAAGAGAGAGATGTGTTTAGCAGGCAGGTCTTTGCTGGTTTATTCCTCCTGTCCAGTGGAGCGGAGAAGTGAAAGACACTCTGTTTGTCTCTCCTGTTTGCCGTCTCCCATCGTATTCTCTCCCTCCGCCTCTCTTTCTCTCCGTCCCGTCCGTCCGTCTCCGTCTCCGTCCCCCCTGCACCTCTCCTTCCCCCCACATTTATCCATCCGCCCTGCGGGGGTGGCGAGAGAGGAGGGAGGACGGTGTTTTACAAAGCAGGTTTAGCCGTTACATTGGACAGGCCGGACAAGTTTTGTCAACAAGACCAAGAGCCGCTTAGATTTTGCGGCGACATAAAGCGATCGCAGGTTTGAATCTGGGTCAAAGGGAAGCGGGACTAATAGGGATGTACTACCGACTGATCCAGCTTCAACCTAATCTTTATACACCAACTTCAGAAATTAGAAAGCCATTTTAGATATTTAGCCTGTTAATTCTCTAATCCTTAAATCTCGTATGTCGGAATGCCCATTGGCTTTCAACTGTCAGTAGTCTGGGATTGTTTCCTTTCCTTTCCAGCCAGTACTCCGTGTTTAGAATTGTCACTATTGTACTTTTGTTCCTTAGTATCCGCTGGATTTCTTCACTATTTTGAGACATGTCTCAGATTCCCCTTTCCTGTCAAGTTTGCTATATCAGAAAATGAGCTACGCTATTAAGTGAAGAGTTTTTTGGGGGGGAAGTTGGGATGAGTCATTTGCCAAGTGTAAGGATGACAGGCACAGACAGACAGACTACTGCCAGTAATGCTTCCTCGACAGACTTTTTGTCTGGCCCACAATTGATTGGGTCACCTCAGGGAAATGGGCTTGAACAAGACTGCGTTGTTTGCAACTTATCATTGTCCTCCCCTCTTGGTGGTGGATCTTTCTTAAGACTGTTGGGAACGGGACATACGCCTATGGTATAGAGTAAAGGTCTGCCTCTTTGTTTTCGGTGTAAAAAGTTGTGAGTCATTGTTGCATCAAGAGCCTGAATTTTTCATCCTTAAGATTCTTTTCAAGGTTGTTTGTTCATTGATGGACCCTCTCACAAGGCATCCTCAGCCTTCATTGCATTCAGCTTGTCTCACCTCGTTGGCTGGCGCAGGTGGGATCCGTCTCTTCGGCCTTCGGCCCGCTTAGAAAATGATAACCTAGTCGGAGGATGTGATAAAAGAGGTGAAGAGCAGCATAGTTTGACGAGTGTCTCAACGAGTTTCTGCACCAGTGAACCTTCAAAATCGCTGCATAGCTGCACTCGTTTCAGCCGGCCACGATTTCTTTGTCCCATTCGGCCCCCTCTGTGCCGCAGGTCCAGCTGTTTTCTTTGAGATACAACAGCTGCATGGCCGGCAAGGGGGGGGGTGGGTTTAAAATGTATGTTTTTTTTAAATAATTTGTATTTCATTAAAATTTAAAGGTAGAAGGGCACTCAACATAAATTGAAAGCTGTAGAAGTATTGAATTACCAAAAGTGTAAAGCGAGACGCGGCAGTCATAGTAGTACACACCTTACCTACAGTGACACGGTGTGGTTTCCCCCCCTCCCCCCGCTCCCCCCGCCATATCTCCGATGCGGTCGGGTTTCATAGTGGGAGGGTTACTGTGAGGCTCCTGTGAAATGTGAGCACTCGTCATTCCGTCTGTGTCTGTGTTGCGGCTGCCTGCCAGAAACTGCAGCCTAGGAGAGATTTGTTACATAGGAATTGTGGGCAGTCATTAAGCTAGCATATGGCTGGATGTTTATTAGTGAAAGATAGAGGCCTATGGCGGAGGGGTGTATTGTAAAAGATGGGGAGCTTCTAACTTGTAGCGAAACCAGTGCCGGCTGCAAAAGAAACGGGGGGGGGGGGGGGGGTTATTCTCCCCCATGTCTGGTAATAAAATGGACCAGGAGAAAAAGGAAATGATGTATGAAAAGTGCAATACACCTGAGCTCATAAAGAGAGATAGAAGCATTAAACATATAGAATCGAGTCCCTTAGCAGCAGAGCACATTTTCCCAAATGCAGCTACTTCACAGCCACCTCATTTAAGCTGTCAGTATATATGTGTGTGTGTGTGTGTGTGTGTGTGTGTGTGTTGTGTGTGTTGTGTGTGTGTTTGTTTGCCTGTGCAGACGCTACCTCTTGACTTTGAGTGACTGCAGATGATGGTGCACGCGTGCCTGTTTTTTGTTTGTAGTTCTGAGAGAGTTTAGAGGTTTTGTGCAGCTGCAGCAGTGAAACCACTTCCTGCTAGCATGCATTTTTTTTTTTTTTTTAACCATGTAATCCGCAGCGATTTCTTGTCAGCATGCCCAAACTGCATCGACGCGGTTAGCCAACATCATGCAGCAGTTTAAATCGCCCCGCTGCTGCATCACAACACATGAGGCTTTTCCTGCTAGCTGCTGCTGCCACAAATCACCTCCTATCAGTTCACTGGAAGCACCGCAGCGTACGTCAGCTCATAGCTGTAGGGCTTGAACACAAACGGGCTCTTTTCTTTTATTAAATTGAATCCGTTATACCCAGTGCTGGCTCCGTTTCACGTGATCCGCTGGCAGATTTTCAACTATTGGGCTTAGAATTGTGCGTCAAAAAATTACCCAAGGCAGCACACAGCAAGTTGTGTTTGATGTCTGGGATTTCTTTTTCTTTTGTCTGTCTTTATTTAGAGACCGGTTTCTGTGCGAGTTAAACAAATGTTTTTTGACAGTGTGAAGGTTCCCCACAATTTATGTGTTAGCCTCTGCTTATGAAAGCCAATGGGGTATTTGTTTTTTTCTTTTAGCAAACTAAAACAGCCTGATGTCTTTTTTTCTATTATTTTTTTTTTTACATCATGTTTATTTATTAATTCTTTCCTCCCAGAGCTTTCCGTCAGATGAAGGGTGGCCGTTCGCCAAGTACCTGGGAGCGTGTGGGCGCATGGTGGCTGTCAACTACGTGGGCGAGGAGCTGTGGAGCTTCTACAACGCACCCTGGGAGAAGAGGGTAGACTTGGCACGCCAGCTCATGGACATCGCCGAGCAGCTCACCAACAACGACTTTGAGTTCGCCCTCTACCTGCTCGACGTCAGCTTCGATAACTTTGCGGTCGGCCCGCGCGACGGAAAGGTCATCGTCGTCGATGCCGAGAATGTCCTCGTGGCGGACAAAAGGCTGATCAAGCAGAGTAAGTGTCATTACCTGAACACGTGTGTGTGTGTGTGTGTGTGGGTGGGTGTGGGTGTGTGTGAGGGTGTGTGTGTCTATATGTCTGAGAGTGATTCCTAGTACTGGTATTCCATCATTTGCTATGACAATTATTTGTGTGTCCTACCTTTTATCCATTACTGCCCCTGGAGCCACATGAGAAGATGAATGCACCTAATTTAACAGTAATTATATTAACACGTAAGATGTCACCCTCAAAATATGGAGCTGTAATTGGTGTTTTTTTTATTTTTATTTGTAAAGATCTGTTCTTCTCTCAAACTCAAAGTGATAATTAACCATTAATTGTATTCATGACATGTCTACTTGTGTGCGGTGGTTGTTCCTCCCCCTCCTCCTAAATCGTTTATCAACCGTTCCTCAAAAGGCAAAGTGTGATTCAAACCCCAACTACAGCTTGAAGTTTCTACAAAAACAACGAACTCTATGTGAAAACTACAATTTTTTTTGCTTATGAGCCAGTGACGAAGGTTTGAGGGAAAAAATGTCTCAAGGGACATATGGCTGAAGGCGACTTTGCAAATGCTCGAAGCTTCCTCTCTTCTTAGAATACTCTTCTTCAGCGGCCCTTGTTCCTCCGACACGCTTGTCCCCATCAAAGCCGAGATAGTTCAGATAACAAGCCATCTCCGTCGCCCTAGTTTTTTTTTTCTGGGTTTTTTTTCGGCCTCTCCGAATAAACCTCATAACAAGGATAGAGAGAGCTATACATCACACAGACTCAGTGTGGCTGTTTTCTGCCCCTCCATCCTCCTTCCTGGGGCTACTTCAAAGAGAGGGACGACCACCAAGTCAGGCTCTTAGATTTATCCTCTTCCTGCAGAAATCCTATTAAAGTGATAAACTGTTGTGTCGCAAGGTGTTGAGGTTCCACCATTGTGCCCTGTGACAGATATGAACTAGTGTGTGTGTGTGTGTGTGTGTGTGTGTGTGTGTGTGTGTGTGTGTGTGTGTGTGTGTGTGTGTGTGTGTGTGTGTGTGTGTGTGTGTGTGTGTGTGTTTTTTTTAAGTTAGGGGATGTATTGTGATGAATTTATCCTCAGATTAAGTGTCGCTTTGCCAAATCACAAGATCTGACACCAGAAAACCTCATATCGATGTGTAACATGCCCTGTCGTTGTTTTATCCTTGAGTTTCTGGTCGATTTTCTGTGCAATTATTATGATGTGTGTGTGTGTGCGCGCCATAGTCAAAAGCGTGTACATTCACCTTATTGCCAAGCTGCAATTTTCCACCCTGTCACAGTAGCCCTTTTGCAAGGCCCGAAGCCCAATCCAGGTTGAGACTCTCTTTGTCTGGCCGACACATTTAGAGCTCGACAACTCAAGCTGCTTACCCCGGCCATTCAGGGAGTAAGCCTCGAGAATGTTGACGTGCTTCTCGCGAAAGTTTGCGTGTCTGATCCGTTTTGTGCGCGAGCCAAGTGCCGAGCCCGCAGCACGAAGAAGAGGGATGACGGCGGTAATGAGCATTACGAGGTCACGACCGCGTGTCGGACAGCGGCAGGAAATAGGCGCGGTAACCTCCCCAAGGCTTCCCAAACAAAGAATCCAATCCCTACAATTAGAGCCTGAGATTGAGAGCGAGCTAGAGAGTGTGTTGCTATTCTCATCAGTCTAAACTGGGGCCGATTGATTTGCAAGTCAAACGCGAAAAGAAAGTCACGCGCGGTTCCACCCTCTCGTTAAGTGCATCCATATTGATGCGGCTGGATTTTGGGGCGAGTTAAAACGCACGCCGTGTTGTAGCTGTGCGCGGCGCTGTGTTCTTGCACCGTCCAGTGGTGCGAAAGGAGCCATTCCCCATCATTGAGTTTATAGTGTTTGAGGAAGGTTTCACCCCAAGTGGTTTCTGGAAACACACGCTGTATAATGTAACACACACTTCACTCACTCTCAGTCTATTCTCTCCCCGACAGGATCGCTCCCCGGCTTACGCAAACACACAAATGCAGCCGCATTAGGAACACGCACACACACACACACACACACACACACACACACACACACACACACACACACACACACACACACACAGAGACGTTCTCTTTCTCTCTCATTCAATACTACACTGTAACACAGGCATGCATTGTTAAAACGGGCCCGTGCTCTTGAATACCACTCGTAAGGCCACGCTAACAAGCATTTCAGGCCCAGTGTCCCTTCTCTGTGTAGCCCTGGGAAGGTGGAGGAGTGAGTCCGACCTGAGCTCCTTAACATGGAGGGCGCACCAGACGAGAGAGGCTTGCGGCCTGCCTCACCCACTGCTCCCCACACACACACACACACTTATTTGAATTGGAAATAATGTTGTTTGCTATGGAAATGTTCTAGCTTTGTTACGCTGAGGTCTGCTGTAAGGGTGAAACAGACGGGATTGTGGTGCAAATAGAAAGATCTTAGATTTCTCTTAGCCTTAAGCCTCAAAGTACTTTTTTTTTTGCTGAGCTCATCGTTGTCCTTGAGTATGAAACTTTCTCCTCCCCCGCTTCTTCTTTTTTAGCCGTTCTTTTTCTGTGTGTGTCCGTCTGTCAGTGCAAGTGAACAAGAATGGGACACTCCCCCCCCCTTTGCCATCTGTCAATCACTTCTGAGGTTGTGATGCATGGCTGGCTCGAAAACATTAATTGCTTTCAGCTCACCTTGCTGCCTGTGCGCATACATCTTTATATGTGCGTGCGTGTGTGTGTGTGTTGGTGTATATGTGCGCTCGTGGCGTGCACAAACAAGGCCGATCCATCTCCATCACCCTCACTGATTGAGGTTGATGGGGCCCCTCCTCTTCGGGGGGGCCACAGGGGCCCCTTGCTAACAGGGCAGCGCTGGATGTTTGATTGAGTTGTTCTGATGAGCCAGAGGAGAAGTGCATTACAACGCTGATACACTGATTATGTGTTTGCATCCTCTGGGTCCACTGCCCCCCCCCCAAACAATGTTATTGATCTGAATTTTAATGCACAAACCAATAGCGCTCTCATCATTCCAGGTTATTTCCTTGGCTCCCTCCGAGAAAAAGCAATGTGAAATGAGCTGGAGAAAGAATTTTATTTGCTCAATAAATCTGGAATGTGTTTCATTTCTGTCAAATGAAACTTTAGATTGTTGAGTAGGTTGGCTGCAGGCTTTGAGAAAGAATTTAAAGTTTGTGGTTGTGGGTTTTCAAAACCTCGGCCTTGTCGGATTCTTGGCAAATAATTTGCACAATATTTTCTTTGTGATCATAATGAGCCAAACAGCTGGTTGTCTCACTTGAAATCAGTTGTCTGAACAGCTAAACATTCTGCACGTTTAGCTGTTCCACATTTTAATAACCGTTAAAGAAAAGAAAAATCTGAGGAGCCATATGAAATGTAAACTGCAGCCTGGTTGGAACTAAATATATATGTTTGCATATTGCTCTGTGGTAAAACATCAAGTTTGCAAGACTCATATATTCCTTATTACCTTATTACGTATTCACCTGGTGAAGGCTGTAAGCAACAAGCTTATGGCCCAATAAATGCTTTTATATATTTATATATTTGAAAACGACTATGTTAATAGCATGGACTATTTTATGACCGGTGTGTTTTTATTGCAGTGTGTTCAATAAACTGCCTCTCTGTCTCCCTGCAGACAAGCCGGAGAGCTACGACGTGTGGTACGAGAGCCGCTTTGAGGAGTGCGACAGGGAGGCCTGCCTGTCTTTCTCCAAGGACTCCCTCTGCTCAAGGGTCACGGTGGACCACAACTACTATGCCGTGTGCCAGAACCTGCTGTCGCGGTACGCTACATGGCGGGGCACCACCGGAGGCCTCCTCCACGACCCCCCTGCCCATATAGCCAAAGACGGTCAACTCATGACCCTGTTGGACGAGTGCACCAAACCCAAAAAGCGTTACGGCCGCTTTCAGGCGGCCAAGGAACTGCGCGAATACCTTACACAGCTAGCTGCCGCCTCCTCCTCCGCCACGGCCAGGTAATGAACGGAGTCGGCGTTGGCCTGACGCACTGAGAGACTGGATCCTGTACTCTTTATCTTCGAAAAAAACTCTTGAGACCCTGGTTCTTGTACATGATGTCATTTGCTCCTCGTTGCCCACCGGAGCAGGGGGGGGGTTAGAGGTCTTGCATCAGAAAGTGTAAGACTCAAACCTTCAAAGCAGATTTGTTAAAGCTCTAGCTGTTAACCTGTCTTTGCTCTTGTGAGAAAGAGGAGCGTGTCGCTAAGAGATTCTGCTTAGAACCAGGATAGAGAAGTGATAGAGGTAAGCGCTCTTCTCCCAGGGTGGGCTGCCATCCTTGGGGGGGGGGGAGAGGGCTCTGGTAAACGCCTCCTGCACTGGACTCATGCTACCACAAACCAGAGAGCATCCAAGCAACAAGAGCCGCAAAGTCACACAGCCCTGACCCCTCCCCCCCCCCCAATCCATCCTCCTCAATCCATCAGAACTGTTGTTGTGTTTTATAAAACATTAAATCGTAACACCTGTTTCATTTCGCCCCCAGGATTTCGTGTTATTTTTTTTTATCTTATTCAGGGCTGAATTTAAGTACATTGGTGCGTTTACATTTTTTTGCTGTGCCATGGCTTATTTTACTGTAGCATGGCTGCAGGGAAGGCGGAGGTAGCATGAATCTCCTACTGTCAGGCAGCAGGGAAGGCCGAGCCACAGCAGGTATTGAGGAGAGGTGGGGGGTGGGGGGGGGGGGGTTTGGTTTTCATGCAGGAGAAAGAGAAGACCCTTGACGGCTATATAAGTCTAATTTCCTGCTACTCCAATCAATCACTTGATTTCCAGGATTGTGGCAATCATCTTCTTTGTGCGTGTGTGTGTGTGTGTGTGTGCGTGTGTGTTTTTTTTCTTTCTTATTTTCAATTGGACTGAGACGGCTGCACAAAGGAAAAGGAAGGGAATAATTGGACAGTGGTGGTCCCTTGATGCAGATGTGCCTATACCAAAGAGGCTATATGTAATATTAAGTACCATGAGCAGCACAGAGTGACAACATCGTTCCCTCCAGTTGTTCCCAATAGAGCTGTCCAAAGGAACCCTAATGTCGCACACAATCCTATGTGAGCTGGCAGGCCTTCATTCTGATTTATCCTTTTCAATAAGAACCTAATCCAGAGGAATACGAGTCTAAGAATGGGCATACGTTATGTCACATGACCCCCCCCTCTGCTTCGTTAACCTCCCATACGGTTGAAACATGATGGTCAGATTGACCTAGGCATGCTTTTCTTCGGCAAAGTAACTAAATGAAAGGGGGGTAAAAGAAGGGATTCTTTAGAGGACTAGAAAACACAATAAAGCAGCGTAGAAGTGGCCTCCAGTGCCAAATTCTCTTTAAATGTCTGTAATTGATAAATGAATCCCTCTTTTCTCAAAACTTCTCCCACTAGTGCTGAGCGCAGTAAGCTTTTATCAATTAAATGTTAAAAAAAAAGGGGAATGAAGATATCCTAAATTACTTCCTTGCTCCAGAAACTGCTTCTGACCTGGACTTTTAAATTTTGCAGCCCTAGAAATTTCCGTTGAATATTTAAACACTCGGCACCACTTAAGGGTTGGGTTTGGTTAGTGGGCCGATGAATTAAAGAATATTCACATATACAGCCTCATTTGGTTATGGATTGTGAGAGAACTTAACTTAAATAACATACAAAAAAAAATATCCCCTCTTTGGCTCCATATGTTTTTGTATTTCATCTGTCTTGATGTTGTGAATCGGACGCTAAATGCCCAGTGGAGTGTTGTGTAGCACGGTCAATAGACAGCCCAGTAATCAAGTGAATAAGAGCTGCTCCACGTACGGGGAAACTAGAAAGCACAGCCGTTGCTTTTTGGCCCTCTGTCAGACCCGGGGAGCTGACGAGACCCCCGTCAGTTAGGAAAAGCAATAAAGAGAAGTTTGGCTAATGGATTTCTGGTTTTCAACCCCCCCCCCCCTCCTCTGTTGTGTCAGATATATTTCTGTTCCCGCCGTATGGAGGACGTTGAACCTGGAGGGATTTGTACGTGCGTAACTAACTGTCCACTTTTGTACTGTAATTTTCTTTTTGAGTATATCAGCATTGTCTGATTTTTTCCTGTGCCTTTCATTCAAAAGTTGTATTTACAACTTTTAGTGGGTTTAAATATTAAAAATAAATGAAGATATATATATATATATAGATATATACACAAACGCTCTGTGTGGACTCTTCTTGATTCTGTCTCAATCTTTTTTATTATTTCCAATTTAAGTTACAGGCGATTTGGCTCTAGTTCATGTTGCCTTTTAAAATTTGATTCAGTGTGGCACAGCTGGATGTCAGTGTTTGCCAATTCTGATTCCTTTTTTCTCATTCCTCCTCCTCGGTTTTGATCTTTTCATATCTTCATCTTTCCTCTAATTTGGATCCTAGCCCGAGCTCCCTTTGTTGTGCTCTCCACTCAACTAGGATGCGAGTCCTTCCCTTTTATCCGTATTTGGGGAGATCATTTTTTCCATCAGTATGCTGCGGCTGTGTTGAATTTGATGTGAAATTTCCACAAGGAAATTGGATTAGACTTTAAAGCATAACATTCAGAGGAGCTTTTTGTAAAAAAAAAAGAAGAAAAATCACAAAAATGACAAATCGTAATGTCAGCACACGCATATGCAAAATACTAATAACTACTCGGATTATATTTTTTTACCCTGCTCTAAACTCTTTTCCTACTCATTATTTTGTGTGTGTGTGTGGTATTTTTGGTGTGTGTGTGTGGTATTTTTGGTGTGTGTGTGTGGAGTGTGGTCTTTGCTAATTCAATAGCTCTTCTGTCCCTCTCTGTCTGTCTTGAGCCAGCTCACGCTCGCAGCATAAAAGCCCGCGTTCGAACAAAGTAGTACTCGAGCCAGAACCAAAATTAGAAGCTACATGACTGACACTCTCTGCCTCTTTCTCTCTCTCTCTCTCTCTCTTTTTTTTAATTTTTTTTTATTTTCCACCGCTTCTCTCCACGGTCATTTATCCACCTCTTCCCTTCTCTTTCTCCTCTGTAATTGTGCTTCTCTTTGACACACCCGCTGGTTTGTGTGGATAGTTGATGCCACACTCATTGTGGTGAAGTGCTGTTTAGCCCTCTGTGCTGTAGCTACACTTAGTCCAGCTGATGAATGGCTCTGGGGTTGGCTGGCTCTAAGAAAAAACACCACAGAAAAAAAACCGAATGGGGCACCAGGCGCTCCACTGTGGTCCTCTTAAGTTTAAATAAACATGAGGCAATTTCGAGGGACAACCACCAGGGATTTCATGCATTGGACATGGAGATGTAGGAGGTGGGGAAATTAAAAACTAAAATGAGACAATACGCTTGTGGAGGAAGAGCATCTGGACGAGTGTAAACTCCAAACAACGGCAAATAGAATCCAATAAATGTCCTCCTAGCATTATCCAATTTGCTGCAAGTGAGTTTTGCCTCCATAAATTGCATTCTAAGTTGTCAAAGCTACAATGGAGGTGAGGGCAGCTTATTTCTGGGTATTGTGTGCAGCTTTGCAGCCACTACCCAAAGGAAGAGGGGATATTGTTGTCATTTATCTGCAACTGGTTGAGGGGGATAGGTAGTGTTATAAACAGGTAGGGGAGTAATTGTGCTGGCTGTCATGTGACTACCTTTTTCCATATCAGCAGGCACTTTGCAAATCCGAAGCATTTTTGAAATCCAGCCCCTGAATTCCTGCTTATCAGCATGGAGTAAGTCTGTAAAGCAGAGGTGGAAAGCATTGTAAAGTGTTCCCAAACCATATTATCTAAATCTCTACATGACTTCAGCCTCGCCTGTCATATTCCAAACCTGGCAAACTGCTGATATCTTATTCAGGCCATAAACTGAAAGAGAGAGGAGGGGCGAGAGAGAGAGAGAGAATCGCCATATGTTAGATTACAGCAACAAAAGGGGATGAAAAATGAACAACGACCCCCCCAAAAAAAAGGGAAAGTTTCTTGGTTGCTGTTGCCTGGCTAACGTGATGTAAAGTCTATTTCATGCTCTGGCAAGCCCCAGGGAGAGACAGCCATTTTTAGAACCGGAATGACCTATATTTTTTTTTTTAGAAGTAGCGGGGATATAGATTTGGCCAGTGTTGAGGGGGGGTTATGAATAACAACGTGTGAAGCTGTGTCAGGGAGAGCTCGTCTGTGTGCACACGGCCTGTTGTTTGGGGGCTTTTCCGGGTTTGGCTGGAGCTCAGGAGAGCGCTCTGAAGAGTCTTTGTGAGCGCCTCCTGGAAAATCATCACTAATGCAACACAGGAGTTGCTAGAAGCGATGTTCCTGTCAGGCTGCTTACATCCCTTCAACATGGTTATGTCACTCTCACATCTATTATGCCTCATTTAGATAGAGCTCTGGTTCTGAAGCTTTTTTTTTTTTTTATAAAGCTGTCGCACACCTCAGCCCAACACAAAAATCCTTGGCTGAAGTTATCCGTTGGTTGAAAAATACAGCGACAGTATGCTTGACAAGCACCGAAAGGAAGCATCGTGGGAGCCAGGTCTTTGCTCTGGTTTTATTTGGATTTTCTAGTCTCGCGCATTTTGACACCAGAATTCACTGAAAGGGAGTCGAAGACAGAATTCATTGAAAAACAGCAGTGTGTGGAAACAAGCTTGTCACTGAAGGCCAAGGGTAATCAGGACGGACCAGACCTCTCTTAACACTTCACCTTCAAAGTGCAGATCAGGAACGTCTTTATTATCTCTACTGAACCGAGTCAGCCAGGTATCATCAAAGCTTTGTGCTGAATTTGATGATACTGATATGAATAAAGCTTCATATGCAAACGCTGTGCGCCGCGTCGGCAGTATTCACTTCCTTTTTATGACCTTTTAAGTTCAAGAAAAAAACGACTAACTTTGAATTAATCACATTTACAAAGGTGCGTCATATCAAGCTGGAATGCCTATTAACTGCATATGTCAGCTATAAAAGAGGTCTTGCAATCAGCAGTTTGATATGAAGATTTTTTTTTTAAAGGAACACGAAGTGGCAAACTGCTCCAAAGAGGAGAAATCAACTGTGTCCAAATCTAGAAAAACTGCAAGATTGCTCAAAATGTCTGTAAAATCATTGCAACATTGGCCATCTGAGACAAACTGCTTTCACAAAGAGGAATGACGGTCACAAGTTAAAACTAACCGACAGGGAAATGAAACCGTTACTCCGGAGGGCACGCGGCCTAATATGACTCAACTTTATAACAGTATTTAAATGGTGATTTTCCTGCTCCAACATTCTAATCCTTATAATTTAATCTACTTCCTGCAGTCACTAGAACAAGAATCCTCCTTGAACTTTGATTACTGATGACTCAGTGAGACCAAAACAGGAAATGTCACGAGTTTAATCAGAACAAATACGACGCTTCCTGAGCCATCATTCCTGCACTGCCCCTTCCTTTTTGATGTATTTGTTCTTCCCCTATACTTTCTGGTTGTGGAAATGTGCAAACCCTGTACCTCTCCGCCTCCCCTATCGCTGCCCTTTCATCTCATATATGATACCTGCAACCTAAACACAAACAGGAAGGCACCAAATGGAGCCGGCTGTGACTCCCTTTCCCAGCTATCAGGGAAGAGGTCAGCAGGAGACCAGCGTGCACACAATCCCATTACCCACCCGTGCAGCAGTTTAGACCCACATTATCATCTGCCTTGGAGGGGGGGCTTGCTTGGACAGATGATTGTGGCTCCTCATCCCCCATTCCCCAGGCACATTAGCTGGCACCCAGGGCTATGATTATAAACATCATTTTTATTTTATTTTTTAACAGTCTCACTTATCCAGGCTTGTATTCATCCCCTGCTAAAGACAACATATTATCCACCGTGCACCAGCCGTCTAGATAGCAGGGAATGCCAATCGCACATCCTCGCTCAATGAATCAAATTCTGATGGGCACATCTGTTCAGAATCGAGGCTTTATGTCAATGTATTTTTCAGAGCGAAGACGAAATAAGGTTTTTTGTTTTTTTTGTAAAATTGCGCCATATGGTCTCAGACAAGATGTAATAAGCATTTAGCAAGTTGGAGATGATACCATGTGACATTTGCACTGATTGTGGTAACTATTCACACTTCGTCTTCAGAGGCAGGCTGCAGAATGTTGGAAGGGCGGGACGCCACCGCTGCCACAGCACTCCACTGTAGATAAAACAAATCATATACTATGTCTATACGTACAAACTGAACTGCATGGATGGAAAATCCTATAACTCATATTAGCATTGGGCCAGACTCTTGTCCTTCTCTTGTCCTATCCTTGGTGGTGAACCCAAATGATATGCTTAGTTTCCCTGCCATCAAGAGCATAAAAAGGACGTCACATCTGACATGAGCCTGGACCACGACTGAGGCCTCTCATAGTTATATTAACTCCTCTGTGACCCCACATGGCATCTCCAATATGCCTGTGAAAAGCAGTGCTAAAATCCTCGGTGCTTTTCACATTTGCTCGGCAGGCAGCTGCAGAGCTGCGGCCCAGCTCACTCTGGAGGCATCCATCACTTAGTGACACTT
Organism: Anoplopoma fimbria; assembly: GCF_027596085.1. Lineage (NCBI taxonomy): Eukaryota > Metazoa > Chordata > Actinopteri > Perciformes > Anoplopomatidae > Anoplopoma > Anoplopoma fimbria. The sequence goes on from NC_072469.1 coordinate 8,579,025, forward strand.
GAGTGGACAACACGGAACATTTTCTCTGATGACTGTCGCCCTCATTGAGTGACATGCGGCTAAAGCTGTTAACACGGTGGCAAGTTCTGCCCAGAATTTTTCGGCCCTCTTGCTCAATTTTCCATGTGGGCTTGTGTGAAGGAATTAAATTTGCACATGAAGGAAGAAACCCTGGACAAGAGTTCACGACACACTCTTTCACCACGCATCCCCTCTGTAAACAACATGATGAAGTTACTGGCTGTCAAATTTATTTATTTCCACTAGAGAAAGGGGAACAGGGACAAAGGGAAAACATGCACACTCCCTCGTTTCTCTACTAAAGTGCATTTGTGTCATGAACAGTAGCTCCCCTCTGACAAGTGTAACATTTATGAAAAGTTGATCACAGCTATTTAAAGATTCCCATCTCTCTACTTCTGATGATTTGAGGCAAAACGGGAGTAGACATTTCATAAACAATGCTTGAATAAACTCTAGACACTCACATCCATCAATAGGGTCGATTCAAGACCTCTGAGGCAATTTCCTTTACTTTTTGATTAATGCTTCAGATATGTTTACTCAAATCAAGAAAACAGTCAAATACAAGTGTCTAAAACATCATTACGTGCACACAGTCCGAGCCATTTGCACATATGCAATTGATCAAAATAGAGCAATTCATCACAATGCTCACCGTGTCCAACATCAAGCAGCAGGATTCACACTCTAAATGGTAACAAATGCTTGGGTGGACACAACAGCTTGCCATTGTATGGGTGTTTGGCCTGTCTTGGAAAGTAGACAAGATGATATAAAAAAGAAAATAAAAAAAATCTCAATTCAGAAGCTGTCTTGTCCATCTGCCGGGGTCAAACCTGCAGCTATTATGCTCAGCCTGTTCTTCCCGCCAACCTCTCATCTGCCCACCAGCCGCTCTGACACTGTGGATCGTGGAATGAACCGCAGATGTTAACTTGCATGTAGCGCACACTCTCGCCATGCCACTTCCTACCACACTAACAGAGACTTCAAACAACTCTGTTAGTGCACCACAAAGGGATTCGCCAGACGTCAAAGCGGCCAACAAGGAACGACAGACAATTATTTCCACAGTTTCCCTATAGTCAGCTGCTGCTGCACGGAGATTGCGGCCTGCATGTGCAAGCAGAGCACTCCAGAGAAACTGCATAATAAGCAATTCAAAGCTGTCGTTCGAATGCTGAGACATGATGCACACAGGCGAACAGCAGGCCGGACAGCAATTTGTTGAGTAGTTCTGGTGTCTGACTGCCAAGTTTTTTCTTATGCGTAAGGCTGGTGTGTGTGTGTGTGTGTGTTGAGAAAAAAGATCAGGAGAGAGAGGGAGAGAAAGGGATAGGGTTTGTGATTGCATCCACATGTTGAGACAAAACATGACCTTCCTCCACCATCAGCCCACATAGGCATCTAAGGCTCCTTTTTGGCTTTGAAATAAATCCTCTGCAGTTGAAAAACAGTTTTTTTTATCTAAAAACCAGTTCTTTCTCAACTTGATAATAGACACTTTTAATGGAATTGCATCCTCATCAATACTCACAATTGTTGGTTGTTAATTGATAATCTCTAGTCAAATATGTGTTCCAGATGTTCAAATTGGTGTTTGATTCTCCATGTTTTTTGCAAGTCGGTGTCAAACTCAACAGGGCAGTTAGAGTCGAGAGAAAATTAGATTTGAGCACATGGAGCAATGTGCAAAAGTCTGTCCTTGAATGTGAGATACTGCATAAATTGGATCTTGACTGGCCAATCAGGCCGTTTGCAGCAAAGAAAAGGAGAAGAAAAAGGTGTGGAGAGTGACTGCAGCCTTTGCTTCGAGGAAATACTATGTGTCGAGTCTGCCTTCTCATGACATCTTAACGATCTCTCTACTCACAAAAGGGAGTTGTTCCAACGTGAGAGTAAAGTAATGCAAAGCTCATTTTGCAATAGACTGTTAGCCTAACCCCTCCCCCAAACAACAGTTGTCCACTCATAACTTAGCAACTGTAACAAGGCATGGCAAGCCAGTCAAGTTTTGGTGAACCTGTATGTTGTGTATCCTTTTTTTATCCTTTACATAACCAGAAATACAAGCGCCAACTGTATGTCTGTCTCATTTAATCTACCACTGATGTTATTCTAGACTGCACATGTCTACATGTATATATATATGTATATATATATGTATATGTATATGTATATGTATACATGTTGTTACATGGCCTTGTGTCTTACATCGAAAATATGGATACTGTTCCCGTATGCTGTGACAGTGACACAAGAAATTGCTAGACCATTGACAGTCAAAGGGGCATGAGAGCTTTATACAGTATATTTTAATCAAGAGAGAGTTGAAGTCTGTTGAATAAAACCTTAATTTCCACTGGTCATGAAAAAGGTCATAAAAGACATAAAAGAAGGAGAAGGGCTATTTTTACTGACAGATATAACAGAGCAAATAGAGGAGAAGGATATGCCATAGGCTGATCATTTCAGAGGGTTATGAAAGATATGGTTGGCATAGGGTCTACTTTAGTTTTAAGTTAACAAATACCAACTATTTCTGGTCAAAAAGAATTGTGTTTTTGTGCAGCAGTGTGCACATAATTGCTGGTCTTTAAACATTTACTTCATGGTTTTGCTGTTGCATCATTGTTTTTATGGTCAACTCTTCATCGAAAATACATTCTTCTTCTTTAGTCCAGCATTGGTTTAATACTTGATACCCCTCCATATGTCCACGTAGTATTTGTCCATGTATAATAGATGCTAAAAGTTGTATTAATTTATCAAGGCAGATACTGAGTTAGCTGTTGAGGGGCTCCAAATGGCTCAAGGGGCTCTGACCAGTTTAACTCTTGGTTGTGTGTTTATGGTTGGGAATGTGTTTGTGTGTGCATGCAAAAAGAACGTGTGTGTGCGTCTGCATAAGTATGAGATGAGAATGAAATATTCTCTTTGTAGTATCATTAAAAAAACATTAAAAAAACATTAAACCTGAAAGCCACCATGATTTGAATCACCATCAGAGATTTGAAATCCAGTCAGGTCACTGTAGCCAAAAAAAGAAGCCAGAAGATCTTTTCCATATTTCATCCCCCAACTTGCCCTTTCAGAAGGAGAAATAAAAATGTCAACATTGATGTTTCACAGTGTATTAACTGTTGTATTGAGCTGATCAATCAATTGTTGTTGGTTATTGTTGCGGCGCATATTCATTCTGAGATGCTGTCTGGAGTTTTGTAGGAATCAAGTTTGAAAAAACAAGTTGTTATGAAACTCATGAATATGTGAACTAATGATGTATTGAATGCCGCAAAGAGTTTTAAGGGGAAGATATATGAAGTCACTGTCTGAGACTGGTCTTCAGGGTATAAACAGTACATATAAAGTGAGTTATTCTAGTGTAACATCCAGGGTAATAATTCCTTTTCCACTAATCTGGTGTGCTTTGGGTGATGAGGTCCGATGAGATCACAACATAACACTTCAAATGACCAGAACTCCTTTTCTTTCATTTGAACCTACGGCAAATAGAGATTTAATTCACATCCAAAACCAATTGATGAGGGAATGAAAGGTATCGTCAGGAAGATGCATGGATGAGATGAAATCGAATGCTGAAATAAAGCAGCACAAAGGATTAGATGTGGATAGGTACTCAGAGATCGCAAGAACAAAAGGATTAGCCAGACAGAGGGATGTGGGTCACACGCGGCAGATAGTGAAACCAGCCAGTCAGAATGCCCCGAGGCCGTCCCATAATCCATCATGGATGGCGAGGGTTGTGAATGCTGTGTGCCAGCAAGGGGGAAGGGGAGGGTGAGCTGTGGGGTCACATTGTGGGTCAGGGTTGGTTGGGTTTTACAGGAAAACATAGGTCATTAGAAATCAAAGAATCATTTGTTTTCATACAATTGATTATGGCCCTTTTTAAGAAATGGCCGCATACTGTGACTCGGGTTGTCATGGAGCTGTTTGGAGGGGGTGGGGCATTACCTCGGGCGTGCACTTTGACCCGTGGCTCAGGGGATAAGAGCTGAAGAGCACAATCTACTAGACAGCCATCCGATCAGGATTACACCATTAAGCTCTTTGTTAACCCTGTGGCACGAAAACAGACCTAAGTGTCACGAGAGATGCCCGGAGGGATTCATGCTGAGGATTCCCTGGTACTGTCTGAAAAAAAAAGCAATGCTTCTCATCACCTTGTTTATTTCAGATTTATTCATAAAGTTACTTTTTTTTTTTAATAAAATCCTGTCACAATCAGATAAAGCAAATGAAATGAGGTCACAGTACTGGGATTTAGCTTATTTTACCATTACAGGATGAGTTGGGGGTAGATGATATCATTGTGCCGCAATTACTCTGACATGTAAGTCTCGAAAGACATGGATTTTCATCCAACACAGGAAGTAAGACGCGGCTACAGATCTGATAGGGTGTTGTGATGGGACGCAGCCTTAAATACAACCTCCTCTTTATCTGATGGGATCAGTGGAGGAGCAGGAAACTCAGTGACCTACATCTCCTTCAGACTGACATCTGTTACTTTCTATTCCACACCCTGGGCCAAAGTGAAAAGCACCAATTACTTTAATAAACCATTTTCACGCCCCCCCCTCGCAGCTACTGTAACTTTGAATGTTCAGGCGATGTATAACATTCTGTTGTCCGGAGAAGTGGGCACAAAGCGTGATTTTTGGAGGGTAGTTTTAATCAAATTTTGCCATCTGAAGCAAAGGGATAATTACAAAGATCCATGGTGGCATGTGTTGCAGGCACGGGTACGGGCAGAAGGAGGAGAGATGATGATTAGTATTGTATCATCTGAATAAGATTGGTGTGTTCAGTTTTGTGTTCTAAGCCCTGGAGGTCAGGGTATAAGAAAGAGGATTACAACCTAGGAGCCAAGTAGATTAAACAGCGACTGACTCTCCTGTACTCCTTCAACCACACTCACATCAACACGCACACTGGTTACTAAACAGTTACATTGATTACCACAGGTCACATTTTGTAAGAGTGTGAAGAGAACGTGTGTGTGCGTGCGTGTGTGTGTGTGTGTGTGTGTGACTGCACTCACCCCGTAGCAATCACCAGCGGTATCAAAGGGAACTAGTAGCTCAAAGAGAACAATGCAGTTGACAAGGGCCTGATTGTGCCCTAGTGATCATGGAATCAATGGTTATAAATAGACTTTGGTCATTGCTGGAATGTATTTCTAAAAATATGCACAATATATCAAAAGATGGGACTGATGATAGGTTTTTATTAGGAAAAGTCATTACAGGAAGAGTTGATGAGCATTATGTGTAGAAAACATAGGAGATGTTGAAAATACTTTAATTATTTTACATTATTTCTCCAATCTAATCAGTCACACTGGGAGATATATATAGAGAGGATATTCTGTTAAACTTCTGAGTTTATATGAGGGAGAGTGTGTGTAAAGAATTACCAAGTACAGGCTTGTTTGCAAACCTTTCCATGTACACTTAACATAATTTAATTAATGAATAACTAATAAAAACCAATAAAAAAAAAACTAAATGCCATCTATTGCACAGTGAGTTATGTGCTCGCGTGGGAGTCGGAGAGCAGGATAAGTTGATGCATCTGAAATCGGAGGTGGATCTGGCCTCTCAGAGGATACGAAAATCACACCGCGGATGACATTTTCTGCTTTGCATCATGCACAAAAGCGATTCACAGCGGACTAGCTGACGGGGTGGGCAATCTTTCAACTCAGCAATTTAACAGGCTATGATGAAATGGCAGCATGGCCTATGGGCACTCGATAATAGGAGGAATACGTAAACAGAGTGGAACTGTATGCCTTGAGGCTGATAACAAGGTTAATAATAAGATGCAAGGCCGAAGAACACCAATTCAACAACCTTATTATCTTCTACCTCTCCATCGTCAGCCGATCTCCCCTCAGGTCATCCCTCAAGTGTTACTGTAGCAACCGTGAATTCCCATGAATGACCAACGTAAATTCTGGCTATGACTGGACTTAAACATTATTCATTATGAAAAATTAGGGCTGCTAAAGGAAATAGTTTATTTACTGAAAAGCACTGAAGCCATGAATTGCTATTGCCCTTTTGGTCATAATTAGTTCTAGAATCACTTGTAAGGAAATTAAAGGGTTAAGACTACTATTGTAAATTGTGGGTGGAAGGGAAGTCTGAGCCAGGGTAAACACTTCAACACACTCAAGCGACTCCTTATCTAAGCATGGCAAGTGTGAGGGTTCATCTTATTAGACTTTTAGAAATAGACTGGAGTGAATCTCTCCCCTCATATGGAGAGATTGGCAGTGCAGTCAGGGAAGTGATTTCAGCACTGCATTGAATTGGATTGCTGGGGGGAGGTTGGTTAAGCAAGGGGGTTTAATTTGCTCTGGAGTATGTATTCTCATACTGATATGCCAAAATGTAATTGGAGTCGGTACAAGAGCTGGTCGTTTTCATTTGAGATTTGAGGGTGTTCAGTTTGGGATTTTATTTACGAGTGAATTGTATCGTCTAAACAGTATGTTTTACCCAGCTTATATTATCCTTGTGCATGGGGCAAATCCGGCAAAATGTAGACTTCTGATAGGGAATGTAAACAAACCCTGTCTTTGGAGATACAATCTTATCTGGTGTGTAAATAAGGGTATAACACACAGCTATCACGTGCAACTGCATGTATTCATTCCCTCGGAAAAGCAAAGCAAAATCCATGTCCATGGTTTTGTGATTTACTGGGGTCGTGACATATGGAGATGAATGTCAGTAAAACCTGGTGCACACATTGAATCGCAGCCACTTCCCACACACCTCTCCCAGTATGATTCCTGTGTAATGATCTGGGGAGTCTGGACAGCCGTCTGCTTGGCTCTGCCACGCCATGGGGTGCTGAGCTGTGTGAGAGGAGGAGAGCGAGGGACGAGACAGGAGGATATGGCTTCCGTTTTCATCTCGGCAACCGTCTCCATCCTGTGCAGAGATGTGAGAAATTAACAAACACAACCTCCTGCAGAGACGAAAAAAAAAAGGTTGAAGTAAAAATCCTAATAAATGACGGCGGTTCATTGAACTCACTCAGAGAAAATCTGCATCCCACCGCTAAGATAAGAAACCACAAAGAATCATCTCACTGTGACTTATGTTTGTGATTTCATTCAGAACATCATTACAAACAAAAATAAAGCTGATGGTGATTGCAGTTTGAACCAGTTACATTATGATACTAATCCCGTTATCCTAGATGAAGAACAAAGAGGAAATTCCTTGGGTCTAGTGATGTGGAAACATGAATGCCCTCTGCAGCTCTCAGTCCCTTTATGAATATTTCAAATGCATTGTTACAGTGAAACCAAAGACATTTAGGATGAAAAAAAACATCAAGTTGATCTTTTTGTGAGGTCTGGACTCTTAAGACCATTTAGTGGGGTTTAAAAAAGTCTTTCTGGAACTCGCTGTTGTGAAATCAGTCAAATGGAAGCACGTCAACTGCCGGCTTAAGTAGGCCACTCCTGCTGAGTTGATGCTTTATATTTCAGTATTTTCTTCAGTTGAAACAGCTAAATACTGAATGCCGAGTGTAACTACTGATAACTGTGCATGGCAGTTGTAGGAAACCTTTCCTAACATGGCCAAGGCATGATGGGCTACTTCTCCTGGAACTCATGAACATCTTGCTTTATGAGGACACATAGAAAGATTGAGGTGAGGGTTTGGAGTAAGAGGCTTATTGGAAATACTATCTGAGGAGGAGAAAGAAAAAGGGGGGGATAAAGAAATGGGACAGTTGAAGAGGAAAAAAAAGGCGGAGGCGGGGTTGCAGGAAGGGAAAAAAACAACAACAACAACAACAAACCCTCGAGGGCTCTTTAATCCAAAAAGGAGCGAGTTGTGACTCAGAGACACTCATTCTGACAAGATGCATTTGAGCAATGGAAGAGAGGGAAAAGGCAAAGCCAGTTAAGATGGCTACTTCCAGGGATAAAAAAGAGAGAGATGGGATGACGAGCTGCAGATGTGACAAAAGAGATTGTGCTGAAAAACAGCCATCAACGGATCCATGAAACAATGACACCATCCTGGGCAGATCGCACAATCACAGGGATTATGCTGCGTGACACAGTTTCAGTCCATCTCTACTATGAACCTTAAAAAGAAAGTTTTATGTTTCTATTACAACTCAAATCCATTGTTGAGCAAGTCTTTGAATTATGGTTACACACCATAGATTGTTAAATTGTTGCTAAAATATCTCTTTACAGTCCTGGCTTTGAAAAAATGAATAAAAGCAATGGAATAAAACCTTCAATTTAAGAATAATAAAGGTTGTTTTTTCTAATCAACCAATATGAATGAAGCAATAATATACTCAATATTGACGGGAAATAATATCAGTTGTCCGCGTGTAATAAAACTTTTTAAAGGAGTTTGATATTTTGAGAAATATACTTTTTTTGCTTTCTTGCAGAGAATAGGAGGAGAAGAACAATTCCACTTTCATGTCTGTACTGTAAATATAGAACTACAAACAGCAGATAGTTAGCTTAGCTTAGCAGAAAGACTGGCAGCAGGGGAAAACAGCTAGCCTCTCTAAAGGTTAAACAAGACCATGCATCTTAAGTCAAGCAAACGCATTTGTGAGGCTGAAGTTCAGCAGGTAATATTTACCGGGTTTACCTATTAGTTTAGCCTGTAGCATGCTAATGTGCCATTTTGCACTAAAGACAAAGCACAGCAGAGGCTGACTGTCATTGATTTAGTGTTTTCCACTTGCATAGCAACCTAATGTGAGCTCAATAAGTCCTCTGCGCACGGGAAAGAACATAACCACCGTAAAACCACAACTTTACTTGCTAGTGAACTTCAGAGATGATTGAAGGAGTCAGGCTAGCTGTTTTATGCATGCGCTATAGTGTTTATGCTAAGCTAAGCTAACCGGCAGCTGGCTGTAGCTTCATATTTAATGGACAGACATGTGAGTGGTATTGAGCAAGAAAGCAAATAATAAAAAATAAAAAAACTATTGCAATAATAGCGTTGTTCTGTGGCGATACAAAATACACTAGTCTCCACTTTTTGTATGTTTTTGAAATACCAAGACCCTTTATTGTGGGCTTTACTCTAAGACACTATTTTAAAGTTGTAGAATGATCTCAATGGAAGGCAGACCAGAGATAAACAGGGCAGAGACATGCATTTCGCCACAAATCTCTTCACAGTGATATGGCTTTGAGAAATTCTCCGAGGAGTAAGGAGTTGTATTTTTGCTCAGGGACACTTCAGCAGAGTGGAGCTTGAAGCACCAGAGCACCTCAGTGCCTCAGTCAGCATGAGGCAGAATGAGCCAGAGGATTAAACACTAATATGAATGGAACCACAGTTCTGATGTAATTATTGTGTCATTCCAAATATTAGAAGGTTTTTTGTGTGTCTCCCAAAAGGGAGCCTGGGCACTGCTTAACAGGATATTGTAAAAACAAATGTGTTTGCTTTGGTACAATGTTAATTCTGGAAAAAAAAAAAAAACAAAAAAACTCACACATGCAACAGGAAGCTGACAACCCAAACCTACGCAAGAGTTTGCAGGAAAGGAAAACAAGCACGCTGGGGTTGAGGGTCAGGCTAGAAAATCCGTATCATTCTGTCAAACCGTTTAATTTACCCGGCCCACATGGTTAACGTTGTTGATGTTTTAAGTGGGAGCAGAAGGATTTTTTGGTCCCTGTGTAAAGATGACAGTAGAGACTCATTGCCCAAAGAGCAGTGTCTGTTTATTCCAGATAAATCTTTCCCAGCCTCCGGCATCTTTCTATATTAATTTGAAGTGGTGGATTTTTCATAAAAAACTGTTAGGAGAGAACGTTCAAACTAAATTGCTGAATATTTAATATCACTCTTGTGTTGGATATTCCAATTTATTATGCAATTATTTGATATGGAGACTTTCTTTTGAAATACAACTATTTCATTTCAGTATTGTCAAGTAGAGCAAGCTCTTGTCTTACATCCCACATCTTTTTACATGGAAGAAAAATAAATACAAATTACATCTTCTAGGAGAGCTTTACAGGTGGATGGACGGTCTCTACACTTTAAATGACAGGTTATGGAAGGAAATAGAGGATTTAATAAGCTTCATGGGAAGTCTCACCTGAAGTGTTTCACTCATATATTTTAAAACTACAGATACATATTTTTCCAATCTTGTAATCAGACAGATGGAATGGGAACATCTTTTAGAGAAATGAGGCCAGACAACTCGCTGCTTTACATCAAGAAAAAAAAGAGAATAACAAACTGTTTGGATGACTGCGCTCACTGAACGCACGAATCATCAGTGTAATCTTTTCCCCGGCACAATGTTGTTGATGCAGATCTGCCTGTCGGTGACATGCGGAGAATGTTTTGCATTCATTCCTGCGTGAATTGGTGTCAAAAAGTCTCGGAGGCTTCTTAATCCTTCTACATCAAAATAGGACACGTTTCCCATAAATTACAACGGTGTACTCGCATAATTACTGTGGACCCGTGTTACATAAACAACTGGATGTGCTGATGAGTTCGGATCCTTCACTTCTTTAGTTTAAAAGCATAAATTTATCCTTTATGGTGGGTTTTGAAAGGTGTTGTACAAGTCATTCTGATGACATACTTGCTGTGTGCTTATTTCACTTGTAAATGGGAACGCCTTATTAAACCCATTGTACACCGAAAGGTGGAAAAACAGAGTGAGCAACTAGCTGGTTAACATAGTGAATTGTTTAGCAGAAAAGAAAGATATCTCACTGAAACAAAAGAAAGGGTGTAAAAACAATTGTTGAATTGTTGCTGTGAGCACCAACACCCAAGACCGCCATTATAGACCACTTTTTATAACAACGGAAATTCCATGTCACATGATATTAACTAAGCCTTCTCCATCAGCCGAGGAAGGCCAACATTTGAGGTTTGAAGATTCTGACGCACAGAGGATGTGGAACTTATTTTGAAGGCATTCCTTTAACCCTTTGCTTTTTTATTCACCAGACAAACTTGTTTTGTCACATAATATGTCAAATAGCAGCCTTTATTTGCACAATTCATGTCTGCAACATCTGTCGTCTGTGCCTGTTTCTCTGCCTTTTATCCAAATTTAAGGAGTTTCTAGCAGCACAGTGTCAATGTCAGAGCACAGCTGGAGCTTTTTGAGATGAAGTCATGCTCACAGGCAGTAACTGGTTTTGTAAGATCTTGTGCAGTGACATCAGCAGTCAGTCACAGTCTAGCACTTCTTATTAAAGTAATAACCACCAAGGTGAAATAATTTGCAGGTTGGTTTATGTCTCCAGAAATTAGTCCGCTGCAGATGAGCCTTATGCTGTTTTCGTTTATCTTCCCGCAGGAAGATATTCTCCTTTAGAGGTGTCAGGCTACAGGGATTGATCTGTTTTATTTCTAATATATTCCTCTCACCTCACGGCAGCTGGTATTATATGTTACTGTCATTTTTAAGTTACACATTTATGCAGTGTTGCGTCTAACCTAGCAATGTCAATCCTCAGGTTTTTTAGGGGACAGAGATTTTCATAAAATAAACTATTTTATGAAAATCAGTCAGAGTATAAGTAATGCAGAAAAGCATGACAGATTTTTGTATAATTAGTTGTATACAAGGACGAATCCAGAAAAATTCTGGCAAGCGTCATTAGCTGCTGATACACAGATACAATATCTGATTCATAATTTACAGTAATAACGCTCATTAAGGTGGTTAACTAATCAATTTTAACATTTTATTGTATCTTAATCAGCCACATCATATGTTTAATGTTGGACATGAAACAAACGATGGTATGTTTTTTATGACATACCATCGTTTGTTTCATCTATCAATCTATGTAAAATGTACAGCCTGCTCAGGATGGTCACTTTTCACCTGCTGTAATCTTCATCGGTAATATCATTAAAACAAATAAATGGAGTCAAAGTTCAGTTCAGAAAATGTGTCAATTAACATATTTTCTCACAACGAATGTGTACAGTGTCTGTATCTTAAGCAGTTTTAATATTTGATGATTATCTGGCAGCGCTGAGAGCACCTTATGGTACCATGTTGTGTAATAGAATAATGGACACTGATAGTTGGCTCTTCGCAATAGATAGGGGCTCACTCAAACTGATGCAAAAACACTCATCTGCAAACAGAGTCCATGCATTATGTCTAGGGAACACTGTCGCACACACACACTGACACAGCTTTTGCGATGTGCTAAATTTTAAGCACTTTATTTATATCCATCAAGCTAATTAGTGTGCACAGGATCCAAATACTGAGAGGTTCTTACAATGTTTGGACAATTATAAATACATAAAGCGCCATCTGCTCGACACTGCCAGGCTACCAGTGGCAGCTGAGATGGAGCAAAATTTTGCCAACTACCTACTTAGATCTGAGTTATCATCCTACAGTATGAATTTATAGGCAATTGCAAATTACAGTGATTTATGTCAACTCAACCTGGAAAGTATCAGCCTCCAGAAAGCTGAAATAAATGTGTGTTGTTTCTTGTGCTATAACACTTTCTGCATTAAGACTTTTACAATAACTGTATCCCCCAATGTGAACTTGTTTATTAAAGTAGGGGAAAGTATTGTAAGTACAGAATAGACCTCCCTTTGTGCTTGATAATCGTTTTTCTCATAAATAATAAATCAACCCCGCAACACAGGGTGTAAGCATTATGTGTTATGAACATACTGAAGAATAAGCAACAGTTGTTCAGTACAGATAATATGGTGTGCTTCATTTCATTTAGCTCTCAGGTTACAATGTATGTGTTGAACAAAGTTGAATCGCATGATAAAGTAGTGTTTTATTACATTATTGTGGCATCATGGTGCTTCAACTACACTAGACCTACTTTAAAATAAATATCATTTTGCAATCAATTTAAATTAAATTCTATGTACAGCATGCTATTTGATTGTTATTATGTTTCCAAACAGGTTCTGCGTCTGTTTGATCACGTGTACCACCTGCAGCGCAGCAATACTGTACAATGTTTGAGTATAGACTGTTATTATATGGCTTTTCAGTCAGCAGGGGGCAGCACAAAGCACAATGCTGCGGCTCCACAGTCCGTAGAACATTTTTTGATTGAATTTCGCAAGTGTTTCGGTGTTCATTTTTTGGATGAATAAGTGATACAAACTATAGTATGTTTATGTTGTGGTGGTTGGCACCATTAAGCCTAAATGCTTGTAACTTAAGAATGTATTAAACCATGTTTAACACACAACAGCATACTGCTTTTTTGGGGTATTTGTCGTATTATTAATATTTTCTATACTAGTCATTTCACTTAAGTTGGCTGCAATGCATTTAGTGTTAAAGGGTCATTTAATGTGCCATCTTGGATGGGTTGTTGGGTGCTTCTCTTCAAAATGAATAGTAGAGTGTCAGCGGAACAATTCTGGCAAGAGAGGGTCTTAGTGGCTTTTAAACAGATGAAAACATCCACAATGCCATAATGGATTTTCCACTCAAGAAGGAATGGTGCATGATGGACTTTGCTCTCAATTGGACCTCCAAACAGTAAATTCAAGACATTGTTTTGCATTGTTGTGGATTCATTGCAGTGTTGCTCTGCATTGTGCTTCTGTTATGTTGTGCTGTTTATGTTGTATTGGCCGCTGTTCCTCCACTGTGCTTATGTTATGACCGTGCTTGTGGCTTTGGATGTACGTCCCTGCCATTTCTAAGCACGAATGCTTTTTGACTTTGTCTCAGTGAAATGCATTTGTGATTTGGCTTGTTGCACAGAGAACCATATGTGTTGCATAATTTCACATCAGTTTGCATAAACATGCCAAACAGTGAGAGAGTCACTGTTTGTATTATGTCGCTGTCATGTGGTTCTGTTTGCTTTTTATTGGCTGCCGTGCCAATGCTCGGCCCGTGTTGTGATCTCTCTTTTGTCTGTGGAGCTGCAAACTGCAAATCCTGCTGTCACTTAACCTATGATGGTACATATTAACATTGTTGCATTGTGATGTGGGACAGATTAATATAATTAAGTTAGTTTAACACGATACTGTTAAGTTTATTGACAAGAGTCCTTGTATTGAACAGCGTGTTCCTTGGTTACCAGAGTTTGATGTTGGATTAGAACATGTAAATCTCTCTTCCAAAAGTAATAATCAAGGTTTATCATGTGTAAATCTGGCTTTCATAACAGCCAGTGCCTGCCAGCTGCTGTCTTGAGCTCATCTCACTTTAGCTGTGTGCTGTCTCAGCCCTGGCTCACCCTCATTCTTAGCAGTTACCAGTGGCAGTTGTTGTAAAAGACAAAACAGCAGAGATGATAGAGTGGCTGGTCTCTGCCAGAGGTGTCTTTGTATCGCACACCAATAAAAATGCTCCTTTTGTGATTTCCACATATCGACCTACAGCATCTTTTAGTTTACTGCGCAAACTACCCTTTTTACATCACTCTCGTAAATACACAATTGTGCTTAAAATGACTTGGGGGGGGGGAAATGGAATCCTGCACAAGGCTGAGTGCCACCTGGTATTATGAAACAATGTTGATGATGCCAAAATATCCAGGCTTGGCAAAACAAAGAGAAATGAGAAGTGTTTGCTGATTCCAAAGGGATTATTATTATTTTGTCTTGTTGAAGAGGTGCGAAAAGCAGAATTTGGTGTGTGTTTCCAGGCACACACATGCACTCAGAGGTGTCAGATTGCCAAAGTGCACATAAGGCAAGTCTGCAACTCAGACCATATGGTCAATGACGAGGCCCTTACGATGCTCCCAACACTTGACATGGCTTCATTCAAAATCTAAGTGGCATGTGAAGTGTGCATGTCTAATTTAATCATAGGCATTGTTTCTAAATTAGATTTGGAACGGAGTACTGCTACATCCTCTCCAAACCTTCAGCAACTCTCACAATTTCACAGATTTTCTTCCGTGCTGTTGCATGTCCAAATTTATCCCTGTGCTTAAAAAAAGCATGTATTGTAAAGCCCTGAGGAAGAACCAGTGTGGGTCAGAACCAGCTATTCTCGACCACTGGGCCGGGCCATACCGGTGGGCCTCACAGCGACAGCTAGTGGGGCTGTGTAGCGGTACTGTTAAATCGTCAGATTAAATTAGAAAAATTATTTTTGGGTGATTTTCAAAGCTTTCATATCTAAATGTGATCAAAAATTCACATAAATAAAATCATGGTAATTTAAATAAAGAACTATATCAATGAATATCACCAGGCCAATCACGAGACGACGGGAAGTGCAAACAGGACACAACGTGTTTAGCCACTGTTAGCTAGCTAGCATTCCCCTCGGATGAAAAGATGCACAATAGATTGTTTTCTTGAAACGAAAACTGATGTTCTAGACAACCCTGCAAAAGTAAAAGCTTCAAAGCGTGTGTTGAGGAAATAAGACCCTGACTACGATAATTCAACCCTCTCCAATCAGAGGGTCGGTGGTTCGATACCCGGCTTCGGCAGTCGATGTGTCCTTGGGCAAGACACTTAACCCCAAGTTGCTCCTGAAGGCTTGCCATCGGTGTGGACTGGATGTGAATGAATGTTAGTTAGAGTCTGATGATGGCACCTTGCATGGTAGCCTGTCATCAGTGTGTGAATGGCTGAATGATATGTAATATACTACTGATTGTCGCTTTGGATAAAAGCGTCTGCTAAATGACTGCAATGTAATGTAATGTAATATAATATAATGGCAGGCAGTGAGGATAAGCGGCATATTTACAGTTGAAAAAGCATAACACAAATTAACAGCCCAGTTTATTTTTTCTCCATGTATTTTTTTCTAGTTAATTTGGGAAGGTCATCTACTGGTTTTTTGTTTTTTGTTTTTTAACAGTCAAAGTGGGCCTTAAATTCAAAAAGGTAAAAAAAACAACTGCCCAAAACTAATAAAGCCATTTTATACCTCCTTGGCTTGGTGCAAGTGTGCCTGAAATAAGCCAAGAGGCTTCCCTTTTTCTCCGTATTGTAATTATTGGAAACGGGGAAACTGACGGAGGAAAGATTCATTTTGTCTTTTGGGATTCGTTTTTTGCATGGTGAATCTGTAGACCTTGGTCGGAGCAGGTGGATGTGGGACTGGGATGTTTTAGCAGATGTCAATCAAAAAAACACCTGGCAGTTCATTAGTCAACGGTTCTTTCAGGCTGCTTACATTTGCATAGACAACTTGAGCTCTCCTTTCAATGTGTCCTCCTCGCCGCTTTGCTTGCAAATGTACAACGCTCACCTCACATGTGTCCTTGTCAAAATGAATTGAGGTTGTAACTTTGAATATGAATATTTGTTGCTAGTGGACTTTCACCACTTGGTTTCCTTGGATTTAACCTCATAAACCCTGCTGCACCCACCAGGAGGTTATCATTAAAATGCATGGAGCGGCAACCAGCACTGTTTGAACCCACAGAAGTTTCTTTTTAGATTGTAGTCACGACACAAACATTTCCAAAGACAAATATGTCAGGCTGAATAACAGAGAAAAGGGTTCAAAGGGATGCATAAGAGGCAACAAGAGTTTATGTAATTTAATGTAAGCATCATGTAGGCTAGCTTCAGCTAAGACATGGAACAAGTTCAGAATATCCGGCATCATACCGTAAATAATAACACATTTTTTACTTTACTAAATGGGAAATTTAAAGCGAAATAAGAAATCCGGTATCTTAGGGGAATAGAAAAGGAATTTGTACTAAGAAAACCAAAAAGCCGAGGGATATCTGAATCAGACCTTTGGTGGATTTGGTAGATTGATAAGGACATTACGTGGTGGTACATTAACATCAACCCCTTTCTTGAAGAACATGGTTAATTGAAGATCCATAAAGGTGGCATAATACGAATGCCCTGCAGTACATACCCATTTTTTTTACTGAGCACAAAACCGCAAATATAATTGTTCCCTTATTTTCTAGTCTGAATATTGTTTAAATAACAATAAATAAGCTAAGCACCATCAAGAACCAGAGCCAATGTAGGATAAACATCACAGCAGATACTGTGCAAATGTAAAATTAAAAACATATTTTGAATTAAAATGGACTAAAAAATGTAGAAAAGTGTTAATAATGTTCAAGGGATACAGTTCAAAAAAAGGTTTTTGTTTGGTATTTATAGTTAGTTTATAGTTTGACTTCACTTAGCCTATCAGAAGTGAGGACCAGTACCAGTACTAGTACTATTTAAGCAGTCAAATTTAAAATATTCCCTTCCCACCTCTAAATTTCAGTGAAAAATCTTAACTGACAAAACATCACAGAACATCTTTTCACAGTTTAACAACAACAATGTGTGCAGCTTAATGGAACAAATGAGACTGTTGTAGTTGGGGATTGTGACAGTATTGTTTTATCAGGGAAAATATCTTTTAAAGGTGTTTCCCTGCAGATTATTTTGTTGTGATGGCATCTCTTTTAATTAGAGCGCAGGGGGTCACAGTGCTCGTTTTTCTATTTAATATTAGAAACATATCACAAACATGCATATTAAAATAGAGTTACAAAATGTATACTTGACGCTCCTCCTAGAGTTCTTGTCAATGTGCTGTCAATGTGCTTCAATTGTATAAAACAAGCATTTGACACACTTAAAGCTACAGTAGAGGATAATTATGTGCCCTCATTTTTTTCACTCTTTAGGGAAAGCCCTGAGGATTATGGTATTAATGTGAAAAATTGCAGCTAGAATAAGCTCAAATGTGAAGATTTATAAGATCAAATATGTTTGCTATGATAATATGACCTTTGCTACTTTTTTATTAATTGCATAATCCTATAACAGACCAGATTGCGTGCTATCTAACATCATCCATTCGAAACGTCTCCTCTTGACAAGCTGACCTTTGTTAAATCTCTGAGATGGTAGAAGTGTGGTCATAATTGATCTGTTTCGGAACTGTTTTCAAACATACAAGTGTGAAAAGCTTTGACGGTAAGAGGATTTTAGTAGAAAAAAGCAAAGTGGAGTGTTGTGTCTGTTATATGGAGATTGTTTCCTCACAGATAACTTTCATTGAAGGAGGAGATTTAAAATGCACAGTCGACTGGTGACTTACACAATATTACTCTGCATTTGTAAAACCATTTTGAGTGTTATTCATTTCTTCGGCTTATACTCACTCGACGATTCTATACTTTCACAGCACAGGCACACACAACCCACTCTTATATAATATGAGAAACTCAGGTTAGTCAGACTTTTGTCCTGGAATTCTAAACCGTTTCCTGTGCATTTTGTTGCATAGTGAGTTAGCGGGCCAAGACTGACAGACGCCCTGTTGACAAGACAGCTGCCAGCACTCAATCCAGCAACTAGGTCAAGTCCTTGTGACATCCATGACAAGTCCCTGCCATGAGGGCTGTACCACTGTCCCCTCGGGCTCCGTGTCTTACCTATGTGTCACCTGCGCTCCTTGGAGGCTTTTTTTTCAGAGAACCTGAGGGACCTTATAGATTTTCCTGTGGTTCAGATTTGGCGCTCACATGCCAATGGACGGGAGATGAGGCTCTGTGTTATAATTAGGCTCTGTGGCATACAGGGGGCATACAACCTACGTCTGCCGTTTAGGGATGAAGATGACTGCTCCTTCCTCATCCTTGCTGCATTATTAAGGGTGACAGGACTCGTTGCAGGGTGTCTCTACCATTCTCTTTGTACTGCTCCCTTTACCAGCCACCCTCCCCACAACCCCCCGGCCCTCCTCGACACCCCACCTCCACATGTGTCCTCTGTGAAATGGAAATGCCGCCCCATTAAAAACCGTCAACCTGAAGTAGATCACTGCTGCACTTATGCTAATGTAGACACAGGGAAATATCACACAAGGAGAGGAAGAAGAAGAAGAAAAAGTTGGAGAGGGAAGCAAATCGGATAAAAACATTACCAGTTTCACTTTGGAGATGTAGTGTATAGTGTCTCTAATTGGAAATTAATTCTGTATAGTTTGTAGATAGGAAATACTCCCAATTGTGCGGGTGTTGGGGTGCGTTTAAAGTGAGAGTTGAGGATGCACTAGTGAGGACAAGAGGGAGAGACAACAGCAAACTTGGATAGGAGATAATTAGTCCCACCGTTTGCCCCTGAATTGAGCAGCAGACTTTGCCGCATATATCAACATTTTCAGTCGGCCACAATGCTGTGGTTGGCGACCATGCAGGTTTGATTTACAGCTGATTAAATACATACTTATGATTTTCATTTATTCTAAGTTTAAAGGCTAATGTTTAAAGTGGTTTCTCAATAATTGCCCACGGCTTAAGCACAAATACAAAGTTGTAAAATGTAGCCGTGGCTTCTTGGGAAATTGGCCTTACAATCACTTAACAATTAAAATCTAACCAGACTTCGGTGTACGAGTGATGCATAAAATTACAGCATAAAATAAGGGTCCTCTTACTAATCTGTTTGGTTGCGTCTAGGCGGCCTGGGATCAGCCCCCCTGTCACTACGGAGAGTGACAGTAATGATAAACCGTAATCAAATCTGCTCCCACGAGGGTCTGCCTCATTCCTCACTGCACATAATGGGGAGAGGGGAGGAAAATTAAGTGTCCCTTTGATCCATGCGGCTGAATACTGAGAATGTAGCAAATTAAAAAGAGATGCCTGCTGCACCTGCCTGGAGAATTGATGCCAAACAATAGCGTTTAAAAAAGAAATACTCTGCTATGCTTGATTGTCAGTCCCAGACCTTAATATTCTCTAAACACAGCGGGTGGGTCTCGTATTAGTCCTGAGTAGGATTTGTGTGCGTTGTCCTTCTATATCGAAGGACAAAACTAGCAAACTTTTCACTTAAAAGTCTGGAACAGTAAATACAGTCATTATGTTGTTTTCCATTTACTTTGACTGTTTGACTCTTTACCCCACTGTTAGCTGTAAACTAGTACTGATGATGTTCATCACAAATGCACTTTGCAAATTTACATAATATGCTGTGGCTTTGAGATGGAGGAAAAAGCAATATGTCTGCTGAATTTAACTCACGAGTGAAAACATCTGTGCAAAGAAGGACATCTTGATCAAATAGGTGCTTCACTGTATGGGTTACCATGCCAACGATACGGATCTAATAGGATTAAGTGATTGCAATTTGCCATGTGAATATCATCATGTCACTGTCACACTGGGTGGTGAAGTGTTGTGCTATTCCTAAAGGGCCTATTTCCTCAGGTGATAGTATGCTGGCATTGTTTCCCACCCTCGCTATATACATGATGATGGCGATGACGACATGTTGATAACTGTGAGAAAGATAATTATTACTCCAACAGCTGTCAGTTCCCAGATGCACAATTCTGTGTGCTATAATTAAATTATACCATGGCTGGAAAGAAAATTCATTTCAGATCTGATCATTGTGTTTGTTCCTTGTTTTTATAGATACCTCGAGTTAAAGGCTAATCACAATTTCCGATTGAATTAGCGAGGTATTGCTAAAGTTCCTAGATAATTCAAGATAGAATCTAAAATCTACAATTTAGCTTCAGTAATCAACTCTACAACCAGCCAGTCCAAACCAAACTATATAGCGTTGTTGACATTGCAAGTACATTAGTGGGGATTAGTAAAAAATTGTTTGAAAATGTTGTAATTAATTGCACACAATAATTAGGTACATGGTAATTAGGTGAAAACAACATATAAAAAACATGATATGACCCCCACAGCTGCCAAAGTAGAAAATGATGTCACCGTGAATAATTAAGATTGTCTAACACAAACTGAGTGCTCACTTTAAAAGCCCTGCAGTTCAGATACTTCTTAACTAGACTTGTGAGTGATCGCATGGTTAAGTATCATGGTCCAGTCTTGTCAGGCGGTCAAGCCCTTAAGGGGGAACAAATTACTCAGATAAATTTGGGGGGTGATGCCCAGCCATATTACACACTACACGGCTGAAAACAAATGTATCACTGCACATGAGAGTCATCGAGGCACAGTTTTAATTATGGTCGGTGTCAGACTTGAGGATAGCCTCCACTCAGGGAGGCAAAAATAGAAAAGGGAATTATCCCCTTTTCACTTCCCCTGACAGCTAATTACATATAAAATGGCCAACACCGCAAAACAAAAGTAGACAATTATACTTGGCTTTAGCTTGAGCTGAGCTTTAAGGGCTCTAACACGGATCCTTAAACTTTGATTTTGAAGTGGACTTAACGATCTTGCGAGCCTTCAGAATGCAAGATACATCATCTGAATGTTTGCATTATTTCTTGGGGAAATCAATATAAACCTGTTCAGTCTTGCAGCAAATGCGGGGCTGTTTGTCAGTTCATATTTGGCCTCGCTTCTTGATGCAGCCTTGAGCTGATATCAAAGTGCTCGTGAGAAGTCAACCGCAATGAATGCTAAATATGAGTTCAGCCAGGAGGACCGCTTTATTGGCCCTTATCCAGATGAACATTGACTTCGCCATCTATTTGATACATGTCTAACTCCACCCAGGGAACGATTAAGAGGTAGCATGACTCCGGGGCATCATGAATGGACGATTCTGTCTTGTGTGTCTTATTCTAGTATTTTCAATTAATCATATTCAATATGGTCTAATCAATCTAATTGGGGGTCAATTGCTTTTCCCCTCTGCTCCTGTCCTGGATCTTGGCAGGCTGGTGGCTGAATGGGAGTTGGTTTGAAAGGGAATGAAGGTCTCTGTGGTTGTCAGGGCTGCTGCTTTGTATCCTTTCCCAGCCTTTGCAGAGTCCACAAAGTCAAAAGCCACCTCACCAGCCAGAGATGGACAGACAAAAGGCAGAGACACAGAGAGAATGGTCCTGGCCTACTTTGGTCTCTGGGATACTGAGACTCCTTGGCCTTTTCGCCGACTGTCATACACATTTAGTGTGTTTGCATGTGTGTGTGTTTCTGTGTGTAAAGATTGGGCTCTATGATTGTCCCTAACCCTGTCGTGGGCCAAGTTTGCAATATGATACTGCAGGTGTGCTATCTCTCCATATGAGTTATGTGTGCGTGTGTGTTTTTAAAAGGAACAAGCCCAGGAAGCAGCTGTATTTATGTATGCGTGTGCGTTTGTATCAGCGATCCCAGACCAGCTGTATCACCACAGTGTTCATCCGGGCTCTCGTTGCTTGATGCTGGCATAAACAAGCAGGCGCTGATCTGCAACATCCTCACATGACAGCACAACAAAAGGCGAGACAAAGCGCATGTGGGCCTCGACGACAGCCAGTTGCACACCCCCCTCCGACGCGCTGGCTGAATTCAATTTGCCCGTGAGGAAGCAAGACAGCCTATATAGCTCCATGACTGCTTTAATTATTTCAAAAACGTGTTTGTTCTGACCCGAGTCGAGTCTGCAAGTATCTGGAAGGTGAAAGCAGTGGTTCCTTTGCATAATGTTGGACGTGCCAGCTGGACTCAAACAGCTTTTGTTCCTTCTGAGTCTTTGTTCTCAGCCAGCTGTTTATCTAGGTAATTGCTGAGGTTGGAAAGTGGCAAGGTAGAGATGGTGGCACAGTTGAGACAAATGAGCAAAAATCACATGGACTAAAAGAGTTAGACTTTGATGCCAGCTGATCTTTTGAAACTTGTTTTAAAAGCTAGCAGTTATTGCATGCTGTGATTCGTTTAATTTGTTGTTAATCAGAATTTGCCTGTGCCTTAAGCTGGTCCACTTAGACTGCCAGTCCAAATAACCTGGCACCGGGCTTTCAACTAACCGTGTTATTCAGTAGCAGAGAACTCTTTGGACTGGTGGAAAACCCTGATAATTCTCCTTTCCTTGTGTTGGTGTAGTTCCACATTTACAGTAATAGTGATGCTGCATGGAGTTGTAATGATTGACATCAATTCCTCATTGTTAATCTAAGCTTCCTATGTTAGAACGTGGAATTGGACATTAAATCATAAAGTTTGTGTAAGTGCGTCTGTTCTGAGCCAATTTTCCTTTTTTCCTACTAAGACTTCTGGGCTATGGGGTAAAATTGTAATGTAGGTAATGCACAGAACGACTGTTTCTAACTGATGCAAAGCAGCAAAATTATAATGCTTGAAAGCATTGGCAGTGATTGAGGCACAGTAAAGCACTGCTAAATGTGTTCAGCTGATAAACGTTTAGGGGCCCATTAATTTGAGATGAAATAGTTGTGGAGGTGGGAAAACGAATTAGACTAAAAGCCCTTTTAAAGTGCAGCTTTAGGTGACGTCCAGGAAAAGCAGAATAGTCGTTCTTTTCATGTCTCTAGAGAGAACTCACACCATTCATGCAACAATACGAAAAATGCAATCCTTATGTTTTTCGATGTGGTTTTGAGCAGAGTAGACGTCTTGTCACATTAGCATCTGGATGAATAAGTAGGACTAGTAATAAGGCTCATTTCAAATATCAATCAATAGCAATATATTCCTGGCAGTGCTACTCTTGGTTCACTCTTTTCAAATATTTCTTCTGGTGCGTACTGTACTATTTTACGGGTGAAGGATTTATCAGGGGAAATTCTTTAACAGTTGTAAATGTATCCAAAAACCTAAAAAGTGCTCAGTTTGACCTTTAACTTCCCCGAAGTCTGTTTGATGAATAGTCCACTGAATGATCCACAAGTGATAAAAAACGGTTAAATACAACTCATTGGTGCCATCAACAATGAATCAGGAGAAATGAACAAAATATGTAAAGAGATTTAATAAATCAGGGCAGAGTTTGTGGAGCAACATATGCTACTAGTTACCTGTAATGTCTAAAATGCAGCTGAGCATGACATCTTATGAAGTGGGGTGTTGAAAATAACAAATATATGTTTCTATTATAACAAGAACTGACTCTCCAGCATTCCTGTGTGGAAAACAATTTTAACAACAAATCTTACAGAAATTGAACCTGTTTTATAAACTTGTAGGTCAATAAGGTTTTTCACAGTATCTTTATTTCATCTTGAGATAAGTCCCCAGGTGCTGCAGATGTACTTATTGTCTAATGGGTCAGTGTTCTACAAAGAGACCCTCATTCCAGTGACTTTAAAGGAAAATATTATTATCCCAGTGAGATGATGCTCAGTAGGTGTGTGTGTGTGTGTGTGTGTGTGTGTGTGTGTGTGTGTGTGTGTGTGTGTGTGTGTGTGTGTGTGTGTGTGTGTGTGTGTGTGTGTGTGTGTGTGTGTGTAGCCAGGTACTGTATGACTGATGAGGTTCAATAAAATTCTGCACTCCTGCTGAGTTCACAGGGCACTGCTCCAGTTTCAGTGTTGCAGAATCCAGATTGCGCCACAACAGCCGTACATCCTCCTCCCCCTATAAATCTGTGGGTGTAAGCTTAACAGGGAGCATAGGCAGCAGATCTTAAATAGAGGTAACTAATTCCTCTGTTGCACTCAACCTACAATTCTGCTGAGATATTTATAACAGGGTGCAGCTGCCAATACCTGAAGAAACAAATGTATTGCCGGTACTTGGGTCACCATTTAACGGGAATTAAAGCCCAAAGCCATTATTGGTTTAAAGTGTAATTTATTAGTCTGTACACTCTTTGCTGTAGAGACTGTTGAGTGGAAAAGCAAATACAACTATTTCTTACTGGGGCCTTTAAGGGTCAGTCTGGTGAATTCATATTCTCTATTTTCCTCATTGTCAACAAATCCATGAAAACACCACAACCAAGATTGAATTGGTCCTACTGCTACACGTATATCCTGCGTAACTAAAGCTTGATACTACTTAATCCTTTATGGCATAGACCTCCATTATTAAGCCACACCGTTGCACTGGATAACCTGTTTCATCATTACGTTGAGTTTATTTGAGCAGTTTTGTTTTAAGTTTAAGTTGATCCCACATATGCCATCCTGCTGCCGTAAGTGCTGCTTGTGCACCAAATGGACAACTAAAAAAGTGAAGTATACACTTGTTATTAGAGTGAATTACCTCCTGTACAGACTAAGATTCTGGATCAGGTATTGGGGATTAAGCAAGTCTATGAATCTATGCGATATCACCAGAGATTCACTAATTTGCAATTATCTTGGTTTTCAGTCGACTTTCTGATTTTTGCCGATTCTGATTTTACAGCAAGGCTCAAGACTATTTAGTGGTTATTTGCATGAAACATGATACAAATCAGATGATAAGGCAATAAATGATTTTATTTACATTTTAATATTTGCTCCAGCTTAAAAAATCAATCTTGGCACTTGAGTCTGGGTAAAGTAAAATCCGAGATTGTTTGTGAACACATTATACATGTTGGACAATAATTCCGGAAACATGGGAAAAGACTGAAAACGAAATTGTAATGTATTGCTGAGTTAGACGGTCAGACTGTTCCATCTTTGTGTTAAGGTGCTAAAGTAACTACTGTGTAACTTAGGAGGTTCACCCCCTCACGTGAGTTTACCAAGGTACACCTCATTAAACCCTCTCGGAACAGGCAGCCAGTTGTTGCAGCTGACATTAACTTGTGACAGCAGATGCTGCGACGTGAGATACAAGAATCTTTGTGGTAACCGCCTACATATTCATGAGTTTGGGTACATTATATGAACCAAACAACATATGGTATTTGTCTACCGCTGACAGCGGCGCTGTCAAAAAGCACTGACACATCTCCAACAGACAGTATGATAATAATGTCCAAAACACAATATTCACTCTCACTGGATTCTGTTACATGATTATTACTTTTATAATACATCGCCTTTAGCTTCAAATGTTTTTATGGTTGTTCCCTCCATGGCTTATTTTGGACTTTTGGCAGTTATGGCTGACAACTAACACTATTCAAAATTTACACAGGTTTGTAATATACTCCCTTAAATGTATTTTTATTGATATGTTGTTGTCTGGTCCATTGCTACAGGTCATAGTAATCCATCCATCCATCCATCCATCCATGCTTTTAGAAAGACACAAAGGGATGAACTAATTGGGCAAAGTTTACTTCGGAAAGCTCCAGTGAAGTTTGTATTCATCTCCTATAGCTGTTGGATGAATATGTTTTTCCAACAATACCCATATGGAAGTTACATTATTCAATTTTCTAGCCCCTTTCTTTCATTCAGAAGATCCCCTCGTGAGTGTTGAAGTCCACATTACTTGGCAGGCAGAGAACCATTACTCCGAGCTAGGGAATTCTATATATATATATTAGCATGCCTGTTTGCAATGACTGCATCCTGTGGTACCTTCTTATCTCAGGTGCCCCTCATACATCATCTGTGGCATTTCTAATCATGCTAAACAATTTTTTTGTATATTCTGGTTAGGTCACTTTTACATTTTGATCAAAATAAGTGCAGGTTTTCGGATTATTATAGCATTCTAAACACCATAATCGATTATTTTTAGAGGTTGTTTGGAAATAAAAGATTGTGATGAGGTTTTGACACTGAGGGCAGTTACGTTTGCTGTCAGCAAAGAAGTAGCTCTAACTGATTAATGATTATATTTTACATAGAATGTAGTATGAAATGTAGCATTCATTACATTTTTTGTCCTGTTACATTTTTCTACTGGGTCTATTTTCTGTTTAAGCAAGTTATATTATGAATGACTATTTATTCCATCAACCGTGCTGATGAAAATGTACCTAATTTACATCTTATTTTTCTGACATTTCAAAAGTGCAATTCAGATTCTCTTGACAGTTGGACTGAAACCGTAATAGAGTCACCAACTGAGGGCAGCATGTAACTTTCTGGCAGTTCAAAAGAACAATTAAACCATTAACGAGTTGGAAAAGAGAAATAGGCTTAAAAATGAGGAAAAAGGTACATTTTATGATAATTTGTTAAGCTTGTAGTCAGTCTAAGAGAGATGAATACGTCTCACGGCTGTGAGGAAGATGGAAAAATGGAACATCAAAGCCCTGTAGGACTTTACCATATGTCATTACTAAAGACTCAATATTTGTGGAAGCAAAATGTGGTGTGAACTCAGAGGCACACTGAGAGTGTCCGGAGGAAATGAAGTTCCATGACAACTCCGAGGAGTCAATTAATCGTGGGGCCTTAGTCCGGCAGAATGATGAGTTGGGGTTAAGGCTGCCGGGCCACTAATTAAAAAGCAGCAAAGCTCATCTCTGTCTCTGTAACACAATGGTATTTTAGATGGCGCTTGAGCTTACTCATGCATACATGTGCGCACATGCATATATGCACACACAAACAAGCAAACACACACACACAAAAGTTAATTCTCATTATATTACACCCTGGAAAGGGGGCTGTTCCACTGCTGTGCAAGTGCTCTGTGTGGGATGTGAACCGCATAACTCAGTCTAGTAAAATCCACATGATTATCCTCATCAAAGAGGTGATGGAGAGCCAGGCTGATGTTGCCTAATAAACTCCTTAAATGCCCAACATTAATTCAATGGCAGTGTAAAACACAGTTACATGACATTGAGAAAGCAATTATCAACGAGACAATAATTTGGTTAATAAAGATCCCATTAACAATCATTACGCTACTTTGCTGATTCTTTTATCTCAAGGCGAGCAGGAGGGAAAGAAGACAGACGCCCTAACTGCTGACAAAGACCTTATTTCATTCCCTTTGTTTGAGGGAAAAGACTGTGTTAGAGATAGCCATGGTTTTTCAGCCCTTATAATGTGTTGCTTGTGTTCATTTACTTCCTGCATAATTAGGTTTAGAGAAGGACAGCGGAAGAATGGCTCACCTCTTCCGCTTCACCTTAATTTACCTTGTCCTCCACAAGCCCTGCCTCAGAGTGCCTGTGCTTTGATTTGCATTTATGCAGCTAAATAATGAAAATGTGTGGTGCACTACATCAGGGGAGAACCAAAATCGCGTTTCAGCAGGAGGGCCGAAATGCAATCATAATATGCTTGGTTAAACAGAATCCAAGCACAGTTCTTACTGTCAGGTAATGCACTAAATGAACACTTAAAGGTACCATGTGCCGACCATTAGCATGCTGTGGAGCAACGATATGATGAGCAGCTACACGTTTTGTTTATATCTCAAACTCTGCTAGCATATGCACAAGAATACATTTAAGATAAGATAAGATAAGATAAGATAAGATAAAATAATCCTTTATTAGTCCCGCAGTGGGGAAATTTACAGGATTACAGCAGCATAGAGGATAGTGCAAACAAGAGACATAGTAAAAAAACAAACAAGATCAAAAATAAGTATTATAAATAAGCAAATGAGCAATAAAAAAACTGTAAAAAACAGTAAAGAATCCACAGTAACTGAAATATTTTATATACAGACAGAAACTATTATAACTATTGTATTGCACAGTGTATTAGTGTATTACTTTTGTAAACATGCCTGTGACACAAGGCTGGAAGATACGGCGAAAAGTTTTAGCACAATATGTTTTCAATAAGAATTTATATCTTTAATAAACACAATATATGTAAAAGCTCTACTGTGTAATGGTACAACTTCTGCTTGTCCATTTCAAACTACTCCACTGAACAGTTGATGGTGGTAACATGCCAAGAAATTTAGCAATGCAAGATGAAGAAGACTGTTAGCTAACAATCATGGAAGTTACCAATACAGGTGTCAATATTTTCTAAATAATTGTAAATGTTTAATGAGGAACAAAATGCGTTCTCAAAAGGGGTTTTGGTGAGAATCGCTAAATATGAACATAACTCAGTGAGTTTATCAGTAAACTCTACAGGGTACCTTTTTAAAATAACCAGAATGCATTTGTCTTGAAAGTTTGAAAATCATTAGACCACTTGAAAGCATCCCTTGTGTGTATTTCAAATGTATTTCACACGTACTTCACACCATCATGGTTATAGTTAAACTGTGTACGGATCATCAGCGGTCCGTCACACCACTACCGATAAACAAACAAGTGAAAGGCACACATTTTTTGGAAGGTTTTGACTCTTCACTTGCCATTTTCTCCTTTCTCTCCTCTCTGCTTTGCACAAGGCAATGCAAGAAATGTTTCTTTGCATGATCCTAGGAGTCCTGCTCAGTCAAACAGCCAAGGACGCTCTCCATCATTAGTAACCCTTGAGATTTATGTGTTTGAATGGATGTGTGCAAGTGAAACAGTGTTGGAAGTTGTAGTGCAGTATTAGATTTCAAAGGTCTGTGTAGCCCAGATTTGAACCTGTTATTGAGTAGTTTGTATTTCTCACCTAGTTTTAATATGTTCTCTTTTATCTTCATCTCTCTCCTCGATATAACTTTATTTGTAAAACACTTTTCATAACAATTTTACAAGGAGCTTTAAAGCAAAATCACCATTCAGAGGTAAAAGGCACTGCAGAGTTCAATAACACAGCAGGTAATAGTTAAGCTGTATACAAAGGAAGAAAAGAGAAACGACAAAAAGGTCAACCAAGTCACAATGAACTAAAGAGATTAAAGGAGTATATAAAGTAAAACAAAAGAACATGTTGTTGTAAGGATAAAAGGAAAAGGAATACAAGTTTTTTTCACTCTGCTAAGGTGAAAATTATGTATTATGAGAATACTTTCAAATTTTTACCTAAATATAACCCCAACGTCCACCGCCAACCAGCACCACCATAAAGCAGCTCGCACCCACATTTGCACACAGACCGAGGATAATCTAATTTCCCGTGTCTTCATGGATGAAGGAGTAGAATTGGAGGTACAGTGGCCGCTGGCTCTAAGAGACCGAAATACAGAGAATGATAGAGGAAGCATAGAGGAGTGGAGATAGAATGAGGGGAGCTATTATTCCCACAGTTCCGGAAAGAGACTTCATCTGAGCATCATCTGTGGTTTTCTCCTGGGGGCAATATAACTGGTTGGCTAACAACAATAACAACACATCTCTCTGGAAGGGAAAGCCACTGCCTGGAATAAACACATTCTTATCACACACCAGTTATCTTTTCCTTGTAACTAAAAGGCATTGTGTATTGTGTTACACAGCGAAACAGGAAAGTGTTATATCCTTTGAGTTGTTGTGTGATAGGGCAGGAAAGCCAGCATGTGGCAGATTGAATTAAAATGATAAGTACCGGAACAATGAGTTTAGTAATTGATAAGTAGTTTGACATAAAATGAATTGTCATCCATTTTAATAACTACGCATTATTTTTAGGAATATATTAAAACAAAAAATGTCAATCGTTTCCTGCTCACAGCTTGTCAAATTTGAGGATTTTTATTTTTATTTATTTTTATTTGCAAGATGAAGAAGACTGTTAGCTAACAATCATGGAAGTTACCAATACAGGTGTCAATATTTTCTAAATAATTGTAAATGTTTAATGAGGAACAAAATGCGTTCTCAAAAGGGGTTTTGGTGAGAATCACTAAATATGAACATAACTCAGTGAGTTTATCAGTAAACTCTACAGGGTACCTTTTTAAAATAACCAGAATGCATTTGTCTTGAAAGTTTGAAAATCATTAGACCACTTGAAAGCATCCCTTGTGTGTATTTCAAATGTATTTCACACGTATTTCACACCATCATGGTTATAGTTAAACTGTGTACGGATCATCAGCGGTCCGTCACACCACTACCGATAAACAAACAAGTGAAAGGCACACATTTTTTGGAAGGTTTTGACTCTTCACATGCCATTTTCTCCTTTCTCTCCTCTCTGCTCTGCACAAGGCAATGCAAGAAATGTTTCTTTGCATGATCCTAGGAGTCCTGCTCAGTCAAACAGCCAAGGACGCTCTCCATCATTAGTAACCCTTGAGATTTATGTGTTTGAATGGATGTGTGCAAGTGAAACAGTGTCGGAAGTTGTAGTGCAGTATTAGATTTCAAAGGTCTGTGTAGCCCAGATTTGAACCTGTTATTGAGTAGTTTGTATTTCTCACCTAGTTTTAATATGTTCTCTTTTATCTTCATCTCTCTCCTTGATATAACTTTATTTGTAAAACGCTTTTTACAAATAAAAAGAGGGAGCTATTATTCCCACAGTTCCGGAAAGAGACTTCATCTGAGCATCATCTGTGGTTTTCTCCTGGGGGCAATATAACTGGTTGGCTAACAACAATAACAACACATCTTTCTGGAAGGGAAAGCCACTGCCTGGAATAAACACATTCTTATCACACACCAGTTATCTTTTCCTTGTAACTAAAAGGCATTGTGTATTGTGTTACACAGCGAAACAGGAAAGTGTTATATCCTTTGAGTTGTTGCGTGATAGGGCAGGAAAGCCAGCATGTGGTAGATTGAGTACCGGAACAATGAGTTTTGTAAAAGTAGTTTGACATAAAATGAATTGTCATCCATTTTAATAACTACGTATTATTTTTAGGAATATATTAAAACAAAAATGCCAATCGTTTCCTGCTCACAGCTTGTCAAATTTGAGGATTTTTATTTTTATTTTTATTTATTTTTGATATATTTGAAAATACAATTAGGTTTTTTAGTGTTAGATTTGAGGGATGTCACCTTGTCTCTAGGAAATTGTTATGGACATTTTGTACTATTTGCTGACATGTTACTGATGTTAACTGACTTTACAATATGACTGTTACTCAAATGAATAAAAATAAGTTACAAAATTATCAAAAATTGGAGTAATTAATTGTATGAACTGGTAAAGTAATTGATAAACTCTGTAGCATATCTATTCATCTGTCTTCATCAAGCATCCACGATTACATTTGTTGCATTGATGGTCTCCACAGCCGCCCTCCCGACTCTGCAACCCTGCTGGGGACAGTTTCAATGATGTGGCTCCCTGCCACCGTGGAGCCGCTGACCTGGGTTAACTTAACATCTTGATGGGGTCAAACCTCCTGGGGGCCACGTTTCTGGCTAGTTACTGATGCCTCTCTCACATGGCAGCACTGTTTCCTCTCAGCAAGAAGGACCTATGATCAATAACTGAATGGCATCTTGCTGTGTTTGCATATGTGCTTTACTTTCTTCTTGCAAGACATGCAAGTAAGGTGGATTGGAAACTTTTTGCAGTGTAAAAGTCTTTTAATGCACCTTTTTATAACTGAGGAAATATGTCATTTAATGTGTCCTTCTTACAAGTCAGGAACTAAATATTTACTATGTGATGCTCAGACAGATAAGAGATGATCTAATCACCGCTCTAACTTTATTGTTCCTTTACACGGGCGTCTCCATGTTGCTTTACACTGTATTGGTTATGAAATTGGTTAAATTTCACCATGTCTGGGAGGGGATTTGTGTGAAGCAATCGATTCAAAATTGCAACGTAGCGGGTGATTGCAATTGATGTCAAGGCAGCTCAGAAATGGGTTTTCTTGGCTTTCCGATTGAAATGATGTGTAGCCATTGTGTCTGAGAGCAAAGTGGGGCCAGGCAAGGACCTATCATCAACAGCTCCCCGAGCCAAACCAAAGCCATTCACATTCAGAATCAGCTCCCTCTCCACTGTCCCACTCAGCCCCCTCCATGCATAGTTTACATTCACAATAGAGGGTAAAGCACATGGCTCCAAGCTACCCAGTTCCTCATCTGCCATTTGTGGGCCAAAGTGGGTCAGGGCATCTGCTTTCCAGAGGTCGGCTCACTAGAGACAGCCAATTAAAACACTTTCTCTCTGCATCATCCGTGGGGAGCTGGAGCAGGCACCCAGGCGCACCTGTCAATATTTACTGTTCTAACAAAATACATCATTCATTGCCATCTGCTCTCCGGCAGCACGCATAGGGGCGCTGCTGCTGCAAAATTAATAGCACTTCTAATGCTCCTTTCCTAATGGGCCTAATCAATTAATCAGCCCTTCGCAATCTGGAGGCTCCATTAACCAGTGCATAGATCCCTAACGCTGTCAAAAGATATGAGTCTGTCCCCACTGCTGCAACCAACTAAGAGTACCCTTTTGGCTGCATTTAAAGTTCTATTGCTTTTTTACAAGGGTTTTCCGGGCCATTATGCGGCTAAGACACATCGCCCAAATGTTTTTTGAGCCTTGTCTAATCCATCCAAACATAAAAACAATGTGAACAGAATTCGGAGGAGCACATTGCAAGGAACGGCACGGTGCTGTGATTTATCAATACAGTGTTCTCTTTCTGCAAAAGCAGCACATAATAGCGCCAATCATCTAGCAGTCATTCTGTTAATGTGCAATGACGAGCACGGATAAAACGATGTTCATCACACTAAGTGAGTGCCAAATAGCTTTGTATTTAGCTTCTAAGTTCAAGTAGACCGGCGCTGCCTGTGTTGTAAAGGTTAATTTTCTATACACTGTGATTCCAGAACATGGGAGTGTTTTTCGTTGCAGTAATTTTAGTGGCCTCTGCTTTGACTGTGGAAAAAAAAATCATTCCTCGGCTTTGAGTGTGTTGATATGAGAAAATACCGCATGTCTGTGTCTCTGTTCATGCCCTTGTGAAGAATAATCTATCAGCTTGTTCTTTATATATGTTATCGAAAAACACACACAGACAAACAACGAGCTGCCACCGTTGCTGCACAGCCCCCTGTGTCTGTAATTCTTTAATCAATCCTCTGTCCAAAACTAAATTTGTTTTTTAAAAGAAAGGTAGATGTAATCATTTTTGTCATCAATTGTTTGGCATTTAGACTTGTGCTCTTACACACAAAGAGAGGCTTGTCTGTTAAGAGGCATTAACAGACTTCCGAAGCTTCATCCACCTTCAACTGGGCCCATGTCTTTCATCATTAACATTTTTTTTTAAGTGATGGGTCATAATGGATTGAGTTTTTACAAAGCTGTCCTACAAAATGACGAACAATAAGAAAGTCTAACCCAACCACTGGAAGACTGGGATACATGTAAATTATTATTATTCACCTATATAAGGTTTTGTCCTTGAGCTTTTTTGGAGTTATCTATAGTAATAATAATTAGGAATGCCCCAGTCATAAATCAGTCATTAAATATTGATTGTCTGCTGATACAGTGCCCTGATCCAATACTTCTATTTGTCTATATAATACAGCAGCATGGTGCACATTTCTAACACTTTAAGTTATTAAATCAATCCAGTTTATATGAATGACAATTGAATAGTTCTGCATTGAAACAAATACCTGCATCCCAGCTGTTCCTTAAAGTTTGTTTTATATCTTTATATCTTTATATATTTGTTAACAAAATAACCAACAAAACTTAAGTGTTTGGCCTTGTGGCTGTCTCAAAGGAATTTCTCTCTCCTTTTTTAAAGTGTCCTTCAGTGTTTGTAGCTTTGGTGCAGCTTTTGGCAAAGTTACCTGAATGAATGTTACTCTGTTGGGTATCTGTTTCGTCATCTGTTTATGTTTTGCGTAGATTACATTAATAAGTTTCTCTTATAGGCTTTTAGCTCCCGGGGCGCCGCCTGCGGTGAAACACTGCATCATACATGACTGCAACGTGAAAGAGACTCTCACACTGACCTAAAACGAAACTAGAGCACATATAGCAGATAAATAACCCAAATAAACCCTCTCATACTGTGCTTTGCTGTTGTTTATGGTGTGGGGTGTTTTGCTGTGCGCAGTGCCCAGCCCCTTATACATATAAGAGCACAGCAGAGA
Source organism: Anoplopoma fimbria (assembly GCF_027596085.1). Lineage (NCBI taxonomy): Eukaryota > Metazoa > Chordata > Actinopteri > Perciformes > Anoplopomatidae > Anoplopoma > Anoplopoma fimbria. Next base: position 8,613,509 of record NC_072469.1, read on the forward strand.
GTGTACAGCAGAGAGTTTGAGAGTTGATGGCTTCTGAACTTGTTGCATTGAATTAAGCTTTGCGAGTAAAAACACCTGTCTGACAGCTGACGTTAAACAAAGAATGTAATCGGGTCTAAGAGCTTGATGGCCAATAAGAAATGCCTCGATCGGCCTTTGATATCGGATCGGGACATACCTGATAAAAATGGTTAAAAATGATGTGGAATTGCATAGTTTGAACCTCTCACTTTTCTTCCAAACTTCCAACCACCTCTGACTCCATAACCCCAACGGCAGCAAAGCACCTTAGTACACTAAAAAACCCTGTGAGGGACCCTGTGAACTATATAAACATGATTTGTTGCTGCTCAATAAATGTTTAGCAGCAAAGAATCTGTAGCGTTACTGCTGCTGCCATTGTTGTGTGTCATCGGTACCTTTCCTGCTATGTGATACATTCCCTGGTATGCAACACATACAATGGAAGCCTTGTACTAAGAAATATTGCATGGACGGCCTGAAGCTTAGGCCCATAGGCTGGATGTGATCTTGCATTTTGATTTTCTGTCTCTTAGTGCTGTTCAGCCGCAACCAAAATGCGCCGTATTGGAACCAGTATGTCTTGATGTCTGGACGTGTCTGTCTGTTTCCGCACCTCTGGTCCCTCTATGTCTCATGCAAACACAGGAAAGACGGGGATGTAAGATGATGTTTGACAAACGTTCTTCTCAGGAGGCATCACATTCTGATTTCACAACCTCGGGCACCTGGAGCAACGGAGGTCCATCTCAAAGCCAAACATTGGATTGAAATTTTCAGCACACATTTTACTCTAGCATGTAGGCCAAACAGTCTGGGGATTAGTGTGTATATCTGTGTGTGTGTGTGTGTGTGTGTCGTCTTAGCGGTGGCTGTGTATATGTGGATACAAAACTGTCATTTTATCTGCTCACTCTCAAGCCATCAACAGTATGATCACGCATCAAAGTGGCGGCTGTGTCTGACTGCATAATCACCAGAGCAAATCTCACTCCCATTCAGCCCAGAGTTATCAGAGAGGATATTGTTTTAACCCTTTGTTATGTGATTCGGAGGAAGGATACGGAGGCTTTAGTGGCGAGCTGGTTGATAGAACTGTACCATAGCTCTAAATGTACTCCGATAACCTTGAGCATGTTGCAATTGTGAAGGTGTGACTCATGCACATGCATTCAAACAGCTGTCTTACAAAGACATATCCAAGTATTCCCAATGTTTTACTGACTCTTTCCCACACACACAGCTGGTTCCCCCTGCATCCCTCCACCTCAGTCATACACACTTAAGCATTCAGCTATTGCCGGCTCACTCTAGAATATATGCACACACACACACACACACACACACACACACACACACACACACACACACACACACACACACACACACACACACACACACACACACACACACACACACACACACACACACACACACACACACACACACACACACACACACAAGTCTCTCACAGCTACCTTTAGTACGCTTGAATTCCCATGGTGCCTCACGCTTAGATACACTCATACAGACACACACAGCTGGATCTCTCACATCTCGCCCACAGCCTAATTCACATGCACGACCATTCAAATATTCCCTTATCACTTGTGGCTCTCTCTTTCATTGCGCCCACACAAAGACAGACACACACACACACACACACCCTTGCTAGATGATCCATCCCAGGAATAGCGGTCAACATCTGGCGGACAGGATTTTGTCTCATGCTACATCTCCTGGGTTGCCCTTTACCAGACCCCCTGTGCGTCCTGATGGATCACCTGCGGACTGGGATGGATGGTGCCCCCCCCCCCCCCCCGCACCCTCTATGCCATTTCATCCTCTCTGTGCCGCTCATCTGTCATTCTCATCGGCCATTTGTTACTTTGCCGGGGCAGCCGTATGCTTTACATATGCGCACATGTTTGCACATGCCCACACAAGTGAATCCCTGACCCCTGCTCGCAGCTGCCATTGGGCTGCCACCCCTACGCACACCCATGGGATGTGCTCCATCTTGTAGCGATTTGTCTCATCTTTTACCGTCCTTCATCTTAAATCGGCTCATAACAGAGCGGCTCTTTTAAACACATTTTGCAGGGTTTTGCTAAGTGCTGTGCTTTTGTCCTCCGCTCATCTCCCTCTCCTATTTATGAAGGAAATTATAAGGTGGTTAAAAAGGTGAAAATTGGAAAGAAAGGTGAAAATTGCTTTGCCTGGTGTGGCGAGGAAAAAAGTACACAAATTGAAGTAGTTAAGAGTTGAATGTTTACTTTTCATCTTTTAACAGTGTTACACCTAAAAAGACACTATATTTGGATAGACAAATGGTGCGGTATCATGTGAGAAAAAATAATGCTGAGCACAGTGTCACTTGCCTGCAGACTGCTACATGCTGTATTGTAAACCGGGAATTGCAGCCAAAATATATTTAGTAAGCCTTATTAATAGTTCTGCATTTGAAAAGAAATGATCAGAATGGACTACCTAAATAGAGTATAAAGAATACTTCCAACAAAATCAAAGCAATTCCCCTCAGTTTTCAACCACTCCTATTGAGGTTTTCTCGACTCTGATGCTGCACAAGTGTGTGTTATTCAGAAGAAAGGCAGGATACCATGGCCAGAGGGGAACCCGTCCATCAGTCAAAAGCCTCAACTCTGAACCAAGGGACTTCCAGCATTGTACCGAGCTCTGCAATACAAACACGTGTTTAGCCCCGCAGCTGTGCAGAGAGGAAACTAAATAGAAAATCAAGGAAACTGTAAACAAAGTTGAGCTGATCTGTGTCAAACAAAAAACCCTTAGCCTGGGGAAAGACAGCTAAGACCTGTCTCGCTGCTCGGCCTTGAGTATAAACACATGAAATGGATTGCCTGCCTCGCCCCATCCACATGGTCCCAGGCTGTTTCCATTCAGTAGCTTATTACTTAGGGTGCCTGGATGCGATTTTTAAGCATGGGGCTCTTTATCCGCTGGAACCTAGGAGAGAAGCTAAACCCCCCTGGAGGTGCCTTTTGGAAAAACATTTTGTTGTGTTTCACAAAAGTTTCCCAGCTTTTCTCATTTTATGGTTCATGTCGGTCAGCAAGCCCCTGTTTCATCCACTTTTGCTACGGTAGCTCGGGGCAACGTCTAGGCCATTTATTGGAAGCAGCATTGGTAGCAACAGTATAGATTGTCAGAGCACCGGCATGGATTGCTTGCAGTGTTTCAACCATCTAAATCACTTCTCCATTGCTTCTTAGAGGACGGGGGAGGAATGTGTTTCTTCCTGCTATGCTTTTATCGAAGCAGAGAGGCCCGTGTGTTCCACTGCCTCTCTCAGTGCTCTCTGGCAGAGTGGTGCAAATCAGCAGTACACACAGCATTAATCAACGGCCTGAGGGGTCAGCTAAGCATACCTGTCCCCTTACACATCCTTCTGGTGAGTCCTTGAAAATCTAGGCTGTAGCAATCAATCACAGATAATTCCCCTTGCAAAGCTCAGATGATAAGCCCCTTTTGGTTGTGTAGAGGAAAAGTAAATGAGTAAAAGTTTGCAACTGAATCACAGTCAGGTTTATTTTGAGCTCCTGTCAGCTTCTGCATCAGTACTCATGAAGCGTCTGAGAGCAGGGACCTAACGAAGGTCAAAGCGCAGAGGCTGTCAGAGCTCTGTTCCAACTCCCAGCAAGGCTTTTTCAATTGTCTGACAGTGTAATTAAGCTACTTGGCTGTAAGTATGACAATGAGATGTAAATTATACAGTGGCAAATCTCACTTAGCTTGTTTTATGTATAATGTATGTCTTTTTTCCCCTTACTCTCATGGTATAATAAAGCATCACAGTTATGATATAAAACATTTGCCTTTGCCCAGGAAACTCTGTAATGACTAGCATTGATTGACATCCTTAAACACTTGACATTACACTTCATCAGAAAAATAGGTACTTTCACCACAAAATAGCTCGATGATTGCCACCAGAGCAGTATGAGTCATTAATTAAATTCAAAGGATATTACAGACATATTAGATGAGAGCAGTGGGGAAGCTTCCATGAACTTTATCTTAAATATTCTGTCTGATTTTATCTGGTTTTTTTGTCCCCACCTGGCAGGATTCCCTTTTTTATTCTTGATCTTGTGGCCAGATGTTATCCCGAGTCTTATCGCAGAATTGCACAGCTCTGAAGGACGGGACCCTGAGGACACTGGGGCCAACCTCATGCTAAAAATATGTGGGAGGGCGAGAAGAACAGTTTATGTTTCAGCAACAAAAACATTTTTTTCTAAGAGGGGGTGTGTGTGTTTGCATCTGCGACACAGCTTGTGTGCGTATTGCACAATATTGTTTTTTTTGTGCAGAGCATTACATTTGGCATCTTTTTCTTTGCAAAAAGATATTGAATAATGAAATGTTTTGCATGCAGATTTGAAGACGGAGATAATTAAAAAAATATATATATTATCTGTTGTATTTTGCAGTCTTTATTCCAGATATTTCTTTTTTTCTAGTTACTAAACCTCAAGCATTATTTAGCATCATTATTTTTTGAGTCTATATGACCTTTGTTGTGCTAGATTGCAGGACTTGAAACATGCAAAACCAGTATTGATTTATGATTCTTGTTCTCCAGAGTTAAGACTATGGAGACGTTTCACTTTTTTCCTCAGTTGTTTTTCGGTGGTGGTTGATTTATCTAGTGTGAGGAAAGGCTAAAACTAAATTGTAAATACCGCCGTGGTTGCCCTTTCCCATTGGAAACCCAGGGGTTCATCATCCACAACTCGAGCCTGGTCTCCTGTCTCATATCACAGCACGATGTCACACTTTTAAAGGCATCAAAACCCAGCTGCAGCTGTGACTGACAGGTGCAAGCTTTCCATCTCTGGGACCAGGGAAGAGTGTAAAAAAAAAAAAAAAAAAGAAAAAGGATCTAACACAAAAGCTGAGTTGAGTAAACTGAATCTCCCCGCTTCATCCAACACAACTGGATGAGGCTCGGGGTTCTGCAACAGTGATGGGCTGGATATATCTCTCCTCCTTCCAAGGGTGATGTAGGCGGAAGAAATGGAGTTTCCTGGAAACTGTGATGCTCTGCTGCTTTCAGTCATCAATCAGTGGGATGACCTCCTACACCCCCCCCAACCCCATCAGGCATCTAATGCAGATTCAACATCATACACCCTTGGGCTCTGACTGATGAGCAAAAATCTGCTTCAACCCAAAGCTGTTGATACGGACATGAAGCAGGAGAGGGGAGGCGAGAGAGAGAGAGAGAGAGAGAGAGAGAGAGAGAGAGAGAGAGACAGTCTCTAACTGTGATCGTCCATCTGCGAGCCCAGAGTGAAGGCCTGATGAGGCTAACACTGCTTGCTGCAGCTGCCGAGGTTGTGGTCGTGTCGGTTGTCTGATGGGCTAAGCTTAATGCATGCCTACCGAATGCAAGTTTGATGAAGACTAAATGTAAGGAGCCCACATGGGGCAAGAGGACACAGATTAGCTCACCACAGTGGTGTTGTCACTGCAGGGGCCTGAAGAAATCTAGGGAATAAGAGAGAAAAAAATCACCACATGGCATCACTACTAAAATAGCTCATCATCCTTATTTTCCAGTTCCTTCCCTAGCAGCTGCTTTGATGGATCATTTTGTCTCCCTAACAGCAGCTCCAAATCCCTGGATGCTCTCCATTTATGTTCTGTGGGAGACTATAACAATTTAGCAGAATCCATCTAAAAGATTAGCGCAGGAACAGAAGAGTAAGAAAAGACAAAAGTCTAAGCTTTATCCAAGAGGGAATAAACTTGTACTTTATTTAGACTTTCCTCTGCTTTTCAATTTTTTTTTTACGTCAATGCTTTGTCAATATTAACTATAGCTGCTGCTTGCCTCTTGATTTTTGAAGGAGCCCGGTATAAATGATGCAGTCCTCCAAGCTTGCAGAGGCCTTTCAATCATGCATGAGTGGTGGATAAGTGATGGAAGCTGCTATGGCCCACCACTCTCTTTTCCTCCCTGTCTGGTTTCCATTTTAACTGGGGGGAAAAAGGATGAGAGAATTTTTCTATCACACCCTTCACTTCATCACAAATATGAAGAGCAGAAAAGAAAGCGAGTGATGTTTTGCACAGTAGTGTCTGCCAACCGCAGTAGATATATTTACAGTCTCTGAGACGTATCAGCCAGAGCGGATCATGTGCAATAACAGTCTGTCAATCAGCCATGCATGGCTAACTCAATGTTCAAGGTTTGTGTTGCACATGAATAAAATGCTCAGGACATGTTTGATCACACTTTCTCAACATGACAGTTCAACATCAATAACAACCTCATTACACATTAATACAGCTTTTATCTTACATGACTGCGTGTCAGATTTCAAATTAAAATTTCAAGCATCTGCCATTTTCTTCTTTTCTGCACTGTCAACTATATCTACATCTCGACCTGTGGTCTGGACCTTTTCGTAGACCTAATGAGACAACTAAAAGACAACCCTGTGTAAGCTGTAAAAATAGTACTGCTTACATTCTGAAAGATAAACTAAAAACTTCAGACCAAAAACATTTGAATAAGTTGTAGTAGAGCTGGGCGATAAAAACGATTTAAAAAATGTTTCTCTATCATCTTCCACAATAATGATGATACATTTATGAGATTTCTTTTTTCTTTTTTAAAGATTATTTTGTGGTGATTTTTGTCTTTATTTGACAGTACAGCTAAGGATAGGAAATGGCTAGAGAGAGGAGCGTCTGCAAACACGACAGCTACAGTAGCTTGGAAAATAGCGACATGGCATGGGGCATGAAATTTAATGGATTTAATACTTATCAAATCACAGATGAGACAAGAATCACTCCCCGCCGCTGGGAGACGACTTTGCCAGGAGGAGAACGGGCGCCAGAGAAAATATATTGGATATTGGATTTAGACAGCTAATGTTAGCTAGCTAACTGGCCCCTAAATGGGTAAAATTAAACAACTTAAGTTTCATCTACACACTCATGTCTCAGAGTAGGAAAGCACATTGCTATCGGGAGATAATCAGTGATTAACACTCATTCACCAGAGTTTGAATTGTGTTGCTAGATTAATTTCCATTAAACAGAAAGGAGAGACAGGCTTGTGCTGTGTGATTGCAATGCTACACAGTGGTAACGGAAGGTGTGATAGACGGCGTCAACGTTCTTTTATTTCATGACGTAGATTAGTCACAAACTGTCGACTTTTATCTCAGAATTGGCCTTGCAAGATTAGGGCTTATTTAAAACTGCATCAACCATGAAATGCCAATTTTTACAAGTTTGGTTGGAAATGTCAGTATTAACAACAGCATTGATGCGTTTCATCCCAGATCATTCATATTATTTAATTTACAGCTTAAAAAACATGTTAAAGTGTGCAGTTACTCCTTAGACAGAAAAATTGTTCACCGTCTGAATTCAAGTTTCTCTTTTCACAAAAACTAAGACTAGTTTGATTGACTCATCGTGAAACAAGCTTCATTCAAACTCAACAGAAACAAAATAAAACTCACCAAAACTGTTAGTCTTTACACTGTCCCAACAATTAACAATTCTGGTTTGTTTGAAATAATCCTTTAATTCATAGAATAACATGTAAAAATATGCTGCCTCTAAACGCTGGTTTTCACCACTGTCTCTCACCACTGTCTCTCACCACTGTCTCTCATGTCTCTCACCACTGTCTCTCACCACTGTCTCTCACCACTGTCTCTCATGTCTCTCACCACTGTCTCTCACCACTGTCTCTCACCACTGTCTCTCACCACTGTCTCTCACCACTGTCTCTCACTGCCTTTGCTGGCCTCTTTGTGCTTCTGGGAACTTAAGGAGGTCTGGTTTGCTGTGTTGTCTCACATAGACAGACCTATCTGCGCACTTTGTTTCAGCAGTGTACCAGCTGACCACTGATCAGCGTATCTCAATTTTTCTTCATTTACAGACCATTAGAGTAGCAGCAAATTAAGAAATTAAAAAAACATTTGTCGAAGCGATGCACTCAGCCAACAGATGATATGTTTGTCTAGTCGCCCAACCTTATTAGAAAACAGGACATTTGTATTCTCAAGTGGTAAAAATGGGTCTTTTCAATTAACTTTTTCATTCACATGTTGGTTTTGGATGCTGCTCTGTGGTATGTCTTTTGTAGTCAAGTCAACTTGTCTAGATGCAGAATCTCTTTGCACTTAAAATATTTAAATAACACCTGCTGCAGAAGCGCAAAAGGCTCCTTTTTTTTTTTTTTTTTTTTTTTTTTTTTTTTTTTTTCACCATCCATGAAAACAGCTTTGGGTGTTGAAGAACATCACAGCTTGGCTGTGTGGGTGGGTGGAGACACGGGACATTGTCGGGCCTCTCAGATGGAGCATGTTGTGTGGGACACCAAACCATCACATTATATTATGGACAAGAAAGGAAATGACAGGACAGCATCAGCAGGGAAATCACTTATTCAAGGGAACATCTTGAGCAACGCCAGGAAAATTGATGGCATTGGTCCCCAGTGGACCAAAAATTGCAAAGAGAACGAGGAGGCAGAACTCCTCTTTGTCTGTCTAGGGATTAGATTCCAAGTTTACTGCAGGGTTTAATTTGCGTTGGATCCTCCCCTAACAGGATAGGGTACCTCTCGGTTTTGCCTGTGTTCCTGCATCTATTAATGCAAATCTGCTACCTTGGGTGCTTGGCCAGATGGGGCATTCTCCATAGCACTGAAACCAGAGCGGAGGACATCGTAGGCAGACAGAACAGGTCACGTTTCTTGACGTTTCTTGAGCTGGCTTACTTGTCGTGGTTGTAAATAGAAATTTTGGCCCTAATTCCATTCCCCCGCTTGTAGCAATTAATACATGTAAATTAATTTGTTTGTGATGACAGTTTTGTTTCGGCTAGCACTTAAGAGTCGTCAATTGTATCCAGGCATTTTTTTCCCCACTGACCCGCTGGAACAGCAGCCTCTCTGTGTGCGGGGACCTCCTGATTTACAAATTGAGCACTGGTCTACTGTAAACACCCTGACAGATAAAACTGGTCATAAACAGTTATTTCTGCTTGCCTTCAAAATGATCCACAATCTCAGTGGCATGTATTAGAATAACCATGTAGCTCTTTAATCGTTATACTATTCCTATTAGAGGGAGATTTAGAGTACTTTGTGTGCCTTTGAGACAGCAAAGCTGTAAATTACTTTTTACACCTGCATTGTTTAGTGACTCATTGTACCCTTTGGTTAGACAAAGCAATGGTTTATGAAAACTCTTTTACTGAATATGCAAGAAGTGTTCCCTGTCAAATATCCTTGTCAAATTACCTCCTCCAGAGACGCAAGGCAACATTAGGTGTAAATTATTCATTTCACATTGTCCTTTTAACCTCAGATTTGTGAAAATAACTAAGTATTCTACAAATAAACGAGTGAACAATTTACATGTTAAATATCTGCCATGTTTTTAGTGATGGGTATAAGTTGATCCTGGTGAATTTCCTGCTGAAAACTCTCACATGAGTCACTTGAAAAAGCTGTCAAGGTCGCTTTCATATTAGAGTAGAGGAAAATACAGCCTCAAGGAATTATCATGTAAGAACAAACAAAGGAATTATCATGTAAGAAATATTATTATTATTATATATTATCATCAAAATGTAAGACAAAGTGATTCCAGTAGGTTTTTCTGTCATTTTAAGAGTTCAAGAGAATCGCAAATATTTTGGCCAGAATATTTGTGACATATTTTCATATCATCCCATGCCTACATGTATTAGATCTTGGGAAACGATGACTGTTTCTTTTCAGTAAGTAGCTATGTTGTAAGTCTGCTGTACCTTGTAAACTTAACTGAAATAAAGATAAAAAATGATATCTTCTCACATACCTACAGTTATATCTAGCCGTGAAGGTAGTGCCTAGTTTTGAGGTATTCCACAATTCAGCTTCCCAATACAAAGCACTGAACATTGTGTTTTGAAAATAAAAATGAAAACTCAACAACAATGTGTCCTTCAAGAAACAATGCTCTGGGCAAGTTCATAGACTATTTCTTCTTTAAAAAATGTTTTCCAATAAAAACTGTTCACAGCAAAGTCTAAGGATTTCATGACCTTATTTCTGCAAAGAGCTGAATTTTTCAAATGTCATTTTCGATGTTTTAAGCACCACAAACACCACCCATAACCACAGTCCCACGCCCCATTCTAACTGGAGTATCAGCTTCAATCTCAAAGGTGTATATCTGTAAACCTCTGCGCATAAAATAAAAACTTTCTACATTGCAACATACCATACAGATGTAGAAAACTGTTTTAATTTTTTTCTCTTGATGAAATGCTCCTTAAAAATAGCATCAAACAGGAACTCTGGATAAATAGCATCACTTACACAAAGTTATCTTTCACCTGAGTGCTTCCAGGAATACAAACGCAAAACAAAAGCCAAGCCAATTTAGATGTCCTCTCAGTGCAATGATAAACACAAAACAGGAAGTGGGGGTCACAGGTCCCAGGTCCTTTCTTACAATGAGTGACAGCATTCTCTACCCCCACAACCTCCTCCAAATTAGGCCATCACCGCGGTAACCCAGGGAAACTGGCAAAAGTTGAGGGGATTGTGGGACGCAGCACACAGAGTGATTGAGGTCAATTGAGAGGTCAGTGTGCCATTTTGTAGAGCAAAGTTCCTGTTACCTTTGGCAAACAATTTGTTGTCCCTTGGCTACCAATCAAAGTAGTTTGTGAGCCCTTTTACTTCCGTCAAAAGTAGTCAAGGCTCACTCGGTGTTGAGCCCTTAGAATTTAATTAGAGCTAGGGGCCTTGTGATATTAACACGTCTGTCACATTTCCAGAAAACTACTTCCTGTTCTTTGCAGGTCCGTTCCCTCTGAGACCAAGATTCTCTGAACATCCTCTTGAAAATGGCAAGATTGAAAGACTGAGCATGTTTTCAGCTGGCCCTTCGTCTTAAAGTGGTCCTGTGGGATAATGGCAATACATCTGTGGTTGCAGTTATTAAAAAGCAGGAGAGTGGCATTTAGAAATGACATAGGGTCATGGCAATAGTAGAGATTTCAGCACCTGGCTAGTTATTTTAGCGTGAAATACACTCTCATGTCTGACAATGGTGAGTGAGTGGGAGCTTGTGTAATATGGTAGCAGGACAAGTTGTTGTTAATATTTCATGGCAATAGGTCAACAGGATGTTAATGTTGTTTTCCTTTTGTGCTGTGGCCTCCTGGTAAACTCAGTCAGTGACAGATTAACAACACTTCAAACAGTAACTTCTGCCCTGATGTACACCAGTAGCTGCCATATATTAAATACAGACGAGGCCTCAGTGTGCTGGTTTGTTTGAGTAATTTAAAAGACCTGAAGGAACTCTAGAAACACACCCACCATGTCATAATTCTTCTACTGTACAACGCTTTATTAAACATCCAAAGTATGCACATGAGTATTCTGAAGCCCCGAGATATAATATTCTGACCAGACCTCTGTGTTCTGGTTGGTTTGAATATTGTGACAGACCCAAAGGAACTGTAGGAAAGACGTAGAGCATGACATTGCTGCTATACTTGATTAAAAATCTACTTACTGTTAGTATGCAAATAAGTATTATCAAGGCCCCATATTTCCAAAGCTAATATTATTCTTTCATTCTACTTAATCATGTTTTGTATTCTCAATGGTGCTTATTTAAGATGTGTGGCTTGTTTGCATTTGTGGTAATGCTGGGCTCAGCCACTTGACCACATTTCTTTTACATTTGAGGCACTTTGTGGATTAATTTGATTGTGACCTCTGATTATTTGAGTGTCATTCTGAAATAAGGGAGGAGTGTTGGCGAGTAAAGCGAGATGAATGAAAAACAAACCCTTCATAGAAGGAAACAAGCTTTCAATGTCCGACCAAACCCTTTAATTTTCCGCTTCATTAGGAGCTCCAGTGCTGGTGCTGTGAGACCAAGGCCAGAGGCCGCATGAGGCAGAGGCAGACCCTTTAATAGCCTGTTTACAACCAGACTTGTGTAACGTAGGGAGCAAATGGAAGGACCGAGCTTGTTAACAATGTAATAGCTACAGTGACTGATTTAAGGATTTGCATACTCACAAAGGTCATTTTTGTTGCGTTCTTCACTGGGCAAGACTTAAAGCCACATTCACTGAGGTTTATGATCCACACTGATCATTTTCAGGGATGGCTGATTATAATGACGCATAATTGGAAACTGCTTGCCTCCTTTGTGGCCACTCGATAGGTCAGAAATTAGTGTTCAGTAAAGCAAACAAAGAAAAGAGTGGTGCCAATTTTTTACATAACTGTCAAAACCAATCAATATGTGCTTAACATGAAAAGGCATACAAACGCACTACAAATATCCATGATAAATTAAATTATTTATCCATGATAAATTCAATTTCATCATGGTCAAGATATTGATCATTGCAGATGTATAGAACCAAGTACATCCTAGAAAGACCCACAATGATGGCTGGAGGTTATGGCACTGTCTTTACTGCATTTCTAGGCATTTCTTACATATAGTGGAGCCATGAATAATGCAATACTATGTTATTGCTTTTCAACTCGGCGGGGGAGCGGTAAGAAGAAAGGAGGAGGTCTTGCTTCCTTTATTCAGATTAAATTGTGTGACATGTGACTCTGTGACTCTGAAGGAATGCATTTGCACTCCTGACATTGAACTGTCAATGTCAGGCGGTGGGATTGAGACCGTACTGTCTGCCTTTTGAGTTCTTGCACGCCATTGCTAGTATTGTATACTGTACGTTCCACCATCTGCTGTGGTGGCCAGCGTGAGTGACGTCATCCACTCAGTCATTCCAGCCTTCACATGCAACACCCCAGAACCCTCTTAATGATCAGAAGGTATTTAAATTAGGTTTTGCTCTCTCCTGTCTTGACCAACTTTAAATAATCTGTAGACTCTGCAACAAAAGAGAATAAAATCCTGGACCTCATATTTCAACAGGGGATTACAGCTCTTCTGCTTTCTCCCCCCATTCCTATAACGAATCAGACCATAGCCTGTTTCACTGGTGAAACAACAGGACGTCCCTTCAGGAATATTTCCATGTCACAGACTGGGAAATGTTCCAGGAGGACTACGGGGACATTGTCGGTCTCTCTCACCGCATTTCAGATTACATCCGCTTCTGTGAGGACACCATTGTCCTATCCAAAAAGGTCTGCTGCTTCCCGAACATGGATTACCAACATGATCAAATGCCTTCTGAACAGTAAAAAGAAGGCTTTCATGGTGAAGGACCATGAGGAACTACTGCAGTCCAAAAGGAGTTAAAGAGGAAACTCAGAGATGCCAAAATCAACTACAGGGAGAAGATTTAGGACAAAATGGTACATATGAGGTGTGGAATGGGATGAAGAGAATGACTGCAGCAAAAGCCTGCCCTCAGAATAAAGGAAGGATACTAGGGCCCTGTTCAGACCTGGCATTAACTTGCGTCTCGGGTGTTGCAACACAAGTAGACAGCTTTAAGTACTTCAGTAATGTTAATGTTATAATTTACCTTTGCCCAATCCTAAATTTCACTGAACAGAGCCTGAACGCATCATAATGTAATTGAACAGACCATAGTGACAAGGAGGCACCTTCACAAAGTAAAAAGTAAATTGAGAGCGATAAATTGTATTCGCCTTTGCTGTGAGTGGGACTGAAATGTGCTGGATCTCTATTTATACGCTACGCAGTCCGATCACTTGTTGCTCTTGCTACCAATATTAACTGCTGTGTCAACTATGTTGGCCCCCCCCAAAAAAAAACATGCACTAAGGCTGAGATTACCCAAAAAATGTTTTCCCCCCATCCTAGAACTGTCCAGAAAAATAATTTCAACTGTCAGCAAGTCGGTGTAAACTTCTGACTGTTATATTTTGGCTCATTTCTGTTTTTTCGTTATCTTTTTACTTATTTATAGCCATCTATAGTCGTTTTTTTCTCTCATAAAAACACACAAATGATTAGGAAATAAAAGATTGTATTTTTATTTAAATACTTTTGGCATTAGTAGGTGGTTAAAGCTTATCTTATAGTAAAAAAAAATGACAGTTGACCTAAAATAATGAATTAGGATCTTGTCAGTTAGTTTCCTTTTGAAGGAAAAGCCTGACCTTCTAAATTCAGATTGTGGATGAATTTAAATAAAAAGAAAATATCTGGCAAATTGAGGAAGCGTGGCATACATCAGCTGACCCTGATTTCTTCAAACCGGCTTCCTTATCTCGTCCTCTTTTGTATTTGGCAAAAAAGGAATGGAGATGGTGACATTAAGATTTAAGAGTAGCCTGTGTTTTAGCACCTTAGTGACTTCTGACAGCTCTTTCTTTCTCCCTCTGCCTTCTTTTTTTTTTTCTCACTTTCAGCTAGGCTCTGTCAGACCGTGTAAAACATGCAAGGTTACACGATGTCTGGACAAGGACTAAGGGCATACAAAGTCAATGGACCTTGACTGAAACAAGTGTGAAGTTGCAGCAGAATGGGAAAACTAAAGCTGCCTAGTGTGGCCAAGGCTGCCGCCGCTGTGAAGTGACTTCATGTCCAGCGAATGTGTGGGCTGAAACTGCAGACTATAAACAAAGGTGGAGGACCCACTGAGCGCTAATACTGACTGACATCAGAGCTGACCCAGGGCACGATTTGACTTGTGGAGGTGTTTGAAGGGTGGGTACACATGTTGCATAACCATACCAGCAACTTCATCCCATTCTTGTTCATATCTGTCCTTTTCTTTTTATGTTATTCTCATCAACCTTTGTATCATGAATTAAAAAGGCCAGCTACAAACAATTTTAGCTCTCGGATGACCTGGAAGGAGGACAGGTCATCTACAAAAGCGTGCTTGTGGCCTTTTTTTTGGGATATGCTGTTTCTTTCCCATTTTTGTTTGCTTCCGACTGGCTGCACGCCTCCACCAACGTAATTTGGCACTGAAAGTCCTTCCAAGTCACTGGTTATGACAGGCTTTCCCCGGGCTCTTTCTGCTGCCCGGAGGTGACCCTAATACCCTTTCATACCACCATGTGGAACTGAGGGCACATGGCGAGGGCGTGCGTGTTGGGCGCTGGTGGCAATTTGTGACTTTAGATTGTAGTAGGAGTTTGTGACAGGGATAGAAGGGATGAAGCATGACAAGACCAGAAAATGTATCAATTTAGGGTGAAAGCTTGGGGAACATATGGTAAAGTTTATTGAGTAGCAATGTAGAAAATGTTCAAGAGATGCTGCCTGGAAAATAAAAATCCTGGAATTGTCAGAGAAATGATGATGCATTCTGAACTCGGGAGTGGTGAAGCAGCACTGCAGAGATACGAAGCAGCTGTACCCTTGGCCTCAACCCTTGAACCTATCATGCATCAGCACTCTTGACTGTCTGGCTGTCTGTCCGCTGGTCTTTCTGTCTTCTGTCGGCTCCACGTTTGGCTGTGGAGTCCCAGAGGAAAGAAATCCGGACCTCTCCATGTTCAATGGCCTACTGTCAACATCCCCATGCACAGCAGCATTGCCATCTGGAGCATCCCTCCTCCATCTCGGTTTATTGTATTCTCTTTTTTTGTTCACACACATACTGTCCCCTTTTTTGTTGCGTAAACACATAAATATATTTGCAGTGGTGGAAAAATACAGTCAATACTCTAAACACCAACGGACAGCAGGTTTTCACTGATGCACACCCAAACAACTGTTAGGCAGACTCATTTGGTTCTGTCTAGAGATGAAAGCCCCACATCATGTGATGGTATAAAGCCCGTTGCACAGGACAGTACATATTAATAATGGATATTTATTTCTTTTGGTAGTCTTTTCATGTGCTCAAAGAGATTATCAGGCAGTGGAATCCTTTCTGTAGTTGGCTGCGAGGACAACAGCCTCTTACAGGTCAACAGACATTTATTTTGATTTCAGCTGTGGCAAGAAAATAAAAGTTGATCGAAATAAAGCACAACCATTGTCCTGTCTCCTAAAGGACATTGCTATACGTTTATATTAGCATAGTAAAGGTCAGTGTTGCTGCTTTTCATAATGTCCACATCTCTCCGCCGTGACTCACTTGCGTTAAGTAGATCTGGACATGCATTCATGCTTTTGGGCATTTGCATTCAGCCCAAGGTGAATCCCTGTCTTTGTCATGTTTTGACATTTCATTTAGTGTTCAGGATTGTCAAATTATGCTTACTTTGTCTAGTAAAATGACACTGCCATAGCTCAGAAAAACGATTCAATGCATAATACCTTCCACACCTGATTGACTGATATAATTTCCATCAGCTAGAAACCCATATGAAAGCCCTGTTTAATCCACTTGTCCTTACGTATTGGTGGCTTCATACAGCTTTCTGCATTGTATATTGACTGCATGATTGAAAATCCAATAATTGACAATCCTTCAGTGTCGGGTCCAATGTTCAACCAGGAACAATCACTTTAAACTAGCAATGGCTGCATGACTTGTATGCTAGCTATTGTTGTGTAGGGATTTCATCAGGATTCAATAGCTTGCATCTCCAGTGTGTGAGCGATGGTGGGACGAGACAGTAGGGACAAGAGGAGGAAAGAATAATTACTGGGCCTCTTTCCTCCCCAAGTCATTCACGCACCAGCAGGCCCAACAAAAAGGACTCTTCCCCCTGCATTGTTATTATGAAATGAAAAATGGGCAGCGGATCAGTACAGTGACAGGCCGTTTGGTGTATTTACCTGTCATTTGTCTCCTTTCAGACAGGAGTGGACACTGTGCAGTTTGAGGCGGTTGGCGCCCACTGATGATATCAGTTTCTGAGCTCTCGCTTTGTGTTGTAGACGGATGTGCTTCACTGTGCAGCGTTGGGTGTAATCTAGCCGCATGCTGGTTGTCGGACATGGAGAGGAACACCGTGTATTTCAGATGTAATATGTTTGTAAGCAGGGCCTAATTAAAAAGCGAACATGCAGCACTTGGCAAGCATTGATGGTTTGTGTACCTGCACATCGGGGATAAGGATGAGACCATTCAACTGTAAGGATACTCTGTATTAATCAGTAGCTTGAAGCAAATGCCACATTTGAACATGAAAATGAATTGGCATATATTGTCACTTCTTCTCCTGCACTTATGTCGCGAGACCAGGTGGAACCCTGCACGTCTGCTGATTCTGGCTGTAAATAATGATTGAATCTTAAGAGGAAGGTACAGTGAGCATGCACATCAATACACATCAACTATACAAGACTCCTTTATTAGCCATGAAAATAGTTAAGCTAAGCCCTTTCCAATTTTTGTTTTTACTGGATCAATTTGCAACAGCTGTCAAGCTTATGAGGACTAATGGAGGTGTCATGCTGGGTTTATTCATGAGCTGAGAGTTATGTGATTCTATCTGCCGTCAGAAATGGTCTGAGTTGTTGAGCTTAAAGGTTTTCAACACCCATTCAGTCAAATGGCTATTACACGCACACAAAAATAATTGCTTTTGTAAATTTCAAATAAACCACAGTGAAATTAAATGGTAGGCCTATTCATTAACTTGGTTGATGAGAATGACTCGGCTTTGAAAAAAAAGTGAGACAGAAATTACAGAGACACAGAATCTAGCACAAGTTGGCAGTAAACTTTTATGCAGTAAAATTAACAGTAACAATAACAGTAAAAATCCTCTGATTGCTGTCAATACTCTTTACTGTGGGATAGGCTATAGAAACTTTTCATCTTTTGCAAAGTTCACAATATGTGCAATAAAAATATATAAAAATGCATTTCATTTCGTATATAAGGTCAGTGTAAAACTTTAACATGAACTTATCGTCACATTAAAGGTACCTCCACTTTGGGACCTCACTGAGAGACCTTTTGAAAATATATCTCCCACATTTAAATTTTTAAGTAAGAAAAAGGCAACTTTTACGAGCTCCTGTAGAATATTTTGCAAGAGGGACAGTGAAGTGTGAAATACACCGCAATATAAGACAGTCAAATGTACTGACATTTGAATAATGGACTTCAGTAAAAATGATTATCGGGCGAAATTATAATGCAAAAATAATATGGTTAAATAAAATCTTGTAATCCTGTTTATGAGTATTTGTCAATTTAGAATATATTTGGTCAAGGACAGCCCTATTGTAATGATTTCCAATGGATGCTTCTCAGAGTGATCGCAATGCCGCCTAGTCGGCCGACAGCACGGCTTACACAGCTAACGTTGAAGCGGTCGTATTGACTTGATGAATTACTAATGCCAAGATTTTTCTTAATCAAAGCAAATATATAAAAAAACAAATCATCATGTGTGTGTTTGTGTGTATACATATATATAATCTGGTCTTTGACGGTCTCAGAAGTAAATGCAAAACTTTCAAGATTTATTAAACATATATATTTTGACTCGATATTGAGCAACATTGACGTGTTTTTATTTTTCACCCTCCTGGGGGGATGATCTCTGCATACACAATAACCTGTTTCTCTCTGCAAGAGGTTTGCCGTCAGAAATAAATCCGGAGCGATCAATTTGTGGTTATACTTAAAAACGACGAGCCGCCGTTATTTTCTCGCATCGGCGGGAATGCTGAAAATGATAGTTCTGTATGCACTGGGAGGAAAGTAAATTTGCTCCAGCAATTTGCAGAAACGGATCATATCAGTCAAACAACATGATGTTGACTCCGATGGCACCAATCACGGCAGCACAGCGACACGTGCTACGAACTCACTCCTACGAACTCTGTCTTTGGTGCTTTCAGGCTTTCCCCTTGTTCTCCCTCCCCTTTACCTCCTCTGTCAATACACTCTGCACACGCATCACTGGCATGCTCTCCTAAACTCAGCCCCTAGGAAAACACAATCATTAAAAAATAAATACATAATGCCGATGGCAGAGAAGCAGGTGGGAGTGGTAGCAGTGTGAGCCTTCAGACTGACTCAGACTGAGTCATGCTTCTGCCCACTGACTGAATGCATTTACTCCAAACCGCCGCAGACTTTATGGATTTCAGGCATTGATTTTCTTATTTTAAGACTTAATGACCTGTAAAGAAAAAAAGAAAAAAAGAATTCCCATCATCTATTGGGCTGCTTTTCCTTCGTGACTGACATTAATAAGTTAGTTTGCCATGCATAATTGACAGCTTGATGATTTCATTAATGGACAGGGTGGCTTCACAGAATGCTGCAGTCATGTTTTACAATAAATGCCCAGACAGCCATTAATACTTACCCAACACACATTCAAGCTCAACAAGTGAATTTGCATTATATTTATGCCATTCTCCACTGACTATTAGCTCACTAAATGTCGAAAAGTAAAGAATATGTTTTATGTCTTTGTGGAGCATTTTTAATACAGTACATACATGTTTTATCAAGGTATTTACTTGTATAGCTTTGTGAAATAATACATTTGCCTGCACGTTTGATTAAGACTCCCTCGTGAAATTTGGCACAACCTCAACAGATAAAAAAATGATATCACATGATCTTCCACAGGCGATAGAAGTTGCCAGTTGTTATGGAATTTCTGATGTTTAAATTCCATTTTTTATAATACTGTTATGGCTCCGTCTACACCTGGGCTTAAAAGTTGAGATCTAGAAGTTATGAGTGAGAGTTGTAATGTATTTCATTGTATAGTATTATTGTTATGGACGGAGTATAATACCTCCTATGTTAATTTTCTAGCAGTTGGCTGAAAATGTTAACATTGTAGTAAATCTGACAGCATAATTGAGGGATTAACACAGGAATATATAGGAGCCCTTTCCATGTGGGTATGCAGTAAGCAACAAGTAAAGGTAATTATTACAGATGTTAGACTGCAGTTCACTGTGTAACGCTTCCTCTGAATGGCCGGTCACCCGTATTAGCCATGTTAGCTATTAGCTTTATTTGCTAATGAGCACATGTAAGACGCCAGCCCAACAACCGGAAATTGCCAATTATTCGAGCAGGTGTGTTTGTGTGTATTTGCATGCGGCAAGTTTTTTGGTAGAATAAATAAAAATAATAAAAAAATATATCAAGAAAATAAATATTCTTACACCTATTCTCCTTATTAAACAAAAAAAAATGTGGCCTTTCACCAAACTATGACTTGCTTAATGCCTAGTTGCAGTAACTCATCGTAAAACACACTTCAATCAAACTGGATATCGGAGGAGACGGAAACCACCGTTTGCCACCGAGTAGTTTGCACACTGGAGAGGAACCTCCCACACTGAGCAACTGTCTCCGGCCCACTGAGTTGACTGCTTTGGGCAGTCACGGAGAAATTTATGATCATTATGAAACTGTGTTGGGCCTACCTAGATTGTCGGGAGGGAGGGACACACGAGTACGAGGGAGATACACAACCCAATGAACTCCCACACCAATGAACTCTAGTTATTTGCATGCACGTCCTGCGATGTGACTATGCTGAAAGGATATATCCTGCAGCCCTAACATAGATGCACGCATGAATGCACACACACACACAGACAAATACATAATCTGCTGGCATAGAAGATAATAACGCTTTAGTCATATTAGAGTATTTATCAGATTTCCATTTTGTGCATTGTGAAGGAACTAGGTAGAATAATTGTATCTCTACCATTGTCCGGCGTCTTCTTGAATAAACCGTCTGTTTGTATCTCTGAACAGTTTATCTAACCAAGTATTTTTTCCTCTGAAGTTTCTCTCTGTGAATATCTTGTCGTGGCCTCAGCTAGTCCTAATTATTGTATTCTGAACTGTGCAGCATAGACAGCCACAGGTTCACTTCTGGTGTTTATGCAGGGCCTTCTAAATGATTTTGTTCTGCTTGGCTGCACACTTTAATGAAAGTGTAAATGCTTTTGGAATGGTGGAATCAGCTGAGTTGGGCGGATTAGCACTTCCCTTTGCCACAGCCTTGATGTTTAATTACCGCAAGTTTGTTGTTTTCTTATTCATCTGTTACTTTTTTCTTTTTCAACTTTTTCGACAGCTCACATTTAGCTCAGAGCCTTGGTAATTGGTGTGTTTTTGGAGGACTGAAGGAAAACGAGGAGGGAGAGTCCGTCTGGCTTCTGTCTGCCAGACATTAGATGTGTAAAGGTAGTTTGGGTCAGCAATCGTTTTATAACTGCGACACTTTCCACACAGACAGCTCTGCAAAACCCAGATGAACAGAACTTTATATTCAGCTTTTTAATTTCTCTAGCTCATTATGCAACCATTTTCCACACACACACACACACACACACACACACACACACACACACACACACACACACACACACACACACACACACACACACACACACACACACACACATCCTCTCCTTTTCTCTCTGTTTTTCTCCTCCAACATCAGGTTCTGGATTATCATCACACCCAGCCGGTGGAGTATGTTTAGGTCATTGGTTGGCTCTGACCTGTATTTAGCATTTAAATCAGGCCAGGGTTGGCTGTGATCTCATTACCGGGCCACCTGACTGGTTTTGATGTAAAGGCTGAGCTTTAATAAGGATCCCTGAAGTATTGAGGGAGGGAAAGATGAGGCTTGTCCTGCAGCCCAGGTAATTTACTGCACCAGAACATGATGGAGAGACTGTGTTATTATAGACTTGATCGCTTGGCAGGCCGGCTTGTAATTGATCTGTGCTCTGCAGAAGTGCTCAGTGGTGATGGAGGGTGCGGTTGTGGAGGAAGAATTCGATGCAGAATGTAATACATACTGTATAACAGTGAGACAGATCCATAGGTTGAAAACCGAGAGGGCAGGCAGAAGAGGGTTAGACCGGTGAATATTGATTTAACAAAATAGGCCACTCCATGTGACATTCATTTAGAAAATAATATGAGGAAGAAGGTTTTTAAGGTTGGCATATGCGCATAACTGCTCATCCAAAAGATAACTCTGATGTAAATAATGAATTCAAGTAATTTGGAAGAAATGAAGGAAATAACTCAACCCAGTGCTGGATTACAGTAGGCAGAAATGAACTAGAAAATAGTTTGTGTTCAGCATTCATCTCATCTTTTCCTCAAATCTCAAAGGTCATAGGGAGATGGACACGGTATATTGATTGGAAATCATCCCTTACCCTTATCATCGAGATTGGTGACGCTTTACTTTACACTGAGATGTTGCAAGTCACAATAAAACATTAAATGGTAAAGTATATTTCAAAATGACTATATTATAGCGAATAAAAAGCCATTATGTCCTTTTCATTAAATCCTTAAGCTCTCAATAGTCATTTAAAAGCTGGTCATGAGTCAGGTTTCCTTGTTTTGATAGCTGTTAGTGATTGTGTTCAGGCCCTCGTCAGTGAAATACAACCCAGGTCACCTCTGTCTCTGTGACAATTTTTCCATTCCTGGGGGACATCTCCACTGGTACCACGTTGATTAGACATGAAAACAAAGTGATTCAGATAAACAGACAGATACAGACAAAAATAAGATGATACACTTAACCACAAATATTCCCATGTCCCTTTCTGTTTAACTACTGCGCATGGTACAACATCAGAATCTATTTTTGTCATCCTCATCAGGAAAATGCAAAATGATTCAGAAAAAAACATCTATTCCATCCCTCAACACACCAGGGTAATACATTTTGCTCAACAAAAGCATAGATGAATACAAATCCTGAAGGGCTCTCTCTACAAAATTGCATATCCTTACTGCAGCGTCTTGCTTTGTGCATCGGAAGCATTATCTTTACAAGAAATGACTGAGGCAAATGAGTCCTCCCTCAGCATTGTTTATCGGCGTCAGTGAAGAAGGCAGAAATCTCCAAAGTCCGCAGTTGATATCAGTGTGATGGCAAAGCCTGAGAGTGGAAATCTGGCCAGACGGTCCTTTTTTTCTTCAGTATCTGCAACAAGGCACTATTGATTATTGTGCTTGAGGGAGTCAAACCTGCAACAAATAGAAAATCTTCTAGAGGCTCATCTGAGCTAGTCTAAATAATTTTGCTCTCTTCATCATGGCTGCTTACAGCAGGGTCCTTCGGGGAGCCCACAATCAATCGGCACTGTAGAGGTCTGCTTATTATCTGCCAATAGAGGGTCCAAGAGTTATTTCTGGTGCAGTGGAATACAATGAAGTAATTTGATATCTAGCGGGAAGATTGGTGTAAAGGAAACAAGGTTTGTGATGAAAGTGGTGCTCAACCAAATCAGAAGAAAGTAAGGCTTTGAAGTCTGCAAGCTGTTGGCACCCTGCTGCCACGTGGAACACTTCCTGGGTGAATCACAGTATTTGGACAGAACAAGTTAGAGCAACAGCATTTAGAGTTAGCCGTGATATGGCAGCAATGTCACTTTGTGTTTGTCAGCACAGTTGAAAATGTTTTTTGAAATGAATAGAGATGTCTTTTCACATCAAGTACGGCTTTGGCCCTAAATTCAATTCCCCCCACACCACACCACAACACCATCCGCTCTTTCGTCTTCTTGGTCCACTGGTTTTGCTGAATGTCTGGCGAGGGCGCAAGGAAGGGTGACATATAGGTCAGGATGAGTGACTCAGACCTATCGCAGGAACACAGGGAGTTTGGGAGTAGGAGGTGAGAAATACTCTCTTAACATGCAGGCACGACCACAGACACGCAGAGCCTCCACCGCCATGTTCTGTCCTTTTCTGAACATTAGGCATGTTCTGTGACTAAGGATGCAACAGAAATGGGACACATGCTGTAATGTAGACACTCTGCTCCGAATCCATTAGCCTTATACCCTACACAGATCTGAGGCTGTTGCAGAACAAACATAACTCCAATTTGTTTAATCTTTATATTAATAGCATAGGGTGATTGCTTTTTACAGATAAAATCCCAAACCCTACGGCTTTCCATTATTGTCTGTGGTGACTTCATTTGTCAATTCTTCTCACAAGTTACTTTGAGAACAATATTTTGTGTGGCAGAAACTCATTAGTGATGGCTTTTTTTTTGTGCATCAGCTTTCCTTTTCAGATTGATTATTCTATGACACTCTCCATTAAAGCTCGATTAGCCGCCATTATGCCAGACTATTTTCATTGCCAACAATAACACTCAACCAGAATGCAGCCGGAAAGAAGCACAGGATACAAGCGCAGTTTGACAGTTACAGGATTGTTCATCATTAGCTGGCATTGTCTAGGACACACAGGGACATGTCATTCTCTAAAGGGCCACGGTTTTGTCCTTCCCAGCCGGATGGCTTTACATGACAGAGGACATTTCTCTCACATTCCTACAGGATTCTCTATCAACACTGTCAATAGGGGGAGGGGAACAAAGGAGGATTCACTAATGACAAAAGATGCGATTCATTTAGTTTAAGTGCAAAACATCCATCCTAGATATCCTCTCCCGCATTGAGCATTTGATTAAGAGATTCAGTAAAATCTCTTTAAAAGGAGAGTGTCAAGAGGAGAAATATAGGCCATTTCCCACAGTGCCTGCAATCCCTCTCTCTCTCATTCTCCAGCTGTATGATAGATAAGCAAAAGGTGAATGGATGGTCATTACTTTAAGCAAATAGAAAAGACTGAAAATACTTTGTTTTTTGACGTTGCCAAAGTCCCTAATGATTCGTTAAACCTACCTATTAGCTGCGAAAAAAGGCTACAACTCATGCAATGTCTACATGAATAATTAAATCTGAAAATGGCCATCATATCCAGCAGATTGGCCATTATTTCAGTTAATTGTGAAAACACTTTATGCTGTTGAGAGGTACTTGTTTTTCTCCCTTGTTTGTGTTCAGGTTTTCCACTTATTGCCCTGCAAACCCTCCAATAAGGATTTATGTGTATTTGCCTCAGAGTTACATTATGGTCATGGTACCTGGATGTTGGAGCTTTCTTTTTCATCATCTTTCCCTATCACAGGCACTTTACTGCTTTTTATCGCCAGAAGGCATTATGTTTACTGACAAAATTGAGAATAATAGCAATTACATTTTCACAATGTAGATCAGAATGTCTCAAACATACTTAGCATTGTTTACACTGCATCTTCAACACGGGGCAGATACACTAAATATCGTTGCTGTTTTTTATCTAAGTATAAAGACAGGAATCTCTGTCTCTCTCTGTGTTTATGTTCTTTGCCTATCTTGGGAACTGTTTATCTGATCTACTTTCCACTTGTGGGTGTATAACTTGGAACCAAAGGACATGCAGTGTAAACGTTGGTGCAATTGGGACGTGCAACATGTTCGATTGTAATAAACTTTGGGACGGCATGTCATCCGCAGAGGATTTTTACAGGTCGTGGCTTTTTGACTGCCGTTCTCTTTCGCTGCTGGTTGCTGGAGATACTAGTGTTACTTTTCCTCACTTCCCTGGGGTCAAAGAGTGCGACCCTCGACAAAGCTTCAAGCAGCAAAAACAAGAGCCAAGAAATCTGCCCACAGAAACGGGGCATTAGTATTCATAAAATGCAGTTATTAGATGAACATGTGCTTCTACTGTATATTATGTGTTATGCGTCAATCTACTTCATTTAAAATGTTTAAAACAACTGTTAGTTATGGAAAACAATTTAAACTTAATGGAATAAAGTGACATGAATTAGCTTGCATGAGATGATGTCAATGGGTGTTTTTGTTTGTCATGATGTGCAAGTCTGCACCAAATTTCTAATATCTAAATAACCTGAGCGTAACCTGTGTGACTAAATGAATAAAACTACTCTTAGGTTTCAGGTTGAAGAAAACATTCAGTGTGATGTGTTGCTGTGTGCAGTCCAGGTTGCTAGGCATTTATGTGCAGGTTTTATTGGAGAATTGAGTGCCATTAAGTTGGCTCCTGCAGTGTGTATTTGTACTGCAAATGTATCAGTGTTTAGTATGCATTTAACATATATTTTAGGGGAATAAATAGGGAATAACAATGTGCAAGTAATTACATGGTGGGTGGCTCCCTCCCAGCATCTGTCATTTCAATCAGTGCGTTGAATATCCTTGTGTCTATTCCGCTTCCCACCCCAAGCAGAGACTGAGAATTTTAATTTGCATTGTGTCCTGGCCTGGGCACTCACGGTCATTGACAATAAGCCAATAAAATTAAAATTTGGAGGCTGTCTAATGGATATTCAGGAGATGTACATAGTATTCGGCGGCATGAATCCCTTATGATCAAGCATCAATAACTTTCTAAATGAGTATCTTAGTGTAAATGGCAGCAAGTCACCCAGGGAAATTGGCTCAGTATTGACTTTGTGATCAAAGGAAAATGAAAAGGGGAGCCGCTCGAATGATGGACTGTGGGGATGTACAGGAAAATGGAAATGAAGTCACCACCTACATCCTTTGTGGACACCATCATCTGATCCACTAATATTCAAAGATGATTGCATCTCCGCCGCATCTGCTTCACAGTAGGAAAGATTCTGCATTCTACAAAATACTGGTTACACACATAATGTAAGCCAGCGTTTAACATTTCCATTTGCTTTTACACAGGCTTACTTGGAAACTATACACGTTATATTCCTGTTCTGTGATGATGTATATTATTTTTGTGCAACATTAAATCCATAAAGTATTCCTTTTAACAAATCTGGTCATGACTCTGATGCATGCTCAGTACTTAAACTAATTGTGTTTCCCTGTGTGAATAATGGTAAAGAGCCATTTGCATGAAGGGTTCATGGTAATGCTGAGCTTACGTGTGGGTTGGGGACTAGAGATGACAAATGATGCAGCGTTGAGAAATTATTAATGTGTGAGACTGACTTCAGCACTTCAGCGATCGTCGCTACAGAGATAAACTTCAATGCAGTACTCATGATCGTAAGCAGGCTTTTATTTGCAGGGCATTGCTCTGGATGGTGAAATTACTTTAACCAATTTCTCTGTCACACATTTTGATATTGATGTTTCACATGCACTGCTCCCCCTTTGAAAGTAAGTGATTACTGCTGGCTACAACATGCCCACACATTGTTTAGCAGTGAAAGTGTTTTATTTAGGTCAGTGTTATAATATCTCATAGTTTTATCATGGGGAGTAACTCTATACATCTTAAAATGCAAAGTGGTCTGACATCATCCAGCTAATATCCTAAGCATCTTGTCAGCAGTATTATTCTGCAATGGCAGCAAATGAATGCTTATGGAAAGTTGATGAATTGAAAATTACGATTTTTCATGGAGCCTTCCTGTTGGGATATATTGCCGTGAAAGATTAATGTTTAAGTTTAAGATGTATCAATCTTTCACGCAGCCGGACCGGTCTAAACTGTTCTGAAAGCCTAGGGCTCAATATGAATATCAATGAGTGAACTGCATGATTCTGATCTGAGCCATTGACGTTTGTTAACTACAAATAGTCTTTCTTACTGGTATTACCATATTTTATCAGGGCAATTGACAGATTTTGCTAATGATGATGAACACCACAATTATGATTGTGATTACGTTCTCAGTAGATGCTTAAACAGAGTTAATAGAATTGCATAGCATGTGAATCCCATATGGTAATGTACAAAAAAAGTTACAACAAACTTTTCTATTAGTTCTCAAAGCCAAGATGTGACTGTTCAAAACTCTGATTCTCAACAAATTTATCTACAGAGCCTGCTGGCATCTCTATTAGCATCCGCTCAGCAGGCCCAGTGGAGGCCTGGCACTCAGTGCCACTTCTTCTAGTGCAGAGAAAGAGCTGCCAAGCTGACTTAATTACAACACAACTGGCTGCTGGCTCCCTAAACCGCTATCCACTTCTTCTCTTTCATTTTCCACTTGAATTTTTGCCTCATCCTCACTATAGCCATCAAAGCAGGTTTCCTGTTTCAAAGCTACTGTACATTGGCCAATATCATTGATGTAAACATTAAATCATATGAGTCCTGTAGTGTGAAAAGGATACTATTTTTGCTGATTCCACTAAGGATCAACAGTTAAGTCTGCATCTCTATGCAGCTTTGGGCTCATGGTTATGAGTCCTTGCATACTTTACCAAGTTTGCAAGTGTTTTCAGATGTTTCAAATCAGCTGTGCGTACACTGTCAGTTCCGTTAACTGTAAGCTAATAGCCAAACACACCGTCGAAAGCAATAAAAGTTAGCAAACTTTTTCTCACTTGCGGCCCCTACCGGCTGGGTGAGTGAGTTAGGAGTCAGCAGTCAATCAATGGCAGTAACAAACAGACAATAAAAGCTGTTTTATTTACCGCAACCATGAAAGAGTCCTTGAAAATTCACCCAAAACCCAAAAATGGATGCGGTTTGGTGCGGCAGTATGCAAGATAAGCCATGGACAGACAAAGATGCTCACAAACTCACTCACATAAACACACACACACACACACACACACACACACACACACACACACACACACACACACACACACACACACACACACACACACACACACACACACACACACACACACACACACACACACACAACTGATTTCATTATCTCCTGTCTTGAAGAACAGGTAAAGGTAGAGATCTGACACACTCATTAGTGTACAGATCCAAGGACTGCATCAGATACTTAAAGATTATTCTAACATTGTTATGTTTTGATAGGCAGAAGTACCGAAATACCATGAAAAATTTATTTCTTGGCCCATCACACTTTTACTTTTTTAAACAATGTTGACGTGTTCAGATTTCAGCAATTTACTTTTACTGAGTAAAATGTTATTGTCAAAGACAATGATGGCCCTTACTAAAATAATAAGACCCAATATGTAACAAAATTACCCTTTAAGCAGCTGTGGATTGCTCATTGGTGTGATTAATTATGTAAAAATAGTCAGAGATAGAGATGCCGAGCAGTCACAGGGCAAATAGTGTGTGTGTGTGTGTGTGTGTGTGGGTGTGTGTGAGTTCATGCACTACTGTGCGTCGTTATTGGTATGTTGTGTCGATGACTGAGTGAGTTGGCTTGACTAAGAATACAGTTAACACGCTCAGCTGAACCCTAAACGCACTTAGGGCCATGATAAGTAACGTCATGGGCCATTTACTTCATATGCACAAAATAAAATCTACATTTAAATCCGACAAGTTAAAAGGTAGCAGTAATCCGACTCGCTGTGTCTATGTAATTGAACAACAGACAGTAGCACATCTGCTTGCAGAGATATCACACGATTCCCATATTTACATTTGTTATCCCTTGCCTTGCACTATAGAATTAATGGGGAAAATTAGGATCCTGCCCGAGGCGGTAAACAAAGAATTAAATATCAGAGCAGCGCAGGGCTTCTGTAAAATGTTGTCAAACCTCTTTTGAGAACACAAGTGACACAAATACAATTTGCTTCATCTTGACACTCATTGGAGACTGTGATTCCAAGGTGCTATCAATCTAAATATCATAATTTAATATAAACATTAATGAAGGTTTTAATTTTAATGTGTTGTGAAGTGAAATCTCCGTATGCTGTGTATTTTGACATGAATCCTAGATGTTGTTTTCCTTCTAAAACAGTGACCCTACTCCAGACAGATCATGCCATTTTTTTAAAGGAGTCAATTTTAAAAGCCTGAATATTGAGCTGATTTAGCTTAACAATGTAAATGTGCCCATAGATAGAGTTTGTGAGCTTCCCCACTTGAATTCCACCTGAGCTATCTCTCCTGTGTCTCTCTCCATCACCATCTCAGAGTAAGTTGGCAATGTCACCAGTGGTTCTTTAATTTCTCATAGAGCTGTAAAACCAGGAGAAACTTGACCATTGTGGAGCATATTTAAGCTGAAAAAGTTGTAGATGGCCTTCATGTTTCACTGGCCAATCACATTTATGTGCTTTTCCTTCCATCACATTTAATTCATGAAGAACTATCTTAAATGTGCAGCATGGAGGAAAAATCGACTGAAGCCATGCAAAGTTCTCCCATAATCTATAATATGTTTAATTTACAGTTTACTTTAAGTATTGCTTGTCAGCTCATATGTCAATATCAAAGATGACCCTTTTAGATACTTGGAGTTTCACCAAGTTGAGCACAGAACATATGCTTAAAAAGTTTAGGCAGTAACATCATCACATCACATGAAATGCCTGTCAAATATTAGCAAAATGTAATTCGGTTTGGTTTGATTATGTTAATAGAATTAAAGACCACCTATTAAGCCCTTTAGCTCCTGTGTAGAACAAATTCATAAAAGTAGTATTTTTTTATGATTACCTAATCTATGATCACAAATGAGACACTGCCAATTTCCTTATTATCTATTCTAGTGTATGTGTAACATTTTAAATGTCCGCTGATGTATTTCACTGCCTCAAAACGTTAAGATTAAAGCAACAGTCATACAGCTTGTTCACTCCCCGTTGCATATGGCTAATCAAATGTACATTATTTTGTCTCTCCTGCCAGTCAGCTAAGAATTGTGTGAGACTACGGTCTGATTTCCCAGTGCTTGATTTCAATCCTGACTGTTAATAGGTTCTTTGAGAGAAAGCTGGATTCTGCCACAATGTTGCCATCTACCATAATTAGACTTCAGGCACCCATCTTATTTAACCTCAGTATTCAACCTCTATCTATATTCCAAACTGTTTGAAGGTTTTTTTGTTTGTTCCAACTGGGAATGAGAGAGCGCTTGTGGAGGTGGCCGGAGGGCTTCCTGATTGATTAGAATTCTTCAGAGGGAAAAGAGCTGAGTGGTTCTGAGGCTTTTAGTTTCACTGTGAAACACTGGGTGACATAGGCCGCGTAGGTTGCTGCTGAAAATGCACACCTTGAAGATCTTGTTTACTGAAACAAGCACAAAGTGTGCTGATTTGAGTTGTGTCGAGGGAAGCATTTCACAGAAATGCACAAGGGAATCTTTGCAGGTGTCTGTGCAGGTGCTTTTGAATCCACCAGACCAGTGCATTCTTGTACTGAGCCTTGGGACATTCTGATACTACTATATATTCAGAGTTGGACACAGCCTGATATGAACATTGCTGACATTTTGTTTTTGTCTCTGTTAGATAGAACAAATATTAATAGTTTATGGGCCTTGTAGGATTCTTGACGTTTCACCTGTACCAGAGGGCAAAACATTGTAGCGCTCTAAAACATCATATAACTGAAATAGGGACGGAGGAAATAAATCTTGGGCAATTTGAAGCATAAATGTCCCAAACAATAATAGCTCCATTAATGCGGAAACACATAAGTAACTTTAATGATGGACTACTTGTATAAGAAACCTTACAAGTAAATGCCTCAATCTCAGAAAGACTACACAGCTTGCCTGATGGCATTGGCAAAGTTGGTCTGTTGGTTGGTCCGTTGTTAGGTCCACCATTGAAAACATCTCAACGATTACCCGATGGAAGTCACATATTTTGGTACACACATTCATGGTTCCCAGCCTATGTATCCTAATGACTGCTGATCCCCTGACTTTACCTCTAGTCAGTGATGTATTTGAATGACGTATTTCAAAATCAACAAGATGGCTTGCCATGACATTTGGTATACACATCCATGTTCCCCTCAGGATGAATTGTAAAAATGTTAGTACTCCCATATTTTTTTATTAAGTGAAATCATCATGCCAATTGTAATTTGTCCAATAATTATTCAACAACTATAGGCATTCCAACCAGGCACAGGTGGACTTATACATGTAGAGCTATAGAGCAAATGCTAGCACGCTAAACTAGTGCGGTGAACACTGCCTTAAGTATGCATTCTAAATGTCAGCATATTCAAATGCTAATGCTAACATGTAGCTCAAAGCACCACTGTGCCCCAGTATAGCCTGACAGAGCTGCTAGTGTGGCTGAAGACGAATGGCTACAGATAACGTTGTTGTCATTTTCAAGATTGTTTCATAAAACGGACTTAGACCAGTCCTGTGATTCCTGATTTCCCTACGTAGTGAGGGCATTACGTATGTGACAAGGTTGAAGAAATCTGTTACAAGGAATTTAGAAAGTCCAGTTTTCCATTCCTCCAGTCAGCTAGTATCACTCCAGTCTGACAAACCGGTGGTCCCTCAGGCAATAATCTGTAACTGGAGGTATTAACCCAAAGTGGACATTGATGTCAGGCCAAAAGGAAAATCCTCAACTACATAATTTTTGACAGCAATTCTGCCTATGTTTACTAATGCTTCTCTGAAACACATTTTAAAGGTTTACTTAGCGGTGTAGCAGCTGCTCACACACTTGCTGATGGTGCTTGGACAAATGACATCATGTCAAATAATGAGGAAGGGCCAGCGTACAGGAGAATCCATAGCTAATTAGAGCAGCTGGCTTTTAAGCCGGACAGTTTGACGAGGACATTAAGGAAAGCATGTAGCTGTGTGTCAATACTGTTTATGTTGCTCCCTCTTGCACTCTCGCGCCATGCTCAGCAATATTGGATGGGTTTCATCTCCTATAAACAGACTGAGTAGACAATGAATGAATGCCACATTGCTGTTATGGTTGGAGGCTTCACCTTAACTGTGGCCAAAATGATTAAAGCGAAAGCAACTCGCAGTAAAATATTTCATAGATGTAACGTTTTATAATCACTGCGCCCCTCTAGAAAATGGAGACCATGTGTTGGGCCTGGTCTTAATTTACTTTTCATCCTCATTGAAGTTGACAAGAGGATTTCATGATATGCAAAGGCATAACCACTGTTAGTCAAGCTTTTTTAAGTGTGTTATTTATTAGCATCAACTTGAATGATGGATGTAATTGCTTTGAAGAAACAGGGAGCTTCATTATTTTAAGAAATTGGCTAATTGAATTCCGCTCTCATTACCCTTATCAATATATATGTAATGAGCTGTTAATGCTCTGCCTGTAAAATCACACTGATCCATGTTGACATTTTCTCTGCTCTGCTTCTGATTAGCCTGTAGAGAAGGGTTTCATCATGAACATACCTGAGCATAAAGTAACATCATCTCCCCAATTTTTTTTTATTTGATTGCTGATTTAATGTGTTTCATGTATTCTGTTTGTTAGATTGCCTGGAGTGAGTTCAGAGGCCTTCAGTCTATTCAGTGAAAAAATTATATTTTCTCACCAGGTCACGTGCTGTATCTCCTTCAGCTACATCGCTCTCATTAAACACAATTTTTTTTTAAACACTAATTTTCCTCTGCCACGTCCTGTGCACTGTGTGGTTGCAGTCCTCAAATAAAAGGGAGATGTTAATTATGAGAGATGAATTCTAACTTAAATTAACCATTAAAGTTGTTTTACATTTCAGTTAAATTGGACTTGGCAGAAGATATATGGAGTGTTTCTATTTTCCAAAATGATATATCTACCTTAAAGACTGAACTAGAGGAGAGAGGAAGAGAGGAACATTTTTGATAATTAGTGATTACTTAATCTTCTGATCTTTTGTCTTTAAAATCGACTGTGTTTTTGTGAATGAGTAAAAAAAAGTTGGATATAAAGGATAACTCCTGAATTAACATAGTAACATTTGGAAACATTTTTTTTTAGATTGTAATAGACCATTGCAGAAATATTTCCATAGCTGTTTCCGCAGCTGTATACAACAACCGTTTTACTTACATTTCCATTTCTACTGGTGGATTTTGGAACCAACAAGCAAATTTCTTATTTTTCTCACAGAGTTTCTTGATGAGTAATTTTTTTTTGAGTGCTGCATTAACAGAGAGAGTGCTGTGAGAGATTTACAGGGTATGAAATCATCATCCAATCATGTTTGCAAGGTCTTTGGCAGGAGGAGAGCTTTTTCTCCTTTCACACAGTGCCTTTGTAAAAATCAGAAACCATGAGAAGAAAATGAAAATGCAGGGGGAAGTGCAAGTTGACTGACCTTGAGCTAATGATGCTTTTTTCGGTGAGGGAAAAAAAATAACTAGCATAACTGACTAGCCTTCCACATTAAAGCCATTTATTCGAGGCCATGGGAGGGCGAAAGCGAAACTGTGGAGGACACTGCTGAGAATTTGGGCCCCAGCGCAAAAAAGCCAAAGTCCATCTGTCTCATTTTTCCAGTTCCAAACTGAAGTAGATTTCCACTCCCCACCCATTGATGTGGGATTCTTAACTATCGATTTA
Organism: Anoplopoma fimbria; assembly: GCF_027596085.1. NCBI lineage: Eukaryota > Metazoa > Chordata > Actinopteri > Perciformes > Anoplopomatidae > Anoplopoma > Anoplopoma fimbria. Next base: position 8,647,510 of record NC_072469.1, read on the forward strand.
GGCAGCAAGGCAGTTCCCGTAATTAAAAAAATTCCATGTGGAAGATGGTAAACACTGCTTAAAGCCAACTGTGGCGGGGCTCTTCATCCTTAATGAGATTTCAGTGGAAAAGCTAAGCAACCAACCCCGAAGAATCAATAGTTTTCCTCTCTTTCTCTCTCAAATGCTTTTGATAATCTCCTCTAAGGCTCTGATCAATTTGGGCTGATGCAACTCATTAGTAATACTTGTCCAGGTCCACTTAGATTATGTTTAAGTCTTAGAAAAAGATCAGAAACAGTATCTTAGTTATAATACATTCCTTGGCGCTTTGGGAACTTTATGTCTCTCTGCAACTGTGAAATAATCATTCATTTGAATTTACTGTAATTCCTGGAGATGGGGATAGGATCAGTCTGTGGGAACTAGAGTTGCATGCATCACCCAGCAGGAGCTAGACAGTGTAGGTGTCATCTCATTAAAGCTTCAGTCTTTATTAACATCTCGTCTCATGCTATTATGTTCTGTCTGAGGGAGGGGCAAAATCAATAAACCATTTACTTCATTTTGTACTTTGCAACAGCTAATCTGTACACGGCTCCCTCTGCTGTGACCTCAAAACCCCACTGTACCTTTACATTAAAGAGGATGCTGGAAATTCAGCAACGCAATGCACTTCTTCATGGTATATCTACTTCAGGCCTGTGCATGAACAGCAACATGTCGTATGACACAAACATGAGGAAGGGAAGGAAAGAGTGAGACTGCATTGCTCTCCAATGCTTAATGCCAAACCATAATGAGCTGATCACACGTTGGCATTTACTTGTGTGACTGACATTAGCTCTGCAGGGAGCTCCTCATCATGATAAACAGGCCAGTAAAATTGGAAAAGCCGGGACAATTTTCTCTCAAACGTACCTTTTAAAATAAATATTGTGACACTAAAATGTCATTATTTAACCCTCCGTCCTGTGCCAGGTGTGTTTTTATCAGGGTGAAGAACATTTAATGTCTTTAGTTACTTTAATAAAGGAGCATCCTCACATTTCTTTAACAATGAAAACAAAACTCACTCAGTTCCATGTGGGTGACAAATAATGTCCCTGAGGTTGAAACGCAACAGACAATGATAAACAGAATTCCTGTACATTTAATTTACAGACCTCAAAATCATTTTCAGCATGACAACATGCATTTATTACAGCACAGTGGTGAGGGAATTTTTTTTTTTTCTAAACAAGACGGATAATAAGAGTGTGACATTGCATATTTTTCTGTGCGCTGCAATATTTAATCCTAAGCATGTATAATACATCACGCAGAATTTGCATAGTATTTGTAAGAGAGCAACTGTGCAATAAATTGAAATTAAAAAAAAAAGGTAACAACAGTAGGAAGTCCCAGAAGACCTTAATGCTCCGAGGCAAAGTGTGTAAAAAGTACGGCAGCCCAAGCAGCCCACAGCTGGAGATAATATTGTCAGTAATTACTTCCATCCCTACTGGGCAGAGGACCTCAGTGTTGTCTGTTTCCCTGTCATATCTGGGCCAGCCGCTCATCTCCTCTCCGCTCATTCCAGACTGCATCAGTTCTGTCAAGCATCAGCGAGGAGGGGGGAGGCATTAGTGGACCCAAGAGAGGAGCGGGATGAGGTGATAAGAACATCACAGGGAATCCGCCTCATTTAATGCTACACACTGCTGAAAGATGTGCCTCTCATCTGTATAAACAAAACTTGTGCAGTGCTTTGTTTGTTTGTGTGTGTGTGTGTTTGTGTTTAAGGGATGTATAGTGAGAATGTGTTTTAATTATACTTACACAATTTTGAACAATTTGTCACCTACATATGACCTCTACAGTAATAAAGGATGCATGAATGGTGTTTATTATAGTCTATCCTAATGCAAAACAAGCTATGTCATTAAAAACAGCTGTTAACAGATGGTTAAAACATGCTCAACATCATATAATTCAATACTTTGAGTGTTTTACATCATTGAAAAGCCAGAAATGTGGGAGGTATTTTACCCATTGAAAAATAGCAAAAAAACTCTCTTTCTGCACAGTCATGATGAAGGAATAAGCCATGAAAGACCATCATTTACATTTGTATAAGTATTTTAATTAGGCGTGAGGTAAATTAGAGCTTGTTTTATTAATCAACTGTTACACATCACTGTATTCAAATAAAAGGGATAAAGAAAATATTCAGTAAGCCCTTTCTATTATATACCAGCCAACCATCTTAGACGAGCCATAATCATAATTATATAAACAACTACGGGAAATTGGGAATATTTTGTGCATAACAGGAAATGTCTGGAAATGGGGAAACTTGTGAACATTTGCTAGAAAAGAACAGGAGATGAAATGTAAAAAGAGCGAGCAAAAGATAAATAACAACCATTATTCCACTTTCAGTTATGTATGCACTCTGCAACAGTTTTGACATTTTTCGCTTTGTGGGCTCCATATGTTTCGGTGTCAAGGAAGCAAAGTACTTCATTAACATTACCCAGACTTTTCCTTTTAACATCTGCTAGAAAACTCAGTCAAGTTGTATTAATATCCTTTTGCCATGTGCTAGAAAACACACATCAATATGAACACAAGGAGAGCGGAGAAGTGGAGAGTACAGTTTCATTAGCAGTGGGTAGGCGTACTAAGTCCTCAGCCTGATATGCAAAGAACTGCTTAATTTGCTCAGTGTAGTTTGGGCTGAAATATTTGCCTTTTTCAAATTGCTCATAAATTAAGCACCAAGGTCACAATGTTATACCTAACTCTGTGCGAGCTACTTTCAGTCAATACCAAGAGAGAGAGAGATTATTTGAGATCATTTTTCTTTTATTCTAATGTAATGTGTGCAGAGAAACCGCTGTACGCTGCTTTCTGATTTTACCTTTATGAATGTGTCTTTAAGAATCAGTAGTAATCCTAACTGCCTTTCCCCTCACAAAATTCTAATTGGCACCTGACGACATCCTTCTACTGCTTCAGTACATGTCATTTCATGTCTGCAGCTAATGAAAGCTTGTCGGTTTGGCATGTACAGCACACCCTCCATGCTGCAGTTCTACTGACAGAATTTTTGCCAATTTTAAACGTGTGTGAATGTGGACAAACTAACCACCACCACTAGAGATTTAGTCGAAGACCGGCAAATTGATTTCTCCAGTGTAAAAACAATTCCTTTACAGGATTTTCAGAGCACCAGAGCTAAAAGAGTAGGTGGAGCAGGCGGAGAAATCTCTGCGTTATCTTGTAGGGCAGCGATGTTCCGTACATCCTTGACCTTTTTTTCCTCTAAAGCACTCTATCAGATAATTACTCTAGGCTTTAACGGAAATACTAAAGCTCATTCCTTCAACACAGTAAGAGCTAAAGGATGATCGTGCAGTTGGATTTTACTTTTCTCTGAAGCAAATGTGGCCCACATACATGCACATTATATCATTTTACCCTGTGGTGTAAATAATAAACTAGAGAAAGACAATATTTGCAGCTTAGTAATTGATCGGTGAGGGCGTTGGAAGGGGGATGATCTCAGAGCTCCTTGCTTCATCAGCTTGAGTGCGCGAGTGAATCGATACATTGACATCGGGGTAGTTCTTGCACCATCAGTCAGCCGGCCCATCTCATCACACTGTTTATTCAACCACGGTAAACAATAACAACCTTCATGCTAGCCTAGGCCTCTTCCCTTTAATTACCCAAGCATAAAGGGACCAACATATAGGCACCTAGAAAGTGTCAGTCTGCTCTGGCTCTCATAGCAGAGCAGGGGGATGCGCCGGAGCAGGTTGTGTAAATGTATCCTCACAGAGCGGCGTATGAGCAGATAATGGGCTCATATGCATAATACTGACAAGGGGGTTAGATTGTACTCTCCCTGCTCGCTGACAGCACGTTGTGATCTGTTAAGCAGAAGCCTGGATTCAGGTGAAATTAGTCAGCACTTCTTGCTTTAAAGGCATGGAGCAAGCTGAATATATTAATCTTTGCCTTCTGCACCTTATTAATGTAACCCTTTTTGTAGACCTTCAAAGTAACCTATACTGTATTGTTGTTTCTGGTTTAGATACAATTTAACAGACAGGCAAGCATGAAGACTGCTTTTAAACCGGTGGAAATTAAAGTGACTGCCTGTAGCTAAGCATGAGGCTAACGCTAAGTTAATCATTTTGAAATATTGCTGCTTTGTGCAGTTGTGTCTCTTAAAAGAATGGCATTTGGTCCATTTGTAACACCGGGTTAAGTAGGAGAAACGGCATTCCCAGTAATTCAATGTGTTAAATGTGAAACACTGCATCATTAAATTGAAAAGGTGAGATTAAACGGCTGTGAGATAAGTTTAATGGGTACAGTGGTTTCCCCAAAGGTGGAGCATGTGACATGAAGTCATGCAGGTGACATATGAAGACCAATTACTCTGCCGGTACTGCCTGGAACTCAGCATGTTGCACCACCGAGTGCTTCACGATTTTCAGGAGCAAAGATCCGCCGGTATTAATATTGCACTTCCTGCTGAGCAGCCGAGGACATCACTGCCTCAAATTGACAGAGGCACACAAAGGCCAGTAATCAAAATGCCTTATACTGTAATGAGGCAGAAATATTAAACAGTACATCCTTGCCTTTGATCCGCGGTAGCACCTTTGGGTATGATAATAAGTCGGATGCTAATGTGTGAAGGGCTAACAATAGGGACTTACTTCAGCTGAATGCTGAATTTGAATTTCAAGATCTGGTCACACAACTCTGTTGTACAGCATCCAATCAGATCTGAGTGAAATGGTAGAGAAGGCCTTCAAAGCACCGTGATGGTTAGCTGATCTGCAATTTGCCTATGGGGAAAAAAAATCATCAAGCCAACAAGGAGCCAACTATGAGCTCAGTTGTGTTCGCACATAAATGTATTGCCAACCCAGTGAAGAATCTTGACATACATGAGGAGCTCCTGCTAATGAACCGAACACAAATTTTGGCTATGTGCAAATATCAAAAGTCGGCGCTGTCAGCCTCCATCATCTTTTCACCAGACTAAGCACAACAAAACAACAACAAATAATTTGCCACTGTGCTGTATAAAGCTACAAAGAGAGCTGCTTGTTCAGTAACGAGGTGCACATTTCAGTGCTCAGGCTTTAATTTAATGTATAATACAGCAGAGCAAGATACTGTTGTTCCCATTTACAATGAGATGCAATTGGCTGCTAGGATACAAGGTTGAATGGGCCAATGCTGGTTTTCACTCAAGTGCCAAATCCAATGGGTAAGGCAGTCAGAAATGCGGAAATATCAGCTGCAGCATGATTAATCATCATCCTCTTATTTTCAAAAGGCAGCTCAATTTTGATTGACTTACTTCTTTATATTTAGGTACGCACAGCCGGTTCTTTGATCCTTCAGTCAGCACCAAGCAACTTTTTCTCACGCTGCAAGCTCTGCACAAAGTAAAACCTAAAGGGTTTAGGGAAGGAGAAAACTGACTGAAAGTCTGTGCTTGACATTTCTCTAACTCTGACTGTAGAAATGCACCGGCAAAGAGATAATTAGATAATTATAAGGGTCCCAAGTGCCTGTCTGTTCTGGGACAGTCATTCTAAATGACACACATGCCAAAACACACGCTTCTTCATTTTGCTGGATGATTCTCCAACAATATTCTGGATTTACTGTATGTTTGCTGTTGGATTTGTGTTAACACTGACTGTCTGAACTGCCTCACTATTGGATTACCTGATTCTGGATCACCTGAAATGAAGATCTCATCAGCATTCAGGACTGTTTGCTGGTGCTACAGAACGGCTGTTAGCTTCTCAGCTTGTGTGAACAAATCATCAGCTGTTACTGCGGTCATCTGTTTGCTGCTATAGACTAGTTGCAACTAATTAGCCAGGAGTTCTGCTTCTGTTTACATCCTTATAAAGGTTTCAAAATAGTTCTTCCTGGAGGGCTCAGGTTCTACCTAGAACAATTAGCTTTTTGAACCATGGGTTCTTTGAAAGACTAAGCCTTCGATTAAGAACAATTTTCATCGAAAGAACTCTTAGAAGATTGTTGAACCTATGGATGTTAAGAGGAAAAGCCCACAGCCGAGCACCACATGACGCAAGGATGGTTTAGGGATAGAATCTCTGTGATTCTGGGTGGAACCATAGAAGGGTTCCCCGTAGAACCTCTTTTAGAAGTTTCTTGGTGGAACCTTCACAGTTGGTTCTAGGTATATTCCTTCATGATAAATTCAAGATAGAACCCTCTGTAAGAGTTTCCAAGTGGATACTTTATTAAAGGTTTTACCCAGAACCAAAAGGGCTCTCCAATGGGGACAAGCGGAATAACTTTATGGTTGCAGTTAGCACCTTTGTTCAGTGTACTATCAGTGCACTTTATTTCTTCAAGTCATCCACTGCAGTACCCAGCTGCGTCGCTGAGGGTGGCATCATCTGATCCTCCCCTTGCTCGGTACCACCAATAGAGAGGCGGCAAAACTACAATCTCTCTCTCTTCTCCTCTTATTGTGAAATCTCTACCAGCCTTCAGGAAGGATCTCTGACCCAGACTGCAAGTTTAAACCCAAACAACTGGCTTGCTTTACATCCTCTGCCCCCTGGTTTTCTTTTTCTCAGAGTTCTAACAATCCCAGTCGCCCTGGAAATGGCACCAGTGCTTTCACAGAGCTGCCTGCCCCAAGGGGTGATGTGTGGCATACGATTGGGTGTGCTCCATTACTGTTGTCCAGGACTCCCAGTCTGTTATCTTCAACAATTCAGCCCCTTTAGTCTCAAAGTTTATTTTTCCTGTGTACTCATCTTCCTTGGATACCAATTGCAATTGCAATACTGACTCAAATTGCTGGATCGGGTATCAGTCAATAGCCCGACCTGGAAACGGATACTATTATTTAGGTAAATATCAATTCAGTACATTTATATCTGTGTTTATTTGTTACATTTGTTTTCCTAAGTTTTATGTGCAAGCTGATGTTGTCTTGAACATAAAAAAATGATCCCAGTCTCTTCCACACAGAGAGCCACATCGGTACTCTGTATCGACCAGTCCCGAAAGCTCAGACATTTGTACTGAAAAAGTTGGATCGGTACAACTGTAAAACTTGCATATGGCAGTAAAGCGTTGTACTATTTTTTTTGGGTTGAAGGTTTTCTTTTCTAGCATATTTTTGTAAGTTAAGTATAATGTACCACCTTTTCCTCTTGCTCTCTGACTTTTCTGGTCACTAAGGGGTCTCATTTGGGGAAACCCTCATAACACAGGATTTGTTCAGGGCATTTGCTGATGTTGGTTTGCAAATATTATAGTAGTGGCACGTCCCTATAATCCCTTGATTTACCATCAATAATCATTGCCAATTATCCGTTCCAAGCCTTCCATTAGGATTTTCCTCCTGATTTTAGGGATGGACAAATCCCCTCTGGCATGCATGAAAATAACAAATTATTTCTCAAAAGCACAAAAATATTTCTACAAAAATTTTAATAACTCAAACTAAATTAGTATCCTTGTGCAATAAAATGCCCCTACACATTCTCACACTCTAATTAGGTTGTGGACTGGCTCCCTCCACTGTTAAGGATAATTGTTATTCTCAGCCGTCTCCAGATTTCAGAGCCAACAACGAGCGATTATAAGACTTACTTTGATGCTGTCATGTGATCCTTGTTTGGAGGCCTTTGTAGGTTAATGGGAGGATAATCGGCAGTATTTGATCTCAGCTGATTTGTAGTTTGTATCAGCTTGTGACAGACCTTTATTCCCTCTACACTGATCCAATCTGTTATTCACTTAAATCTGTAGCTGATTTAGCTTTATTTCAGTCTGTACTGAAAGAAAAAAGTTCCTCATCCTTTGTTCTGATTATATTTGCATCACCTTCAGGGCTGACTTTTGTAAATGCAGCACTACAACTTGGAGTATTCTCGTAAAAATGTTCACATAAGTGAAAGATTACCACAATGCCACTGGGACAGTGTACAGGATTAGCAGGTGTAGAGATGATCTGAGATGATTTGTAGAAATTTACTACAGCACAGACAATTTGAGAAAATGTACACCCTTTGAAATCACTTCTGTACAGTTATGCTATAAAATTGACTATTGAAGGGAATTATTGTACATTATTTAGTATGAGGATTATGAAATGTTTTCAATTATACTCATGCTGACACAATAAAGCCATGCTCAAAGATCTACAGCGAAAACAAAGGCTGACTGGTCATGCCTCATGTTGCCTCAACTATGCAAAAGCAAAAGATATGACATAGGACATAGCACATAGCCAGGTGACTAATCCTTGACATTCTGACAGATTGTAGCACTTGGCTGAGGTTGAGTTAGTTTAACAACCATGAACATGAAAATTGTTGACACTGTTGCCTCGCCTTATGTTTTCAAAATTGCATGTTAACACACCAAATCGCACATATCCGACCTGGGTGTGAAGAAATAACTAGTCAGTGGTCTATATTTTATCCAACAAATAAAGAAAGGCAATGCATCGAACCCATCTACTCTTTTAATGCTCTACCACTGATTATCGTTCTGTGATTCTGTGAAATGGTCTCATTAGATGCTGAGGTTGTGAACTAAAAATATTTCTCACAAAAGGCATTGCTTTGCTTCACACTGTTGTCAGCTGGATGTCTGCAGCTTGCAAAACAATAAAGAAAAAATGAATTTATTTTTGCCCTTGCTGGAACCCTCACCCTCACTAAATTCACCCTAAAAGACAAGAAGATAAAGGTGGCCAAGTTGGTGGTATGTTTTGATGATGTACTGTAGAAAAGAAAGAACGTTGGTTTATATCAACATTCTTCTATGTGGTATAATTTTCTGACAAGCTAGTTATTGCATATTGTCAATTTAGTATTCCTTATGTACTAATTATTTTCCTCAGTATATAATTCAAAGTTTTTAATACAACAAATCTTTTTTGACAGCCATCATTTTTGTTTCCAAATTTCTGATTTTGTAATCCAATAATTTAATCATGGCATTATTTCTACCTAAGGTTTAGAGATGGTATTTCAGCATTGTGGTCCCTGGTTGAGGAACATTTAACATAATCGCTCTCCATTGTCTTTAAAAAAGGGAAATTCATGTGGCTTGCACAGAGAATAGTCTTGTGTCTTCAATCAATCCTTATGCAGCACCCATCATCTCAATTACCCATCATGATCTCCCATATACACTGTTGACAAACGCAGCAAAACATTTTAATGAGGTTTATACAACTTCTCATGTGACTCCTGTTATTCTCCAGGAGAAAAAGTTAAGATGGAGTTGAGCACGCTACTTTCTAATTGACTCTATTTCAATCATCCCAGCTGATGGGAACAAGGGTCAAATATTTGGGAAGAAATTATAATGTTAATGGAGAATTCCACTTGTCTGTGTTATGTTACAATTTATTTTGCGTCTGTACAGCGTGCCTGCTATTTAATCAGGTTGTTTGTATTCATGCAGCATTCTAGGTCTATATCAGTCCCTATTAGATGAATAGAATGAAATACTGCAGGGTTGTGGGTTATGATGATAATTATAATTAGCTGAGGTGGGAAACGAATAGAGCCTTTCACTATTGGAAATTGTCTGCATGCTCCTGAGTCATTCTCATGTCTGGTCACTTTGTAGAATGTTTGACAAGCTCTTAGAGGACTGTTCATTATGCATGTATGAAATTTGATTAACATAACCTGAAAACTGGAAGGACTTTCCTAATTTCCTTATCCATAAACACATCATTAATTGGTTTACCTGTTGTCCTTTAAGGGACGGGATCAAATATTTATGCCTTTTGTACAGTGTATTTGTTCTTGTTCAGTGTTGTATTCTCAACCAACTCCTCTTTGTCGTTGGGACTGTGTCTTCAATCTACATTTTATTAGATCTCCTACACCAATTCCAATTAAATCTTCCCAGAGAAGGCTCTTTCAGGTGATTAAAGGAAAGGATTAGGTGAGTGGTGAAAGAGGGAGACTGAACAGGTGAGAAAAACTCTGAGGATAAAGATACGAGGTGCACTGAAACTCTGAATAAGTGTAGTGTCCGTGGTTTTCATGTTCATGCTTGTGAGACTATCTACGACTACCACAGCCAAGTGCTAGAATTACATACAGTATCCACAGCATTACAGGGAAACCTGTCAGGATGCAACATTGTGTGTATGATAACAACAAAGGCTAATATATTCTTTTTTTTAAATCAAACTGCAGAGCTAATAAGAAGTCACTTCAAAAAGTCTATACTTTTTTAAGTGTAAATATAAAGATCCCACTTGCAACTGTGTGTGTATATATATATATATATATATAAAATATAAATAGATTAATTGATATGTAAATGAAGTTCTGGCGTAAATACAAAATTAACTTACACACAGCTTTAAAGTAACTATCATTTTGATAACACAACATGAACAAATCTGTTTGCTGTTTCATTCTTGAGTAAGGTTATGTTCATCCAACATTTGTTTAGACTTGGACTTTAATGTAGTATAGAGGGTTTTTTCTCTGTTCATAATTAAACATTCCATCTCAAATTACCACATTTTTTAAAATCAAGAATACATATGTCCATGCCAGAACAAAGACCTTATCATTAATTGAACCTAGTCTGAAGAGGAAATAAAGAAAAGTTGTTTGAAACTCTTTTGTTGTCGAGCTTTTACAAGTTTGTTGAGCCATCCCTGCCAGAAGCAAGTCCGGGAGTTAGAAGAGTTCCATACATCATTGTGCTGAAGCATTACTGTGGGTAATGAAGTGTGAACTGGGAGCAGCACTTCGTTTTGTCATAAAGTGTGGGAGGGAGCTCACTGTAGCACAAGGATATCGTGGACAGTCTTCAGGCGATCACAGCAAAGTGCTTCAAATTACAGTTGTCGGTTGAATAAAAAAAAAATGAATGCTAGATTTCCTGTCATTGCTTTGCATTTCACTTGGAAGTCAAAGGCATCATGTCTGTTAAGGATATCCCCATGATGAGCTCTCTCTTGTTATTTCACATCTGGATAGGTGAAATGTACATGATTTGATTTACTCTTAGCAATATATGTGCAGCTAGCCAGAATAATAAAACAATTTCATTAGTAATGGTGTTGCCAACAGTGCAAATCTGGATATTATGAAGGGTGAACGCAATGCAGCAAAATGCTTTAAGCAAATAAAGAAGAAGTAGGAGGGAAACAAGACCAAAGAACCCAGCATATCTCAAGAAATGGTGCTGTTTGTCATTTTCCACACACCACTTATTGGCATATGATACAATATGAAATACTTTATTAATCCCAAGTCGGAAACTGAATGCCACTGCACATATAGGACGGACTACAGGTGAGACAGTATGAGACGATATACATCTCAAGGCAATACAAAATAAGGGGATAACACAGCACCGTAATGAATATTGTAAAGGTCAATGTGACAAAAATCCAGATATTCATTGACACCTGCATTACCACTATCCACAGTACAACCACCAGTGTAGTTCCATTTTGGAGGAGTACAAATTGGTATGTGGCTTAGAGAGAAAGATGCATTTACACCTTTTATATATCTGGTTTTGAGATAGTAACATAACTGTAATCCTTCTTGGTTATATATTTGCACTCTTTTCAATGAAGTAGCTAGGTGTAAATGCGGTAACTGTTTACATGTGCCTCCCCCGTATTGGCTGTGGTAAAGAAAATAAACAGTTCCACAAGGGTGTTATTTATTCACTGTCTTATTTTTAGGATTACATTGCAATGTACCGATTGTTTTGCAGTACATCGGATTGTTTTGACATCACCCTTTGTCTCTTACTTTTTCATGTACCTCATTGAGCAACCAGCCTTTTCCTGTGAATTCAGTACAACCCCAAGAAAAATAACCCGCAGGCTGAAGCTGATGGAAACATTCAGGGGCTTACATTTGTTTCTAGGCCGGCACACATGATTTTACAGCATGATTTATTGTCCGCACAGACAACACTGCCCCAGGATGTCTTGGATAAGTGCACAGCATTAACAAAAGGGAGCCTCTATTATAAGCAGTTGCTTGTGTAGTTGTAGGATTGCATTCAGGGATCACTTGCTAGGGGGAGTTACATTTAGTGACGTGTATTATGATGGATGAGTACAATAAACCCTTTTGTAATGATGAACACCAAACATTTCGTGATGTTTTGAAGGTGCTCTCTATGTGACACACAAGCTACCAAGTTTACAAGTTCTATATGAAACAAATCCACTGACGCAAACACACACAAAAACAGTAGCTATAAAAGGCTGCTAAACCCAGACCTGCCAATACGAGAGGGAGTTTGAACTGGAACAGCAGATTTGAAACTGGTGGTGCTACAGCTCTGTAACTGGATAATATTGGCTGGGTCAGGTTTCAGGTTCTGGCAGTGTGTCCTTGTTCATATATTAAGGAAATATGTTATATTTTGTCCGTCTCATTTTGTCTCCATAAACCGTTAGTTGTTAATAGTGATGGGTAGAATACTGAACATCTTTGCTCCATTAAACCCATCGACAATACCCAGGAAATTGTGTAATGACCATTTGACAAATTACTAGTTGAAGGTAATCACAGAGAATAAGTGTCTCTTTTGATACTACCTCAGTGGGCGCCAATGACAAAAAAAGCTACACATTGGGGTATTTGTGTGCACTTGTTTTCCAGCATGAATTTAAGAGTTTGTGTTTATAAAATGTATAAAATGACAGATCAGTGTTGAGCTGAGCTCCCAGCACTGAATCTGATCTGAAACCATCGCAAAGTGCCTCTCAGTTGCCTGTCATATCTGAGACAAAATGGTTGGCATCAGAAGAATTCCCTGTGGTTAACTTTTGCACTTTGTCTGCCTTTTGGCTTCCGTTTGTTCCCAATGTTTGGTTATGAGAGCTTTTAAATAAGTATTCCCATGGAATGAGATGTCATTTCGTCGTGAAGGGAAAGCTTCATCCGGCGAAAGTTTGAATTTACTTGGTAAACACTTTAACTTCTCCCTTCAGTACAAAAAAAATCCCATACCATCATTGGTGATGAGTGTCCTGTGTGAGATAAATGAAATGTTATTTTTTAGTATTGAATGAAATTTGATTGAAATGAAATTTCATTGCCTTGTGGATCCAGTGTTGGAAGTTTCTTATGTAGCTCAAACACGTCCTAATGAACAACCACTGTCTCCTTTCTCATAAATACTTAACCACGTGTAAGCAGTCAGTTGAATTCATTGTCTGCACCATTGTTCCAGAGGGTCTAGAAGTTATTGGTTCCTTCAGCTGTAATAATTGCAATTTGCAACTTAGTTGAAAGAAACAAAACACATAATCCTAAGGGAGCATATTAATATATTGTTTGTTGCTCAACACAGGGCAGGTCATTTGTTTTTATCAACCGGCTTAGCGAAATGCATTCATTCTTTGCGTTCGATAAAGGCACTGTTATTACGCATTTTAAATTAATATTTGAAGGTGCTATTATTACCCATTTGAATCAGTAAGGAGTTCTGATGATTCAACTACCAACTGCCATTCACACACATAGTTTACATAGTGAGATAGCTGTTGAATAGAACAAAACGAATGGCTTTTCTGTTGCATTTTCTCGTTTTACAACTACAGCTTTTTTGGCACATAATTGCACATTACTTCAGTAATCTCCTCTGAAAGAGCAAGGGGCTTGGTACTAAGCAAAACATATGTAATATGCGTAGGAAAGAAAAGCACAAGAACCTAAAAAAAAAATCTATTTTGTAGTAGTCAGTCTCTGTAGAGGTCAATCAAAGTTGTAGCTCCACATACAAATTATATGCATGTTTTAGGATTTCCGTGTCTTAGTATGATGTTCAAACTGACCCCACACTTACATTACCACCCACAAAAGCTTGATTTGTTACAGTCAGACGGCTTAGAGGACCACTCTATATTCTTTAATTTTCTTTCATGCTTTTAGGTTGTAGAAAGCCTTTTTTATCAATAGATGTTATTTAGTATGAAGGGTTTGCAAAACAGTTATGCTTTCTACATGGAGAACAAGATGCTGTACAATGGTTCAACCAGACTGACAATTGCAAGGGCAGAAAGAGACAAAGATCCTTTTGAATAACAGTTAAATAAGAATAGAAGAACAGAGACATGGCATCAATTAATCTGCAGGTTTAAATTGGAAGAGGTTGCTGTTTCAGCGTCAAGTACACAATAATCCTATAGCAAGCTGTGATATTAAAAGGTGTGTTCCTTAAGCAAAGCCATTTGTCAAACTTCGCAATAGGAATTGAAGGTCAGTCTTAGGCCAGCACTATTGGAATTGGATCACAGATTATCCGCTGAACATATGGAATGACTCATCACAGTTTGAACCTCTTCAATCTAACCACTGAGTAGACTGCAGAGGGTTCGAAGAATATATTTTTTTTAAAGTCAAGATCGAAGAGTATTTAGGGGAAAAGGTGGTTACAACAGCTTTGTCCCCTGGCGTGTGACGCTGGAGACATCGACCAAACCTAAGTTTTAATCATTTTATTCTTCATTTGGGGCCAAGACTACTTCAAATGCAAATAATACATTCGGTGTTTGAATTATACTCTTTTTTTTTGTCTCGTTAAAATAAACATCAATATAGCAGGGGGAACCCAAACTATCGAGCAGAAGTGTACATTATGATATTCACTGATTGTCAGTAGTGTATACTTTTGCATAATAACGAAGGCCAGGCAAGCGATTGTGAAGGCTATCAATCAAAGACATCCATGCATCATATATTCAGTCTGTCAACTTGGGACAAACAGAACCTGCACTTGCTATCGATTCGTTTACGCCCTTAAAGTTTGCTGTATTTCAGTTCTTTTTTTTGTGTTTGGCCAGCCAAGCTCAAATGCACAAGTCAGTGTTTACTGTACTAGCTGACACAGCAGACAGCAGCCATACATCTGGAGTGGTGCACAATAGGAAATCAATCTGATATAGAGCAAACAAATAACTTGTGTCAGTATAGAATAGACGGGATGTTTGTGAATGTGTACATATTTCTGTGTGTTTACACATGTTCAGGAAGCTTTCACAGGAACTACCCGTGGCACATTTATTTTCTAAAGATAATGTTTAATGTGTCAGGCATATAATATCAAATGTGTGTGTGTATAAGGTAAAAGGAAAGACAAGGATAGCACACCAATTTTAATATTGCCAAACAAAGAAGTTTCGGGGAAGATTCCCTTCTTCAGCCTGTATTCTGGCATTTTCACAATTACTACACCCAGGTGGGGTTAATTATAGGTGGCTGCAACCAGCACAACAAATATATCCCAATGGGGGCAACAACCAGAGGTGATAATAGGGTAAATAATAAAATCTTTCTCCAAAGAGAGGCGTGTTGAATAAACTTTCATGATATCTTCATTGCCATTTGGATGAATGAGTAAATTTTATTTAAATATTTCTTATAAAGTGGATACAATTTGTGTTTTCTTGTTTTTCATTCTTGTTTCTTTTCTTCATATTTGAGCATTCTATAATGTAGAAATCTACATTGTGTGACTCTGTGGCTAGAAATGTTGTAGCTTCCCCTGTTGGGTTGCATCTGTTGTCCTGTTTTAGGCCACCTATAATTAACCCCACCTGGGTGTGGTCATTGTGAAAGTGCCAGAATACCTGCTGAAAAAGAGAGTCTTGCCTAAAAAGTCTGTCTGACAATATTAAAAAGTCAAATTGGTGTGCTGTTTTTCTTTTTATATTCCTCACATTTACGATCCAGCACTTGTCTTCAAAGTTTAATCGTGAGTTAAGTGTGTCTTCATTTTTATTATATTTATAATATATATTTTATGTGCAGTAATGTTACATGCAAAAGGTGTGAGTAGAGTTGAAAAGTTATGTGTATTATTTCTTGCTCTCATTCCTTTTAAGGCCAGGCTCATTGCATTTTCCCTTTTCAATCACTCACAACAAAACAACACAACACAGTGGAAACAAAAAGAAAATCTTCTCCTGGTGGCACCTGCAATTATAATCAAAGACGACACTGGTGGGAACACATCTTGTCCTTGTGCATGGTGTTTGCCTTCGTATTCAAACAAGACAATCAGTGCACAAAACAGTTTGATTTTCTGGGTGATGGAAAGATGCATTGAAGATGAATAGGGATCATGCTTGTGTGTGACAAGTGGTATGAAGTCAGCAGTAATGTTATAGCTGAGAACATAGCAGAGCAGTGTGTGTACGGTTGAGGCTACTTGTCGGTGATTACACGTTAAACTCCTCAAGACCCAAGCCCAGCTCCTGTGTCTTTCTTGACACCTGCTGATTGTAAGAGAGGGGGTTAGCCCTGAAGCTAGCAACACTGGCCCAGGCTCACTCAAGGTGGGCTGAGCTTTAAAGGGACAGTTCAGCCCAAAATAAATAAAAATGAAAAACTTAACCGCAATATCTCTTCCCATCAATCATGACCTCGTTAGTCAAGATAACAGACTTTGTTGTGAGCAGTTTCATGTTGGAACTATTCCTACATCAACATAAAATATATATACACAACATAACAATGTTACACATTCATCTTCTAAATTTGTTAACGTTACTCCATAAAGATCTTTTTATGAATCTACCTATATTGACTCAAATAGCTTGATAGGGTATTGGTTACAACGGGGCCCCATCTATTCAATATATTCTATATATATAAACTATATGCATCATATACTATAATTTTAATCAGTACAATTCTGTAAATAACAATTCAATAAATTTGTATCTATGTATTTATTTGTTACATTTATTTTTACAAGGTAAAAAAGCAGACCTGATGTTGCCTTACACATTAAATAATTGATGCATACAGTTTATTAATTTAACACTGGTATCGGAGTATCTGTCACTTACCCAAAGCCCAGATATCTGTTACGGTATCAGACTGAAACAGTCTGTGCATTTCTAAATATATTCATGGTAGTAAGTCATGCCATTTATATTCTGTAACTCTGTGGTTAACCTATTGTCTTTCTTTCTATCCATTTCTACACTTTTAGTTTTTTTATAATTGAATCAAGGTGTTTCCAAGGCATCAGCAACTTAATCTGGGTAATGTCATGCCATTAGCCGTCAGAAAAGAGAAATCCTATGAAATAAAAAACTTGCTATATATAGTTTCTGTTGAATACATTTATCCTTTTGAGAACACAACTCTACAGTGCATTTGCTTATTCATGTTCAAAATGTGCCTTTTTATGTAGATCCAGAGAAAAAAGGCAACAAAAAAACCAAAATGACATTTTGATGTTTTAATGATGTGTTTTACATTTAAAAGTGTATATAGTTGTTGCTGGTTTTAGTTTAGTGATTCCAACTGGGACTAGATGTATGACTCCTGACAGGAGCATGAGAAAGTAATGATATCTTCTTCCACTGTGTGTTGTTTATGTCTCCAAGGGGCTAATTACAATACTGGAAGTGTGAAGCTGTCAATTGAAGCCACAATCTTACTCAAGTCTTGACTTGCCTGTAAAGGAAGGAGTCCATACTCAAATATTGTATAACTGAGATATTATATATTTTAGCAGTTTCAATTTGCCTTAAATATTGAATATACACATCAAAACTGACAACTTTTCATGTATTTTTATCATAGCAAAGCATATTCATTCTGAACCTTTACTCTATTAACATCAGCACTGAATGATATGTTTTCTTAGCAGCCAAAGAGGGATAAAAGTCCTTGTGTTGATTTGAATAAACACAGACAGGTAAATATAAATGTGTGAACAAATTTAGCATTCAGTGATAACCAGCACACGACCAGATGCTGTCAGAGTAGACAAGTAGTGTATCATAATCTTGTTCCATCTGGCATATGGTGGATCCAATCTCCAAAAATGTTTCACTTGAGGGATGTGTTCTCTGAGGGCTTGGCATATCCCCTGCTGTCAACATTTGAGCTATCGCACTGACTGACTCCAAACATTCCATTTTAGCTGGATGTCCCAAAATGTCACCCCTGACATCTGTAAAAAGAAAGCCATCTCCACCAATCAGGTGGCTCAGGTTGAAGCGATAAATGGCATTCTTTTGGAGAGAAAGTGCAATCTAATATCTACAATAAGTTGCACAGCCCTGATAGTCTCGCACATAGCTCTATTGCCTCTGCCCCTTTGGGAAAGCAGACCATTTTTCTTTCTCGGCCACAGAGTAAGAGCCGAGCAGGTGCCAGCAGAGGCCAGATTGGCAATATATATCTTGGTCTGAAGAAGGACTGAACACAAACATTCAGGGTAATTTTAACCTCTGGAAAGACTGCTGGGACGGGGGAGGGCGGATGGTATCAATATCAAAGTGAAATAAGGCATTTCATTACCATTCGCTGGCCACTGTGGACACTGCAATAAAAAAGAACATCAGTGGGAATGAAGACACGAGATGAAGGCAATTGTAATGCAGTGATTTACTTGTAATACATTAGTTGAGCTAGGTTACGTTTTAGTAAAGTGTGTGTCGCTGTAATGGATCGCAGACTGTTTCAGCAGATTTATTCCTCTTCTTGCCACAGTGAGCAAAGCAAAATATCCACATCCACATATACTGAATTGGAAGGCGTAGTTGTTGGAAAAAAGGCCTGTTGGGAAATGTTTTGTTTACCAGTCCCAATCTGCCAAATCAATACAAAGCTCAGAGCCTATTAACCTCCCTGAACTATTTAACACCAACTGGCCCCTATTACTGAGACCAGTCAATGATGTTTGTCACTTAAATGCAATTAGTACTATTTCTATTACGGTGATCAGATATCTCTACCTGTGACTCCAGTCTCCGGGGGTCAGTGGTAGGCAGCTACATCGCACTTAACCAACCTCTGAATGGCTAATTTGGTAATCCCCCGCTGCCTTTACAAGGTCAATGTCTAATTTAACATGATGGTTTCTAAAACACCACAGTTTTGCACAGTTTTTCATCCTCTTTGGCGTCTGCATCCTCAGTTTTTCGATTCCATCGTCTTTAAGTCATATATATATATTAGTAATATTTGTCCATGTAATCGATGCTGATAACAGAGATTCGAACAAATGCTGAGGTTTGTTGTAGTTCCTTTTATTTTTTGGTTACTTAAGGACAGCGAGGCGATCAAAAAATATTGGCATAATCTCACCTTGTAAAGGCGATATGGCTATTAGCAAGAAGTTGCCTATTTGCACATCAAACAGACACAAAGCAACATCAACATTTATTTAGAGTTTCAGACCACTCGACAAACGTTCATTGAATATTAAATCTTGTTTACCCCTATTTTGTCTACAGTTCCTGAGAAAAATATGTCTGGTTTATAGCTCGTGAAATACTTTAAAATGTTCACCAGCTATTTGTTTACTTTGTTTGCTGTTTGGAGTTGCATGTAGTGTTAAGTAGGTGGAAACCAAGAAACAAGATCCAAAATAGGCTCAAGGGCTCCATAGAGTCGGGAGATCATTCTCTGTGACAATACACATGCTTGTGATCTATTGTTAATATAAAAATATTGATGAGTGTGCCTTTAAATATTAATACAACTCTTGATCCCTTAATGAGACTGTATATGAAGCCGGACTACCTCACCCTGGCTTTGCACTATGTCACACTGTAGGGCTGTAAAAATCATTCCCTTATCTAGGAGAGGAGTGGTAGCTCAGAATAGCTCCGAGTCCTGAATGACACCGGTGAAATCTATGAAGGCAGAGACGGCGGCTTATACCTGCAGGGATTACTGCAGACCTACCGCGCTACATTTTTTCATTAACTTGCAACATTAAGTTCTTCTGGGACTTCACACACATTCAGAAAAAGCTACACACGTCATCACCAGAGGGGTAATGATTCTGATTGTGTTCCACAGTATTGTAATACACATTTAAGAAGGGTGTAGTTTGACCTGTATTCATTCTATGACATTTTTATCTTTGTAGTGACCCATTTGTTATGCTTCGCACTGTAATTTACCGGTGTGATGGAGCGTGAACACAAAGGTATTGATAACTTCCCTAGCTTGATCAGCCAGCTGAAGAGGTGGGTGAGTTCAGACTCCACCTTTGCTATCCTCCTGTAGACAGGAGTCAGAAGGTCAATGGATTGAGTTGAGATGAAGCAGACAATTCAATTGGCTGGCAAGTCATCCAAAGAAGCTGATCCTCTTTTCCGCCGTATTATAAACATAGCTCTGTTTGAGCCTATGGGGAATTGACAAAATTGACAAAATAATCTGTGTGATTTAAAATATAATTGAGAAGTTGAGTAGAGGTTTGGAGGGAGATGAAAAGCAACATATCATTTGATACCCTCTGTAGTGTGCATCTTGCTTGTGGCACTGCTGGCGCTATGAAATGCTCCCTTTGTGGATTTGTGATTAGGTGTTAAACATAGGAGAGATGCTGTCAGAAAGCAGTGATTTAGACATGGGCCGGGGTTCAAAGCAAGCAGCTATATGCGCTAATTGCCAATAATTGCCACTTCTGTAGGGCTTGAACCATTTAAAGTACAACATCTGTTGAATTAGTATATGATATTTCAAGTAGTTTTACAGTTAAATTATGTAATAAACCGAGTAAGTCCCTTTCATTTTGCTAGATGTATATGAATAATTGCAGTGTATTAAGAACATATTTTTCAAAGCATGTTTTTTCTAATTACGCCAGTATGACTTCTTGTATGTTTCAGTTCCTCCGCTCTGAATCTGGCATTGCACCATTTGAGCTATCCAGTTTCTTCTTGTTACCACATTATAGATAATGCTAATTTTCTTTTCACCTTCCAGCCGTTGGAACCGAAACACTATTAAATACTTTCCCCCCTTCCATTCTTCTCTTCCGTCTCAGTTCAGCCCATGGGCCAAGATGTACGCTTGTCACATTACTCTGAAAAACACATTAATATTCTGCCCATAAAGTGTTTGGGTACTGTATGCTAATATAAATGTACTTCACTCCCTTTACAGAGTCTGTTTTTTTTACAGGACAAAGACAGTCAACAGTTACTTGAATGAAATGCCTCTTGTAGTCTATATATTCTAGGTGTTAAGGTACAAGAACAGACCTGAATGTCAATATCATAACCAATACAGGAATAATACAGGAGAGCAAATGTTCTCATGAATGAAATGTTCTTTGGGGAAAAGGTTGCAGGGCAGAGGCCAGTGAGTGTTCATGTCAGGAAATATCTAAAAAATCCTGTTGTTTGACAGATCCGATGCACTGCCACCTTTTTGAGACAAACCACATGTGCCTCTTGTGATTCCCATCATTCCTTGTGCTCCTATTGGTTATTGGCCTTGCCAGTGCTAGTTAAAGAACACATCATATTTCCACACCGAACATGAGTCCGAGGAGAAGACGCATGGCATGGCTGCTCAAAGCAACGTTATGAGTGTGTAATGATCTGTGGTCGTTGGGGAGACGTAAGGGGAAATAAGAAAAAAATAATTTGACAGGGGCCCATTGTTGCAGTATTTCTCTCATTCTAATTGGCGCTGTGTTTTGGGGTCTTTAATGGTTTGGAATGAGTTCTCCTGAGAGTTTGGGATTGCTTTTTTCAATCCGGTCAAAAAAAAAAAGACAAACTAAAGTAATAGTTTGGCAAGAGGTTGTAAGAATAAAAGGTTATGTGATGTCAACTTATGACAAACATTTTATACATTTTCACCTAAAAATGGACCAAAACAAAGAAAAGAAAGCAATTTATTTTAATAACAATAAAAATATGTACATACAATATGTATTAAGGTATTTTGTTTAATGACTGGAACCGAAATGTCGGCCCTTAACTTGAGTTTGTGTATGTGTGTACTAGGGCTTGTTATCTTTCATAGCTCTACTGTAACGCTGAGTTTACACAACCCCATTTTAGCCCCGAGATTGCTAACAAAAGCCCCAGATCAGAGGCAAATCAGTGCTCGCTCTCCCGCTACGTTTGAATCTTCAAGAATGCGAGCTGAGAGATGCACCAATGCATTTCAGACGCCGGAGCGATATCTAGCAGGTTAAATATCTAGACCTGTCTGAAGGTCCAAATCCTGTGTGGAAAATTTATTTTCACCGTCAATGACTGAAGCGTCAACTTAAAGCCAACTAGAGCACAAGATACAGGGCGTGGGAAATATCAGGGGGAGGAGTCATAATAATGAATCTATCTATTAATTTACCTCTTACTGTCGCTGCAGAACCGATAATCCTCGCTGCCTTTCTCAGGCATTATTTTTTTGGAGGAAAGTGCTCATGTCACTTTTTTGTATCACTTCTCACGTTTGTTTTGACATAGTTTGGAAACCAGACAGGCTTGTTTGGGATTACTCCAACTGAAACGTCTTGTAGTGTGTGACCCCTGTCACCGATCATAATAAGCAAACCACAACAGCTTCAAAATACCCCATTATAAGACAGACATGAAATGTTATCAGTTCAGCAATGTGACGTCGTTGAAAGTCGTATTATGCGTCAGTGAATTCAGATATGCAGCTACTCGCCACCATTGTGGAAAGAGCAAGGAAGTGCTAAAGCAATATACAGATGGAGCCAAAGCTTCTGACAGAGGAAGGCAAGGCTTTATAATTTTCAATTACCACCTTTTTGCTGATGTTTCTTTCACAGAGCCTGACATTATGCCTTCAGTGTCTTTACTGATTGATTTTTTTAGAGAGTCTGTTGGCCCCGTAGGATTGGATGGTCGGACACATAGGGAGGCAGAATGCAAGTAGCTCTATATAGAAGCAATTAATGAGATTTCTGTTGAGAATCGATCCGTATGCTGGAAAAAGAAGAATGGAGGAAAGCGTCAAGTCCTTAGACTTCAAAAACCAAACTTTCTGTTCTGATACAGAATTGTAGATTAGCCTGGTGAAACCCTGAAATCTTTTTCAGTGTGTACGTCCACATACAGTAGTACTTCACAAACAAAAAAAAAGTCTGAGTTCCTAAAGGGCACTGGTCCTTTTCAGTCCTAGCATAAGGCTGCTCATATTCATAGCACAGAAACCCAAAATTAGCGCGCTGTCATACAGTATATCACCTTCTAAGTATGCACTTTCTCCTCAATTTGCTTTAAAATGTAGCTCAGTACTCTGCAGCCCTGTTTTTCTTTAGCCTACTAGCTGCTCTGCTGTCAGTAAGGTGCAATGCTGACAATAAGCCGTGCCACTGGTGAGAATGCTGAGCAGACAGAGGAGCATACGTAATGCATTTTTGATGCCCACAATGGCTACCATTTCCTTGCTCAGGGAGTAGTGTGACTGCGCTAGGAGGAACCCTGCGAGTCTCCAGGTCTAGCTTCTGAATAAGTGTTAAGTGTCCCATTAAAATGGATGTCCAAATCAGGAGGGAGAAGCGGATTCTCCTGCAAGCTCCTAATCTCTCCTTCCGGACCCGCTTATCTGCACTATCTCGGAGGGAAGTTCTCCAAAGGTGGCAGTTTGAGGTCCTTGTGCCCCGACCTTGAAGGCTCACATCTTTCCCCTCAGAATTGCAATATAAAAAAGTTTGCTCCAGTCACTTCTGTTCATGTCATCTCTCTTCTTTTTTTGGTATACGGTGGACTGTGTGCTATTTTCACAGCACACGGCATTTCTATGATTCACTGGACATTATTTTCTAAAGTAGAGTATGATAATTATAGAAACCCTGACTCATTGTGCTGCTACTTGTTCATTGCCACTGCTATTCAAATGGATTCTAGACAGTAGGTAACCACAGATAATCATGCAAACCTCTATCAATTTATGCTTAACAAATTATTTAAAGATAGTAATTTTGAAACCTTTTCTTCCACGGTCGGCTTACTGAGCAGTCACACTCACACAATTCTAAATTATAACATAGCAGAGGAGGAACCATGAAGTAAAAGCATTGCAATAGTAATACAGATTTATTCCCCCCATCACTGACGGATGTTTCCATATGCACCCACACCACTTATGAGGCCTTTGGCTTTAATAGCAGCCCACTTAGATCCTCGGGGGCGGTTCCCTGTCATTCAGGCATTGAGCGGCCATTATTGAGGAAGGTAATTGGCAGGGCGCCTCATCTCTGGAGGTTTCCCTGGGCTTCAGCGATCTCTCACAGGACTGCAGGACTCTGCCATTAATCAGTGCAGGGATAAGAGTAAGCAGGGATGTGCCAGCTTCGGCACAGGCCCTTACCTTTCCTTCCTCTGACAGAAAAATCCTTACCTAATCAAGTTGCCCACTCTAATCTACACTTAGCATCATCTCGGATGTGGCAGCACAGAAAAGGAGGATAACTCTCCTAGTGGATCCTTGGATTCCTAGTGGATCCAAGGATGCAAGTTTTAGTATCGGATTTGAATTTTGTCATCAAAATGCTGCCTCAAAAGTGAATTTATTGATGAAATAACATATCAAATTGTTAAAAAATCGGTTACTCTCCTCCTGGGCTTGTTGAGTTGTTCATAGCGTCGTTAGAATAAAGGCCAAGGTTAGATTTAAAAACTTTTTATTCACCCGTCATAGGGCTTTTGACATTTATTGAATGAAGTTGACATATTTATTTATTTCTCTGCAGCCAAGTTACACTATGGGCAAATAAAAGACAAAAAAAAGGTTTCAACCTTTGGGGTCAAAAGTAGGATCTGCGAATCTTCCAGTAGAGTTATGTAAACAACAAACACTCTTATAAGCTGCAGAACATTGACTGCAGCAACCAGTCTCTTATCTAAAAAAATTGAAAGTCAAAATCGAATCATGGATTTGGAGAATCGTGTAGATAATGCAATTATTTTGCAAGAATGCATCTATTTTAAAGGTTAACCTATTGTAATTTTGTAAATCTAATTATATATTATAAGATGATTAGAGCTAGTGTTAGTTAAACTGTTCATAATTCTCTCTCTAATATATATTCTATATCACTTTCAAAAACATCTCCGACAAACAACCGTATTCATTAAGTGCAACCTCCGTTAATGTTAGCTATTAGCTCCTGTATGAGCAAGACTATAGAGAAGGACCCTGCCCTGCAGTTGTTCCAGATGTTTGAAGTTGTTCCTCCACGTCTTATTTTGGACTTGAGGTTGTGACCAATTGTGAGCTTTATATCCTTTTCTCACAAACTGAAGAACTTCCACATGGCTTTCGACATGGACTACACACACAAATAGTGTGTTTGTGTATTTGTGTGTGTGTGTCTTTGATGTTACTTTCTGTGCCACTGTGTGCCGATGTAAAACTATCATGCAGCACATGTGTGTCATAAAGAAATCAGTTAAATAGTACTGAATGGCCGGTCACTGGACATGACCAATTAGCTAAAAAAAGTCCGGTTTCAGTCAGCTGCATATTGAGCGATATGTTTAAAAACAATTTCTCACATTTCCTTTTCTTATTCAAGAGGAATTAACAATAATATACATTCACTTTTGCTTGGATATCAGACAAAGAACGTGACTGACATGAAGTAGCTTATTTTACCCACAAGGTTGAAGCACTGAGGACAGTAACAAAAGAACAAACCGCTGCCCTCTACACTTAATCCCATATGTTCTACTCACCCATATCTGTATTCTCACATGCTCACCTTTGTATAGATGCTGCTTTTACATTGTTTTGCAAGTCAATAAGATAGTTATTGTGTGCGGTAAGAAGGTAACATCTCAGTAGAGGTCAGCGTAGCGAAATCATTCTATAGCTATTTGACTTTATGCCTTGCTCAGGGGAGACGTACGCCACAGAATGCAAAGTGGCCTCTTTTCACAAGCTGATGAGGGGAAGATTGTAGCAGATGCCTGACCCGTCGCAGTGAGGTTACTTCTAATTTGTTTGTCCCTTTTTCCTCACTCGCCATTTTGAGTGCAAAGGAAATGATTCAAGAAAAATCTTACCCAACATTTCATCGCCTGTCTTTTTTTTTTTTTTTTTTTTTTTTTTTCAGGAGCAGATTACTGATTTGTTACTGAAATAGCAGTGCGGTTGTTCACTCAAACCTTAATCAGTCTGGTAATCTCTGTCTGTGTGGCGCTTTTGGACACAAATGGCTGTGAAGTACAAAGATAACCCTCTGGGCTTTGAGATGATCTTCTAAAATGACCCGGGAGATCAAAACGAAGGGCAGACATTTTTAATAAACAAAGTTCAGTTGTATGAACTTCAAAATGCCTGACCTTGATTAAATGGATTTTGGATTGGATGAGTCTGGAATAAACTCCATTTCCAGTTGCTGTAGATAGAGATGATTGATCTTAGATTACTTGCAACAGCAGGGCTTCTGCTCGAAAAACTGTTAGGCCCGCTGGCAAGCATGTTTCAATGAGGGCACGCCAGCGGACAAGGGACTTTTTTTGACAGGTGTGTAGCGTGGCCATCGACAGACTAATGGCTGCATTAAGGTGAGGCCGTGTGGTTTCTGTAAAAACAGAATCACAAACGGAAATGCAGAGATAACTATAACACTGTTTCCTCAGGTTTACAGACAGAGACCTTGAGTATTGTGTGCGCCTAATTGCTGTTTTTGCATAACAATATATATATATATATGTTTTTTAGCCTTCAGGACTACAAACTTGCATAAAACACACCAAACATTTTATAAAATGCTACATATTCAATAACAAATGAAAATACAACAACAATACTGTAAAATAAGCGAATCCTAAAAAATGAATGCCTTTAATTAAACCGAATGACATGTGTGCCCGTGTACAACGCAGCCTGTGGATGCTCTCTGCAGCTGGTACTTCCAGAAATGGGGTGCGAAATGCCCGATGACAGCAACCTCAAAACAGAGGGATGAACAGAGGAGACTCTGAGCACAAACAGAGTGGTGTGTGCACCGTTCACACAAGGCGTAAAAACAACAGTGGTGGACTCATCATGACACACTACTTTAGGTAAAAGTGTTGTTCGGGTGTGTGAGCTGGCCGAAGCTTCGATCATTTGCTTTTGATTCCTACCAAAGCTCCGGATCCAAAAAAAAAAGGTTCTCTTCTGTGCAGCCCCTAGGTGCTCGGTAATGTTAGCTTGTGATAGAAGCATGAGGGTAAGGAAAACTGATCTCAATCATGCTGTTTTCCTGTAGTGCTTTCATTTGTCAAACCTGCAAGCCCAGAATTTGCTGTGGACAAACCAATTTTTTTTCTGGAGGGTTCTGGGACAGTGGTAAATTAAAAAAAATATTAAATTAAAATAAAAAGTAGTCAGGTCCGTTGCTCTCAATTAGAGTTATTTGAATGAAAATTGTAATGGGCTAAGAAAAATGTAATGGGGACATCTCTATACTCTTAACTCTATAAGAGTTTTCACTGTACATATACCGCTGGATTTAACAAAATACAGCCTCTATCTCAGCATTCATGATCCGTCTTTGACTTTTCAAGAGTGACCCTTACAGGCGACCCATGAGGGATGATAAGCAGGTTCACATTTTGCCCCGTATCTATTGATGAATACAGATGTGATTTTTCTGACAACGATGATGGATATTCTGACAGGTCCCATTCCTGCCCCCTCTGCTGCTGCATTTTCAAGTTGTGGGGAGATAAGATTCAAAATTAAGATTAATCTATTGTCATGACCATAGAACACACTCAATTGTATAGTGATTTTATTTTGGTTTTGTACTGAGAAGGCCTGGTCATAGTGAATCATCTATTAAGGAGCTGCAATGCTGTTTGCCTTTCTAGAATAGATCAAGCTGTCATCCCTGGCATTTTGCTAGGAAAACAGGTTTATAAATATTATGCTGCATCATATTTTACTTTATGGACTATGAGTCAGAAGCAGAGAGTTGAATTAAACACAGTATGCAGTATTTAAAATGTCCGCTTTTAGTATTCAACTCAGTGCCATGAAATCCCCGCTACAGCGAGCCAAAGTCTTATCAGCCTTATACCATGGCTTTTATAACTATGAAATCATTGTATTTCAGAGCACAGCCTTTTTTGATGTCTTGTTTATAAAGGAAGCCATTACATTTGACCTTGAGTATTGTGTGCGTCTAATTGCTGTTCCTGCATAACAATTTGAAAAGCACTAACAGCCCTGAGAAAACAGCATCCATCAGTGGCTGGCAACTGGCTAACAGCCCTGTATACATGTATAAGAAAATGTTGTGCACACATTAGAAGTTTGGAAATTTCTTGATTCCAAGATGCATTGCGATGTGGACAATTCTGCATTCATGCAATGCCAGAACACAATCAGTAGTTTGACTTCATTTCATTTTACTGTCATTTACTGTTGCGCTAGTTTCTCTCCTTATAATGCCCTGCAGAAGGATATATGCGTAGTTCTTGTAATGTTTATGTCC
Organism: Anoplopoma fimbria; assembly: GCF_027596085.1. Taxonomy (NCBI): domain Eukaryota; kingdom Metazoa; phylum Chordata; class Actinopteri; order Perciformes; family Anoplopomatidae; genus Anoplopoma; species Anoplopoma fimbria. The sequence continues at coordinate 8,675,758 of NC_072469.1, forward strand.
TGAGGTGTGTCATCCAGATACTGCTATTGAAAAGATGGAGCTTTCTATAATATTCGTTGTCAGATTTTTTAAATTCTAAATTTCTAAATAAAAAGGGAGTTCAGATTTGACTGCTTGATTGAAAATGATTGAAAAGTTGTCTGAATGACAGAATGAACTGTAATTGTTACTGTGGTGATGATCTGACTTTTCCTCTCATGCCATCAGCTTGTCAACATTTAAATTTGTTGAGTTCAGATTTGACTGCTTGATTGAAAATGATTGAAAAGTTGTCTGAATGACAGAATGAATTGTAATTGTTACTGTGGTGATGATCTGACTTTTACTTTCGTGCCATCAGCTTGTCAACATTTAAATTTGTTGAATATTTTACTTGTGCTTATGACCAAATACTTATAACATTCCCACCAGCTGCATCCGTATTTAGTGTTTAGTGCTAGACTTTAAATGTTTACCCACATGGTGGACATAATTAATTTTCCCAGTAGACATCAACATGTTAAAGTATCGTCACTGTGAGCATGTTGCTGTGCTAGCATTAGCATTGAGCTCAAAGCACTGCTATACCTAATTAAAACCTCCCACAAACTTTCAGTTTTTAGTGTTGTTTTACATGCATAAAATAAATTAAGCTTCAGATTCCAACTTCGCTTTTTTATGTTTTTTTCCCTAGATAATAACAATTTAGTTTCTCACATATTTCTTCAGTTTTGGCTAGTGTGTTGGTCGGCTGTGGCAAGGGGTAGAGTGGGTTGTCTTCTAATCAGGAGATTGGCAGTTTGATATCCCGCTCCTCTAGTCGAAGGGTCCTTGGGCATCATACTGCACCCCAAACTGCTCCGTAGGCGTGTAGTGTGCTGGTGGGCAGGTGGCACCTTGAACACTAGCCCCTTCCATCAGTGTGTGGTTGTGTCTGTGAATGGGTGAATTGTGACATGTAGTGTACAGCACTTTGTGAGGTCAAAAGACTAGAAAGGCAGTTTATAAATGTATTAAGTCCATTTACATGAAAGGCAAAATAATGTTCTAAAACAGCTGATCGTGCTTTGGAGGTAGATGTGTTGTACAGCTGTGTGACCTTGTCTTTAGTTTAAGTATTCTTCTTTTTTTTTTTGCTGTGATGGCAAAGATTTATCAGCAAAAAATGGTATTAAAAGGATTAATTAATTGTTGGTTACAGTAAGACACTACAGCATAGTAATTTTGAGTTTAGGTCGATATTGGGGGGGCTTTTAAACAGTTTGATGTATAAGGAAATCATTTGGTATTGTGATAGTATGATTAAAATGTCTGTTGATCTCATCCAAACCATCTCATCATGCTAATTTCTCATGATCTAATTGTTATGTCAGAGGACTTTTCATCAGTCAAAAAAAAGAAAAGAAATGACATTCAAACTATAAGATACAAAATACAAATCTGTATTAAATATCTCCTTTTACAATCCAACAACTCTGTTGGTGTTAGTTTACCAAAAACCCACATTGGCTGAACCACGACAAGAACAATCAATTAAAAAGTCACTCTCCCATTATTCTTTGATATCCTTCACTTAGGACTGAAAGCAAACCTTAATCATTCTGCACAGAACACCGATAGCTCTAATGCATCAAGGGCTCAGCACTGGTACATACTCAGTGTAGTGTTGGAATTTGGACCTGCTAAATTACTTATTTATGTGAAGTGGGAGAGAGATGTTTTTGCTTCGCCCCGGCTTGACTGGCAGTCTTCTTGAGCGATAGCTCTAATGCATCACTCCAAAGGGAATTTCTTAATACCTGAGTTCTGACAAGATGTGCTAATTAAGTGTGGTAACAGGTTAATACCCATATATATATATATATATATATATATATATATATATATGTGTGTGTCCTCCATATGGAGGATCTATATTTGTGGAAAAAAAAACATTCAACATAGTGTAGAGAAAATAGAAACATGTCTGATTGTAACAAATGGAGGCAGCTAAAATGTTCAATCACTTTTCTTGTGTGGATGATAGGTATGAAAAGATTGGATTAGAGAATCAGTAATTATGATGGCTGTCAGGCAAAAAAATCGGGTCTATCATCATTCTGTAAGGCTCAGCACTTGTGCCACATATACTGTGTCAGATTAATCACACCCGTCTGCATGAGCGTAATCACTCTTTCTCCTCGGCTCTTTGTCTTTTAGCCTTTTCTCTTTTTCTGACATTCATTACACGTGCAAAAACACAGACTTCAAAAAAGAAGTTGTGCATCTAATGGAACGTTGCACACCTGGGTTCTATTTGTAGAGACATGTGTGCGGAGAAATGATGACATTTGTGAGAAAGGGTTGATGGTGTTATAATGTGCCGCTAGGCTGAGGAAAACCTGTCTGAATACATAAGGGGATTTTAACTGTGGCTGGCAGAGAGTGTGTAAAAATCATTGCTTTTTATTTTTCACGGGCTGTATGATCCATGGTCGGCAATAATCCATATTCTATGCTGCACATAATTAGCCATCATAACCAACAACCCTTGGTCTGTTACTCACTGTGTTTAACATGCGTCACGGAGGTAGAGCGGCTGACAAGGATTTTAGTGAGTTGCTGCACCAAAGTTAAAGTAAATATCTGGATCGCTCCTTGAAGGGATTTCTTAGACTACTCGCAACTTGCTACTTCAGAGGTGTTTGATAAGAGAAGAGCGCACCGTCTTGTTATAATGACACAGTTTGTAAGAGAACAAGCTATGGAGTGGAAAAGAGGGAAAGCAGAGTACTATCACAAAATCCCATGTCTTTTTGCATTTCAGATGGTGACAGTTTTGTACGTGAATTGTTTTTATACAGTATACCATTACCAAGGGAATTGTTGCAAGTGATTTACTCAGGGTTTTCACGCGTTCTGAAGAAAAGCTGACCAATTTTGAAGTCATGAAAAATTAGAGAAAAAGTCAAATGTCCTGGAAAATCTTGTGTTTACCTTGAAAGTTTTTTCAACATTCTCCTATTTTCAAATGAACTACTAGGCTACCAAACCCGATACATTGCCATCTGAAAGTGCCAAGTTATGTTCAGGATCATATTAACGTTCAAATGGTAGTTTATGGACCAGAGTATTTCAAATATGCTGCTCTTGTCTCGTTATGTTGTGGAAATGCTGCTAACACTCTCAAGTCACGTCTCATGGTAGCACATGCAGGATGGAGGACATAACAACTGAAGTGGCCAAAACTCTGTATAATGAAAATATTAGTCACTGCTGGCTGGTCACTTTGGTAGTTTTATTATTATATTATTCTCTGATAAATTTGTCAAAACTTAGTAAGATGTTTTATTTCATAGATAAGCTATAGCCATAGATTGCTTCTCTATGAAATCAGACTTCCACAGAGAGGAACATATTTGTGTATAGATCAACACTGAAAATGTCCTGGAAAATGATCTCTAGAAAAGAGTGGAAACCATGTTTAGATGTGGATCTTGATACCACAGAGAACACTACAGTATTAAACAATGTTTCTATTAGGTCCTCCAGTCACACTTCTCTTGTTTAGGAGGCATCATGAAAAATACCATAAATGTTATTTTCTGAATTAGATAAAAAGAAAAAAGCAACATAAGGCTCCTATCCTATAAGGCTTAGTTATACAGTAAATATAACAATAAAGGCCTTGTAAATTTGTGTAAAAAAGACAGTGCCAATTAAAGTGTTCAGAATGTATGGAGGTAAAAGAGGGAAACATTACATTTAGCTACAAGTTATGGAGAAAATAAGACTATTTGGATCATACTAAGCTTTAAGATGGACAGCAGAGAAGCCGATTATGCTGCAGCAATGGTAAAATAAGTGTCTTCTGACATTTGATACGTTTTCTGCCATGCAGGCTTGTCAATCTGCTGAACACGGTCTCTGTTTTCCCTGAAATAGCAAGCTACAAACTTTTTACAACAACATTTCAAATCCACTTTAACTGCATAATTACAACGTGTGCATGTCTCCGTTTTCTCTGTATGGACATGCATGTATGGCATTGCAGCCTCCTTATAGCCTTGAGATGGTCCTATAATATAATGACACTTGTGTGCGTGTTGTTGGTGCTGCACTCCTGGCACTGCAAGGCCTTTCAATGTAATCATCTCTTATTAGGGCTCTTTAGCACTGATGTTGATCGTTGGTCTTTTCAATAAAACACATAATGCAACCTTGGCATTGCAGCCGCTGTGACCTTTACTGATCGGGGGCATTATCCCATTTCTCCCTTTCAGATCACAACACATCATATCACACTATGCTGGGTTTATGCACTCAGTCATTTTCAGCGTGCAGAGTAAGCGATGGAAGAATATCAGATCAATATGAATACAGTGGGACATTGATTGTGTCATGCAGCTCATTTCTTCATTAATAAAGTGATGTAGTGTAAATATGAGTTTTAACTACAATGCAATCAGTATCTGATTGAGAGATAAGTTGTTTAAATTGCACAATAGCCCGTCCTGTAGCATTAGAAACTGATTCAGGGGAAAGCACTGACAAAAAGATTTCTCTTTAAGTTGCTTTGTATTGATAGTGGAACAAATTAAACAAGAGAAACAACTACAGATGATTCATGTCTCTTTTCGATTTCCTGTTTGTGGCATCAATATTTTTCTCACTTTTCAAAACATTAAATATTTGTTCCGTCCAAAATTCCTATCCCTGGTGAATTATTCAGTCTCCTTGCTTTTGAAATGTGAAAAAACAGAAAAAAACATCATAGATTTATTTCTTCGCATAATTAACTGGGAGAAATCTCAGATTTTTCAGAAACAGCTGTCAAGTAATTTATGCATTTGATCAACTGATATCATTCCTCTTTAGAACTGCATTCTTATCCACAAGTAGCATGTCGGTATTCAGATCAAAGAGAAACAACACACAGCTATTATTATGGCACTGATATAACATTGGCATTTTTTTAATTAACATTTAGTTTACTGTAATGTACCCTATATGGCAACAGTCCACATGTGACACACGATGATCAGAGATCAAACACCAAAACCATTCTCCTATAAATTAGAATGACAGAAATTACAGCTTTTCATTATTAATTCATTTCCATGAGCTATATATATATATATATATGTATGTATATGTATATAACATCACGGCTAGAGACTCATTGTATGGTCACAGAGATGCTGATGCAGAAAACATTCCAGCATTACAGTTGCCTGTAATGCTAATTACAGGCAACGCTCCTTCTTGCTCGTCATTTAAGATTTCAAAGCAGCTGCAATGCTCCAGGTGCAGCAGCTGGTTCGCGGCTGCTAATCGTGGCTCACCAAAGTCTCGGAGATGGCTTTCAAAGCCTTGCTAGCTCTCTCTGTCATCATTATTATTACTGAAGCTACGGATAGTCCCAGTTTTGCATGGCCGCTGTAAGGCAGGGGGTATCGAGAGAGGCTGCTACTGCAAGGGAGATAGATGGTTTTGGTGAAAGTGGTTTGATGTGAAGGCGAGACAAAATGTTGGAAATGAAATGTATCATACCCCAGGAGGCTTCTGACCATCTCGCATGTTTCCCTCTGCTTGCGTCAAGTTTTGCATTTAATTTCCTATTGGTCGTGACCGCAACCCCCCTGCTGTCTCTCCAATGTTCACAGACTATTTTCCCTCCTTACCACTCCATAACAAGCACAATGACATTATAATGCAAAGTTATTTCAGTTTACAGTTGTTAACATCCATCCGTTGTCATTATATGTCAGTCTTTTTTTGCTCCTGATCTTGGAAAAGAGCCACAGAGCATGTTAAGCTTGTTCTCTTGGTTTGATGTTTAAATAATTGAAAGCTACGTAGGAAGTCCATCAAACCTGAACTGCATCACCTCACCACCAGCATCACACTCAGCGGGGGCAACGAGGTTGCCATGGTGAGAGTGATTGAGAGCACATTAGTGAACTGTTTGTATTGGTCACACAACAGGTCGCTTTGATCTGTGTGGAAGGACTGAGGATTTTTTATTTTTTATTCTAGCTTTCTTTCTTAGAGAGGGATCAGCAGAACTTGATGGAAAATTACTCCCTCGAAAGACATCATAATTAGTTCTTGATAGAAAACTTAATAGCCTCAGGTTCAATAATAGATTCTCAAGTCAGTCATAATGTTGGAAATTCAGCCGGCAGACTTTTGAAAAACAAACAAAAACAGAACAAAGCATGCAGAAAATCTTTCTTGCTCCTAAAATACATTGGAAATGCTGTAAACAATTTTCTTTTTTTTAATCTATGAAGCACCTGAGGCTAAAACCAAAGGTGAAATTCCTTTCAATGTCACCAAGGGGCAATCAGCAGATCACTGTCGGATCCTGTGTGTTAGGGCTGTCTTTTGGTGCTGTAAGCTCTACCACTTGTAGTTACACTCTATTTAAAGCGAATTATCACTCAATTAAGAAACTGTAACTGTTCACAACTTTCCATTAAATGTTTTTCTCGAATGTTAGGTATGGTATGTGAGTGGAATCATAACATGGATGTGTGGGAGACGATGTTGACAGCCTCGTTTTATCCCAGGTGTGAACAAAATTGAGAAGTTTACATGCAGTTGTCAATTAATGGTAGCACATAAGAGGCGTGGGCATGCAAATATACTTTACTCTGATTCTCAGGAGATTTCTAATGAGGCTAGTGTCCTACAAACATCTGAGGTTTTAGAGAATTTCAGACTAGGTATTTGATTTAACGTCCTGTAAAGAAAATTCAATGGTTTCCTTGTAATGCAGACGTATCCATAATCCCTAGAAGTTTTTACTTTTTTGGAAAAGGGAACATTTAAAAAGGAAGGTGGTTGTTGGCCCCTGGCATTCGTCATTGACAGTAACCCCATCACAAAGCCTATCAGCTCTTGCAGACGTTTAGTAAGTTGGACCTACTTAAACATCTTGCCCAGAGCTGAGGACACAAAGAAAATGGAGTCATCTAAAAATAGGTAGCCTCCAGGTTAGGAGTTTTTATATCTCAATGGATCCAAGGTCTGGTTCCTTTTTTCCCCGCCTGTTTCAGCCTGTGATGCCTGCAGGAATCAATGGAGTCAGAGGGATTATGTTTCCAGTGCCTTTGGAATGATTTTCATGGTTCCTCGGGCTGCACAAAGCGGTTATTGCATTAACATCGGATCACCAATTAATTCCTGATTTAAGACAGAAGTTTGGCCAAAAGACGCATCAAGTCTTTTATAGTGAATCAGCATCTTTGTATTAAATCACTGCTGTCTGAAGACGGATGCTACAAAGTGTTAACTAGGTTACCTCAAATGAAATGTCTTAAAATGTGTCTCTCCTGAAGACAACAACATATTATTTTGGTAATTGTGGTAAGCACAAGCTTGTCTGTCTGTCTTTCTGTTCTGTTTATTTGTTTATCCATCCACTAATCAATTATCCACATGAACTTTTAAAACCATTGTGAATTGTTACTGCATGGTTTTAAAAAAACATTTTCTCCTAACAATCCTCAATGTTACTTGGTCAAATCAGCAGGGAACGCTCCTAACATGCTCAATGTACTGTATTATTGCTTTGGTCTCTCGGGACCTTCTCAGAATTACAGATATAATTCAAAATTCATATTTGCAAGCATCTGAAGTCATGACTCTCAATCCACTTGACAATGAACTGGCAGAAAAACATTTGCCTTGCATCTACATGTACCTTGTGGGAGTATTTGCATACCAACTATAATTTGCATGTATTTACTTAACAGAGCTTCCGCAATTTGATTACTTACCCAACCTGATGTTGTTTGAACAAATAGTAGTGCAGTGCCATCTTGATCAGGGCCTTCGGCGTGTGAGACAACAGCAGTGACAAACTGATGGTCATTTCTGGCTGTACAACCTTTCAACCGCAAACCTCACAATCCAATCCTTTCTCTCCTTCCTCGTGCTGTTGTGATTAATGTGACTTACTCCCCTCATGCTGCCCTTAAAACAACAGCAGCTTACCGCTTCCTTTACCCCGCCACAGGTCCACAAAAAGACACAGTCAAATAGGATTAGAGTTTGCATTTTGGGGTGGAGAGTTTTGTGTGTGCATGTGAGAGCACAAAAGAAACATCCATGAAGTAGTTTTTTTTGGGCCAATTTATGTCGGAAGGGAAAAAAGGTACAACAGCTCGGGTGGGTTGATGCTTTGGCAGTCGTGTTGTTGCGAAAAACAAGACTGGAGGGGGTGAGATAGGGTTTGTAAGGGGTGATTCATTGCAATCTGCCACAATGGTACATGTGCCCAAAGCTGAAATCTCAGCCTAGGTTCTGCCTTAATAAAAGCCTGTTGGCATTCAGCCTTATTACTCAGCAGTCACATGCCAAAATATATCTCATGTTCCTCAATGAGACTACACTGTCCTCTATCTACTCTTCCATTATAAAGAAGCTGCACTTTTCTGAACATCCATTTATGATGTTTTAGTACATTAAAATGATCAGAGTTGGGTCTCCTAGCATATCAAACCAATTCGGTTTTAAGTATTCATTTTTTTAGACCACAAGAATGTAAGTTGATTGCTTTAATAACTCATTTAAAAAAATGTTTTATGTTGAACGTACAGTAAAATATATTTTTTTATACTGCTGCTGCAAAATATCTGTTTTTATTGAGGATGGACAAAACAATAAACTAAAACCATTAAAGTGAACTTAAGTAAATGTGGCATCTCAATGGCAGGTAATAAACTTCTCTACTATTCAACACTAAATGCAAAAAAAACAAAACGTAAGCATATTCAGCACTTTTATTGCTTGATATTAGACAAAGTGCAATAAAACTTGAAACTAATGCAACCATAATGATTATAACAATTACCCACAGATGTTTTAAGTCACAGTTTTGTCTATGCTGATCTACATTTTTAAATAGTCCCCCAGAGACTGGGCCCTTCAAGATGATGAGAATTGGCAGTGGCGTAAATGATGATGCCAAAAAGTCAGTCAATCCATGGTCACCTTTTTCTTTTTTTGTTAATTCTATCAGTCTTTCCATCCATGGCAACCACTGGTCCCATTTGAAAGGAAGTAATCTTTGAGAAATCGTAGCCCAAAGGGAGAGTTGCAGACTGTGCCTCTTTTCGCCTCATCACCCACTCTATCCCCCAGTCAAAAGTAACAACTTTCAGACAACGCAAGGCTTGAACACAGATGTTGGGCAATCTGGATGTCAATAAAACATGTCCCTGGTTTCAGCAGCAAATAGAAGGAAATTGTAAAGAAATTTGTTTGCTCCCAGTAATCCTTTGATGTGTCAAGGGTGAATCCTTCCTACAAGGCTGGAACAGCGATGCAGCACCCGGTAGCTTACTGTTTGTTCAAGCAGTGGATGTGGTTTCTGACAGTACAATTCAGTAGTCATATATCTTATAAATGACCATCACCATTTTCCCATCAGTCGTTACTGCAGATGATGGCTTTGTTACTGTATGATGAAAGTAGACGATAGGAATTGGGGGCACATAAAAAAGACCAGTCCCCGTAGAAATGTCTGACTTCATTTCACTGGGTGAGATTGAACCTGTCTTCCTAACCACCTCTCTGTCCACCTGCCACTGAACTGCAATTGAGTTGGTGCAGCTGCACGCTGAACCCTGCTGTCAGTCAGCAGTCTAAAGGCTAATTCAGGATGACACTCTCTGTCCATCTGTGCTCAGCCTCTGTTTATTTTGCAAAAGCACAACTGGGAGATGGTTTCTTCGAAACCTAGTTATCCTAAGAATGTGTGTCACATTCTGTGTATGATGGCATATTTTCTTGGCCTTGATGCTACTATGCATCAGTAGCTCAAAGAGAGGGTTGTAATTGGGAGCCATTTTCTGCACCTTTCTAATCCTCTTACACTCCATCTTTGACCCCTTATCTTGGTTTTTCTTAAATTTACAGAGCTTAATTACACATCACCAGTATAAATTCAGCTGGATGGAATGCAGTCGTGGGCCACATGTGATGTAACAACATTTTCTGTGCAACTTCTGATGCTGAAGCTAATCCTATCAAATTAGGATAAGTACAACACATCACAAGTCAAACACAACCACATAGAGAGCTGATACACACATCAGCCTACCAGAGCTGCTCTGAACCAGAAGGATACATTTTTTTCTGTAGCATCGACCATGACTGCTCTTCATCCCTGTATTGATTTTATCATATGTAAATGATTGGTGTAATGATGTAGTTTTGGAGATGTTGCTTCTAGGGCATATTGCAGACAATATACGATACTTAAACATGAGAATCAACTCTGTTGTGATTTTAAAACCTTGTTGTATATTTTTTCTGCCTCGCACAGTACTAGAGCTCATGTAAAAAATAACATGATTTATTTCACACTTCTTAGAGGAATCGAAAGAGTGTGACTGAGCAAGATTCAAGCCATAAACCGAGAAAATATGTCACCGTTTTGTACCGATGCAAGTCGTTCTGTTTTGGCACAGAGTGACCTTCTTTGCTGATATGAATTACACTTACATTTGCCCAGCAGACAGTGGGAAGTTTATAAAATCTGTCTGTCTTATCCTGTCATAATGTCACATCTGAGGCCACAAATACTGTATTATTGTACAAACACATCAAAGAGGAAGCCTGTATAGCTGTGGCCTCTGTCAAGCTTCCAAGTCAGGCTGCCTCCGTGGGAATGCTATATATTTGCTGTCGAGGAGGGTAGCCATGAACAAGCAGGTCCTTGTCCATAATTTTCCAAGTCCAGACCACGGTCACCATATATAGACCCCCACAGGACAGGTCCTCTCTCACGGAACATAGATCTGAAGTTTGTCACCAAAACTGGGATGCAGAGGTGGAGAGAGCAGCAGAGTACAAAGAAGAGAAAAGGAGACGCTATAATTCAGGACTGACAGACTGTTCTGGGCATCTGTCGGCCGTTGCTCTCACCTGTGGTCTCTGCAGTCGGGGCATGAATCAAGTGAGTCTGCCAAACTATCACATATAGTGGAGGTCAAACTTTATCCTCACAAGCACCAATTAGATTTACACTGACAATGATAAGGCAGGATTGGCAGCCCTCTAGAGGCCTTTGGACAATAAGGGGATGTAGGCCAGCATCCCACACACTGTGGATTGATGGCGGGCTGACTAAGCTTGGAAAGACATTGTGCCTTCAATGACAAGCTTAAACAAAACATTAGGAGAGGAGGAACATTTATGATATGGTAAGTTTTGCAAATTTGGTCCGAAGTGGTCAATAACATAAAAAAGTAAAAAAAATCGGGTAACTTAAAGCATCAATGATTGCTTTTTAAAACATTTTGGGGCAGCAGAACAAGCTGTCAACACAGCATTGACATTATCACTTCATGAAGTTGTCTTGGCAAGTCTTTTCACATCCAGCAAATGTGTGGCAACATTAGCATTCATCTCGAGTTCTGTTTCTGAACACCTGGCAAGGTGTTCTTTCAGCTACATTTTAAGAAAGTTGCTAAATGTGTCTGTTTGCTGTTTGGGGCTGTGCAATACAGCTGGTATATTTGATTTTTTTCTTTTTCAAGCATCTGCCAGCTGTTGGAAACAAAGTTGATGAGAGCTGTGAGACTTAAATCCGGTGGGCAAATTGGGAATAGATATTAGGTTATCACAGATATATTGTTATCTGTGTATATGTTGTCCAATTTGTGCCAATAGGAAAGCTTTGAATTGTATATAATATATAACAGATAAAGGTGCTTGAAGCTATATATACATAGCTAATGTCATTATTAGGGGTGTAACGGGTCATTGTCAAATCTGTGATCCGTATGGATCCCCCCTCACAGATCCTCACAATATTCATTAAAATATACGATCAGGACATCAGCATTCATGCTTTTCTAGACGCTTATTATGAAGAAAAAAAACAATATGAATTATTAAAAGTGATAGGGATCTGTAAAAGTTATATTTGCTCTTTTTTTTCCTTTTCGCTGATCCAATCTCTGATCCGATCCGTGACTCTGATCTGTGATACGATCCGAACCGTGAGTTTTATGATCTATTGCATCACCAGTCATACACAGTTTCTTCATGCAAGCCACTGTAATTGACCCTCTGTGGCAAGCAGTGCAGTATGAGCGACTGACTGCAGCTGTTTGCAGTGTTTACGCCGCATCATTCAACTTGGTCAACTGATTATAAGTTAGAGAAAAGAACAGCTGGTGTCAAGAAATCTGTTTGTATTTATATATCTGAATCTTTTTTTACGTCCTAATAAAGCGAGCCGGTGTCGGTCGGGCTCCATTGAGACTGAACCGAAACAGTAAAAATGCAGCTCTTGATTCAAAAACATTTAGCTTAAAGGGAAATGCAAAGGTAGGTTATAATTATCTGTGGGTTTGTTGCTGCTTTCAAATTGCACATAATAATAATGGGATCATTGTTAATATATAAATATTGTTGCGTGCAGTTTTAAGATAAACAATTGAAGTCTACTAAAAAACTGTTGTCAATTTATCCAAATAGTAATATAAAAATATACAAAGCAAATAGTAACAACAGAATATGCAAATATGCAGATACCAGGAATGTTAAAGGTTTAGTGCAATGAAATTGCTGATTACCATGCATTCTCCATTGTTTGCAGATATGCATAGTAAGCAGAGGTACTGAAAGAATGATATGATGTAGAATTAATCTGCAAAAAGTGTCAGAAATGTGAGTATTCTTTAATCACTCACTTTTTCGAATACATGTAGTCATTCATAATATGTATAAAACAGAGAAAAGTGTTTGCCTGTAGAACCTACTCATCCATTTTCACTTGGCAGGAGGAATCTTTTCCCACCAGCTGTTGAATGTCTGGTTATTTCTGGATCGTTTACTTGGTGGTTTACATATTAGGTCATTTTAAGGAAAGACCAGTCTCTCCTCGTGGGAGAAGGATGATCAACAGTCTTTTAATAATAGTATATTTACGGTATTAGTCAAGCTCATCTGGAAATTATCTCTCTAATTGCTCTATTAATATGTGTAGCATCAGCCCCCACAAAAGCCAGTTATATCATTATGCAGAGTTATCTTATAAATGAATGGATACACTGCATGGAAATTTGCCTTTAATTATTTTATTAATATAAGTTATGCAAATAGATCTTCTCTGGCTTAATGATGATTGCATGTCAGTGTTGTCTCTCCGTTAGTCACGAACATCACTTTTAGTTTAGGGTTAATGTCGTCTGTGGGTTTCCTTCCTCCTCTGCACATTAATAGAGTGGAGAGTGTTGTGGCTTTTATGGACTGAAGTCAAAACACCTGCAGTATCTGTATGCTCACATTTGCCATCATTGATGAGGAACAGCGATGTTTTTGCAATTTCCCTTCGTAGAGCGGGATAATTAGGAGAAGAATTTGATTCATTAGCCTATGGAAAGAAGCGCACCTTCCTCCCCGGGCGGACGGCCCTCCCACTTCAAAGGGAGCTCAGGTTCTTTGATCCGCGACCGGCGGTACAAGATGGGGAGAACGGTGCAGACTACCACTGTGATTACTGTGCACTCCATGGCTTCGCCTCTGCCTCTGGACACCGGCTCTGAAAGATGGATGGTAATTGTCAGCCGCGTTAGAAAGATAATGTGATCTGATTCCGAGAGGATTTGGCCCCTAAACCTGCTTGGCCCCAGCTGTCGAGATTAACTTTGTGTCATGTCCGTGATGTCCACCTCAGGTTTTGCTACTTCTAGTATATCTTTTCTTTATTCCTTTCATCCCTTCCCCACATGTGGTCTGTTTTACAGCCCACTGACTTCAACATTGAGCGCAGTCACACAAAGATTTGGGAGACAAATGTTGCCACACCAACATGCACTTTCGTTTTTCTGTTTCAGTCCTTCTTTGAAGAGAAGGACAAGGTGATATTCCAATTCACGTGCTATGTTTTTTATCCATGTAACAGTAACCTTCATTTCAATTACAACATACTGCATTGGTTGCTGATGCAGAGCCAGTAGGAGCCTTTTTCTTCTTCTTTTTTTTCATTTGCTGTGTCCTATCTTCACTTCTTTAAAAGGTTTTCTACAATTCCCGTTCAGATAGATGCGCTACTTTGGGGTGGAGAATGCCAATTAATTTGGAGGTCGTTTGTTTGGTCCTCCTCATTAGATCAATTTTATGCAGGAGGGAAACGGGGAAAATCGTTACACAGCTTAAAAGAAACCTAAGTGAATTACAGTAATTATTTAATGCTTGGTCTTGATCAAGTTAAGTGTCTATACAGGCTTTTATTTATTTCCTTAATAGCCCCTTCATCTCCCAAGGTCCCTCTGTGGACTCTGATAAAAGAAACATTCTTGAACAAAGGACGAATCCAACTGTAAAGAAATGCAGCTGCTGTTGGAATGTTTGAACTTACACATACAAGAAACCCGCTTGGAGAAGTCTCAGATTTCTGGAAAAGTCATGAAACAGACCCACATTCCCTCAACTGATCTAGGAGATTCACACATCACCAACAGTAATCAACAAAAGTGGGCAATTGTATTGTTTGTAGGAATGTTCATTTTCACATGCAGAAAGTATTTATGTTTTGGCAACCACTCCTTGAGCAAATTTGTCAGAGATGCAAGAGAAGTGGAACCGGCTTATCTGTGAACAGAGCAGCCAATCAAAATCATGTTGTTTCAATAAAGAAGTCAGAGAATAATAATTTCAACTCAGACCTGATTACCATTGTGTTTCTGATGACAGTGTCACAATCAAAGCCTTGTTGTTGTGTTGCACTAGTTAAACTCTTTTGAATATGAAGCAGCAGTAATAAGTTAAGCAGTCACAGTTCTGATACACGAGTGTGGGGAGTAAACAGGAAACTGTGAGGCTGAAAGGCAGATATAATAAAAATAGTAACACCTAGCATCGTACAACAGAAATCCCTTGTGCGTCTGAAGGTAATTTGCAAGCATGGTAATGGCCTTTTCACAAACACACACACACACACACACACACACACACACACACACACACACACACACACACACACACACACACACACACACACACACACACACACACACACACACACACACAAACACACATAGAAGATGATGTTACCAACTTGTTTTGCAATGCACTAACAGCTCTTGTCATTCACAGGGACAGACTGTTAACATAATAAACAATTTGACATATAGTAGAAACATAGTTGCTCTACTAATTAGGCTATAAGGTTTTCAAACACACAAAATCGATTGGATATCGAATTCAAAATATTGGAATCGGCATTATACATTTTACGATACCCAGGCCTAGTCATTTCATAATGTAAAGCAAGTTAAAGCCATTTCCTCACTCATACATGGCCGTTTAAATAAATGAAAAAAAGAAAAAATGGGGAATAACACTGATGAAATATACTGTAACGTTAGGTTACAGTGACAGCAGTGGTGCAGAAATAACTTTCAGCATTGGGGTGTTAAGGAAGTATTTAGAAAATCAATATTAAGTGAATGGCTGCACGGTGGTGTAGTGGTTAGCACTGTCTGTGTGGAGTTTGCATGTTCTCCCCGTGTCAGCGTGGGTTCTCTCCGGGTTCTCCGGCTTCCTCCCACAGTCCAAAGACATGCAGCTTAGGTGCATTGAAGACTCTAAAATTACCCGTAGGTGTGGATGTGAGTGTGAATGGTTGTTTGTCTCTATATGTCAGCCCTGTGATAGGCTGGCGACCTGTCCAGGGTGTACCCTGCCTTCGCCCATTGACAGCTGAGATCGGCTCCAGCACCCCCGCGACCCTTAACTGGATAAGCGGTTACGGAAAATGGATGGATGGAATATTAAGTGACTACTGCTGAGACAAACATGTTACGCGTGTTGACAATCTTGACATGTCATGCTTTGCTTTCTCAGGTGTTCATGCTGTGAAAAGCCAATTCTTATTTTAGTACAGAGCAACATGCCACTTGATGTATTTTTTTTACATTTGATGACGTCAACCAAACGCACACGTCATTCATAAATCATAGCATGATGGCAGTTCCAAAATACCATGAAGGTTATTACTGCCTTCGCTGCACTACTTAAGCAGATGTAGTTTGCTTTTGGCCCAAAGTGAAATTACATCCTGCCAGCTGGAGTTTCACTTGCAGCACAGATGATATTTGTTTTGTTTGTGATGCTCAAGTCAAAATTGGTATATTTCTCTGTTGACTCCTCTCACATACAGGGCACAGAACTTGACACTCTGGAGAAAGTTACAAATTGCTCCAGCACAAAGAGGCCAAAAGGAGGTTTGTTAATGATTTTGTGAGTCATAACCTTAGAAAGAACTGTGCTTCTATAAAAGGGCAACGCCTGAGCACGACTAGTTTTCTTTTCTTTACTTTGGATTGGAGTATGGGAGTTAAACAGGCAAACGATAGACAAACAGTCCAATCCAGACAAATGAAGATAAATGTTGCACCACATTTGGCAGGCCAATTGGAGCTGAATAAAAACCCTTCTGCTAATTCATATTGTTGCACACGCTGACATGGCTGCAGCTCAGAGAGCGATGTCTCTGCTGCCTGGTTTACAAGTTTAATTGCTTCTTGTTGTAAATGTGCATTGGATAGAAGGGAGAATAATTTAATTGCAGTATAAAATTGGGGAAACATTGTACAGCGGCAGCAAGTATACAGGCTTTTATTTGGACTGTAAAACAGCAGATTCACTTGAATATCAATCAAGCCAGTAAAATATAGCTTGTAATCGTAGATGACGTGAAAACTTGTTTTATGATTCTTTCAGTTAAAGAAGGAAATGGTGGTGTGCAGTGAAGCAAATTGGGATAATACTTCTGAATGAAACTTTTTTCCCCCTACAACGTAATTTCAATTTCACTCTGTGCTTTGAGGTCAGTGAATCTATGTCAGACTCTGTGCCCTGGGAAGGTAAACTTAATTTACTGCTATATCTCTTTCCACTACTAAGGCGCAGCATATCCAATAGTGAACCTCCTAAACATAATCAATTATCTGGGCTCCAATGGCAGAGAATGCAGAATGCTGATAAGACTTTGTAGACTTTTTTTTTTTATAATGAAGAGAGAAAAGACGATTTGGTTCAATACCCTGGGGGAGGTTTTTTCTCTCTCCTGGTAAAAGCGAATTATTCATTGCATTCTCTAAGGGAAAAGTCGATCATTCCCAATAAGTTACAGCGTTGTTGTCCCTTTTCGGTTGTGCTGAGTAGGACCCTAGGCAATGTCGATTTTATGTCATATGCTTTGCTCTACTTTTTCTTAAAGGCATCTTTGTCAGTGCGACAGTAAAGTGACTTTGACTTGGTGGTATAGCAACTGACACTTGGCGATATTTATCAAGGTGCAGTGAGACCGTCATGTCAGAGATGCTGGCGTTGCCTAAAATCAGCATGGCCTCTGCTTACAGTGCAGCCCTCCTGCCTCAGAATCAAATGTTCTGTCTGGTACTGCTCTGTATTCTTAACAATGAAGCCTGTGATTTATCAAGAGCCATATACTGCGGGTGTGTACGTGTGTGGGCTTTTTCAGTCTAATTAATTTGACAACAACCCCCTGGCTGTAATATTTTAGAACTCATGTTTCTGTTAAAAACATTTATTTTGCCCCTGGGTCAAGTTTGTGTGAGGTCAGCTCCCTAATGCGTTCTATTGATCATTTAATCCAGCTCATTTGCATGTTAGGAGCCGGTGTGCAGAGATGTGCATTGCTGCACATAGATAAAGAATGACATTTCACTGCAGAACCACATAGATCTTTTGTCCGTATTTATATATATTATTTTGCCAAGCTTTGATGACAACTTCAGGCTCGTCTTGACAAATGCTACATGTGGGGCTATACAAATAAATAAAAAACAATGCATTAGCCTCTTCTGCCTTTTAATTCTTAACAGTAAAATGATTCAAAGTCATGCTGACCTTTTACACGCAGCATCTGTGGGGGAATAGAATTTATGTTCCGTGGGCCAGGCTTTATGCCAACACACTGGCTGCTGTTTTTCTACCATTAAACAAGAGTTATGTCACACTTCCCATTTAATCACAGGCTTTTTCAGGGGCCTGAGCTGAATCAGAGCATCCAGCCAATGACTCACTGTGAGGGGCCCATTTGACAGATTACACCTGCAGTCACACTTAAAGGTAATGTTAGTAGGCCCTCGGCAGAGGAGGAAGAGAGCCTAACAATTCCATTAAATGTTTTCAATTGACCTTCACGGCAAATGAACAGTCGAGTTCAACATAGTCAACACAGGGCTTAATGCTCTATGAAGCCACAACATTGGAAATGCCTGTTATAAAGCTGTTAATCATTATTTCTGTCAAAGTAATGTTTGCCATCATTGTATTAAGTCTAGCTCTTCCCTTATTGAAGTCAAATTTTATATCCTAAAATTACTTAGCCCAGAGTTTTTTTCTCAAGGGTATTCCAGCAGCTTTGAGGGCAAATTTTTGCAGCTTCATGGTCCAATGGTGTTCTGTAAGCTCCGTACCGCTGCCTGGGAGAGTCTCCGAAATTATCTAGACAGCAGAGTGACAAAGTGTGGAGCAGAAACCTGTTTAACACTTCATCATCACTGTCATAGACATCCAGAAGGAGTGAGGCAATTCACCACATAGAGGGAGAGAGATAGACTCCCGGCAAGGTTGATCACATCTGTGAAATTAGAAATACTTTAGGCCTAAATGGCCACCAAGTGTGTTTGCTTTTGTAATTATCTGCAGCCACTCATTCCCAGTCTTCCCTTTTTCCAGAATAATGCTGCGTGCTGAACCCGCGCTGCATACATACAGCCTGAATTTGTCAAAGTCAGATAGAATTTTTGGGCAAATCTCACAGCAATGAATAGACCAACAAACTCTATTTCATGCGCTGTTAGATTTAAAGAGTACTATAAGCCATCCAGGAAGATATATCTTTAGGGTATGGTTTGGGTGTGTAACACAAAAACATACTGCAGGATGTTATACTAGTGGTTAACTGTCTGAATCAGTCCATGATAACTCACTGGCTCGATAACAGTTGAATAAGTTTGATAAAATCACCACAGATGACCTCTTAAGAAGTTTCAAAACAGGAAATATTCTGCCACTTTATGGGTTTGTAGTTGTTCTTATTTTATATTCATTATATTTATACTTGGAACAGGGACTTTATTGCTGTAACAAGTTTTATATGTCTGTTAAACTTATCTGATGTTAAACATCAAAGCCCTTTTCTACTTCTCACCTTTGAAATTCAGATTGCTTTCTGAAGCAGGGCAAGTTCCCGGCCTTATTTTAGATAATAATTGCACTATATGCACATACTGCCACGGCTAGTTTTACTCAACCAAGGATGTGACCCAGCTGGCGAAATAAATATTCCATTTAGTTACAGGAACTGAATAGGAAATGGTCTCCACCTAGTGTAGAGCCTTGTGTGTGTCAGTATGTATGTACATGTTTACGTGGAAACTGTACATCCATGGTTTTCTGCCTCTATTTATGGGATTGTGAATGAGCCAGGTGGGTGAAGAGGATAAGAGTTTAGGGGGTTAAAAAGGAAAGACGGGTAGTAATGTGAATATTGACCCACATTCCCCAAATGTGTGGAGGTTCAGAGGGGGGTTGGCAGAGATAGTGCTTCTGTAAAGGCCACATGGGGTGAAGGATGAAGACTAGCTTTATGGAAGTTTAACAATAGATAGCCAGCAAAACTTCTGCCCCGGAAAGTATCATTTTAGGACTTTGCTGTGAAATCTGGTTAAACTTTTTCTCTGAACGTACTCTCTCTGAACTGTTTTATTAACAGTCCAATCCATGGGTCCGTCGCCTTTTTGTAAAAGGTGCTTCATCATTTTAAGCTTCACTGAAAGGCGATGGTTTTAAGAGTACTAACTAAAAAGTACTGTCTTTGGTTGTGTGAGAATTTGGAATAGTTTGAAGTAAAAGCACAAAAAGAAAGGTTTAATGCTAATTCAGTTAAAATCCATGTTAGAATTAGGTGCATTACGTGATATTTCTCATTAACTAGACTTCTATACTGAATAGTTTCTGAATATTTTAGATTTTTGGTTGTTCAGGGGGGTTGTGTGTATGTGTGGGTTTATGTGTGTGTGCTAGTGTGTGACCAGAACATAAAACAGGGCCAGAGATGCTCGACATTATTGAACATCTACCAATTAGGATTCTCCGACAACCTCACCACGGGCCTCATGGTGCGTTAGCTGAGAAATGCTCAATACGGGAAAACGAAAATGAATTACTTTTGTGAGCTTTCATAGTGTGTTAGTGCACGTGGCAGCTTTTGCTTAGTGATTAAGGATCTTGAAAATATTTAGGAAGGCCCGGCTAAATATACAGCCAAGGAGACGTTCTCATACCTTACTTAACCAAGTGTGAAATAGCTTTGGCTAAGTAAGGGGACAACCATTAATACTGATAAAACTGGGACTAGGTGCTCTCAAGGTGGAATGTGAGCTCTCACTAAGAAAGTGATTTATGTCACCTTCAAGCGAGGTTATAAAAAAAAAAGCTGGCACCCTGAATAAGAATTTCCACATATAAAAATATGCAATCGTTTGCACATACACACTTCCTAGACTCAGGCTACTAGGTTGTCATATGCAAAGAGTAAAAGTTACAGTTTAGATATAACATACTACAATATCAATTTAAAATCGTAGAACTCAATATAACCTATTTATAATACCTATTTGGCCAGCGGACAAAATATGTAATTTTGTTTTTACAAGTTTTTTTAATTGTGAGAGGTTTGTCACAGTATAATAACAATATTTGTTCCCTACAAATCATATCTATTCTATCCGTTTTGCTCATATGCAATACTTCCATATGCATACATGATATCAACCCAGTTTTTTTTTTATCAGTTGTCACTATTTTTTAGGGTTTTCACTCATAGCCATGGCGACCCGGAAAAGTCACTGCTTGAAAATCACAACGATGCCCAAAGAAAAAGCTAATGTCGTAGTTCTATCTCAGGATCAATTAGCATCAACTCTCAGCATAGCAATCTTAATATTGTTACCAAACCCAATTTTTTTGTAATTGTAACCTGGTAATTCATTAAACGTCATTTTTTCACTTAAAGTTTCAATATACAGTTAAGTATAATACTTAATAACAGCATATGCTATTGAGAGATAGCTTGTAAAGTAGGTATGAATTGGTACAATAGAATGGACCTTTTTAACCAGCAACTCAAAGCCCATGGAAATATATTATATCTCGGCGAATGCAATGAACTCTGGTATTCATGTAGTTCTTAGTTCACATTAGAAGTGTTTATTTGCAACGCTGCCTACACTCTATGGCTCTTTTGAGTTAGGAACCTATGCAGGAGTCAGTGGTTTAGAAGGATCTGCCCTTATAAAATACAGACTTGATGCCAATAAAGAGCGGGTCGTAAAATAAAAATAAAAACATGTTTCAATGCAACACTACTCTCTCAGTGTTGGAACCTCTTCATATACTCATGGCTGGTCTTACTAAACTGGTTTATTTAATCCTTCTTAAGTCCAGTTTCAAAATTCCTCTCTTGCCTCATTATCATAACATGAAATTCTGAGTGTCTGCATAGAGAATATGTCCAGGGTTTGTCACCCTCCTAATTGGCCGTATCAATGTGCAGTACATGCCTGTGGATATGCTTTATTAGCCTAATCAGGTCGCTAGAGCCAAAAGCCCCGGCATAAGACCCTTCTCAAGTAGTTAATAAGGTACTTGGTTGAGAACAGGTTGTAGCACTATAGCATGCCAACAATGTAACTGTGGGGAGAAGAGTGGTGAATGCTGTCTTTCAGAGAGGATTAGGGATTTATGTATGAATGCTAGGCAAGTAATGTATGCAAGTGCATCCAGCACTGTTGAGGCCCTTTTTTTTTGTGTGTGTAGCGGCCTCAGCTGAGCTCGGTGTTAGCTTGAAAAAGGCCATTAGAATGAACACTCAAGGCTGCAGCAAGGGCCCTGGATAATAGCTGCACGGGAACGCTCCTCCGCTACCCACAGCAAGAGCCTGGGCACTGGATCGTTATTTACTGGTTTAGTCCCAAGCTAACGGTAGCCTATAAAACAACACAATTAGCACTATATTTCCAGCTTTGCACTCTGAATTAATGGGTGTCTACATAAATGTTCTTCCTTTTACCCTCTCCTTAAGGAGGTGATGTAGAGGGGCGCTACAGTGGCACCATTCTTTAATGCTTGGTAAACAGAAGTCACTACCTAATGCTATCCTCAGTGAAAAACCTCCAAATAAAATTCATTCCTTTTTTTTTTTTTTTTTTTTTTTTTTTTTTTTGCTGCAGTAGCTCAAATACTTTTAATATTTGACCCTGTGCCCTCTCTGATGCTAAATCAGAGTAAATACCTCCAAATTGCAAAGCTCTCTTAATGTTAAGAGCATGCCTATATTCCAGGAAACCTTCAATGCCGTTGTTACTAATGGTTGTCAAGTGTGTCCACAAAAGGATAGCAGAATTCAGCACCATGGACAGTGATTTATGCTGCATCTGTACAAAAGGCCAGGGACAAATCAAGAGCAGCTCTGCAGGAGGGAACACTTAAGTACCCTGCTTTTTGTCCACCCTTTCTGGCCTTAACAATCATTTAGAATACCAATCTCTGAATTCAAGACTGCAATGTTTTGGTGAACTGTTTTGCAGCTGCCTTGGCTTAGATGATTAAAATACACTTGACCTGTTGATTCACAATTTCTTTGTTACACGTTTCCATAAAGGAGCTTCATAACTGTAAGATCTGCATAACTTTAAAGTTATAATTCTAAAAACGTTGATCATATCTAACTCCACTTTGAAAAATACAGATTTTTCCACAAAAGCCATTTTTACACATTTCCTTTTTGTAACTGCCTCATTAGTAGTAGTTTTGATTGCTACTGGTGGAGTCCGCCTTTCAAATAGCTTGTCCACACTCGAGGGATTCACATGGTTGTACTGAAAGATCACAGTTGATCTGATGCTTAATTAAGCATTGTCTATTTCTAGTAGATTGGTCACTTTATAAATCCATGTACCCACACACATCCTGTTTTTCTCACACATTCATCTTGTTAATACCCAGTTCTGTAATAATGTCCACCGAGTAGAAACATCTTCATGGCACAGGCAGCTCCTGGATCAGTATGGCCCCATGTCACTGCTGCTCTGCCTCTTCGCTGCCCGCCCGCTGGCTTGTGCCTTTCCCTGCCATATGCAGCTGTCTCACACGCTTCCTACAATAGCAGCAGCCAGTCTCGGCCCCAGCTGCTTTAATAGAAGCCCAACCGAGGCTAACTGACACTGACGTGCATAAACATGAAAGGCTTACTTTTCCCTTACAGCATGTTTACACCCACTAATACTGTCCCATAAATATTTACATGCTTATAAGTATAATAGAGTATAGTGCGGATGCAAACATGTCATCCAGTCTGCCTGCTAATGCTCCTGTATAAACACAAATGAAAGCATCTGGCAGGCTCTTTAATGAATGTCCTCAGCACCAACAAAAAATGTAGGCGCTATTAGCCATCATACAGGAAAAAGTTTGTCTTATCCCAGTGAAAATAACACAGCTCAGCCTTCACATATATGCCAGGTTGATGTGAACGAGACTTCACACTGCCCTGCTCTGATTGGAACTCCTCCCTAGTGGTTTAACTGCAAGAACCCAAACTTTTATTTACTTGAATCCCTCTCATGGCCAGACGGTCTGATCCTGTGTTTGTGTGGTGTGTAGGGACATAAAGGGCACGCTATTCACGGTGTTCATAATTGACAGATTTGTCCTCCACGGCAGCCGTTCCCAGGGTATAAGGATATATTTCCCATTTGTTCGCATTTCATTTTTTTCCCTTCTTTCTGCTGCCTCATATTGACAAAATGCAGAAGAGTCTGACATGCATCAATATTCCTTGCCCCAGTAACAAACGAGGGAAAATGAGCTGCCTGGAGCCAAGGGGGGGCTTTGCTGTTCAGCAGGACGGACACAGCAGGAACAACAAAATGCTACATCCCAAAACTTTTTTGGCGGTGTTTATCATCTATTAATATGAAAATGATTTGCTGTGGAATATTAATAGATGTATTTTCGGATACTGTGTGTATTGTTTTATACTTAACCTTGCAGAAGTTCCCATTGCTATGTAATACTGCAGTTATTGCAGCATTTGACGAGGATAAGTAACATGGCTTTTTTTTTCTCATTTAAAAAAGTGCTTTCTGTCATTTTACATCTTTATCAGTTAATAAATGTTTAAGCACAAAGAGGCCAATAATTATTCTCAAATGGCAGCCCCAGTAAGTCTGGTATTTGTCTGCATACAACCCAAGAGGTATTTTGCTGCAATAACTGAAAACCCCATTTGGCTGATTACTGATGTAGAATGAGTCAATACTGAAAGCACACTTGGCTTCAATACCCACCATGATGTGACTGAGCAATCTGAAAGACGTGCAACTTTGAAGCTGCTGTGTAGAGTTGCATTTAATGAGCAGTGAGCCAAAGTGATCCGGTTGATGTAGTACTTATATAAGATAATAATTTAGCCTGTTGTTGATCTTTGCCAAACGGATAACAGGCATATCAAAATGTCATCAAATTCACTCTGTCTTCAGATACTGGCTAGGTCAATCATTAACAACAAACTGTGACATGCTGAGAGGCTGGAGGGTCAGCAGCAATGCTACTGTAACTTTCAACCCCACTTCACTCATCAATATTTAACTTTTACATTTTTTTAAATTGAGTAAATGACTTAAAGGGGACATATCAAGTAAAACTCAAATTGTCAGTGCTTCTGCACCAACATTTGGGTGTCAGGAGAGCCTACCAACCCACAAGCTGTTTAGGCCAGAAAATAAATGGTCTCCTTTATCACATGAAGGCTCATTAGATTATCCCACTTTGAGTATCTCCATCAACAGCTTGAGAATTACCTTTGCAAAGGTGCACCATATCTTTTTTACGAGTCAATCAGAGCAGGCCAGACCTTTCTTTGGGCGGGGCTTAAAGAGACGGAGGGTTTCGGACAAAAAGTGTGTACAGGTATATATTTTGACAGATAGAAAGAGAAAAATAATGTGTTTTCTTTACATTTAAGATTGTAAACATGTACTAGTAACTCAAATGTATGAACCTGATAACGAGTATTATATGTCCCATTTAACACATTGGTTTTTAATTTGATGTGATCAGTTTTTCTCCCTAACTCCTTGCATATATGTATAGAATAAGAGCATATACTTGACTTTTGTGAAGGCTACAACTGAATTTATGAAAATTCAGATGAATGTTTTGGATAACTGACATACTGCCTGAGTATATGTTGCTTCTTACTTCTGCCTGCTCAGATATTGAACCATCCTACTACAATTACGTTTGGCCCGGTCCAAGCTTCAAAGAAAGGAAAGTTGTCATCACTGGAACATTTTTTGACAAATTGATAGTCAAAATGTGTTACTATTATATTGTTAATAGTTTAAAATCATCTCAAGTGAGTTATTTGCAACCTTAGTATTCTCCTCTCTGTAACCAGTGTTGGAGACCTTTGACTGGGGGCTGAATACAGTTGTCAAAAGAAAAAGACAATTTTGTGTGGTGCGACCATTTTTTTCTTAATTGGCCGGCATACGGTCTGAGTTCAGTGCTTATACAGTTTTTGTTCAAACTTATTGATCTCTTGGAATGGTATTAGGCATAATGCATTTACCGACTATTACATTTTACATTTTACAGAAAATTACTAAATGGCATGTAATGATGGAGCCGTGCAAAGGAACGTTTCAATGGGCATTTACTGGTTTATGAAACTACTGAAAATGTGTTTTATGACTTGATTTTCTTATACCCCGCAAATATGGAGACTTACCCTAATGTAGCACTCATATTATTCTTTCCAAAAAAAGAAAAGGAAATGTGATTTATCTTCTTCCTCTTGTGGAGAAATAATGATTTTTCCACCTTCACCATACAAACACTAGCCATGTTTCCTGCGGTGTGTGATGCTAGCAATCAACCAACCAGTGGGTCAGATAGACACCAATCAGCCATGAACTCCGTCTCACGCAGCATGAATGCCCATATCAGAGATGGCCGAGACCACCCACAGTCTGCCATCTGCTCTACGTTTCCTTTCAAAGTGCCTTTACCTTATATCTGCTTGCTTGTTGCAACACTTGGAGGACTTTCTGAGGAGTGAGAGCTTCAGTTTGATTGTGACATTCGGTGGCCTTTGTTGTGGGGTTAAGCTCTTAGGTAAGGGGGAAACCTAAGATGTTATAGATCGAAGATGTTATCTTTTCTCAAGAAAATAGTACCATTTAATAATGGACATGGTGAAAATAAGGCTAACCTTATTCTGTACCTTTCTTATAGTCTTAAGTCTGATGTTACTATACTTATAGGTCACAAAATATCACAATATATTGTATAATTTGTAAACAATTTCCTTAAACAGCAGAGCCTCATATGTTTTACCATACATTACTTAAACAGGCAAATGGGGACTCTTTTCATCTGTGTATTTATACGCATCTGGTGCTCTATAGGGAGTATTTAGGGCGTCAGGACGGTGGATGTGGGACTGACTTAGAATAAACTACAGTGTCCATGTTAATGGTAATAAGAGTACAAGGTAAACAGTGTGGATTATTTTGGCTTTTGATAGATTGTTAAATTCGGTGTATCATGCTGCGTTGCAAAATGTCTCTCATTCATAAGACTCTGATTTGTTGATTTGTCCTCCTTATACAATCAGAGAATGGATCAGTTTATGAGGCCATATTACATGAGCTGCCTCCTTGTTTATGTTCTCATCTGACTTCATAAAACTATCAGTAGCTGCAACCTTCAACAAATATACAAGTCATTCCTTGAACCTGCACTGTCTTTGGCAGAGTTTGGTGGGAGCTACAGCGTTTGCTTTTATAAGCATGGACGATTATAGCCACAGGATTAAAAACTACTTGAGGACTGATTGCACATGAACACATGAACATGAAAACTGCTCATTAATTGTTTGATGTCATTTGCTGTAAACGTTGTCTCAACATTTTTTTCTCTTTTTTTTAGGTATTTTATTTGTTCTTCTTTTAAAAACTTTTTATGCTGCCGTCTTGGCCAGGACTCATCTCAGTGAAAAACATTCCTTGTAAAATAACAAATAAAGCACCGTCCTTGACAGAAGTGCACTTCCCTATTTTGGCTTTTAGTTTTAAGCCACCAGCCTGATTGATTCTGTTGTGGCCCTGGTATTGACATCATTTACCTTTTTGAAATTTCAAACATCCACACTCTCTTTTAAATGTCCCATTACTAAAGAGATCAAACCAGAGTTATCTAGCTCAAGCAAACTTCAAAGGCTGCGTCTACTAACTTCACCTAGAGAGAGAGAGAGAGAAAAAAACAGGGTTCGGATCCAGAATCAAAGTTAATGGTTTTCTTCTTTCCATATTGTACACTCCAGGGGTCCAGCTCATTAAGATGTTGCTCATGAAATATAGTAGTTAATAATATTTCACAGTACAGTCTGTAACTGACCTTCAGATGAGGCATAGTTTTTGTCTGTGTGCTTTTATGTGCGTTATGCTCAAGAAAGAATATTGATTTTTGACACAACATACATTTCAGTAACATTCATTCTTGTCTTTTTCATTATGACTGAGGATTATGTTGTGTAGAACCAGATCCAATCAGCCTGCAGAAACAAAAGTAACATTGTCTGCCGCTCTCCATTGTGCTGAAGATTATATTGTCTCTCACCAATCCTAAAGAATCACAGGAATACCTCAGAGTCTGCCGGCGGCCTTGGCACTGGAAAACCTCAGATCCATCATGCCATATCTTTGTCTTATGGTCTTTTGTTACATTTTAGAGGCCTGCTCTCAGGTGAAGATAAATGCTGTAAACACTGCTTTATGAATGAATAAATTCCCCCCGCGCCGACACTGCTCCATGGCCCACTGTTAATAAACTGATTCATGGTGTAATCCACTCTCTCAAGCGTTCAGAGCCTCTTTTTATACCCCCTATTTATGTTTGCTGTTATTTCAGAGAGTCAGCTGAAAGGAACCACAAGAAGAAGAAGAAGATAAATCACATTTCCCTGGTTTAATTTATGGACGTGAGCCGGTGTTATATGAGCAAATTCTATCCCACAAAACACCACTGGTGAGGAGCAGTGGAGGGAAACCTGAAAGGGAAGTTCAAGTCAGGCACAGCATCTTTCTCAATAACTTGCGAGGGGGAAAAGTGAGTTCATTACAAATGTTATTGTCCATAACCACGACAGAAAAGAAAAGTTAGTCCAAAGGGGGAAGAATATATTGCACTTCAGCCCCTGGAAAGAGCACGTCTTTCATCATTATTATCCGCTGTCGTGAAAAATTGAAAACCCTTTTTTCATAGAAGTGAAATCATTTTGCAGAAATGCTGACAGAAGCGTCGTCATTTTTTTAGAGCTAGTTCCTGGGGAAATATTTATGGCTTTAACACATTTGTCAGAACAAATGATCGTTCTGTTAAACCTCTTACTTTGGGCAAATGTATTACATCACTTACATTTACCATTTCACCGAGGGGGAAAAAATACAGTTCGTGACGAGATTAATCGTGTTTGACTAGAGGAGTACAGCTTATTTTAACACGATTTTGCCAATTTGACCTATGAACGTGCTAAACATTTAGTAAACAAGCTGAACTGCTTGCTGTTTACTGATGCCACTGTCAACAGGCAAACTTTACACAATAAACTAGGATTTGAGAGTTATAGTAACTGTAAAAACTACTGACCCACAATGCCTCCTGTGGGGAATTTTTCTTTTTCAATTAATAACAGGAAAACACTGTATATATATATCTGACACATCCCCCAAATGTTTCCAACTGCTCTTAGAGAATGTGTGAAACAGGTGAGTGCACACTGAGTGACTCCCCCTCAGAGTGTGATTTGATATGCAATCCGTGCAAATAATGTTGACCCACGATCCAGATCTGACAGAGTGGCCATCTGTTAGAAAGCCACAGTGTGGCTGGTGGAGCAGACCTCCAACAGTAATCTCTTCTGCATTGAGCCCTCTAAAAATAACCTGCCTTCCATGTTTATTATACTATTGAGGCAGCAATAATAATGCAAATTTGTTTTGCACTCTGCATTTCTTTCTGTTTATATCCATACATGTGGACTGATTGTAATACATCAACACATGTCTAGAAGGCCCTTTCAAATATACACTTATTGATTAGGGTAGAGATTATTCACTGAAGTCACACTTCATGTATATGCACTAGAGTATATGGCCATCTGCAGAATCTGAATTGAATTGGATGATGATTTTTCTTTTTTATGATTAAAGTTGAGTTCAGGACACATCTGCACTTATTGTATATGTTTTGTTTACATTATTATTGTGTTTTGTCTCACTGAAGAAAAGGGAATGAAAACATTTGATGTACTCGACCCTTCCAGAACAATATTTTCTGCAGCCAACAATAATTCATAATTTATTATCATCATAACTGCGACCATCAGTTCTGGAGAAGGTCTTATTGTAAATCTTAAAAAGCAGTAATCACACTGAAAATACATCCTGATAAGGTGATAGGTACTTTTCATGAAAACACAGGGAACTGGGCCTTAAAGCCTCTCTAGGATAAAACATTGTGCTTTAGTATTTGAATATAATATGCACTTGATGTGCAGAATACAACTTACTATATATAAGATATGGAATTTGAGAACCAGAAGAGGCAGCAAACAAAGATACAAAGGAAAGTACATGTTTTTGTCATTTTACACCTTGGTATAAATATATGTTACTGTATCTATGAATAGTTACAGTACAGCAGTACATGAAGAACAATAATTACCCCATAGACCAAAGTCAGGTCAGCTGCATGGATATTGATTACAGACTAGAAGCTGCACAGCTGAACACAATCAGACTAATTAGCTATTCTATTACAGCCACTGATTGGCCACGTCTTCAGGACTCTAGCAGAGTGCCAAATTGGTCGAAATGAAGGCTTAACCATGTCTGACCATCGACTGTAGCTGTCTAACAAAAACAAAGTGTTTCAGAAGAGAGGATTAAAGCACTGGAGGGAGCTTTGCTTAAATCAACCCACAGATCTGCCACTGGCCAAAACGTTTTAAGAGCCATCATTAGGGCTGTCACAATACTGCAGTACCGCTCTACGGACAAGCAAACAGCAGGAAATGGCAAGAACCCGTCACAATTTACCCATTTTTTTTCTATATTGGATTCTGGTAGGGATGCAACCTGAACATCTATTACGCACTGAGTGCTGCTGGTTTGGTGATTAGCTCTGTCACTGCCACTTTTATAGCCAGCCTTCCATCACAAATATCACAAAAAACAACCTTCACATCCTACAGGTACCTGTAGGCTACAAGTGCTGAACATAAACAATAGAGAAGAAAATAATACACAAAGACCAGCAGGTCCCTACTTGTGCGGATATTTAGTATCATAGCAACTAAATGCAACCAAAGCGAGAAAAAAAACGCTGCGTCTCAAAGAGTATGTCGTTTTAAAACTGTCTTTTTTCATTTTAAAAGCACCACTATACCTAATCATAGTTTAACATTAAAGCTTTTTTTTATATAGCAGTAAAATCTGAATTTAAACAAGTAATTTGCAAAAAAACAACACTATTATTACTGCATTACCTGCTCTTAAGCCAGTCATTCAGCCCTAGCCATCATTATTGAACTGGACCTAACATTGTATCTGAAACAACCAAGTAACCACTGGCATCTGCACAGTGGTTTGTGTGGTGGGCTCTTAAGAGTCAACTGTGGAGCAAAGATTCAAAGCACATGATGTTTCTGAGAGGTCAAAACCAAGAAAAATGTTCAATTTTCATGTATGAGCTGAATGAACCTTTAGTCCATTTGTTAGCATTTGTTTTCTGTCTTGAAGTCTGTAAAACTGTTACACAGACAGAAATCCTTGTTTGCTATATAGAAAGCAATAAGGTTGTGCTTTAGGTTGTGCTTGAGGCTATTGGTCGTATGGCATAAAAATCAGAGAGATATGGTTTGCAGTGCGTGGCTGCCTCTGAAATGCACAGCTGAAGTGAAAGCACAGTGAATGTCCGAAGCATACAGTAACTTGATATGAGAGATGAGCTCCAAGCTGCAAAAAAAAAGGGAAAAGTAATGAAATGAAATGGTTTCCATCTACTCACCACCAAAGAAAAACCGTATGCCCCTCATTTTCTGCATTTTGAAATGCAGAAATAATGATTTCCTATTTGCTATGCATTTTTCTGCCTCTCTGCTGGAATGTTGATTCATAAGAAGCAGAAAGGCAGGGTAGGGCCTGTGCCTTATTAAAAGTCAGTTCTGTGTTCAGTATCTTATCAAATACAGAGACAAAAAATACGAAAACAACCCACTATGTTAGATTGTCTGGCTGAATGGTAAATATCAGTTGAATAATTAGCATTCCCTGTCGCTGTTTCTGTCTTTTGTAATGTAAAGTGGTTGGGCACCTCTGAGAGAGGGGTACTGCGTCTCTTCTGTAAACATCATTTCCTCCATTGCTCACGTCCCTGGGAAATCCAGTACCTCAGCAGCATAAAAAGTAAACCGCATCTTCAATAAACCCAATTATGGGAAAAGTTCGATCAGCTGATCCCGGCCTTGTAGAATAATCTATTCATCTCATTCCCAGACTACTGCAGTAACTAAAAAGCAGATTGGGCTACATGCCTCTACCTTGCAACATAAAAAAATATATATTCACACACACACACACACACACACACACACACACACACACACACACACACACACACACACACACACACACACACACACACACACACACACACACACACACACACACACACACACAGTTACTAAGTAAAACATGTAAATTGATTTATAATTCAATAAGAAGCCAGTCATATTTCATACTGTTTCATAATTGAAGACATAGACAGAAACATCTTTCACAGCAATATCTGATATTAGATATACAGTAAGTGTTTGCATATATCATTAAACTATGCTTTAAGATGTATGTATGTACTACATGTAATGTATGTACTGATACATATACATATTAATTGTTCCATTGCTGCTGTTATAAAGTTGAATATTTCACCTCAGAATAAATTTTGATGGCAAATCCTTTTTAGTTCCTGTGGTTTATTCATCTGAAACACCGGTTTGTTTACACGCAATGACAAAACTCTTTTCTGACATTTTGTGTCATCGTGTGTTGTCTTATTTAAGATCCAGTTGTTACTTGAAAATTTAAGCTACACAGCAATTTGCTACAATAAACCATAATAACACATATGTTATGGCTATTTGTGCTACAAGCAAATAAATATGACGTACATGTTCAGTAAAAACAATGTCACCTCTACATAGGTAAACAATCATCGACTACAGCTTTATCCAGAAAAAGAATTACCAGTATAATATCTTTGAACGAGCTTTCAATGACTTTTAAGATGTACATACCGGTACTCCACCTCTTTATTTTCTTTTTACAATGATGCAGTTCCGGCTCACTAATAGAAAAATACATAAATCCTTGAAGTTATGGGAAGAATTCCCATGGTGCCCTCACCATTGGACGTCAAGATTGTGATTGCTAGTGTCTCATTCATTTTAATTGATCAGATTAAAATGTAATGACAATGTAAGACCTTGAATAAAGAATTGACGTTTCTTTGCTTTTAATATATATATATATATATATATATATATATATATATATATATATAAGACACATTTAAAGCAAAATTCAACATTTGACCAGTTGACACTTTCCATCCACGTGGTCCTACGGTTAACCATGACAATCTATGGGAAAACTTGTATTTTCATTGATTTTGTATTTGTACAATTATGAACAGAATCACTTTTATTAGTATAAATCTTTCTACATTCTACATAGTCTAAATGTATGTGAAAGTTTTTCCTTCTAAATAAAAGGATATTCCCTATCTCCCTTATCCTTACAGGTATATTTTACCTCATGCCTCAGCTTATTTAAAAAAAAAAAAAAATGGTTTTATAAGCTGTGCATTTCTCTTCTTTTCTTCAGGATTGTACTTGTTTTTCTCTGTTTAAATAAATAATGCAGATGCACTTGCATTTTTTATTACTCTTTTATCATGTCGATATTATTTTACCCCTTATTTATGCTGTTTAATAATTTCTTAACCCTTCTAATTCAAATAATGCTTACAAACTTACATCACCTCCGCAGTTCAGAGTCAAGACTGCAATCCTCTGATTATGTAACTGCTCATCATGTTCAGAAGTTTAGCCCATAGCACTGAAGAATCTATAGTGTGAAATTAATCCTGGAATCTTCAACTTATTCACCCTGACATTGGAAAATGCCAAGCTACAGACTCCTGTTGGCATTTTTATATTAATAGTTCATAAAGCCTCTAAGTTATAAAAACTGCAACCTGTCTACCTATTGTGTAAATGCCACATCTATATTAACATTCAGTTGCTTTTTTCTCTCTGTGTCTGCTGCTTGTACTTGACAAACTCAAGGATTGATGTCCTGTGAAATTAGTCAATCAATGTCACAGTCATCAACAACTTCCTCAGATTTTATAAAAACATACCCAGCTGTCACAGCGACATGGGAAGTGAAGTTGCACTAAGGATTTTCAGACCATGATTTGTATTTTCTTTGAAATGTCAGTGACAGGACTGCATCTGTTACAGATGTACAGTTTATCTAAAACTCCGCTTGACAACTTTGATGGATTCCACCATCGATCCTTAAATCCCACCAAGTGCTGTTAGAATGCATGACAGGGACCATCTTGGTTTTTCAAAAAAGAAAAGAAAGAAAGCAGCACATATCAGTAACCTTGAAAATCCAAGTGCATTTTAGAATGATAATGTGACATTATTTCTCACACTGGCAGTTTGGAGGCAGCAAATTAACTTTTGAATTTCATTTAGAAAAGTAGTATTAACAATACTGTGATATGCGCAAACATAGCAACATTTGTAGCAAAGACTGTTGCAGTATCATATGGAATTAAACTATGAAACATTCCATTGCTTGTGGTTTAAGTATACATGTCATAATAAAGCTGATACATTGTTAGAATGATCATAAAGACAGCAGTTGGAACTTATTGGTATGAGAGAGCTGACTCCTCTATGCATTGATAGTACATAACATGTGTCCCTTTGCTTTATGTCATAGTATGCAGGGCTGTGTTTGTACAATTAAGATGTAACTCTCTGGTGATTACAATGGTATGCTTTCCGTGAAAGCCACCTGGTCACTTATGTGACTTGTCTTTGTGGTTTCATTTCAGTTGAAATTGCAGAATTGTCAAAGCAGGACTCTCTTATGAGCTCCTCTTGTTTCCTTTTTTTAATAACACCCACTAATCTTACAAATGAGTATCATTGTGTGTGTGCGCGCTATAAGACTGCTTACTATATTCTCTTTATTAGCTGCAAAACGGATGTAATTGGAAATGATAATTACAACAATTATCAACACAGGCCTCGCATCAGCAATATGCTCCCAACACACAATAACAAGTTTATCACGGCATTTATATCCTTGGCAGAAACGGAAAACCTAGTAAATTGCACAGTGAAGTCTTGTCATCTTGATAGCTTTTGTACTTGTGAATCTCTCTTTTTTTGCCTCCCCTGGCTGAGATTAATTGCTCCTGCAGCCAGCACTGACAACAGCGTTTATGGGGGGAGGGCTACGGATAGGGGATGCCTGTATTTCAGGTCCTTTCCCTCACTAGCTTTTTTTTTTCTTTCTCCCCTTGTCCCTCTTATTTACCCATTTTTGCTGTGCTCACCAGAGGAAAAGCGCAGAGAGAGCATGTAATGGGGATATGGTAGATATGGCACTCCAGGCAACTGCCTGCAGAGGTGGAGGAGAGGTGATGTCTCAATTTATGATCTACCTCCCACCTTTTTCTTAAATTCCTCACCCAGATATTGCTGCCCTTCTACCACATTATGCCTTTTCACCCACACAAAACTTACTGTAATACTCTAGAGAACCAGTTAGATGCTGAAATTGCATTGTTCTTACCAATAACTACATAAAGTATATGCTTAAGTAAGCGAATATGATTTAAACTAACTGTTTTTGCAGCCAGAATGTTTGCACTTCCCAACCCACAAAATTCAAATAAGAGCTGAGAGGTCATAAAATCAGTCTGGATTCTCATGGCTGTGACATTGACCTCATCCTCCTGACAGCATTGTGGGAAATCACTATGGTAGTGTATGGACGCAATGGACGGAGAGCAGAGCCGACTACTCTCTGTTAATAATTCATCTATCGGTCCCATGTGGGACTTAATCCGAGACACTAAAAGGTGTCTTTGGACCTGAATAGGTTTTATTCTCTGCTGAATTAATTCTCCTTGAGCATTGTCCTGTTGTACAGTTCTTGAGAAGGACCCGGGGGGGATGAGGACTCTACATTTCTATCAGAATTCACCGTGCTTCAACATTGAGCTAATATAATATCCTGAGCTGCTTTTGAGCTGCATGTTACCAGATGACTTAATAGACACGGACTTAACTCAACCGACCCTCGCTCACTATCAGCTACACAGCCATTTACAAACTAAACAATGCACTGGACCCATTTCTACTATTATATTTGTAAACAGTTTGTCTTTTCATATATTTTGGAGAGCTCTTGAGGATTGAAGAGAATAATAATTCAAATAAGATCAGCAAAAAGAAATAAGGAATGCAATTAACAATTATGTTTGTCAGCAGTTGATCTGCATATTACTTTTCTTCAAATTGGTTATTTGTGGAGTCTATAAAATGCCAGTGTGGCAACAAATTGCAACATCTCTGTGACATATTTAGAGCTGAAGCTATTATAGTGATAACTTAAAAGGACACTCTGAGAGCGCAGACCTTCGCCAAGGCCATGCGTGAAAAATAATTTGTGTATTTGCTCCATGATTCTCCTAAATTGAATATGCTCTTCCTTGGCTCATGCTACAACCTTCCGACA
Organism: Anoplopoma fimbria; assembly: GCF_027596085.1. Lineage (NCBI taxonomy): Eukaryota > Metazoa > Chordata > Actinopteri > Perciformes > Anoplopomatidae > Anoplopoma > Anoplopoma fimbria. The sequence goes on from NC_072469.1 coordinate 8,711,736, forward strand.
AAGTTTCATGAAAATCAGGCAAGCAGTTTTTATCCATATACTGCTGAGGGACAAACAAATAAACCTAACTGTAAACATATCCTTGGCACTTATATTCATTTTACACTTTATTTATACAGCACTTTTCAAAACAAGGTTACATTGTGCTTTACATGGTAGAAGCAGAATATACATGTTTTACAGGATTGCAAGGATGAGGAATATAAATTCTGATTAGAAATAACACAAAACAAAATGGAAGAAAGCACTCAACCATAATATGAGTTAAAAAGAAGTAATAATACAACTTATAAGATATTCGGGCTAAAGGAAATGATTGTACGGGCTACCTGCCTGCCTGCCTCTCCTTTACTCTTACTCTTTGCATGTCATTGGAATCTTCCACAGCTGTTAGCTTGACAACTGAGAACTAAAAATAACCATGTTTGTTGTTTATGTTCTTTATGATAGGTTTATGTTAATAATGATAATTATTGGGAAACGGTTTTGAGGGAGGCCTGAAGGGACGGACTGTCAGAGTTTCTGATTTAACAACTTTTGGAGCTGGTGCTGCTAGCTGCTGTCACTGGAAAAGATTTGTCAACACTGGACTTGATTTTTTGGTTGAATCATTTTTTAGACTCCAGGGCTAAACAATAAGATCACTGGCACCTAGGTTTTCGGATGCAGGTTTGACATATGTAGAGAGGAACCCAAGATAATTTAGTAAAATTGGGATATATTTTTGCCGACCAAAAAGTGTTGAGACATCCAGCACTTTTTTTTCCCCAAACAAACATAATATCTGATTAAAAATGCCTTTTTCATTGGTTTATAATTAGAAATACATGTGCGTGTGATCTGTGTAACAAGCGTACTGAATATTCTATTTATGTCCCAGTGGCAGCATGAACAGACAGAACAACAGTGGTTGGAGCCTGAGGCAGCACCACAGACCACCTTCTGAAAAAGCTCGATATGATAAATAAGAATAAGTCTTAAATGGTTGTAGCGTGATGGTCAACCCCAGATGATGGTGACTCATAAGAATAGAATGTAATGATCCGTTGAGAGGTAGTGAAGGATAAAAATGTTCACAATCTTCAGCATCAGCTGGAAGTAATATATTGCTTATTTTAATGTTCCGTTTCTTTGCTGTGACCTTAACCTACACCTTTTTTAAATGTATGAAATATATAATGATTATTCATAAGATAAATAAACAACCCTCTCTAAAACTATGGTAATTAAGAAATGGATCTCAAGTTTTTGGGGTCAAGACTAGGTTTCTTCAGAAGTGGGTGCACTCGTGCGTTCTTCCAAAAAATTAATTGATTAGTCAATCAAAGCATTTAATATGGAAAATATACAAAAACACCCTGCTTCTAGCCTTTCAAATGTGAAGATATCCAGTTTTTCTTTGTCTCTTATGATCGGAGACAGTTAAGAATTGTTGTTGGAAAACAATTATTAACTCAACGCAAAACAAACATTTTAAAGAAGTAATCTTTGGCGAAAGATAAACTATTTGGCAAACTAATAAAAATAATGGAAAGTTGCAACCATAGACGCATTTACTTTTTAGATTTTTCCAGCCAATAGTCCAAAAAAAGATAGAAAGATGTTTAATATCATACAGAGGAAAGCAAAAGCAAATTTGGGAGGCTAAAATCTGCAAGTGATGAATGTAAATTAATTGATAATCAACACTAAATGGACCAACCGTTTTTAGCCCTAATAATAGCTTTATCATTGTTTCTTGATCAGAACACCACTGTGGCTCATGTTTGCTTTTACCATCCACAGTGTCTACGACATGAGCCGTTCCCCAGGATTTGTAAACTGATTCACTATTGTGAGAGCAAAGTGCTTGTAGTGTCATCATTTATCAGACACAAAGAGCAGGATGAGAAGCAATTCCGTTCCTTTGCCACCTGATGTTGTCTCTCAGGACCGCAATTTTGGTCGATAAGTGTCCTTATCCTTGGGTGATACGGCACCCACCTTGAGAAAAATCCCCTCACATTCTTTTGTGCCTCTGCCATCAAGCCAACACACCTAGAGTCACGGTGACTACAGACATACGTTATATCTCCCTGGACACGAACGTAGAGAAGATAAACCAAGCCTCCTCCATGAACATCCATCTCTTCTTCTACTTGTGCAGTCTCCTCTGATCTTCTTTAAAGCAGGACGCACTGAATAACAATTCCCTTTGACGCTTTCCAGCTATTCCTTCTCTCTGCTCCTGAAACCACTGACACCAATATGTTTGAACCTCCAAAGGGAAATATGTTGCAGATTAAAGTTAATTACAAAAGATATGGGCCATTCAATTTGATTGTGGAGCTAGATCGGGGAATAAGAGCACATGCATTTTTATGCTTTTGTCAAATACATCAGTGATCAGTGCCTCATGAAAACATTTGCTTATACTTTGCAGATGAAGCTCATTTCTGATCACAAATTCACTGAAGGCTCAGAAATCTGCCAGGCAGGCAGCCACATTAAGTGAATATGTATTTCTGTTTACCCCCACCCCCCACCCCCACACTCCCCCACCCTCCATCCACCCACCCCCCACACCGACCCGTTTTCAAGCCCCAGTGGCATTCTTCTATTCAGCTGATGAAAGAGATTGCTTGGGTCTTGCACTAATGAATTGGCATTATTATTAAATGATGTTTGTAAATTATGACCCAGTTTGCTCCCATTGAACGGTGCAGGAACTCAAAAACCAACATCATCAATTAGGAGCTCACAGCCACTGTGAGCAGTGGGTTTTGGAGTTAAACTGGATTTTGGATGCGGGTTGGAGTTTGGGAATACCATTTGCAGCTCACTGCTGCTACCTTGTGGTCTGAAGACAAACTTTCTTATTTTCCCCACTTAAATGCATGCTCTTTATGTAGCACTACATTGAGTTATAAAACATTCTTATTATTTTATCTGTGGAAAAGCAGATCGACATGTTGATTGTACAGAAATCCCTTCACAAACATATTATGTTGGCCAAAGTATCCAAAGGCAGGGATGAACACATTTTAAAAATACATGCTTGCATATCTAAAAGCGGCTCTTTCATTAGGACTGATTTGGTGTCCCATCCGTAGCCACAAGAGGGAAGAAGAGTGGAACAGATGCAAGCACAGAGCTTCTCATCTTAGTGATCAAATATTTCTTTTTCATTTGAAATTCTGCTTTGTTGTTAATGATGTTGACACTAACTTCAGTCATCTTATGATGAATGAGCATTGGACAAATGCAAATGTTGATTGGGCTTCTGATCCAAATGGTTTTCTGAAGCATATACATATTTAGATAGATAGATATTCCTTTATTGATCCCCATGGGGGAAATGCGGGTGTTGCAGCAGCTCAAGTACAGAGTAAACAGATTAAGATAATAAATAAAAGATATTATACAATAAAATAAAATATAAATATTTAATATATAAAAATATATTTTATCTCTGCCTGTAATGTGCTCTTGCATGAGAATGGTGTGATTTCTTTTTTTTTTTTTTTTTTTTTTTGCTGCCCATCTGCTGAGGTCATCTCACAGTGACACCTTGTGGAGGTTGGCAGACACAAGCAATTTTTCAATTTTACACTGTAGTATAGGATAACATTTTTATAATTCACTAAGTCTTATAGTACAGTATTAGTTGTCTTGTAATCGAGTTGATTACAAGAAATGATATGCAGTTGAGATCTCCTATTTTTTTTTTCCAATTGTCCTTTCCCTCACAGAATATTGAGTATCTTTGGCCATTTTGTGGTTTCAGTTATTTTTTTTTTATATATATATATAAATAGAATTTTAAAGTATTTTTTTTATTCATTTAAATAGGATATATTCATATTGTCATGCTGCGAGTCCTGTACATATGATTTAAAAGCTGTTTGTTAGACTTAAACCGACCCCAAACAACAACAACATGACCACATTCTGCACCAGTTCCATGTGTCCGGATTAACGATGTTAAAAGTGCACAAGACACTACTTCTCTCTTCTCACATTCCCTCCTTTAGTTTGGACAGCTGTGTTGACATTCAGCACATTAAGTGTTTAGTTGTATGGCCAAGCACAAACGTGTAACAATGATATCAGTTTATTCGGATATTAAATGTAATTATTGGGAAAATAAAGTACGGTCAAAATGCAGTTCATCTTTAATGGATTAAAGATGAACAGGGGTCAATGGGTGTTTCTGATTTATCTTTCTTTGTATTATGCAACTGGGACATGTATTTATTGTCTCCCATATGTCAAAACAATAGCACCACCATTGAGTATTTTTATAGGTCATAAACATACATCCCATGTGTGCAAAAAAGAGACTGTTGCTCTTCTTTCAGGCACCTAAAGATGGTCAATATAATAAAAAACGGTATTTTAAAATAAACTTAAATAGAATTTAAATTACCATCATTATCTCTATCGACCCTGGATTTCAGAAACACCAAACCTCCTGGGAGTGAAGGTTTCGTCTTACAGTGTTGCATGATTGGCTACAATCCACTCCCATACTTCACTGACCAGATGCCTGTCCCACGCAGCAGAGAGTCTATATAGTGTTTCCAGCCTTAATCTCTGAGTGTTCACAGAGCTCTCCCTCACACATACTTTTAAACCACCAGAGAATGTATCCGTCTTTATCAGCACTGAGTCACAATATCAGTGCAGGGGAAGTTCGCTATTAGGACAAGACGTCGTTTGCGGGGATATTCTTTTGCTTCTCTGTGAATATATATCTCCTCAACAATCCCTTCAGTTTATTTCACTCTTGGTTTTCACATTCAGCTCTGCATCTGCGACATGGTCCCATTTAAATCCTATGGTATTTCATAAGATTGCAGTAATAGCACCATTCAATTTGGCATTTAGCTTCATGCTCCATCCATGCCTGGGAAATAATGGAAGAAAAACTCAACTTAATGCCCATTTTTTGTGGCACTACCCTGCAATTTGACAAGGCTGGATTACGGAGCATCTCTGCAAATAGCAGTCGTGGAAAATACCCAAATCATGCTATTATTTTTGGACTCTTATTATTTTCTTTTTGCAGTTTAAGTGCCTCAAGTATTATTATAATTCCTCCTTTTTTTCCGGATCCTTATGGAGGTTCCTGCTTTTGTCATATTTGACTTTCACTCACAGGTCCAGGTGTCGGTGAACCCCGAATGTCTCCGCCTCAGATGATTTTCACAGCTTTGTCACATCCAGACATAACAGTGGTGGGGGCTGCTTGTTGGGTTAGGAGGACGGTCACATTCCAAACCCACTGAGGCTTAGGGGAAATGATGTAACCCTTGTCTGAACTACCATGACTCATTAGTTTCAGTCTGCACTTTAACTGTGTCCTACATTTGGACCCCTGGCAGTTAAAACTGTCTTGGCAGTGCAACGGAAACTCTATAAGGAAAAACACCTCAGCCGTTACATTTCTCTGTCAACCCCCATGTCCATCTTCATATTCTGGATGAAAAAACAAGCCAAGGTTTTGATCATGCTTGTCAAAGGTACAGACTACAAACTGAATTATTTCTCACAGCTATCTTATACACATAACAAATCCATTCTAACACCTTGTTAGCAAGCTGTAATTGTATTACGTCCTGCGTTACATTCCTGTCTGCAGCAGTGGAGTGTGGCACACGTTTATAGCAATATGCAGGTTTGATGCTTTGGGGTTTTCCACAGGGGCCACTTCTGCAAGCTAAATGTTCTTCATTCCATCAAGGCTCACTTGAGAGCCATTTGACATCATTATTGCTAATTGTAATGACCCTTGCCTTTCCCTGCCAACATACATATAACTTTCTTCTAATATCCCTGGATATCTGCATCGTGAGGTGTGCAGTTATACAGAATGAAATGCAAAACAAAGACATGCAAGTTCATAAATAGCCAGCCCGGGTTTACTGCACTAACATCTCAGTTTAATTAACATTTAATGAGTTTCTATCATTATTTACATTATTGTTCTGTACAGTGAAACATAAGATCAGATATAGCAGTAATCCATTAAACCTACACACCATACATGCAGCAATAAGGAACTTCCTTGAAGTGTGGACTTGGACTGTGAGATTTCAGAAGCAGAATCAGCACATGGTGGGTGGAACAGAAGGCAATCAACACACCCAGCGCTGAGTACACAACTATACATAGCTGGGTGGCCATAAGTATACATTTAACTGGCTTCCTTTGCAAGTGAAAATTATAGGAAATTGTGTGTGAATATGCACGTAGGCAAACAAACTGCGACTACTGATTGACCCCAGTTATTTCAGCCTACTGACTACATCAAATTAGTGCCTTGAAAGATTCTGTGAGTCTACTGTATTATTGCCTGCCTAGAGCACATTCTTGCAAAATATAGTGACTGTATGCTCTATACAGTCACTATATTCTGCAAGAACACTTAGTTATGCGGTCTAATTTGCTTTAAACTTACAGTACATTGTAAGTTTAAAGCAAATTACTGATTGACCCCAGTTATTAAAACTGCCTTTTTTTAGATCATGAAGAAAATCATCTTGTTTGAGTGCCACATTCTTAACAGTAAACTTTAAAACCTTCATTAGATTAAAACCAACTACTTCATATTTATGAGTTATTCATTGTTACTTTGCGGTTGAAATGTTCATACAGTGAGTAATGACATGGCAGTATTTTACCCATGAGAATATAAATGACATGCATACTCGAAATGAAGTTTCTTGCTCATATTTAAACATGATCTTTGATAATGACAGCTAGAATCTCAGCTCAGACAAAAATACAGGACATTACACACTACCAAATGATTTGAAGGGCACAAGGGAAACCCTTCAAATGATATGTTTCTGCAAGATGTGTATGTGAGGTCAAGGCTTTTGGGGAGATGCCCAACCAGAAGAGATGAGTTTCCCATATGCAACATACCCTATTGCAGCTGTTTGATTCTGTCTTCATAAGCATGCCAGCAAAGACAAGCAATGAATCGTGAGGCCATTCTCAAGAGGGTTGTTACGTTTCTGGTCGAGGGTAAACCTAGACTCCACTACTCTTCCAAAGTTCAAAGTAGCAGTTTATTATAAATGATGGTTTATTATAAACCATAGAGATGAGCTGTGCATGAAACAACAATTGATCATTAACACCAAACCCTAAACTTCCTGAACAAAACTTTACAGAAACACTGCCGCAATATACACACAACTAAATGCTGGCTCCAATTGTTGGAAGTAGCAGAGGTGGAGAGGTGTAGAACAGTTGGCTATTAAATGGAATGATGTCATCAGCTTGTCCATTCCGGAATCAGCAATCCCTTCTAGAAGACCCATTGTGGGGCACGGAGTGTTGGTCATCACCCTCACACACTTATGCAAACACTCTAAGTGAAAGAAGAGAATAAATGTATGAAATATAAGGATTTCATATAAAAAAAATGTTTTGAGTTTTGAAAAGCCTTCCTTTCTTGCCAGGGGGTGAGGTAAGTGTCATCAGTGTTTAACTTGTAGAGATGTTCCAACACTGTTTTTTCCTTCCCGATACTGATTCTGATAAAATAACTTATATATGGGCGGATGCAGAGTACAAATCCAATACCACTTGAAAACACGTCTATTTACTAGTTTGATTTTCCAGTGTAAAGTATTGCCAAATTGCTAACATATTGCTAGCTCTGCTTAACGTTACATTCTCAGCTAGCGTCCTCCATTGGTACGGCACATGTGCAACTCTCAACAGAGAAGAGAAAGAGGCAAGATGGCTCACTCGTAAGCACCTTCCATCATCTGTTTCAGAGGCAGCTAAAATAAAATGCTGGAGCTGATAATGGAAGTAGTGATCAAGTGAGCCATCTAGCTTCTCTCTCATCTCCGTTGAGAGTTAAACATGCGCACTACTGATCAGTCAGGATTTACCCATTGGGACGCGAGTGGCATATGTTGTTGTTGTTGTAATATGTTGTATAATATAATATCATGAAATTAAATCAGTGCATGGACTTGCATACTCTCCGGTACTCGATCCAACGTTCTAGGCTGTATCAGAGGCCTTTCCGATACTAGTAACTCAGAACTCCCAGAACTAAGAGGTGTAGCAGGCTGAAGTGATGGGGTCTTTGAATAATGCTGCCACGTTTCAGAGAAATTTTGGGTAATTGTTATTAAGCCTTAGTGACCGAATGATAGCCGGTAGAGAGCAACGGTTTGCGTGGTTAGAAGTCAAGCCCTGTGAGTCAGGCTTCTCATAAGTAAAGCTGGATGTACAAAAGTAGAAACATCTGTATGCTTGCTGTGTGCACATGTCCTGCTGTAAATCATAGATAGTATGGAATCATGCCAGATGAATGAGCTCACCGTCTACTTCCAAGCCACACACTAAAAAATCTCAAAAAACTTGCTATGACAATTTCAAACATTTTAATGGTCTCCCATGATATTACAGCACTAGAGAAAGGGGTGGAAAGGGAAGAAGCATGATATGAAAGAGAAGGAGAATATAAATTTTGACCTTGTGACCCGGTCTGAGGCTTTGCATTCCTGGGAGTTTTTTCTCCTCGAGAGAACTGTGTGATTTCTAGCTTTCACAGCTAACTTTGGTTTCAAACCTCTGTGTTTATGTGTGTGCGTTGTTGTTGGAAAAAAGGGAGGGTGAGGGTTGGGGTTGGGGTGGGGCTCCCATGTGTGCTCCATAATGACCACCATTTGACATTGGCATTGTGCGCCACACTTGTTTCTCAACCAAACCCTGACCTTCAAAGACTAAATTTAATCTGCCATCTTCCAGAGAGAAGCACGGGTTTACTCTGTAATTGTATCAAACCAACCCTAATATTACACAGGGCAGCACCTGACAGATATAGAAGCAATGTAGTTTATCTCCTGCCACAAAAACATATGAAATAAATGATATAGACAAAGGCCATTTTCTGATAAGGAGAGGAGACACTTTTATAAAACCTTACCTTGCCTGCAGTTTTGAGGTGGTGTTATCTATTGTGATACAAAACACTTGCTTTTTGAGCACTTTTTCATCTTGCACCACTATCAGCTTGGCATTTGGAGTTTTATGTTTAATTCTTCACTAGCATCTGATGAAAAAATACCAGAAACCTCTCTGTGGTTGCAATTAACTTTCCTGCTCTGGTTATTGAAAAAAAAGAAATTTGATTTCTTTATTCATCTTTTATTTTTATTCTAGGGCAAAAATAGGGTAAAAAACATTGGTTGAATTGTCTTAAAATAACTCACTCCCACATACAGTATTTGCTTGCGTGTTGTGTGCCTTTCTAGGTAAATCCCCCTCATGAAATCTGATATTAAAGCATTGCATGGCTAGTTTAACTTGACCCGTGTCCTAAATTATCCCTCTATGTAAACTTGTGAAAGTCTAAACCAGTGAGTGTTATGGCAGGGTGCCCAGACGGAGTCACAATGCCACAACACTGAGCTACAGACCACAACATCCAGTGTGCTAGTTTTCCTTTATACATGCAAGAGAGGTATTCAAGAGGAAAAAAAAAAAAAAATCCCTCACTTGTGGTTGGTCTTTTAAGTTGGAGCCAGGGAGCCAACTCAAAGGATCAGGGTGGATCACCACTGTTTTTTTTCTCCATGTGCTGTGGTCACCGGATTGCCAGTCTGCTGCTGTATTGCTTCTGGCTCCTCAGAGGGCAACAGGCTCACAAGGATGGTTCAAAACAAACACGCCCCTCCCGAGGGATACTCCGTCTTCACTGTCTGTTAGGACTTGAAGAAGATGTGCTAAGTACAAATCCAAAAAGAGCCACACAACTTGGAACATACAATTATATCATACCAATGGATAGCTTGAGGTCAAGAGCGCCGGTGGGAATACTCTAATGTCACGAACGCGGCAACAACCATGCTCTTTGTTCTCTTTCTCAATGAACGGAGCACAGCCTGCACTGCTGCAACTACTCATCCATAATTCAATTAGTGGCATAAATATAGACGTAGACACGGAAAGAAATGAATGTGTTTGATTCATTTTGTGTTCTTGGATGAGCCTTGCTTATGCCTTGAGGCTTAGATTAGTGAGATATTTTACTCCCACTCTTGTATTAGATTCAGATAGATGGTTGCTACAGTATGTCAGTGTGTTGTTGGAATCTACAGTTATGCTGAGGGCGTCTTAGATGTTTCAGGTAATGTCTTCTTTGAATTTCCATTTTTCCCTCTCTGATATAGCTGTTGTCTGTGGACTGTACTACTGACAGCAACTGACTTCAGGTACCAGTCCAGCAGAAAGCAAAGCTCGAAGTCCATTTGCTTACACTTTTTTGTTTACTTCTTTCATTTTATGCAGTCTTAAGACATACACACGGAAATCCAAACAGTGCCTACTCTTTCACCCTTTGATGACAATATTTACGTCACAAACCCCCTCTCATACTCACTAATGCGACGGATAAATTCGGCTTTAGACAGCTAACACACACAAGGCCCGCAGGCTGCACCACTTACTTAGTCAAATGCCTATTCATGCCTGATTATAGAAGGTTATGGTATGTTGTTAGGTCTTTCTTCTATCCCACTGCAGTGAAGAAGGTAAAAATCATACATCGCCTGATAAAAAATGTTCACCTGCAAGGCTTAATCAGGGAAATGAAGACTCTGAGACACTGAAAAGCCTCAAAAGGTACTGATCAAAGATGTCGCTGTTAAAATCCTGATGTTTTCTTTATAGGTATAACAAAATAAAGCACATCATTATAGACATTTAGAATGCACACTGTCTACACCTACTATGGTTTCTGCTGATAGCGATCACCTCTGACGCTAAAAAATGAAAAAAGAACTGCTGTTCCTGGAATGGCAACAAAACATGTTTACAGTCTAATACAATAAATTTTTCATGACAACTGTACGAGGAGTGAATTTTTACATTACTTACCATTTTAAATTACATCAAGGCTTAAAGTTGAGCATAATTAAGGGCATGTCCACTTTGAGTTTGGGCTCTCATACACATCCTGATACCTGGTTTTTATTTACATGTTATAAGGAAGACACTGTCTCTTTTCAAGAAGCTTACGCAGTAAGTATTTAAGTTTTGGGGAGGATCCAAACATCAACTAAATAAACTAATTTGGCTGGAAAAGACTTTTGGACAAACATGGATTTCAAAAACTAGACATATATTAAAGATATGACAAAACATGGCTGTGCTTTGTTCTACCTCGTGTAGTGGTCTCAACTGTTGAGGAAACAATTAATACTATACTAATACGGACTGAGATGAGTCCGAAGTGAGCGTTGAAATACGATCAGATGACAAAAAGTGTCTTTGTGATTTTTTATTTCTTATAAGAAAGAGGCAAGAGTTTACAGGATCACACAGAACACAAACAGTTGTGCACTGGCAAGCCCGCAAAGTAATGCACTGGTGAGAAAAGCTAGTGGGGTGATCAAGGCTACTGGCGCCTGGGAAAAGGAGAGTAAACACCTCCCTACACCTGGCCTGTGAATATAATATCTTCACACATACACACTGAGAATTCCCACCGTATAACTAAAACATAATAGAATTCTCACAGTATAACTAAAACATAATAGAATTCTCACAGTATAACTAAAACATAACAGAATTCTCACAGTATAACTAAAACATAATAACAGAATTCTCACAGTATAACTAAAACAATAGAATTCCCACAGAATAACTAAAACAATAGAATTCCCACAGAACAACTAAACCCTAAATTTGCCATTACACAACTCATAGGGACTTTAATTCCTCCGCTATATGATGAATAAAAGCTTACTATTTTACTTGGGTAATGCTTTGGCCCTGTACATCTTGTGGTGTTAAAAGTGTATGCTAAAAATTCTGATACATTTCATTTGATTTCTGGGATTTTATAAAGATTAGGAATCGTAACTAATTTGAAACAACAGATTCCCAGGATGTATCATGGACATGGCAAGAGTGGGTGGTCATCCCCAACACTGTGCCAAAAATCACAAACAAACGCTGATGAAAGTATCCCGGAAATTGAGTCCATGTAAACACAACAGAGACTATGACAAACATCAACAAACATTACAGCTAATACAGTAGCATCATCTGACATGAACCACTTTCTTGTGCCTGTCGAAGGGCAACATTGCCTAATGGTAACACTGTCCCAAAATATATTATGAACATGCTTATACCCTCTCTCAATAAATATAAAGTTACCTGCTGCTTAAATGCGAAGAAAATAACAATCAATGTTTCAACAATCAATGTGAATCAGTACAAACAGCTAATTTTATTTGATACAACAACCGGTCAAGTCAGAATTTCAGTTTGGCTTGCAGTTCATAGCTTACAAAGAAGCACATACAAGTGTTTGCTCTTCATTACATCATAGCTTGCACTTGGTATATAAAAGATTGATTTGCAGAACCTCTTCGGAGCGTGATGTTGCATCAAGATGCCTCACTTCACAGAGGAAAACAGTGCCCACACGGGGGCTCTGGGGGTCTGGACACCGGCCTCCTGTTGCTCCTTTCCCCTACACCCATATTGCCCTATTACACGTAGCCTCCACATGCACTAGGGCACACACAAAAAAACCACACACCCTGACTCCAGAATACTCTACACTCATCTGCAGTTCAACTTGCAAAATACTAATTGAAGGAGCAAAAAGCAGACTAAACACACAGAGGAATCTTTCAGACGACCCCGTGATAGCTCATGAAAGGCACTTTGTGTGACTTATGTTTCTCTCTGCTTACTATAAACTGAGCTTCTGTGGCTTTTGACAACTCCCCATCCTCCACCCATCTTCCATTCCGCTTTTGTCTTTTCCATAAATCAATATCTGTCTGGGAGTGTGGGGCTGCTGATTGTTTTTACAGAGCGTTGCTGTGTAATTTGGCTAAATGGTACTTGCACCCAGTTTACTCTGAGATGGTAAACAGTCTGGCTGGTAAAAAGGGAGTGTGCTGATAGCCTCCAAGCATACAATCAGCTATAATTGGTGTTGTGGACTGTGGACGTACTTGATTACCTACCTGGCAGATAGACATGATGGCAGGCTCGTGATAATATGTACTATTTTGGATAAATGATACAATAGAGATCACATTCACTGAATCACGTTTCACTTGACACGTCTGAATCTTGTTTGGTTTCAGATAGAATTTTAGCCTAATGCATGTTTGAGAGATTCACAGCACAAACACGAGCAGAAACTTTGCAAAGGCTACATTCCCATGGACATTTTAAAGAGCTCAATAAATAGTTTTTTACAATGTGTTAGTGCTGCTTCTGTTGCCAAAGATGGTGGTTTCAACTTGTTAAAATGAAAGACTTAAAGGTTCTTTCTCTTCAGCTGGTAAAGCACTTGAACTTGCCATATGGTGATGAAAATTTAATCAAAAAGCAGATTTATATAGAGTCTAGTTAAATGTATATTACTGTAACCTATCTGCAATCAGAACGGGTTTGTAGTGCCTGATTTGCAAGTGAAGCATTTTTATTAACCCGTAACGGTGGAAATTATGGACATTGTGCAAGTAGCTGCCGTAAACCCCTTTTTGTCTTTATGCATCTTTATTCAATTTCTCAATTCCTTTTGTTTTGGTACCTTTTAATGAACAAGTATCAAAACAACAGCAGGCCTCATACTTGTATTTCATCATACACACTTTTCAGGGAATGTTAGAAATGGGGACGCTTGGTCTTTAGCCAAGTAGCAAATTACAATTACACAGAGGGGGTCTTGTTTCAAGCTTTCAAATATTCCTGTATGAAATGTATCTTGCTCAAGCACACGGCTCCATGAATACTTTTTTCCCCGAAGGCTCATTTGTATGAAATGTAAAGACTAATAAAGATGACATCCTTCGAACTGCACACACAAGGAATAATAATGGACACAAACTCACCCAAACCAATCCACCCACACACACACACACACACACACACACACACACACACACACACACACACACACACACACACACACACACACACACACACACACACACACACACACACACACACACACACACACACACACACACACACACAACACCCACACACTCAGCTGCATCTGTGACCAGCTTCATTGAATCTTTCCTCAGTTCTTTCTATCCCAGTACTTTTCCACTAATGTTTGACTCACAATTGCACTGCCTGAACCCAGATACCCTCCAACCCCATCCGCACTCTACTCCAAACATAATTTGATAAGTTTACACTGAGTAAACCAAGCATATATCACACACACATAGTGGGCCTGGTTTATGTGATTTTTGGATCAACATGTTGCATTGCATTCTACACAGATGGCTTATTAGTGTCATAAACTACATTTCAAGTGAGTCTGTTTTTTTAACACAGAGTATCTGTTTCAAAACTATTGCATTTAAAGGGAAATACATGAGTGAATGGATATGGATGATGATATTCTATTTTCTAACTGTCAACAGATGTGTAGTCGAAGCATGATGCAGCTTTGTCTGTTCCCAAAGACCTCCATCATATCAATAACGATTTAATGCCCATCAATGAGCTACTTACACCATCCTGGTGCCAAAAAAAACAAACTACAATGCCCCCCCTTTTAGGAAATTATAAGGGGAAAAAGGAAATTAAAATACAAGAATCTAGAATGAAGTCAATTGAAAGCATATATTTGTGGACCTGCCTTTATTTATGTGTTCAGTCGGCATGAATGGGCTTTTGTGCTTAACTCACTGATAGATTATACATTGTTTGACTCGGACAGTCCTTCAGGTTTTGACCTTTGTAAACTGTATCTAAGAAGGCAAAATTAAAGTGGAAAACAAGATCCTAAGGAAATAAATTGATTCATTATATAACAGCAAGTGGGATAATTGAAGAAAAAGAGGAAAGGGTTGTAGAATGAACAGTATCTTGAAGACAGGTTATGCAGTCTGCCAGTAAACAGTTTTTCCAGATTCCTTGTGGCACAGACCAGGTCACCAGGCTGGTACTCATGGATTTATGCTTTGGTCCTGGCCAGGTTAATAGGTGTCAAAATATGCTGGAAACGGCTCTTGAATGCCACATAGCATAAATGCCTTTAAACCACAGAACACCAAATATGACCACACATCCACTGACCTTAGCCACTTGTTTTCTCACCTCATTGCAAACACTTTAAATCCTTTGTTTAGTCAGGACTGTAAGCCGCAGTAATAGCTAAATCACTATCTGTCACTGGGCACCCTGCAGTTAGTGGCACACTTGCGTTTACTCTGGTATAGGATCACATTTCTCCTTTCTACACCCAGTGACCCCAAGCATGGCCATATAAAACAGGGAGTTTTGGTGTGTTTAGCTTTGCCTTTAAAAACATTCACTCCATAGTTGAATCTTCTTATTTCAAATACCCAGAAATGTATCCTGAAAACAACCTTCCTTTGGCTTTCAAGTAACCTACCTGCTTTATTCTCTGTCTGTCTTTAGAAATAAACATTGGCTTAAAACATTTTTCCTCCTTTTCTGCCTTTTAAAAAAGCCATTCTTGTGACAACCTTCTAGGTCAGTAGGTATGCAGGGTTTTTCCTGCATGCCTGGCTGGGATCAATGTCACCTTTCAGAAGGTCTGAACACAGGGCAGACCGGGGGAAACGATGGCCACAAAGGGCTCTTTCAGCAGGAGAGAGCCTTTCCCCCCATGCTGACCTAAATCTCCTCTTTCTCTCCCCTCTCCTCGTAGCAGCTACTCAGACATTCAGCCTTCATCCAGCCTTCACAGTGAGCAGAAACGTGCGCCTGGTCAGGGAGTTAAACCTTGCAGGGTAAACACATGGTCATAAAGGGCGGGAGGGGGGGAGGGGGACAAGTCTCCAGAGACTCTGGTGCTAAAAACTAACGAGATTTGAAAGGAAGGTGAGACCTAAGATGATGTTTCATAAGTGAAGCACTGATCTAAGGTTGAGATTGTATTTTGTTTCTGGGTGGTTCACAGTTAGAGGCTTGTACCTGCACGCAGTTTATCTGTTTCCAGTATTCAACAGTTATTCAGGTTTCATCAGTTTTTCCCCTGTTGCTCAATCCTATTTAAATATATATAAATAAAAGAGCACCGGTGCTCCTCTCTAAAAGATGACAGGTCTACATACTTTCCCTCTCTGTTCTGCCATGAGTCTTACAAGCACCAGCTGTGTACCTTCATAAGGTTACATGTACATGTTTACACTAAGCCCCTAAAGTAAACTGAACTTCATTTGCACTGATGTACATCATCTCACCACACCCCAAACACTTGGGTGCTGCTCCCTGCAGCAGAGCAGTACTCCAGTCCAGACCAGGCCTGATTGTTTCTACATGTGACGTGTTCCGCCGAGAAAAACTTGACAGACTCTCAGATGAACTGATACACAATGAAAGGCTGTCTGCAGTGGAGAGTGATATTTTCCAGACACTGCTTTCCTTCTGCCAAAAGTATCAACAAAGAACAATTCAACACCAAGAAAGGAATTCATTAAGTTACTATAAGCTCAGTGTGAAGATAAAACTATTGTTTGCTCTAAATGCAAAAATCACTCGTTTTAATAATGCCGATAATTATCAGAACAGTAAATGAGAAAATATTTATTACATTTTGACAATAAGTTAAACAACTTGCTGGGTTTCAAAATCCATTTACACACATCTCTCAGAAAAAAATATTGCAGACATATCTTCAGGAAAGCAAATGAATGAGACCAATTTTCCAATTGACAAAAAATCTTTCAAGTAAAACAGAATATTGAAATTCATTCAAACATAATTCATATTGAATTCTGCTGTATTGTTCTCCTGGTGTACAAAATTCCAAAATGAGATTTATTCTTCACAGGGCACGTATCAAACTTTAATTTTATTAAAATCACAAATGGAATCCAACCTGTTTCACGGTAGAAAAACACTTATCCAAATATTTACTTCAAATCTTGAATGCAGAATCATGGAGTGTTGATTAGCACCAGTAGTCATTAAAGCATCGACAGGTTTTAATAGAACAAACGTATTCATCGACATTTTACCTGAAACACAAATAGATACACAATGTCCATGCATGCTAGCATGGTATAACAAAATGCTAGCAAAGTTACCGTGACAATGTTAAATCAGTAATGTGAAAATCATGATAAGCTACAGTACCAACGGTTCTAGGCAGGCTGTTGGTTTTGAATTAAAAAAAGAACTGAAAATGAGCGTTTGGCACAAATGTGAACCATACTAGCATACATTTCTCTCTTATTTGTGTATCTAAATTGTGAATTACTTTTGTCACTTTCCTTTCCCATCTACACTCTGTTTGACAGAGATTCCTTTCACGCAATTATTAATTCCTTTCAAGCTTTTGCTTTGAAAATAGAATTGCTTTAGCAAAACATCTGGGGAACAGAACAAAACAAACATGTCAGGAAAAAAAAAAAGCAAAGCGAGGTCAAAAGACTAATTTACAGTATAATCGGATGGTTCAGGGGTCGATGAAGGACACTGCGATGTAGCGGGTGCCGTTGGTGGTGGGCAGGCCTTCGTGGAGGTGAGTCAGTCGTCCTGGGTGCATGAAGCTCCAGCCTTTCCGTGGTGAACTTAAGGAGCAGTTATACCTATGGAAACGGCAACCCCCACCCTGATAGAGAAAGGAAAGATGATGGTTAAGATTTGAATTAGATTATTAGATTAAGTCACAAGGATATTCATAAAATGATGTAAGTGGGAAAGCTCACATAAATCAAATTTGATGACACCCAGATGCTTTGATGTATTGCACCATAGAACCAACGTGATACATCTCCCGTACTACAAGTCCTTACCTGAAAGTCTGTGTCTTTGTTATTGAGGGCGATGTTGATGGTGAAGGTGGAGGAGTCATGATGGGGCCTCAAGTACGCTTGCCTCTCAGGCGTGTATTTTACCACAAAGTTCATTATGGAGTAACCCTGTGATGAATCGAATGAATACATCAAGTTAGCTGACAGTCAGTGTATCATTGAGCGTATGCAATGGAGAAACCTGTCAGCCACCGTTCATGCACATACTTTACATGTAACAACAGGTTCTATGAAAAGGGGTGATTTTCTTCAGTTTTAGCTTTGGGGAAAGATAGGGGTGGTGTTTTATCTTTCTTCTATTTCTCTACAAGGTCACATTTACCTTAGTGAAGTAGCCGGAGAAAACTTTTAACGTGATGGGCGATATGAACTCTCGGATGAAGTGCAGCCACTCTTTGTCATAGCCGATTTGCTTCATGTGAATGTCGTCCGTGGGCACAGTCTCATAGCCGCCGGAGATCCGCTTGTCCTGAGAAAAAAAAGGAGAGAACATAAAGCGCACCGCAGTGTGATTGACGACGGAACAAATGTCCCACCGTCCTCGATGTGTGCAGATGACGACGTGTCTGTTGTGCTTGTGTGTGCATGTGTGTGTTTTCTGAAAACCTCAGGATGCACTGTTGTTTTCCTGCATGAGGCTTAATGACCCATCCAGCTCAGCCTTTTTCCCCAGAGTTAGTCAAAGTGTCTGTATTCACTAAGTCTCCCAGGCAAACTTTTTTAGACACATTAATTACCAATTTCAAACTACATAAAACAGGCCACATGAAATAGACACCATTAACATAACGCACAACATCATAACCATTTATTTGGTTGTATTCAAATTATAGACGTGGAGAGAAAGTAATAAAATTAAGCATGTGTGTACAAGTACCCTAAACACCACTCATGTCTCTGTGATATTGTGCATGTCCTTACAAAAATATGACAAAAAATTTAATAAATAGCTACTACTCTCCCCCCCCCCCACTACAACGTGTGAAAGGTAGCTTGAAAGTAAGAGCTCACCCAGCCATCAAAGACAGCATCAAGGCTGTTACAATAAAGTTTACAAGGCACCATGAGGAATTATTTCCTTTCTTCTGCTTCTTTCTTTTGGTGTCTGGTTTGGATTAATTACAACAACAACAACACTTAACCACAACGAGACATTGAAGGCTTCATCCAGTGAAAATGATCTAGCTCAGGCTATTTCAAAGTCGTGTACGTTTTTAATGCCTGCTGAATAAATTACAGCAAATGGATGCTTCTCTGGGTGAGAAAATGCGCCCTGGTGTTTCCAGCTGTGCTGACTGTGTGGAACCATGGCAGGAAAATAGACTGGCAACCTATTTTCAGAAACTTTTGATAGGCCTTATTTAGCCAAATAATTCATTTGTTGAGAGAAAATAGGCTTTTGTTTGAAAAAGATTGCTTCAGTTAATTCATCAAATGAAAATATTTTTTAACCATGCATGTTTGCATTTTTACACAGTATGGTGTGCATGGTTAACATTATACCTGCTGAATATGTTAGAGTTGCCACTGTCAGCATGTGAAACACTCTTAGTCTTGTTTAACAACATTTGCGATTTGAAGAGAGCATCTTTATATCTCTGTCAACCTGAAATTGCCATTTTCCCATATTGTTTAACATTTCTATTAACCAATTAATCAAAAAGTAGTTAAAGTCTACTTAAAAAAGTAATTATTTTGAGCCATAATATTATTCTACACACACTCTTGCCCTTACATAGATGTGTTTACACGGAGACAGAACAAAATACATGTGTGCCTGCAGTTGCAGTGTGTTGACTACGGCTCTGTGTTCAGTAAAACTCAGCTAACAGTACTGACCTGATGTTTGCCTCCAGACCATGATCCGTAGTGCTCCATCTCCCCAACTATTTCATCACAGGCCTTCTCTGAGAAGACTGGGAACCAGAACACATCTGGACAAGGCTGCAAAACGCACACAAAAAAGAGACCACTGAGAATAGACTTGAGTCACACCTCCACATTGAGCTTTAGTGAGTCTAACGTAGTACAAGATATGTTAAAACCAGATGTGGAGACCTCTGTCCTGCATCTTTATTCTCTTTCACTGACTCTCAGTCTGTATCTCAAACAGATACACACACATACTAAATACAAACCTCCTCCAAGTAGTTCTCAGTGAAGATTCGGGTGTAGTTTTGGTGGATGTATTTCTCCTTCCAGTCCTGTTAGGAGAAAGAATTTTGGATTAGTTGTCTTTTTTAAGGACTGTTTGCTGACCTGCATACCTCACAGAGTTAATCCCCTCTCCCACAGGGCAGGTCCCAGCGTGCCAAATACAGTAGTAAATCACAAAGCCTTATCAGTCAGGAGTCTTATCACGCTGAGGTCATTACTTCAAAATCGTCTCGCATCTGTAATCCTTCCATTATGGCTAATAACCTTTACAGGTGGTTGCTGTTTATCTCAGTTATTCCGAAAAAAAGGCTTTCTTTGTGTATGAAAAATAATGAGAGATCATAATGACTTACCACAGGGTTTTCAAATATCTGCCACAAGTCATTGTTATAATGAGAAATGTTATAATTGGCTGTGGAAATGAGCCTCCCAAAGTCGTGGCGGTTTGTTATGTACATGAAGACTCCCTGCAGTAAACAGGAAAAGTTCAGTCAGTTTCACAAAAGTTGAAATCGCTTTAATGTCTCACTGGCAGGATTTCTAACAGATTCATATCTACAGGACAATAAAATATGCACATAAACACAGCGCAGGTTATAATTATTGCAACAGTTTATGACTTGAACGCTCATCAATGGTTAGGACTGGCATAAAAACTGACAAAGGCGTTACTTGTGGCAAACTACTTCAAAGCTTAATTTGCAAAAAAAATCAAATAAAGTATGATTTAAGTGTGTTTTAACACACTGAAATCAATTAGGGCTCAACGTAGAAACAAAAGAGACACAAATACCATATAAATAATCTAAGATTATTTATGGGTGGTGGGTGGGAGGGCTGCAGGACGTCAGTGTGTTGGGAACAGGACAGGATGGGGCAGTGAGAGGAGTGGTAGAATAAGGATAGAGGGGTGTTGGGCAGCTTGGGTCAAAGCAGGTCCAGGAATGACATTTCCCTTACAGTAAAGCATGGGGAGGGTGCTGTGTTGGGTTGGATTTGGACTCACTATCAGACTAGGCTTCGTCGAGAAAAAAATATGATGAATTACAAGTCATTTGGCAATATCCTGGTGCAAGTTTTGAAATTGCTTATACAAAAAAAACATCTTGTGAAAGCTGTGATTTAGTCCAGATGGTTTACATGAGTGAAAAGAAATATTGTTAGAGCCTAGTCTGAGATCAGTCAGTGTGTTTAGAGGGAGCAGATGGTTACATATGTTTCCTGGAAGGTTTGGCCGTTTGGAGTAAAGCATCAGGACAGGGGACTTGCATGTGAATTGACTCTTCAACCTTTCTTTCTCCTCCTTGATCTCCTCTTGCAAGGTATTATTAAAAAAAAAAACAGACAGAAAACAGACCTTTCTATCTTTCTAGCTTAGACAAATATCTGACTTTGGACCTTAACTAAAGCAAAAAAATCAGCATCGATTTCCAAAGAGCTGCCAGGCATCCTGATTTCTCACGTAAGGATATAGGCAGCAGCATAGATGGAAAATCAATATTTCATTTTATGTTTTCTACCAATATTTAACTGCCCAACGGAAATAATGATTAATAATGCTCATATAAATTCCAAAAGAGGAGACATAAATTTGTTTTTTACTCTTTGAATACATACACATTTAAAATATTGAACTTGGTAGGGCCAAAACATCCTCATTTGAATCAGGTACAAGTCGAGCCTAAGCTCAGAATGGCTTCAGAGGGCTAACCCATTGGAAATGGATGTTTCAGAAAGCAGAATAATCAAAACAAATGGAAACCTTTGGGGGCCTGAGCATATGGAATGATTCCGGAGAAGGGGAGTCTTTTTCTCTGTGACTGGTCTAAAATGAAGGAGAAGCATCATGTAAATAGGATAACATAAATAATTGTTTAAGATTTTAAAAAAAACAGGGTGACAGGTAAAATAAATAGTCACATACATAGCAATTGCATGAAAAAGGAGCAAGGGTCCCTCTGAAGCTGATGTTTTTCATGGGTTAACATGGGAGGAATGCATGCTGGGAAAAAGGTCAAGTAATCCAAAAAGTACACCAAGTTTGGATCAGGCATGGTAGATGTTTAGTTAAGAGCACAGGTGACATGCCAGTGTTATAAAAACACAGCTGGATTAGCAGATTACAGATGGAAAGAAAAAGACATAACAGACAAGACAAACATTGCAACTGGTTGTCTGTGGTCATATGACAATAAAAGCCAAGAGAAAGTGAAGGGTCATGGGAGCAAAGAACCTGAAACGCACCATAAAGCAACCATAAACAGAGGAGGTTCATGCCTTGACAGACGAAGACATTTAAAACTGTTTATACTTGCCAGTCTGAGGTTTCCATTGACATGTTGACCTTTTCAGGGTCACGATTCTAAACTAGTAGTATGAATGTTTGCTATATGTGAATTCAGAATTACATTTCCTAGTATAAATGTTCCCTACAAGGGCTAAGTGCCCTAATACTGACATGTGTTTATAGATGCCACACAGTGCAGACTACAACCTCATACTATGTGTACACTAATGAGACATGAATCCATTAAGATGGTGGACGGGTATTCTTACCATTTCTCTGGCATTTCTACATAGAGCCATATCTGGGTCTAGCTTCTCCAGCACAAAGTAGTTCCTCGCCTTCAGTTCTTTCCTCAAAGCGCTGCCCTTGACGAGGTATACATGTGCCATGAAGGGAATGTTCCACAAACCCCTAGAAACAACAAGACATGGGAAAGAAAGCGCTTATTTTTACAGTAAACTTTGCATTCTTTGAGTGAAGCAGGACATTTTTTTTTTTTTTTATTGGAATCTTCATGCCATCCATGACTACACGTGTGTGGTAGGAGCTGTTGGAGAACATATTGGTGAACTACGTGGTAAAATAAGGCAGTCCTTGTCAAATGTGGTAAAAGGCGTGACTCTTTCTGAATCTATTTGGTAACAATTACAAGGATTTCTTACTGACGTTTGTGTTGTTTTTCCCTGAAATGTACCCATCTTTTTGACCCAGTTTGTTACGGCCTTTTCCACTTGCACTATAGTCTCT
Source organism: Anoplopoma fimbria (assembly GCF_027596085.1). Classification (NCBI taxonomy): domain Eukaryota; kingdom Metazoa; phylum Chordata; class Actinopteri; order Perciformes; family Anoplopomatidae; genus Anoplopoma; species Anoplopoma fimbria. The sequence continues at coordinate 8,734,719 of NC_072469.1, forward strand.
CTTTTGGTTTATCTCCAGATCCCAACCCTCTGAGCTCACGCACACACCGACCAACCGGTAGGAGCTGCTATAGTGCAGAGACAAGGGGCTCGATCCCGGTCTTCCATGCCCACAGACCTGTGGGTGATTCAATCTGGGTTTTTCACTTTGGTATATTAATGATTATTCCTTTGCGCCATCTGACCTCCATTTCAACGCATTTCCCAACACATAAAGAGAGTGAGAGAGAAGAAATGAATTTGATTACAGCTTTTGTCGCACTACGGCTTTGAGGCTCAGTGCTAAATCACCGCTCAGGTTGATTGTGGCTTTAATGATTGTTCACATGTGTATTCACGGATGTAGCTCATATTGAAGGTATGCTGTTATTGTGTATGACTAAACATGGAGGTGATCTGCTTCAGCGCAATAGGAAAATATTTATTTTAGTCCTGGACACGCTGAGAGATCCAATGTGTGAACCATAAAAATGTAAAGCCATTGCTGTGTGTTTGTGTTTGTGTGTGTGTGTGTATGTGGCCTTATTGCACTTACATGCGTTTTCTCTGCACAATGTCGACATAATCTTCGGAGCGAGCGTAATAACCATCCAGACTCAATGCTCCCCAGAAGTTGGACCACAGCTTGCTGTGACGAGTGACAAGGGGACCAATTATTTTCCTGTAGAGAAGCAGGAGGCAGAGAGGAGAGATGGTTATTCTGTCAGAGCAGATAAAAGTCAATGATATCTCAGAGACAGCCAACCACCTAATGTACTGGGTCTCGTAGTGATGCTGCATCAAGGAGATCAACCCCCTCTCTGTGAAAAGATATGATCACTGCCAAGTCACTGCAAAGAGATCGTTGGAGTGCATAATGTAAACCAGAGTCTTAGATCATACACAACTGGATTCAAGAAAGGATAACAGCTTGCTGCAGCAGGCTGTTTTTTTAAACTATGATCTGGTCTATTTCCTCGAATTTGCAAGACATACAGTAACACTGGATTTTTCCACTGCTGTTCTTTTAGTCCTAGAAACCCAAACCACAATGAAAGGGAATTATTTTTTTCCTCCATGAAATAAACTGGCAGACTTGAATAAATTGAGCCATAAATCACATTGTTGGTTGATATGGATGCACTGCAGTATACAAATGCTTTATTTCAGTTAAGTTAGATTGGCATTTTCCTCCCAAAACTTCAGTGCCAGCAGAGAATTCTCATGCTGTCTTTAAATATCCTAGAAATGGTTTTACATCGCACGACTCCCAGGTCACAATGCAGTGCCACTGCCGCAATGACATAGTTACTTGGAAGGTTTCTTAACAATCACGAGCTGCAGAAGCGAAAAAGGGTTTGCATGTTTGTTTTTTGTATAATACAAAGTGGCATTTCAGGCTTAGTGCAACAGACTCCTTCAGCGTTCCCATGTGGCCGAGCAAAAACAGGAAGCCACGGCGGCTTATTTTTAAACTTTTATTCACTCTGCTGTAATGTTCCTGTGGTTTTGCCACTTTCAGTGGTTCAACGATCACAACAACCAGGGAGTTCCAGTGTGGTTTCTATTCCAGCTACCATATGATTACCTGTTCTGCTCAACGAGGAGCTTCAGTGTCTGTCTGTTGGTGAGCATCACATCTGAATCCAGGCTGAAGTAGTAGTCGCACGTGGCATCCTTACGGCAAAGATCCCTAATGAAATCAAAAACACAGACAGAACAGAGGAAGCACTGATTATTCAATCCAGGGCTGATTACAGTTCAATGAATTAGATGCTGTTTTCAATTGCAGAGTCAGGCTCTCACTGACTGTCTTTAGGCCTCCGGTGGATAATGTGATTTTAGGAAGATTAGAGACTGCTAATAAACCTTAGACTTCTTCATTACAGGGCTGTCCTTAACAATGCTTTAAGGCATACTGTGTATTTGATAGAATCTCTGTGATGCGGTCTCACAGGTGGAATTATCACCATGACAACAGACTAGTATTTACTAGAACACTGATCAATGAGAGAAAGTGCCCGTATCGAAAGGCATCAGAGAGAGATACTAAACTTACTTAACTGCTGTGTCAAGATAGGACACATCACAAGTCTGTGGAGCTAACTAGTGAGCGGACAATATTTCAACAACACTGCAGATATGTTCTTTAAACATGTATTTTGAGATGAACACCTTGGGGCGAAGAGATTCCCTCATAACCACCTAGTAAACAATTTGCATTGCTCTGCAACATAAAATAGTGTTTTATTAAAAGAAATCATGCAAGCACCATCTAGAGGCTTAAATGTAATTTGACATGCAAGTTTTCCTTTAGGGTATGATTAACTGGGGCCAGACACCATCATCTGGTTTCATCAATTTTGTATTTCAAACCACAGGTTCTGAGAGATGATAGATTTAGAGACATACATGCCCATGTTCCTGGCCTCTCCTTGGCTCAGATTTTCTTCTGGTCCCACAACCTTGAAAGTGCCGAACACATTTCTGTTCTCTTCCCAGAACTTCTGGATATGTTTCTCGTGGTAAACCTCCTGAGCAGGGAGCCAACATTAATGGATTAGATGCCACATATAAGGAGCCATGCAGGGTAGATATCTAGAAGACAACCAAAGAGCAGCTGCAGCTGCATTCACTCACATTGTTGTGGACAAAAATTTTGAGTTTATCTTTGGGATAATCCAGGGTGAGCAGCCGCTGGAAGAACTCAGGAAGAAATGGAGTTGGCTGCTCAATGAATACTCCAACCAACACATTAGGATACTCCTGTTTAGAGAGGGAGAGGAGACAAATGAGTACTATTTCACACAACAGGTTTTAGCGAAGGAGCACTGTTTAACATAAATCATGGATGATTTGACATATTACGTCAGACATAAGCAAAAAGTGAAGATGCAACAGATGTTGTCCAAGACACCATTATTCAGTGTTTCCTGTGGAAAGGGAGGGTTGCAATGGGGGCAGCGTTAGAGGGGTTGTTTATTTTACTATGTATTATTTCATTATTGGCTTCTCTTTTATGAAGACTCTATTGCAGAACAAATACATTGAGGTGGAAGTATTTCTAGAGTCCCACTAAATCCAGATAGACCCCTGTAGGGAGTTCCATCAATGCAACTAACAGTTACTAAATAAGGTAACTGGTATTATACATTTTTATAAACTGTTAATTTGGTCATGGTTCACATATCTTGTCCACAGCAGGCACCATCTTGCTTCCTCTACCTCTCCACCTAGTACTCATAGAACTAAAGTTACATCCAGTGACTATTAGTATTGTTCTTTTGTGTGCATTTTTTTTTTGGTTGTTAGTGGTTGCCACGTGTATCTCTTATGTGAGGACAGTACAAAATGAAGGCTCAGACAACTAGGGCAAAGAAGATATATATATAGAGGAATAGAGCAAGACACTCGGAGGAAACATTTTCCCATGACAACTCCATCCCACACAGCTCAGTCTGGTCTCCTCATCCTCTTGACCAGTTCACAGCAAAGGTCTGGGCCAGGGATGAAAAGGGATCCGAGCCGAACCGTCTAATTTGCGTGTTCCGCAATGACTGTGTCTCAAGCGCAAAAAGGGGGGAACTCTAGCATCATGCCAATGTGAACCTAAGATGTTATGGACATGGCAGCGAAAGGAAAGGAGTGGCAGAAAGGACAGGGAAAAGTATGAGTAAAGCATGTATTAACCCTGACCTAAGCAACACATAGACTTCCATTAGAACACAAGAGACAAAATAGGTAGTAAAGGGATATGGCTTGCTCAGTATAGGGTAGAAGTGTAGCACCCTTTGCAAAGCCTAAGCTTATTTCCAAAACCAAAGAACACAAAGAACCAAGCTAGACAGCCAGTGGTCTGGGTTTAGCCCACAAGAAAGGCCTGGACACAGTATGACCAGTGTTTCCACATGACCTGATCTTCCAGAAGTCTCTGTCCCAAACACACAGAGTGGCACAGCGGAATGAAATTCTTCGCTAACTTGCCTATTATTGGGAAGCAGCAATTTTCTTCATTCATCGCGGAAGGTCACTGAGAGCAACTTTCACAGAGATGCCTTTCATGTAGCTGGGTTTGTATTGAGTCAGCTCCAGGGAAACAGTTTAAGCACATTTATTTATGGAGCCAAAAGAATCAGAGTGAATGTTGAGGGATTCATGATTCACATTATGTGATTTACATTGAGCTGTTTGTGTAGAGCATGCCTTGATGTAATCTGATTGCAGAGACCAATTTTGTTGAACTTTTGGGGCAGGATTGTACCAAACTAAATTGTAGAAGAAAATAGAATAGAATAACCGGAATCTTGTGAATGCTTCAGTGGCCTGCAAAGAGAGTACGTTTTCATAACAGATGCAGCCACACAGCTGGAATCATTTTGTAGTGCCTGCCATTCCGGCTGTCTATACGTCGCCAGCCTTGGCTAAACTCTGTGACAAATTTTCAGCGTAACCACTATAACTTACTATTGCGGATAAAACCCATACTGAGAAGCCCACTAAAAGGCAGGCTGGTCAACAGTGACTCCCCTTTAAATGAGCCCTTCTGGAAACCCCAAAAGCCATATCCTGCACCACAGCAGTGCAGTGCTTCCTCTTCCCCAAGTAGTTTCCCTGGCACTTATGCTCTTTCAAAAGGGTCCAAAAGGACCAACGGGTACATAACCTATTATTGTTTGAAAGGGAGTGTGTGCAGCACAAACAGTCTTGCATATCTGTTAAAATATAACACGCTGGGCTCCACTCCTACTGTCTAGACAGTCACTGATAGACCCATGGTTCATGTTGCAAGAGCAGTCGATGTTTCATCCTTTCCTGTATCCACAGGGAGTTGGCTTAATACAAACTTTTCCATAGAAGCACCCTAAAACAATGGACAAAAAGAGAACAAATATTAAGAAAATAACTTACTTTTAACTGAGACAGGTCCAGAACATCATCATCACAGTGGCTACAGCCATGCTCATAGTTCCATGTATTAGGGACATAGTTGGCCAAATAGTTCAGGTACATCTGTAAAGGAAAGATTTCAGAAGAGGTGAATGCCAAGTTACAGAAGATTAATATCAGCATAAGCAAAAACTGCAAATATTTCTGTGATTCAGCAGGGCTCTATTTGATCTTTATTATGATGTGTGGAATGCAATGGAATATTACTGTGGGTATTCAATCCACTTTTTGTTGGAACTAGATGATCAGGCAGTAGAACTTAAGACTCAAGACAACGGCTATAAATGGCTCTTTTCGTGTAATTGAGACTTCTCAATCTGGTGTAATTATCCCTTCTCAGTTCTCTATGAATTTCAACATATTGTCATAATAATTATCTCTCCTCTGTAGTTCAAATGAATGGGGAACATACTAGTTTCAGTACACTGCTGTTTATAAATATTTTATCGCAGACACTATCACTGTGATCGTGTATTTGTAACCAGATTGGTCAAAGCGTGAAAACTGGGAAAAAGTCAAAGTTATGGTCAGAAATCTAGCTAGGAAGCTTTAATGGTAGGAAACACTGCTATAACAGAGATTCAGTGATCCACCAATTTAGGCTTGTCTGGGAAGTATGACTCAACAGTTTGGTGGGTTTAGTTCATTTCCAAGGAAGGCCAGAGACAGATGATGGAGGTGCAGGGAGACTTGGGATGAGATGGGGAAGGAAAAAAAAAAAACCTTCCCGGAATGATGATGGTATCTTTTAAACATCTTGCTTTTCTCTTGCTGAGCCCATTGCTCTTATTTATAGAGAGCGATTGTGAAAAGAAAGCGTACGACATATGGCCAGACCTCTCTCCTCCATAGAAATAATGAGCTGGATTTTATGGCAAGGATTGCTGGGAAGTATCATATGAACAGTATGTATATTTCCTGAATGCGTGGGAATGTATGCATTGAAATTAAATCTTTTGGTGAATAATACTACAAGACAGGGGCCAATACGGGAACTCGACTGCAAATGGAAAAGAAGAGTGCAATAACTGAACCCAAAGCTAGTGTCCTAGATGAGGCTGATTAACTTAAAAGTATCTATGCTGTGCCGTGCTACGCATAACTTCTTACTCACTTTGGTGTTTCCGTTGCCATGGACAACCACTGGCAGAGAGTCGTACACTGTGTTTCTAACTCTTACGCGGTCCGTTCCAAACTTGACAAGCACCTCATCTGCCAAAAAGAGAAACAGGAGACATTTCAGGCCAGGTTATGAAAATGGACTTGCCACATGGGCCAGAACTGTAAAAGTTTAGAACTGGGTAAATTGCCAAGCCTACAAGTTCTCTGAAGATATTTAAGCATTTACTGTGTGTGTGAGCAAAACAACATGGTTTCTTCTCTTTCTTTCTTTTTACTTACAAAAGCGAGCATTAGACTGGGTTTTAAAATAATTGAGTTTAACATATTTGACGTATAATATGCAGATGGTTTTAGTTTTCTGTGATTTCTCACCAGCGGCCCCATTCAGGTTCTGGAAAATCTGGCACTTGTGGTCCAGAGTGATATTGAGAGTTTGCTGAAAGACACGGAAATATAAAAGGTATCTTAGTCATCCAAGATATGTTTTATAGGGATATATTTGGATATTTGACACAAGATACTTACTCGCTGCAAAGGATCCAAGTATATTTTGGTGTAGAAGAGCTGGTCGTCATCATTGTCATGGAGGTTCCACTGTGAAACTACTCTGTTCATGTATGGGGCATAGCCGATTATACCTGCAAGTAATAACAGTATGTGACACATCCAACGGTAAAGTATAGGTCTGAGAGTTGTTTACAAGGTCCTGACAGACTGTTGGTGACAATTGCAGTATACTGCCTGAGTGTCTTACAAAAAATGTGATTTTTGGCAATAATCCAAAACACACAAGAAATGGGCAGCCATTCTCTCTTCACACAGTCTGGGGATAGAAGGGAGTACAATGATGGGCAGTGAGAAAGCTGCAATCTATACGTTATAACAGTGTGTGCTGGAAAAGTATCTCACACCCTCTCTAAATGCACATTCTCATGGCCTTCTCTTGCCAAGTTTTCCCGTCTCCTCTCTTTCCTTCTCTTGCTCAAGGCCACTGACCACAGTGACAGATTGCAGGGTTTGGATATGTTGCTGGTGTGCGGAGCTTTGCATCCCATCATTTAGAAGGGGAAAAAAAAGCCGTAGACTCTGTAAACAAGTCCGCGGATAGACATGACATAATCTAAATAGCAGGAGCAATAAGAAATTATGACATTTTATGCAAAATTATATTGTCGGTAGCAAGTGCTTGGAAGTGCATGCCTTTTTGACCCGATGTGAAAAAAATCACTGTGTGATACTGCTCTCCTGGAAAACAAAACGGAACTTGTTATCATATGTGCTTATTTTGACAGAAACTGTTTCATTTAGCTTATTTTGATTTAGAGCTCTTGCTACTGTTATTGCTAGCTCTGATGGGTGTCGGGTCCCTTGTTACAACCATCACAAGTTAGGTTTGTTATTAGATTCAATATACCTAATCAAACACACTCAACCACACACAAACACAACCCTACTGTATCATGATTCTGTCCACAAATTATTGTATTCTCTTTAACAAAGTAGTGTGTGTCCAGATGCCACAAAACTTTCCCCACTGGTCACATGGGCGGTAGCCTTAGAAACACAAACAAAACCGTCAATTTTATACAAACTGTGGCACATTCTGGGGCCAAGACAAATCCACATGTCATGTCAATGACAATGTATGCTAAAAACGGTCTGTGATCATTCCGAGACCGCTAGGCTCCAATACGGGAGGTCATACCAGACTGATGACCACAGGGAAAGCAGCAATTCAATGTCCTGAATGACTGGCAGGTTGAAGCAGGCCATGTCCTATCATGTCGTTCCTTTTTTTCATCTAGTTAATGTCACAATCATATTATGCCTCGAAACATCTTCATATGAAATTCAGAAGAGTGACCACTTATGAAATCTAGAGTGAAAAATGTCTGAAAAGGAACAGGAAGTTTGCAGTAAGCCTAATATTCACATGAAAGGGCTTCTGTCACCTTCTGTCCACTTGGACAGGAAATACCACCAGGAGACAGTTTACAGGAAAAATATACTTCCATTTTACGGCAAGAGATAATAATAAAAGTCTTGTGGTTTTATATTTTAAGACTAACCCTGTCTGTCACTCCTTGAAGTTGCTCTACCACTCTTTAGACCAAAAACACCGAGCCTACTGAACGGCTGCTCAGCCCCCTGAATTCCAACGAGGCCTGCAAGTCTTCAAAGTTAGACAGCTGATGGTGGAATGTATAAACCCATGCCCACCCATAGACATTATGGGTTTATCACCAGGTTACACAAACACTATTCTACCCCAACATAATATTGATATGCACATAACATAAATAAAATGGTTATTAACTTTTAGTTTGTGGAATCCAAATATTATCTTCATATAAGAGATACACCGTGGCAAGGATGACAATTTAACATCACCTGATAGTTGCGTTATTGAGAGTGGCCTTTACATTATCCAAACAAGAAAGGTGCACTCACTAGAGTGCAGAACTCTGCAATGTGTGATTGCACAACCACTGCTTTATTGTGTGGTTGAATTAATACAACCAGTGCTGTAAAGGGTTGTCAAACAGACTTCATTCAAATTTAAAAACTAGCAGCGGCTGCGTTGCCACAAGTTACAGCAGTGTGAGTACTGGTAGTTCTGTTAGCAGTAAGTCAAACACGGCGTCCAAAAAATACCCAATAAGGTGAGCCGCAGAGCAGCGACCGAGGGGTACTCAGCAGAATGTGTATGGGTTGTTTCGTTAGCTTCATCCATCCAAAACGACAGTGTGCAAACTGTTTTTGCCACACTGTTTCTCTGGACACATAATGGCAGCTGGGGGCCGGCGATGCCCTCAGCTGTGTATTCACTAGTGGCCCCTATCAACCGGGGGGCTGGTTAAGAGTGGTGATTGAGGAGTAAGCACAGGTGCACACTCACTCAGTCACGGACCCTAACACTCACACAGTCACGCACAATCATCACATTACCTCCATCCAGGCTTACACCTGGCGGAGATAACAATGTGTTGAAACAGTATCTTGTCGGCCACCATGACAGAAAGGGATTCAACAGGTCAACAAATTTCAACATTTTGATCATATTTTTAATTTTTGGAACCCACCTCCAGAGTTGAGGTAGCGCTTGCCACTGCGGACTGAGGGATACTTGTCAGCTAGTTTCTTATCCGGCCAGATCAGTCCCTCTGCAGCAAAAAGCACTTTGTGATTGGCCTGTTGGAACTTCCTGAGAATCTCCTCTGCTCCCCCGGCAAAGATAAGATCATAGCTATAAGGGAGGAATGGAGATAAAATACAACAGATCATTATCATTTCTTTCCCCTTTAGGGACAGTCTGACAGTTTTCTTTAGGTCTGCTTTATCTTGCCTCTGACACACAAGCTAGGTTTCTACTTGCTTCAGATGGATAAACATCTAAATAAAAACAGTGAACATTCTTCATGAGTAAGCATTTGTATAGGCAAGCATTTCTGGATTGTAGTGTAAGTTAATTTCGAAAGAGTCCTGCTTTGACAGAAATTTACACACAGTACACTCAAAGTTATGTGACAGAGAGTGGTACCAGTGCTTAACCCTTGAAAAAGTGTTTTTTTTCCAATGTTTCTGGCCATTGTCCTTTTGAGATGTGAACTTGTAAAAGAGCTGATTCATGGTGACATGATTTCTTCAGTCACTGAATATAAGACACTTCCTTCTGGATGGGACTTTGATTCTGTTGTGTCTGTGTATGAACTCTACACACTAGTCTTAAATTAACCTATCCAAAACAAATTCTGTACTATATACACCCTATTTTTATAAGGTTGCAGAGAAAGTAAAAGCCAACCTTAACAGCCTCTGTCAGACATGTAATGAAATAAAGGGAAGTCTGAGGTGGGGTGAACAAGCCTGTGTGCTCTACTGTATCCACATCTGGTTGACACATGTTCATAAAAGTTCCCTCTGTCCCTTGTTAGCCCATCAATCATGATTATTGCTTCAGAATAAAACATCTGCAATACATGACACAATATCCATGACAATGTTTAAAAAGTAATAAGGAAAACAATTTAAGACTAATTTGGCTTGGGAGTGACCTGGACTGTTTTATATTATCTCTGCAAGTGCTGCCTATATTATCATCTAAGATTGCTACATCTCTTTGCTTCTACAATAGAAAAGTGATATTTGGTTTTGACTTGGTTTTAAAGCATAACTCAACACTAAAATACTGTGTAAGTAGTGGTATCACTGGTTTAACTCTTTACTCTCAGAACCCATTTAAGTAGATGACTCATCTACACCAGAACTAGATGAATTCAATCAATAGCTAGCAGGACAGAAAGCAGGGTGGTTGTATGTCTCCTCTCTAAGCATGTGTGTAAATTCCAAATGTTTTTACAGCGACTGAAAATGTTTTAGCTGTGAATCATTTGAAGTCACGTTTACGGTATATGACTTTTTTAATTGCATGCAATCCTTCTCTTTTCATTTTAGTAATAGCTCAGAAGCTCATCAACACATTTAATACATTTGAATTTCACTTACATTCCAGTTAGTGAATTACATGAAGGACAAAATGTGAGACTGTGACTGAATCAAACATTGTGAAAACAGCCAAAATGGCCCAGCAGGATTTTATATTTTAAAACACATTTGAAAAGCTCAATCTTCTATGAAGTGCAGATGCAATTTATTACACTGCAATTATTTACTCCAAAGGAAGAAACATTCCAATTACCTGTTTCAAGGGTGTGACAACTTTGCACAGCAATTATAGCTTACATTATTCAAGTGACATCGTGCACTAAGTATTATCATCTTCTGCTCCATTTAAGGAAATATGGCCTGCAAAGCTGTTATTATTCTAAACCACTCGCATTAACTCAGGAAACTTTCCATCGGCTTTGAGAACTCCTGTTTCAGCTACCTGCATGTGAAAATGACACTCCTCATATATTTGCCTTTGCTCTCTAATAATGCCTTTTAGAAGAATGGGTGGGGGGCGGTTTGTAACCACATAAATGTGCAGAAGCACCTTTCACTGACGAGGCATCACTTTCATAGCAATTATTTCAGTCTGTGATTTTGAAGATTTGTTTAATTTTTAATTCACACATCTGCATAGCAATTTAGGTTGTTTTAAGGAAATCTTTTATATATTTAAAATGGAAAGCTTAGTTGGAGCAAAGATCAATCTCTAAAAATGGTAACAAACACCCATAAGTGAGCAAAGAAATATATAATACTTGTTGGTTGCAAACATATGGAATCAGAGAGAGGCACTTCTCCTTCCTACAGTATTTAAATGTAATATGTCGCTTGGGAATATGACTGTAAAGGATGATGGTCAGTAAATATCCAAATTGATCTGTAGGAGTTCACTGAACACAGACTAATTTAGAATATATATAGGAGATATATTTGCTACTTATTCCAAATTATTAATAGAAATCTGACTTCAAAGGAAAGGTAGCATTGGTCTTAAGTTACCATGAAAATGGTAAAATCATACTGTCATGTAAAAACAAAAAGCTAAAAACGTCTCTATTAATCAACATACCTGTCCACGGTAAGGACAACAAGATCCTCCTGGTCAGCCAGAGCCTCCATGGCCTCCTTCAGGAGTCTAACTTTTTGCCCTCCACCGATTGAGCGACCCACGTCACCACCTTTCCATGTTTCTCCCATTCCCAACACCTGAGACAAAACACATGAAGTTGCAGAGACCACCATGAGCTGGTTGATATCAAACGTCACCAGAAGCAGCATTGTAATAATACCCATCCTATAAAATTCTTCACTCAGCTTCTTTTTTTTTTTATCCTTCAAAACCAGTTAACAATTCTGACAATGGGAGAAAAGAAATTCACTTTTCTTTGAATATGTAAGACATTTCCAAGAACTGTCTTAGAATAGGGCGGAGTAAGATGTGTCCACTAATATCTATGAAAAGAAATAGAGTGTAAAGAAAACAGTATAATTTTGTTGCCATTTTCACCCAGTGGTTGCTAAAATCGCACATTTTAAAAGCTCATGTGGGTAAGTGCTGCCAAAATAGACTTCCAGATAATCTCACTGTGAATGATAAAACACAGCACACAGCTGTTTGGGGAGATAAGAGTGCTGGCTTTGGAGTTTAAGGCAGCTTCATACTGATGATCCACATGGGCTGAGTTTCCTGCAGAACTGAAGTAACACCTTAGTTTCGGTCAAATGATCAGTTCCCTGTTATTCTTTGTTTGCTTATGTAGTGTCAATGGGTTCGCTGTACAAAGATAAGAACACGCCAAGCAACGATATAACCAACACAGAATAACAGGGAATTGCCTTAACGTTAAGTCTTATTAAGAAAGGTCTCAGTTAGGGTAAAAAAATGATAGAAAAGTAGCTTGCAATTATGTGTCTGCAGGAGATTGAATACCAACAAGTACAGCAGGGTCACACAGAGACAAGATTTACAATTTTGAAAATACATTTTTTAAGCTTTTGAAAAAAAACAGTGATTTTATTACAGCTGATTTCCACCTCTGCGGGGAATTCTATACCCACTTTAAGGAGTGTCCCTTTAAGATGGATGTTTTCGCAGCCTGCTGCACTTCATTGTTTCCTTTAACAGGCCTAATCAATCTTGGGAATTGTGTGTTGAAAACATTTGGCTGCTGCGTGTGTGTGTGGGGGGCATACTTAGCTGGAACAAACTGCACATTAGTTTGCAACATTTTAAAGAAAGAAAAAAAAAATCTTACCTTCACAGTGTAGTTGAAATAGTTTGCTGACTGCATAAAGCGATGGAAGCCATCCGTTTCCTCTGTTGCAACAGTCAGGACGAGCAATTTCTCTGCAAAATAAAGTCATTTCCACAAGCTTACTTTCAGACCACAAGCTGTGACTTTTAAGTCATCACCTGTTTGTTGTCTACCTTATTATAATGATATGCGGACATACTCTTGCAGCTAAAACTTGTGAATTCAGAGCAAATTCTTGGTTTCCACTGAAGAGTATCCACAAAAGTATGACTAGTGTTTAATGCCAATGTACACAGTAAGTATTTTGATTCCCAATTCTGTGAACCAAGTTCCTTGTAAACCTCAGACCTATGTCAACAAACTGGTTCCTATTTGGTTTAGCAGTCTAAACCTACATCTCAAATTAGGAACATCTACTATAGGTTTAATTTGATACAAAAACAGAACCATATTCTTAAACTTTGATTCTCTCATCTTTCGTCAACATTTCTTTCGTCTTGGGTTAAACGGCCTCCCACAAACCTCCAGGACATTTCCAGTGGCCATGAGTGCTGACGTCTGAGGTTTAAAGAAGGCTTAGACCAAATCCAAATTAGCATTGTAGCCTCACGTGAAGCTAGAGATGGGCAGACTACACCCACTAAGCTAATTTTCCATATGATTTGTAAAAGCAACTGGGGGTCCACCTGATTACTGGATCCGGTTCATCAAACTCTATTACTGCATTAAGCGGGAGTACTCATTCCTTTCCAGCTTCCACAAGATCATTTCAAAAAGTGCAAAATGTTGTTCTGCAAGAGTAAGCAGGCCAACAAAATGTTAATGACGTTTTAATATGGTTTCATGGGACCAGTTGAATGCTAATCCTGCTTTCATGTTTTAAGAGCCAATCTGCCTTCTATTTAATATACAGCACTGCGTTCCACTTAACCCTAGTAAAGTATTTATTTGACATTGGAAAGTAGTATTGGAACTATGAAAGAGAACATAGCAGGGCCATATAAAAGTCCCAATAGTGCACTCTTCAGCCCAAAAACTGTTTAAGAGCTGGAATACAAAGATTGACATGCCTTCATTGTTTAATTTTGGGGAACACTTTAAGTTTAAACTAATCACATCCTCAGGGCATACAAGAGCCTAGGTCCTATTCTAAATCCCTAGCTGTGCGTGCAATCAAAACCCCCCTCTTCCCACCCACTCATCCACACTTGTACATTACAAGCAGCCTCCTTGCTGCTCTTTTCCATCCGTCAAAGTGACTCAGCCATTCGCTCATCCCAGTCTAGGCTGTGGCCCTGTCACGCCTGTAATAGTCATTCCAGTCCTCCTGACACAGAAGTTCTGTAACAGGTTGGAAATAGTTTCCTGTCTGCCTCGAACCTAACAGCATCAGGTGACGGATAGCAAAGAATGGGGAGATTCAGAACATAGTGAGTTTCTAATTGAGCATCACACCGAAGGAAGTGATGCCTATTCTGAGCCATAAAGGTGTGTCCGTGTTAATGTTCTTGTCTATGGATAATGGTGCATAGCGTGGGGTTTAGTATGTCCCACATCTGGGAAATACATTTCAGGCAATTAGGTATGCTAGATGTAATATGTGGTTGTATGAATAACAATTCATCTGGAATATCGTTTGAATATTTAGTAAGCGGCACACACTTTAAGACCATCTCTCCTAGAAGCCATTTTTTATGTTACACACAAAACGTGCCACAAAAAACCTTACAAAACTAAACTTAAAACAAATGAATAAATATAATAGAGAAACATTCAAACACAGCTTACTTTATCAACTATGTCGAGCTGGCCAGTCGAAGCATTAAGTTTAAGTGTGAACTTTTCATTGTCTGTTTTGTAAAGTTAAAAAAGTAGTTAGACACGGCTCACTCAATCCAACATAGGGAAGGTTTTGTGGGGGGCAAAGGGGGTCTCCAGAACAATTCGACCGTCCGGCAAGCAGTTCTGACTGAGTATGAGTGAACTTTAAGCCTTAGAATTTTTTGCTGGAAATTCTTGACAATATTTTGAAACCCTGTGGAACATTCTCTATCTCATTCTTCCTTCTATTGATAACATGTGTTTTGGATTTCTCTTTGCAATAAACTCAATATGCAGTAGCTTTGTCTGTATTTGTGCAATACAAGTCCTTGGTGGGCTGCATGTGATCCATGCTCTATTCACTTACAGTAGTGTGATTCTAATCCCCTAACAACACTAAACTGCTGTATAAAGAACTGTGCTTTTGCATGCGCATTGAAAAGAAAAACACTGTCTTGCTGGTGATGTCAGGGAGAGATTTCCTGCCAGGAAGAAATAGGCTGACAGCTCACACCAATTACCCCTTGGTGACTTCGCCCTGACCTTACGGAACCACCCGTTTCCCCCTCCCCCTCCCCCTTCGTAAACATGCGGGTCACATGGGTGCACCTCAACAAGCAAGCTCCCAGTTAAATACAGTCTTGGTATGCAAACCACCTTTGATTTAAAATATACCATCACATCTTTATAACACGTACATGTTATTGCAGATCTAAAATATTGAAAAGGGTTTCGGGGTGTTTTTGGCTTCCTCAACAAATAAGTCACGTGGTAACCTTTTTCCTTTTGTTCTGAACATTTCATGAGGTGTGCCTGTCAGGTCAATCCTTGATCTCACACTGTTCAGTTTGTAAATGTTCGCTTCCACTGGGGTCCATCGTTCTTAAGCATCCTGTAAATTTCTATGTGTACGCAGATGACATCCATTTCTATGTTACACAGGATGATCTTCACCCACTTATTGATTTTCAAATGCACATTTACTTAGTTAATACTTATTTTAACAACCTGGGAGTTGCTCTACTCAAACTCAGATTTTTTTGACCCATTGTCAGATTCAGTTAGCTCAGGATCCTACAACTACTGTTTAGTGCTTTACTTTTAGCCTTTAACCACAAACATCAAATAAAGTGAAATACATTCACATGATTGAAAGTAAAAAGGTCTCACTTGATTTCTCTTTGCCTACTTGTCTGGATATTTGCCCCTTTTCATTCAACATGTATATTGATTTATTTTCGTAAGGATTGTTGGCTCGAACTGCTTCATTGTTCAAAATAATCTCCAAGGAGAGAAAACAACAAACCTACCTTCCAATCTAACTACAAAATTAAATCATATGCCTTTTTGTTCAGTTCTTTGATGTGTTTTAATATAAATCACATTGATAACGAAGCATAACTGAGAGGCAAGTGGCAACAAATGAGCGGTTCTTAGACAGCCGTGATTTTGGAGGATGAGTGGCTAGTCAGAGTAAACACAGCAAGCTGTCAGTACTGTATGAACAGCCCACTGGAGGAAAGGAATGTGGCTCATACGGAGCTGCTGTAACTTTGCATGGACGCCAAATGGTCTTTCTCACTCGCTCTTTTACTGTACCACAAGGGCCTAGCCGTCTAGGTAAACTTTCACACTTCCATGTGCAAAAGGTCTGACTCACTGGCGGGGGCACAGCTTACGTCAGCATTTCCTGCAGAACAGAAAGCCCTATCATGGGAAAGTTTACTGGCCTTGAGCATAAGTATAACAAGATCGTCCCTCTTTAAGGAGACAGTCCTGGACAGTGAACACAAACCACTGTTCTTTCTATTTTAGTCTTTTAAGTAAACAGTGTTCACAAATTTTCAAGCAACGGAAAGTGCAAGTAGTTCAGTTGAGGGCCTTAACACACAAGGGGTATGATTAATAAATGACAGAAAACTGCGAAATACTCACCTCTGAATATTTTGCATTAAAACAATTAATGCTGACAGCAAAGCAAATTTTCTACTGTGGCAACACTTTTTTCAATAACATTTTTCAATACATTAGGGCAGGAAGAGGACCAGCTACTGGGATCCTATTGACCCAGAGCTGCGTCCGAAAGTCTGTCTAAAGTATACTGACATATAGCCTAAGCTACTGTAAGCTATCCATTGAGATTCCTTTCAGTGAAATAAATTAATTTCACTCTGGTAAACAGTTATGTAGTTTAAATGTCCAGGGCTTTTATTGTGAAAGGTATGAACAGGACTGGATATTGTGTGTGCTGCCTCACTCAGGGTTGAAAGGAGTAATAAAGTTGGACCTTTGAGCTGGCACTGCTACATTGTAAAGCTAAAACCCCTCATTGCATTACTTATTTCAAGCCAGCTTGCATTACAAAACATTTATAAGAAAAAAACACATTCTGTTGGTATGTAATGTATGGCTTTGCCACCTAAGCAAGTATACAAATGAAAACAGACCTGCCACACATGTACATAGTAAGTATAAGGTAATACCTTAGCAAAGAGAAATGAAAAGGCAATTAAGTTAGTGGCCTAATTTTCCAAACAGTAAAGGTCAGACAAGCATTTTGAAGAAGTCACAATCCATATTTTGGACACTGAACATGCTTAATCAGAGGAGAAACAGGGCTTATCTCTCTCCACAGAGACGTGCATAACATTCCTCAGAGTCATTCCCATCCATCTTGCAAAAGATAAAAGGGCAAGTATCATGTTCTTGTCTACTACAAAGGTTATTGTAACTCTGGCACTGCTTAAAACTAAAAAAAAAAAAAAAAAAGTATGTTTACTTGGATTTGTTGTTCAACTCAAAAAACATAATCACATTCAAATGGTGCTGGGATTGGAAAATTGGGTCACAGCTGGAACCAGGAAAATGTTAATCCAAACAAGAATGCAAATGTGTTATTAATCCAACTGTAAAATAACACAACTACCGCTCAGGACTTCATCAAATGTTTGAGGAGTAGTTCATAAACGCATTATGCTATAATGAAACCTTGAATCAATGTGTTTTTTTTGTCCACTTTGGGATAACGGAAACAGATTCTGAGCACCTTTTTAAGTTCATATGGGTATTTTCTTAGCAAACAGCTGCTTATTTACATATCCAGCAGTTATAGAACAACATTATCATTCATTTGGAGTCCTGTTTCTGGCCACCTGGCGAATGTAAGTCCAATATTCTCTTTTGGCCTTTTCTTGTTCTCTATCAGCTCCTGGGGGAAATACCTGGCTCTTTAACTGCCATTTGGTGCTGAGCAGGTTGTGAACAGTGAATCACTGAAAACAGCTGCCTGCTTCAGCTGAAAACTGAGAGAGTGAACCAAAGCAGTAAAGTTGTTGGGTACAGCTAGACAATGACCTGAAACTCGCTATACATCTGCATAAATCCAGGGGAGCTGCTGATTCAAATGATAATTCTCTGTATATTCATCACTATTATCAGCTTCAGGCTCTCCTGGAAGGCATTCATGGTGTAATTGGTTGTACACATTAAAAAAAAGATAGTTGTGTAAAGAAAGAACAAAGACAGCCAGAGGAAAAGTTCAAACCCTGCCTACTTTGTCACCTTCGCACAGCTGGCGTGAACTGGGTACAAATGTTGTAGTGTCGATTTCGGTGGAAAGTTACAGAATTGGTCGGACACATCCCTCTCAAATTAGTGACGGAAAGGTGTGCAGGGATGGGGGGTTCTAGATCAGACCATCCGACCTCTTGAACACATCTGTAGACTGTCTATGGGACTGAATGTATATATATATAAATAAATAAAAATTCATCTTGTTACTTTAGATATACATTAAACTATGTACAATACATAGAATACCTTTCTTTAACTGCTTAGTTTTCTCTTAAGAAACTCCATTTAATTCTCATTTGAGGAATGGATACACAAGGGACTAGAAAACCTGATGCCCACCGGTTGGTTAGTCGGACATTATTTTAGTTGCCCACAACTAAAATAGAGCTTATTTTCCAGCAGCGTTTTAAAGTCACCATAATTGATAAAACACACCATTTCCATAACACACATGCCGTGTAGCGCATAGGCAGAAAATTGCTGTATTTTCTAACCACAGGCCCCACAGCCTTAGGATGTGGCATGATGTCACCAGCACTGGGCCAGGAAACAATTTTGTAGTCTCGTCACGTCATTTTGATACAAAAATAGCTTGTTTATTTTACCCTACAAAAAACGACTAAAATACAGGAAAAACAGCTAATATAACGTGGTTTGTCACATGCAGTTCTCTTGTCAGGGATAATTGTGACAGTTAGGACAATCATTTCCTCTGTTGATCACAGTCCAGTGTTTCTGTAGAGCTTTAAATCCTTCCTTGTTCACAGGAACACACACATAGTTTAATTCAACATGATGCATTTAGAGGTTAACAATTTAGGTTTAAACAATTTGCTTTAATTTTTGTACTGGAATTGCTGTAACTGGGAAGCACCATATTACATTTTGATAATATTTTCTGCAAAGGGTGTATGAGCCAAGCATTTTTATTTACAACCACATGCTGCTGGTTTGAACCTGCTCCTGTTTCTCTGTCTGGAAAGTGAATTGAAAATGCGTTAAAGATGAGCAGCTAGGGATCTGCTCCCTGAAGTCCATGGTTTGGCATCATCTTCATGTTCTCCTCAGCTAGTTGATTTATTATAACAGGCTTCAATGGATCCTAAGTGCAAACAGAAATCGTGGGCTCAGAAAAAAAGATTATACAAAATTATTGGAGTACCTGTTGTGATTCAACTGAGGGCCAACTTCCTAGTACAAAGCTGCTAGTTGGTCCTCCATAGTTCTTACAATTGTTCTTTTTTTTCTCATTTTCATGTAGCCATTTCTCTCCTTTTGAAAACTATATCACATTGGTATGTTACAGTAAATATTCCAGCCTTAGTACCTTTATACTTAAGACTCCAACTTAAAGTTTTACAAATTAAACAATACGTTACAATTTCAACAGTGCACCCTGCCAGCTGTATCAATTCAAGATTCATTCAACATAGGTCTTGCCAAACTGCTGCTGATACACACTTTCACACGTCCATCATTTAAATGGCTTGTTAAGTAGCACAATGGGATTTTTGTTCCAGTCCTGGCACAGGACCATGTCCTGCACTTGCTGAAATGTCACTTGTTTTCAGTACTGCATATGAGGAAGACATTGCATCATGGGAACTATCCGCTTGATATCCTGCTATTCTTATCTGTTTGAAAGTTGACAGAATACCTCAGCTAAGAAAAAAAAGAGAGAAAGAAACTGACAACACAACGCATATTTGGCTGAAAAGGAGGCATGAAATCAACCTTGTGGTGATGAAGTGACAATGTTCTGAGGCATGATTGCCAGTTTGGCCTGCCAGCAGGGTTTGTTAGTTTGTTAGACTGGAATTACAGGCAATAGAGAGCACTATTATACAGAATTTAAGGCATGGACAACTTTAGGTGGAGTTTCCTTTTCTTCTCTATAAAATGCTCCCTGCTGACGCGTCAGTGTTGTTGTCTGGGGCGGCTGTGGCGTAGTGGAGAGCAAGGTAGTTCTCCAATCAGAGGGTCGGTGGTTCGATACCCGGCTTCGGCAGTCGATGTGTCCTTGGGCAAGACACTTAACCCCAAGTTGCCATCGGTGTGGACTGGATATGAATGTTAGTTAGAACCTGATGGTGGCACCTTGCATGGTAGCCTGTCATCAGTGGGTGAATGATATGTAATATGCTACTGATTGTAAGTCGCTTTGGATAAAAGCGTCTGCTAAATGAATGTAATGTAATGTCTAAAGATGCCTATTCCATGGAACAGTGGAGCAGACCAGATCATACTGAGTGATGGCCTTTATCCTAGTCACCCACACACTCACCCAGAAATGTGTCCTTGTAAACAACATCTCTCTGTAAGATAGTGTTGATGTAAAACAGATCTCATCTCAGCTTTAACTCTTACCAATAGTGACATATTCATGTTAAAAAAATGAAAAGTTGAATATTTCAATGTAAAAAGTTCAAAGTAAAATCCAATAAATACTCTTGCTGTTACTCATAAGTGCTGTTCACACAGTCTGTCAGAAATAAGTGAAAGGCTCCTTTCAGGTGGCTGGATAGTGGGGGTCTACTCCGCCCAGATTTTTGTAACTTTCCAAAACCGACAATCCAACAGCCACGTCAGCTGTTCACAGTAAATGGCAAGGTGCACATAGTTGAGAAATGGGTAGAGCCCTGCATTCCTAACTATTCCACTGTCCCCTTTTTGTTACTGAATGACACCATTTCCGTTTGTACTACAACTGTTGGTGGGTCATCGGGGTCTTAGAGAGGAGTTGGCGGAGATGTGTCAGAATCAGCATTAAGTCTGAACCAGCAGAGAAACACTCGCCCTACATCTGCACAGGTTGCATTCAATACAAATCAGGAAATATGAATAACTGTATATTTTGCCTGTATATGCAATATTTTGTGTAGCTTTCTTATTGGTCACTTGCTGACCACTATTTCTGCTTTTTTATACCCTGTCACTATGACGACCAGCATCTTGCCCCATCTAAAAAGGTAGGTCATTCTGAAACAGTCCGTACAACTTTCTCCCTTATATTCAGATACAACACGATCCTAGCAAGTCAACAACGTTATTTACTTTTCCCCTCAATACTCAGCATCCTTCTTTGTTCAGGAAGGAGGGGGAAAAAAAAGTTTGATTGAGAACTCATCAAGTTGATAATCCACACTGTTATCACCTCACACAATAGGTGTAACAAAGTGTTATGAGTCTGACGTTACGACCCAGACAGGCCCGAAGGCAGGACCAGAATGTTTTATCACTTTGTCTGAGTCGAGAACTAATGGCTTCTATTTGGATTAGAAAAATTTAAAAAACAAAAGAACATCTAAAGTGAGAAATATAAGGCATGTATAATGCAATGCCTTGTGCAACGTGTTTATAGTCTTGTGATTAAATTTTAACAGCAACACAGCAAATTATTCATGGAGTTATTCTGCATTAACTTCTAAGTGAATCAGTGCCTTGTTTAGTGCTTCACTACATATTTAGAAGTTCAAGAATTATTTAATATAAAGAAAACTAGTTTAAATCACATTTTGCTGTTTTACACACTGGACGATTTATTTGCAGAAACATCTGTGGATGATCGTTATTTGGCAATGAAACATAGCTAAACTAAATTTTGACTTTATTTTTTGACCCACTCTTTTTCCCACATAAATCAAATCTATCTAAACCTGAAATGCCTCTATTGTTCCTTAAATAAAATGGTTCCTGTTTATCAGCTATTGTAGCAAGGGCAGTTCGTTATATACTTTTAAAGTTTCTCTGTAAATATGGCACCTGGTTAAATCTTGGGTAATAAAGCTAACTGTAGGTTGATTAAATTGAAACCCAAGCCAATTAAAATACCATGTTAACGCTATTAAATGAAATCTCCATTGCACTCAGTTTGCATGGCCATATAAAGTATGAGGCCTTTATTTCCTACTGCAAATGTATCTAAAAATGTTTTATCTAAAGTTTTTGTAGGTTTTAGCATGTTAAACTCTTGATATAATCCCCCCCCCTCCAGGTGTACCAACAAGACTTTCATATGCAAACATTTTAACCCCGGTAAAGTTAATGTGGCTACAGTGTGGGAGACACCCAGTGAGTCCAGACCAGAAGACAGAACAGGCCTGTAGAGACTGAAGGCATCTGTTGTTCACTAATAGCCTCCCCAAACAAAATGCATAATTAAAAAAGTACCAGAACCAGCCAACTTATGACACCAACAGTGGAATAAATAGAAAACATATGTACCCACGTATGCTGTTGTTTACAGGTCTTTACAAGATTCCCCGGGCATGAGAAAGTGAAAGGAGCTGTGTTTAACCGAAGTTATTTTAGGGTTATTTAGAGCAATTGAGCAGGTTTGTTTAGACTTTTGTATGGTTGTCTCAACAGCTGAGCACTCAAGCAGGTTCTCCTTGGCCTTACTCCATCAACCTTCAGTCACAACACCTTTACAACCGCTTCTCTGTTTCTCGAGCACATCATTGCTTGTTTGCTATTAAAATCAAATATTAATGCATTCAGATTTATGCAAAAATGTGTCTTATAACTGTTTGATTGTTCTGGTTTTCATTCAAGCTTAAAAAAAGCAAAAAGCAAGTGTCAACAAATGAATCTTTCCTCCAATTGGTTGGTTATTTCTTGCACTTTTTACAGCCTGACTTGTGCATATAAAAGCCGCTGCCAAAAAAGCATCAAACAAAAAAACAGGATTGTGAGTAACCGCAGACGGTTCTTTTAAATTACGCACTATCACGTCATTTTACGCTCCAACATATGTTAGGCTTTACATTCAGATCCACGCTGCAGGAGGGGAAACCACAGCACGTTGATGTAGCCGGTAAAATACATTTTCTAAAGTAAATGATTAAATATTCTCACAATTAGCATGACAGATGTGACATGCAGGCAGAAGATGCGCTGGATAAAGTCTGCAGCAGCCTTCATGCGTCATGGCAATGGATAGAAATCAGGCTGTTTGGAGTTCGGGGCGCTCCGCAAACAATAGGAGGACGCCGCAAAAGTTTCTTACCTTTAGGAATAGGTGCAGGACCCTGAGGTGCATCAGTAGATAAGACACAGTTTGCAAACTTCACCCAGCATGAAAACACAAAATAAAACATGAGGTACTCCATTGCTGCTATTGTGCGTGTCCCGGGACAAAGCGAGAAGGGACCACCGGACTATGAGCCCCCTCTCCTAGCAGGGGGGTCAGGATCCTAATGTAACCGAATTCAGAAAAAGAAAAAAAGAATTCCTCCAGTGGATATGAACTTTTTCTGTACGAGCAGCTCTGGAGAGACAGATCGTGCTCCAGGGGAGGGGAGTAGTATAAGTAACTGCAAATCAGGGAAATTAGAGAGCAACAGGCGTGGTTTTGTTAATTGCGACTGCGGCCACTTGGGTTCCCGGTGAAGTTGCAGCCCATGAAGAGAGGGAGGTTAACGCTGTTCAGCCCTGAACACAGGGACGTCCTGCGCCAGAGTGTGACTTAGCACAGCTGTATTTGAACCCCCCCACCCCTTAACTGTTACACAGCCTATCCCCTCCCCTGGTCCACTCCCCCTGGGCACCCTGCCCCAGTATGAGCAACACTACTTCCTTTACACCATGCTCATTCATGCTCACAAGAGACTTTTTCATTCAGCCTGATTAGTGCAAACCATGAAATAAAACTACAAATTCACATTTTATAATGCTCTGATATTCCACCTACCGTATAAAGCATTATTCGATATATGTTTTGATATTTGATTTACATATTGGGTTTTCTAGGATAATATACATTTATATTACATTACATTACATTACAGTCATTTAGCAGACGCTTTTATCCAAAGCGACTTACAGGAAGTGTATTCAACATAGGTATTCAAGAGAACTACTAGTCACCAGAAGTCATAAGTGCATCTCCTTTCTTAACCATTTATAGCAGTAATGGAAGACTTATGTGGATCCTTTACATCAGTTGAAGTAGAAATACCACAGTGAAAGAATACTTATTTTCAGTAAATATAAAAAAAATCAATATATAATAAGAAGTAGCCATACTGTGTATGTCAAACTCTATCTATTAAACATTATTTCTCTAGCGTCCTAAATACAGGTAAGTGCAGTTCAAAGTGCTTCACAGATGAATGACAAGCTATAGATTTTAAACTGATCAAGTGTGGTCTTTAAAAACAACAGAAAAGACAAAAGCAATTCAGCAAGTTAACAATTCAACAATGATAGACCAATGCACACAGCCCGATAAAATTATAAAATGTAATAAAGTACATTTAAAAGCTTTAATAACCGTAATAGTAGTTCTACAAAGGGAAATATAAACTAGATTAATAAAATAGAATTAAATTCTAGTCTATTGTGATGAAGGGGTGACATGAAGGGGTGTTTGTAGGCCAACTTTGAAGTTAGCATCACACTGGTTCCCTCCACCAAAATCCAATGGGATTTTTCCATTGGATTTATGATTATTGCAGAAAATAAGCTCTGTGGCAAACAAATGTTTATGATACCTACATGTTTGGTTCAGCAAGATAACTTTTACAAACGAACACCATTTCTTTGATTTTGAAGTGAGAATGCCATGGGCAAAAGTAAAAAGTTCACATTAGCCTATGAGCGAAATACACCACGTTAGCATGACTTCACTTCACCACCACTAAGCTCAAGGTGGACTAGTGTTCGACGGGATGGCGTTTAGTATTCTCATTAAGCCACTTGTTAGCAACTGCCTTATTCAAGACACACGTGCTTCAAATTTCACGAGTGGAGTATTTACTGACGTATTGTATGTCATAGAAAAAAACTTTTAAATATCTTAAGCTTGTGTTAGCAACAGACCTTATTTCTGACAACTAACCACAAACCCGTTTTTTTTTTACATG
The DNA here is from genome assembly GCF_027596085.1 of Anoplopoma fimbria. Classification (NCBI taxonomy): domain Eukaryota; kingdom Metazoa; phylum Chordata; class Actinopteri; order Perciformes; family Anoplopomatidae; genus Anoplopoma; species Anoplopoma fimbria. The sequence continues at coordinate 8,759,733 of NC_072469.1, forward strand.
TTAGTCCTGCACACACAAAGAGGAGGGAGAAATGAAGGGGAAACAGAAACCAAACACTAAATTCAGCTTCCATCAACCGTTTTATTGTATTTGTGTCTGTCAGTGTGTCAGCTGACCTTGAAACCAGTGCTTTGTCTCATTTCTGTCTCTCATTCCTTATTAGGAGTAACAGAACTGCCCCCCCGCGGCGCAAACCATTCCTCTCTGAGAAATACTTTGCACTGTTGCGCTTGCCGCACATGCCCAGATTGTTTGACTTTATGACATCACCGGGTTCATGGTTTCCTTTACAGAGGGAGTAGTTTATGAGATAAATAATTTCTTTCCAGAGAAGCCACGATAAAACCAGAGAATGTAGAGCCGAGCCAGAAGCACAACATAGAGTGCTAGACTTGGACCTCAACTATTCATTTTAATACAATTCATCATGCAATTGGCACTAAAGTGAGCACTTTATGGAAATGATTGGGTCATGATCAAACTATCACTTTGGATTCAGCAGGCTCACTTCAAACTAAAAAAGGCAATATTACTTATTGTGAAGCACAGAAAAAGTGTTTGTTGTACAGAACCATGTCTTGCTTTAATTCACTGGCTCAAGTCTGAACACCCACCATACATTTGGAAAGGCCAGTCAAATGTCCTCTGGTTTTCATTACAGCCTTGACAAAATCTCCCGAGGTTATATGAGCTGTTTAATATCCCATCAGAGGCCTGAACCTGGAGATGTGAAATACTGTAGCTTAAAAGAAACATTGTAGTTTTTTTTACCTTTTATAAACTCATGATTTGCAAAAAATGTGGCACGTGTTAAGAGCCCATGGTGGCAGCGGTGACACTGATGACACGTTTTAATTTGAGATGCATGTGGTGTGGGTGAGAAAATTACCTTTAATTACAGAAAAAAATTGGCACATACAGAATACAGAGACCGGGAGACTGCTGTGGTAAGTGGGTGAGGGCGGAATGGAAAGCTAGGAACTCACCAGGAAACTTGCACATTATTATCCCCACACCATAGCCTGGGTAGCAGTAGAAGGCAGCAGACTTTGGCTACAGCACATGTGAACTTACGGCTAAATACAGATGTTTATCAAATCTTTAAAGGAAGAACAGACTGTCTGGAACTCTCTTACAGCACAGGTGGTGTGCTCTGGAGTCTGCTTTTTAATTCTGGCGTATTTCAGTGCCAAATAAAACACAAAAGCCTCCAGCCCTCACTGCTCACATTAGTAAAAGACTAAACAGGGTTCCAGCATTATGACGACAGTATACCATCATCTATTTTCAGCACTGTTGTGGAGACGGTGGGTTTACAAGAGCCGTTTAAATGTAATCAAGCCAAAAGAAGGAATAGATGATACATCAGTGAGGCAGACTATAAAGGAGATGCCCAATATTAAACTAGAAAGGAAGAAGAGCACTGCAATTATTCCTCCATTCATTTCCTTATTTTTCCTTAAGACTTCCATCAATAATGGCGGGCATATAATGTAAAGGACACGTTGACCCTCATCTATGTCAGTGTACGACTTTAGTACACTGATATAGATGACATAACCGTCAGTGGTTGGGACACACCTTGGATTTCTTTCTACGCTCTACTCTATTTTTGAGCCTCTTTTGGTGGAGCCACCGGATGGTTTTCCAATTGCACTGGTGAGTCACAGATCCTAGACGCTCGGCCCCCTAAACCTTGCTAGGAACCCACAATTGCACCATGATTGTAAAAGAATGGGTTTTATATTTATCCCACATGCTTTGATCACTCAGCAGAAAGTTTAACTACTACTCCAGATCAATGGAAAGGGCAGTACTCCTTTCCCTCACTCGCTCATCTTCCTTGGAATTCATCTTTACGTCATCCCTGGCCCAGTTCTGTCTCCGTTGGTCCCACTCATGAGGCCACGAGGCATCCGATGGCTCAGGGTGTGGTCTAGAGGTGGCTAGGAAGGGGTTTCATCAACACTGCATTTAATCTAACACAATAACTTTAACAAGCACAGCAAGCACATTTTACTGTCAGCCTAGAGTGTGTTCACAGAAGGGGAAAGAGGTTAGACATGGATTCATTCTCTTTGATCGTGGGAGGTCTGCCTTCTATTGTCTCAGACCGCAAGAATGAGTTTACTGTAAAAATTTAAGCAGCAAATTGTATTTAATGCACAGTCAAATATTTGTTTGCAATTTTCAAAGCTGGGCGATTTTCGGTTGTATAAATAGAGACTGGAGCTTGGGGGCAGTGTTCCTAGAAAATTACCCATAATAAGCCCCTTTGCTGGCCTTTCATTTGAATGCCATCATTAAGCAGCCATGTTAAAACCAAATGGCTTCTAAGGAAACATACCAGAAGTAAGTCAAGGAGAAGAGATTCAACCTTGCATTAATTCTGTCCTTCCAGTGCCACCTTAATTATCCTAAAAATATGTGAACACATTACCAATTCTTTTTGCCAAATACAGTTTGGAAGTATTGTAATGGTTGCCTGGCCGATGGTTTTTCAAATGCAGGAAGGGTGACATCTTTATTTTTCCCAGAAGTCACATGGAAGAAGGTCGGTGTGGTTAATTAGATGTACAAAGCCCAGGACTTTGACAACGTAGACTTGGATTCGGGTCCTGTGTCCCACAAGTTGTTAGGAATAGCCTCTTAAACTCCTAAAGGTTAGGTTTTGATTAGATTTGGCTTCATTGAAAATCATTATTCATGCTTTAATTGCCAGGGAGCATGTATTGTAGGTAAAAACAAACTTACCTTTTATTCCTCAATACAGTCTGTTGATAGAAATGTAACAAAAGCAGCAGTATGTTTCCTACAGAGTCAATATTAGGAGACTGGCGGGGTCTAACATGTCCCCAGTCTTTGATTTGTTCTCAGGAATGTGTGTGTAAAAGTAAATAATCATCCCCCATTTTATAATTCACGTCTGCTCTCTGTCCCCCAATTGTTTGTATATGGTGTTTTCCTTGGCTGTGTTTGCACATATGTTGCCTCAGTCGTTTGTTTCTCACAGTGGGCTGAAAGCACCATAAATTCCAGATCCTGTATGCGCTCTGTAGTGAGCAAACTACACTCACTATTTGTAGGTGTATGTTGGGCTCCAAGAGTAATCAGAGAAGTATATTTTTTTTCTTCCATGTTGGCTAGAAACATAGTTTAAACATAGTTTCCATAAATAATCTGGTTTCACTGATTTGTTATCACAGGACTTATTTATGGAAAACTCTCCCAATCAGTCTTCACAATGCCAATTCATACCCAAAATGTGTGCAGTAATTCAACCCAGTAGTCCAAATGAAACAAACAATAGAAGAACCGTCAGCCCACAGCTCCTTATGTGTGTAAACACTTAACACCAAGAGGCTGGCTAGTTACTCCAACTTCTGCAATCACAGAAACAAAGTATGTTTAAGTTGTTTGTCATGTTGTTTGGTCGAACCCTGACAACCCTCACTTGTGCAACCGCTTCTGTCATTATTCAAGACATTTACTGTAACACAAAATTATCAATCACTGTTTTGGGGCTGCAAAGTTTCAATAAATGTTTAATTATAACGAAAATTGAATTTCAAATTGAATGTGAAAAAAGCCAGAACATTGCATACTGTAGCTGGAGAAAACATCTGTGTTTTCCACAGTCTGGGACATTTTAGCCCACATATCACTGCTGTAATGACTTCTTTGATATCGCTTTTGTGGTCTGAGTGTCTTTTATTAATACCAAACATGATTTTATCTGACTGCACAATTCCTGAGAATCCAGAAATGTACGTCCTGTTACAGAATACCCCTAGAGGATGTGGAGACCACAGTCTTTCCAAAAATGAGGAAACACTGAGTAGTTATACATCAATCTTTGTGGAACACAGCTGTTCCTGTACTGACTTCAAGTTCCCAGTGCAGTACTGAAAAGCGGGGTCACTAGGAGTTCAAAGTCGAGAGTTTACACTTTATATTTACAACTGAGGAAACAAGCGAAAACTCAGCTAAAAGCTACCTTTGGGTTACAGGATATGTATATAGTTGAGTAGTAGGCTCAGCCAATGCGCACTCTTTGTATGACAGCTGCTGAGAATCTGCAACAATGAAAAATAAACATGGATATTGGACGGGCAGACGTCTTTCCTGTAGGGACTGTGAAGCATATGAACGTATGTATTGTGGCTGTCCACTAGAGCACATCTCTGTAGCCTATGATGAGTCAGCGTCACCAACTACATCCACTTCTTCCCGCAACTATTAGTTTGCCGAGTTGGGGCATGACATCCAATAACGTTAAGGTAGGGGTGGGAGATAACAAGTTTAGTGAATCCTGTCGCCATACAGCGGTAAAACACATCTATTTTAACATCAAACATCTGCTTTTACCATGAAATAAAGAGTACAGCTTAGGTTGATTGGGTTGCCATTAGTTTTGAAGGTATTTGGTCATAAATGAAAGTAATTTCATTTTTACCTAATGACAGCATAGACCAGAATCGAAGGGATTAGTAACAATGCTTGGTTCATCCTGTGGGGAACATGCATGTATGTACCAAACTTCATGTCAATCTATCCAATAATGTTAGAGGATTACCAAATTCCATTGACTTCATCCTCTTGGAACAATGGCTATACTAAATGTTGTGCCAATTCATCTAGCAGATGTTGAGATATTTCTCCGGATTTAAAACTTTGACCTTTTAGAGTAAAATCATTATGATTCATCCTCTTGACAATTGAATATCTGTACCAAATGTCATGATAGTCCACCAATAGTTGCTGAGACATTTATACGTCTGGACCAAAGTGGTGGATCACCTGAACTGACAGACCAACATTGCTGTCCCAAAAGCCATTCGACTACTATGACTGAAAATGTTCCCATGATCACACGTAAAAATGGAAAAAGAAATGATCCCTACCCGGGTCCTCTCTGGCCCTCCATGTTCAGGCCCTCCATAGTTCTCATTGTTTTCCAACCACAACACAACAAGAGCAGTGCTACGTCATATCTTCCAGAAAGCCATGCCAACAGCAATGTGTAAAACTATCATTATCACAAAAGGGGGCTTTGCCATGAATCACAGAAATTCTCCATCTGAGATAATGCAGTGTATTCATGTGAAACATTAAATGAGACCAGTGGGCTCAAATTATTAAGTCAAATACATTTCTATTTCTATGGTGCCAAAACCCAACTGTAGTTATCTTATGACACTTTTCATAAAGAGCAGGTCTAGACTGTACTCTTAACTTTCTTTGTATTATAAGAATGATTTCTCAACAACATGGAGTATTGACAAAATCTATGAACACACTGTCATCAGGCCCACCAAAATGTGAATGAATACCTACACAATAGTGATTATTTTGGAATCTTCCATCAATCAAATCTCAAATGAGAATTTGCTATTGTTCCACAGGAGAAACAATTTGTGAAAAGCTTCTGTATGAGCTGTTCCAAACTGCCTCAGGAAGGATTTAACCCTCTAGCCAAGCCTTGCTCCAGAAGCTCTTTTCATTGATGTGTGATTAAAAAAATCTTTGAAAAGCTGTTTTAAATTAGTTCTATTTGTTACACCCAAGGTTCAGGGCTTCAGGTTAATGGCTTACTTGAAAAGAGAGAAAATGAAATGTGTTTGTTTCCTTTTCAGGTTTTCCTTCAAGGACGGCTATACTCTGCAGGCTGGTTTCTTTGCCCCAGTTTCAAACTGTATTGAAAGGACTGAAGGTCCCTGGTAGTAACTAGTTCTAATATAAAGAGTCTTTTATTTGTTTCAAGGCTCAGTGGTTTGTGATGATGAAAAACCAAAAGAACTGCACACATCACAATATATATATTTTTAATTGAAGGGTTTCCATGAACTATTTGCACAATTTAAGCTAACCTCACAGAGTTTGTTTGCATTCATTGCATGACTTGAAGTAATTCACAGCATTAGTGCAAAAGTACGGTTCTTTTAAAAACATAGCTGACTGGGAATAGCTAAACTCCCTTTGTATCACATTCTGACTTACATTTTTGGCTTTTAAACACAATCACAGAGCCTTCAGAGGACATAGCACCAGCATCTCATACTATTAATCCATTCAACTCAATGATCAAAGTAATCTTAATGGCGAGAATGTAATATCAAATTTACTTAGAGTTGTACACCAACAACTTAAGCCATGCAAACAGTAGACTGCAAAAAACATCCACCCATTCTTTAGCACTTAATTATGTATTTAGTCCTAAAATCAAGTTTTGAAAAATAGTCAAACACAATTAAACACTGTTGACACAAGAGAAGTTAAGTCACTGGAAATATAAGCTCTTCCAAATGGCAGTTTGCTGTACTTTATTACAAAAATAATAGCCTTAAAAGCTTTTAACACTTAATATCTGTTAGAAAATGACTTAAGATGGGTGTTTTTCCAGTTTTCCTGAACCACAGATGACATACATGCTATTATCATGATGCTACAAACGAGCTTTAATGGCCTTAATGTTGTTGTAGCACATAGATGATGTCTTTGCTACAATACTTTACTTTTTACCATCCCCAATCACATAATTTTACATTTGACAGTGAGAAAGATTAACATTCAAGTTGATATACCAGGAAATGTAATATATATTATATTTAGATGATTTAGTTTTCTAAATCTCCTTCAAAAGATCACTATCTTTATATTCATAGTATTAGATGCAGGTGTGTGTTTCTTGGAGCGGTAGCCATCTCTTTAATAAAGTAGCATGCATTTCAACCTGAGTTTGTCCAAAAAATATACATGGTTTTCAGAAACTAGTACTCCAATAAAAACTTCTGGCATAAGCAGGTATTGAATTTGTCCATTTGGGCCGTGTCAGGTTATTCTTAAATAAAAATCTAGCTCCCTCTTGTGGACAAGACCGGGACACATCAAGCCATAACACATCCTTTCCCAAATAAACAACTTCTAGTCGACTATCAGAATCAATTATTATTACAAGATGGAAAGATATTGTTATAATCCAGTGATGGTTTATGTTTCAGTTAAAGTACGCTCATTGCACACACACACACGCACACAAAAGCAGTGCACACACACACACATTATTGTATGATGAAAAATTGTTTAACAAAGAAAATATGAATAAATAAATAAGGGCTTTGAACATCTGAACTAGAAACTACTACATTACATAAGTATTTTAGTTCTCACACAATATAGCTACAAGCATACAGTTCTATATAAATTAATACATCTTGACTATTAATATGACCAAATTACACAGATGATATTTTGCATACGATCCATAATGACAGCAGTCTTTCTTTTACACACTGTATAACAGCACTTGCCTGCCATGGTTTTCCCTTTTCATGTACTTGTATATGGATGGTATCCTACTATTCAAGTTTTTAGTAAGTAAGTAAGTAGTCACTTAAAGGTTCTAGGCCCAGATGTGCTCAGCGAACATAATGTAAACACAAATGAAAACTTCCTCACAAACATTGTATTAGAACACTGCACTGTGTACTAACAGCCCAGTGACATGTGTTAACAACCAACCGGAGCAACTAAGACTAAAACCAACCTTCTATTTCATTGTTCATGCAAAAATGTAACATGTATTCAACTCGGTACTTCCTTTTAAATGATCTGTTTGAAGGTTGTTCTATGTAAGGGCATTCAGGACTGATCATCATGGCTTTGTGGTTTTGTTCTTCCAGGAATGTTTGTATGCTTACATTGGTTTCCTGTTTGGCTCCTAGTTAGTAGCTTCAAAGAACATGAAATCCTGTGTAGAGAAACACCAAAAAGAAAGTGTTAATGGCAAAGCAAATGCATTTAATTGACACAGTATACCTAAATGAGGTTAAACTAGATCGGAGGAGTAGAATTAATTCACTGATTTCTAGTCAGGGCCAAATTGTCAGTAAAAACATCCTGAGAGTTTTGTTTTTGAAGCATTTTAGCAAATGTGGGTCGTGACACGACAGACAGTTGCTCTAAAAAGCTGGTTTGCATTTGTGGTGATTTGGATGGATTCAGATCATATTTCCCACAAAATGTAGGCTACAGTAAGTGGTGCATTAAGTGGTAGGTACACAAAGCTCCAACTAGCAGTGAACGGTAAGATATAATTCCCCATGTAAGTTGGGTCATACGAGGCTACTGCATTTGTTACAGCCACGTTTTGGCAATGGCTACTCTCATTTTGCAATGGGAGTATCTGAAACAAAAAAAGGTTTCACAAGGTATTTCGTAACTTTGGTTTACGTTGATAAACAATTAAAGACACAATATAAATGGCTATTACTTTACTTACAATGAGAAAACATGCACCGATCATTACAGCCTTCATTCTCACATCCAGATCCATGGGGAACTGGATACCAAAGTTGTCTGCATCTGTGAACGCTTCCCGAAGAAGCCCTGTCCACTGCTTACTGATCTTCCCAATCTTACTGACTTCATCCATTGTCAAAATCTGCAGAAAGAGCCACAGAGAGAACAAAATGCAGACATGTGTTGCCTTAGGATGAAGATCAATCCCTAAAATTGTTTGGTTTCATTGGAGGGAGATCAGGGAACAATTCATAATCCCATCCAATTTCACTTTTTTACCCTCTGCCATGGTAATTTGAATTTTCTATCCCAGTAATGACTTCAAAGTAGCAAAGGGAAGAACCGGGATGGTAATATCATGCTTCAGTTACCCCTCCTCTGGGTCTGGTAAAAGGTCTGCATCACTGACCCAAATCCCCTTCACAGCTCAATCTAATAAAACCAGCTGAGCCGTGGAACAATGGCCACACTGTGCCACACAAGAACATGCCCTGTGCAATGGGCTTCATCCAAGCTTCAGCCCACTCTGATTGGAAACATATTTCCAGCTTCAGTGTTCAAGGATGATCCCTTGGGGAAAAAAAATGTTTTCACAAATTTAATGGATCTCTGTGTTTAGATAAACCCACCTCAAAGTCAACATCTGGTAGGCAGCTCCATCCACAGAAGGGCCCGTGGATCTTCAGTACAGGCTCGGACTGTTCGTTGGTGACGATGAATTTGGGGGAGAACGGGTGCCACTGTTGTATAACGTACCCCACCGTGTTACCAGGGGGAGACTGCACCTCCAGCTGAGTGAGGGATTGTAACAGAGTGTCATTTGAAGCCAAATGATCACAAGAAAAACTAGACAAAATTGAGTGTACACAGTTAGTGACATTGCGAACAAAAAAAACAAAACACCTTGAACACTGTTATTTCATGGACACAGCATGTTGAAACGTGGTCTCACCCACCTCTTGTAGACAACAGGGGAAGCAGCATGACATGCACTTAAGTGGCCTGGTGACGGTGATGACCTCCTGTCCAAAGTTGTCAAGGACGTGGATGGTGAAGGAGCGCATGGGACCGCAACACTGTCGACTCAGACAGTCGTTCTCCTCGACGGCGTAGAACACGTTCTGACCCAGGCTGTTGCGGACTTCATATTTGTTGTTGCTTTCAAAACCGACGAGGGCTGAGTGGACGAAACAATACATTTAAAGATGTCATTGCTATCCAGACCCATGCAAAACCCATCCGTGCTAAACATAACTAGCAGCATGATTTATGTATTTTATCAGACGTTAATGCATGTTTACACACTCTACCTTCAACAACTTCAACCTTCTGTTTGATGAGTAGCTGATCCACCTAGAAAAACAAGACAACCACACACAGTGGATTCAGTTAAATGCAGCAGTACGGTTGAGCTTAAAAAGTTAGAGTGGAGTTTTTTCACTAGACGTATATATATATTTCTTTGTGGACATTGTTATGTACTTCTAAAGCACCATTAATGTGTTTAAGTACTCCAACAGGGGGGTTGTAGTATTCCCACAGTCACTGGGTTTCATATCCTTTTTAACAATAAACCATTTCCCTTGTCAAACAGAGCAAAAGCACAGCTGTTAATGATAACATTAAAGATGCACTCTGCTCTATTGAGGTGCCTCAGTGAGCTGTGACAGTGAGTCAGCGTTCACAATAGAATGGACCCTGAAACCGAAGCAGCTTCCTTTATTTCATTATTTACACCTGTGCTTTTCCTACCGTGACGTGGTAAAAACGTCTTTACAGAAGAAAAAGGCCCATCTCTTATAGCATTACTGCATTATCCATCCATCCATCCATCCATCCATTTTCCGTAACCTGCTTATCCAGTTAAGGGTCGCAGGGGTGCTGGAGCCGATCTCAGCTGTCAATGGGCGAAGGCAGGGTACACCCTGGACAGGTCGCCAGTCTGTCGCAGGGCATTACTGCATTATAACATCCGTATATTTAGATTTAGGATGTGAAATGTTTTTAAAGTGTATTAATAATTTAATAGAAGTGAGTAGTATAGGTTACATGCTTCTTCAGTTTCTACTGTCACTGGACTATTTGGTGATATTGTATCTTGATGCGATTATGTTAAATAATTAAGGAATGAAAAAGTCAGTTATACTTGCTCATTTCCTCTGCACAAAATGAATAAAATAAATATTTTTAAAGGTTGCTTTACTAAATAAGATAAGATAATCCTTTATTAGTCCCGCAGCGGGGACATTTACAGGATTACAGCAGCATAGAGGATAGTGCAAACAAGAGACATAGTAAATTAAAAAAAACCACAAGATCAAATAAGTATTATAAATAAGCAAATGAGCAATAAAAAACAGTAAAGAACAGTAGAGAATCCACAGTAACTGAAATATTATATATACAGACAGAAACTATTAGAACTATTGTATTGCACAGTGTATTAGTGTATTAGTGTATTAGTGTCATGTGGTCTACTGGGAGCAGAGCTGGTTGTGCAGCCTGACAGCAGAACTAACAAAGAAATGGAAAACTTAAATAGCTTGTATTCGTACCTGAGTCAGGTATTCTAATCCCGGTGGACAGCCTGGTATTTCGGGGTTGGGCACAGCATACATATCCATGTTGTCAGCCTGGAAGGAGATCTGTTGATTAAATGCAATGATTTATTTTTTTTGTTGATATTGTGAGAAAACAATAGCGCCACCCTGTGTTTCTTTAGGCGACCGTCACTAACAAACGCTGAGCCGCGGCAGCTGTTCACATGTTTCACTGTGCGTCTGCGCTGTGTTGTACAAGTAACAGGAACCATGTGTGGTGGAGCACCGGCGGTCCTCTGGTGGTGGTGGGGTGGGGTGGTAAATCAGTAGAAGATCAGCTCGTCCACACCCATAGGGGGGGGGGGGGGAGACACACAGATTATCCTTGGTTGTATCTGGAAGTGACGGGCGCTTCTAACGGGAATACACCACCATGAGAGAGATGTTACTCCGGCCGCTTGCACGTAAACATCAGGCCTAAAGCCAACACGAGACACACCGATAACTCGTTTTTATTATTTTATTTATTTTTATTTTTTTCAATACGCAGACTCATTCCAGTGCAGATCTATGGAACTGGTTGTGTTTGGAAGAGTTTGATATTTGCTAGTTGAGAGAGATTTGAGCCGCCTCCCTTTTTATCCAGAGCAGACGGCTAAGTTGTTGTTAAAAGCGATGAACTGCCGTCACAATGCTACTGACACTATTACAGCATACAGTATAAAAACAGACAGTGGTAATCGGGATTACTCACCGAGATGTACTGCTGCTGTAAAAAACAATAACAGGCCACTCCGGAACCAAGCCCCTGTAATGAACCTATAATCTCATTGGTTGACGTCATCGTACTTCCCTTTTGTCATGCGCCAATGATAAGACGGCAGTGTAGAAGAGAAACGCAACTGCAATCTAGAACAAAATATAATAGAACACCTAGACTGAAAGTAAGGGCCACGTTGTTTTATTAAACAGTTTGCAGTCAAGAAAACATTTTACAGTTAAAATCAACTTTATTTCTGTATTAGTTGTTGCACTCACTGTATTCGTATCAGTTCGCTGCACTTATTGAATTCGTATTCGTTTACTGCACTTATCCTATTCGTAGTAGTTTGTAGCACTTATTATACATTACATTACATTACAGTCATTTAGCAGACGCTTTTATCCAAAGCGACTTACAGGAAGTGTATTCAACATAGGTATTCAAGAGAACTACTAGTCACCAGAAGTCATAAGTGCATCTCCTTTCTTAAACAAGCATCTTAAAGCATAAGCCAGAGCAAAAGTATAGTGCAGAGGCAAATTACTACGAAAACAATAATTGCAACAGACTAATACGAATATAATAAGTGCTACAAACTACTACGAATAGGATAAGTGCAGTAAACAAATATGAATTCAATAAGTGCAGCGAACTGATACGAATACAGTAAGTGCAGCAACTAATACGAGTGCAATAAGTGCTACGAGGAAGACTAATATATTCGTATTAGTCTGTTGCAATTATTGTTTTCGTAGTAATTTGCCTCTGCACTATACTTTTGCTCTGGTTTATGCTTTTAGATGCTTGTTTAAGAAAGGAGATGCACTTATGACTTCTGGTGACTAGTAGTTCTCTTGAATACCTATGTTGAATACACTTCCTGTAAGTCGCTTTGGATAAAAGCGTCTGCTAAATGACTGTAATGTAATGTAATGTAATATATATAGATGTTATCAGTTGATGTTGATTGAAACAACTTTCGCAAGTGACAATTGTGTTTCCAATCAGGAAAAGCAAGCTTTAACTAGATGTTTTACAGTATTGTTAATCATAGATGATCATGTAGCATTAGTTGACATTGTTTGAGTTTCATTCTTGCTTAAATATCTACGATCAGTCATTGGGACTGTTTGTGTCAGATATGTAAGTTTAGCTTCAGTTTTCTAAGGGACATTGGGTTGACCAATCTCGTCTTTAATAGGACTTTTATTAAATAGAACACATGCTATCAAGTATGCAATCTCTTAATGTAAACATTAAGAGATTGCATACTTGAATATAAGAATATTTTGGACAGTGACCATGCGATATTTGTATTTGTAACTCAATGAACAGGACCTTACACCGCTGCATAGCTCACATGTGTAGTGAACTCTCAACTGCAGTGTAAATATCAAATACTCAGTGTGTTTAAATGTGTGGATCTGGATGTGAGAATGAAGGCTGTAATGATCGGTGCATGTTTTCTCATTGTAAGTAAAGTAATAGCCATTTATATTGTGTCTTTAATTGTTTATCAACGTAAACCAAAGTTACGAAATACCTTGTGAAGCCTTTTTTTGTTTCAGATACTCCCATTGCAAAATGAGAGTAGCCATTGCCAAAATGTGGCTGTTACAAATGCAGTAGCCTCGTATGACCCAACTTACATGGGGAATTATATCTTACCGTTCACTGCTAGTTGGAGCTTTGTGTACCTACCACTTAATGCACCACTTACTGTAGCCTACATTCTGTGGGAAATATGATCTGAATCCATCCAAATCACCACAAATGCAAACCAGCTTTTTAGAGCAACTGTCTGTCGTGTCACGACCCGCATTTGCTAAAATGCTTCAAAAACAAAACTCTCAGGATGTTTTTACTGACAATTTGGCCCTGACTAGAAATCAGTGAATTCATTCTACTCCTCCGATCTAGTTTAACCTCATTTAGGTATACTGTGTCAATTAAATGCATTTGCTTTGCCATTAACACTTTCTTTTTGGTGTTTCTCTACACAGGATTTCATGTTCTTTGAAGCTACTAACTAGGAGCCAAACAGGAAACCAAACAAAACCACAAAGCCATGATGATCAGTCCTGAATGCCCTTACATAAAACAACCTTCAAACAGATCATTTAAAAGGAAGTACCGAGTTGAATACATGTTACATTTTTGCATGAACAATGAAAGAGAAGGTTGGTTTTAGTCTTAGTTGCTCCGGTTGGTTGTTAACACATGTCACTGGGCTGTTAGTACACAGTGCAGTGTTCTAATACAATGTTTGTGAGGAAGTTTTCATTTGTGTTTACAATATGTTCGCTGAGCACATCTGGGCCTAGAACCTTTTAGTGACTACTTTAAAAAACTTGAATAGTAGGATACCATCCATATACAAGTACATGAAAAGGGAAAACCATGGCAGGCAAGTGCTGTTATACAGTGTGTAAAAGAAAGACTGCTGTCATTATGGATCGTATGCAAAATATCATCTGTGTAATTTGGTCATATTAATAGTCAAGATGTATTCATTTATATAGAACTGTATGCTTGTAGCTATATTGTGTGAGAACTAAAAGACTTATGTAATGTAGTAGTTTCTAGTTCAGATGTTCAAAGCCCTTATTTATTTATTTATATTTTCTTTGTTAAACAATTTTTCATCATACAATAATGTGTGTGCGTGTGTGTGTGCACTGCTTTTGTGTGCGTGTATCTGTGCTATGAGCGTACTTTAACTGAAACATAAACCATCACTGGATTACAACAATATCTTTCCATCTTATAATAATAATTGATTCTGATAGTCGACTAGAAGTTGTTTATTTGGGAAAGGATGTGTTATGGCTTGATGTGTCCCGGTCTTGTCCACAAGAGGGAGCTAGATTTTTTATTTAAGAATAACCTGACACGGCCCAAATGGACAAATTCAATACCTGCTTATGCCAGAAGTTTTTATTGGAGTACTAGTTTCTGATTAATAAGCACATATTAGAAGCTAAAAAGAGGTTTGAATGGGCGTCTTTCTTTCAGTCTAGATGCCACACAAGCATCATAATACGTACAATGTATTACAATATAATCATATGTTATGATATTATTACATGCACAGCACAATGGGATGTTTTACAAAAAAACATTGTTAATAAAAAACCTCAACATCTACATGATGTGCTATATTTTATTTTAGATAATTGTATTGTCATGTTGGGACTACGTTTTGCCAAATATGTCAGTGTTGGGATCACTTTAATATCTGGCATTATAGCATTATTGCGTTGGGTGGGAGATGTGAGCAAAATGAGATTGACCACAAACATTGCCCCTGCATGATGTAATCTGTGGCGTTTCATTAACTCACTGTAATTTAGTGTTAGGAGAATATATTTCCTACCTTTTTGTCTTTCCACCATTTTCTCCACTGCTAAATAATCCTGTAAGCCTCTTAAAAGTCCTCATCCCTACTCCTAACAGTTTTCACCCTAGGAGCTCTCTTAAGGGCTAAGATGTTTCATGAATAACTTTTATCTTTGTCTCTTGTTAACTATAACATTATATATAATGTAATGTAATAATGTAATGTAATTATATATTATATATTATACTTTTATGGTTAGACAACATAAACAGGCTTCCAACCCTACTGAATTGTTTTAAGAAGATAGTGCGTTTTAAGTTTTTCTAATCCTGTGGTCATCCCTCTAACCCATTTTAACAGTTAGAATACAAGTCTGTGCAGATTATCAGGATACATATGGATCAGAAACAGTTTATTGACGAGTACGTTTTGCACAAACAAGGAATAGGGCTTGGTGTTATATTAAGAATGACACATTTACAACAACACATATACATCATAAAAACACACACATTTGTAAATGTTGGCAATGAAAATATGGAATGTGTTTAGGCACAATACGTAAACTGAATGAATGCAATCCTCCAAGAATAGCATTGTGCTTCTGTTCAAGTTACATTTATACTATCAGATGTCAAGCAGTGGTTGTGTTGCATCTGTATTCTAGTAAATTGCATGTTATGAGAGACCCTATAGTTTTGTCGTCCCTGTGCAGTGGGGGAATAACTGTTGACAGCTGGAACCACAAAGCTGTGCTGCATGTCACTCAGCTGCACACTCGAGCAACACAGACATGAAGGTCAAAGATGGCTGCAGGGCTCACCATCCTGACCTGATGAGTTCAATGTAAACAGTAATGTAGAGAAAGGAAAACTCAAAACCAGATGAAAGATGAGCTTTCTTGGGGATAAACAAATCCCTTTATCATTATGCATATTTTAAGAAGCTGAGCAAATTCTACGTTAAAAACATGAACCAGTCTGATTACTGCACTGCATCACATAATATCTGAACCAAACTTTTTACATCCTCATTACACACATCTAGTGTGCGCCTGAACTGCATGTGTGTGTTGTTATACTTTGTATCCACTGGAGAGCAGTGTTGAGCTAATGATTCTCTGCCTCATGGCCATTACCAAGACTAATGCAGAAATTGCCTTTTTATTGTTAAACACAAAAGTTCCAAATAGACACACACACAGCTGTACACACAGTACACACGCACAAAATACACTTACTACCCTGTTACAAATGACACAACGCTGTTTGGCCAAGTATCCTTATTTGCTGGATACAAATTACCTGATTTCCTCAAGCGCTACTGATTTCCCCAAGAAACGCTAATGAGAACAAATGATGACTCGCACACAGATCTGCTGACACGTCAGGCACAGACAACTAAAAGCATGCTTTAATTGATTCTTCTTACTGTAATTGCTTACAGTGACCTCATATATCCTAGAAAGCACAGCATTTATAATAAGTAGTGAGTTTTCTGCTGTACAGATATATCATATTTTTTTTTACATTAATCATACATTTTTACTTTTTAGATATGTATTTAATTAGGCTTTTATCACAAGTAAAATAAAACTGTACTGTTGGTAGCGTCAAGGGCCCTTTTTATCAGCCAAACTGCCCGACCAGAACCCTGAAACTCATGTTCTTCATCAGTGAGATCAAAACAAAGTATTGCAACGACTTTGAAATGGTGGCGTTCTGTGCTCCCATCTGAATAAACAGACCGGACAGTCAGGGGTCTTTGAAAGCCAGTCAGAATGTCTTTCTGACTCCAAAAGCCCAGTTACTCCCACCAGGGATTTTTTTTGTGTGTGTGTGTGTGTGTGTATGGTGTGTGTGTGATGGTGTGTGTGTGTGAGTGTGTGTGTATGTGTGAGTGTGTGTGTATGGTGTGTGTGTGAGTGTGTGTGTATGGTGTGTGTGAGTGAGTGTGTGTGTGAGTGTGTGTGGTGTGTGTGTCAGTGTGTGTGTGTGGTGGTGTGTGTGTGAGTGTGTGTGAGTGTGTGTGTGTGTGTGTGTGTGTGTGTGTGTATGGTGTGTGTGTGTGTGTGTGTGCGCCCACACCAACTGTAAAGTCTCTGCTCTCTACATTCCTACCTGTTTTACAATTCTGTGTGTTTTTTTGTGGCGTTAAGGTGGTGCTCTTTACCCGCATGGGTAATCTTTCGTGCACTCCTAACGAGGTTGTCATATTCGGCGCATAATGAGGAGCCTAAAGATGAATGTAAAAATGCCTCCATTACACCGCTTTCGTCCTCTTGTTCATTAGGTTAGCATAAGGTTACAATACATTACACCGGTCCCTATGTTCCACACACAAAATTGCATGTGTCACAGAGGGGTTGTGTGTTAGTTTGCCATGATAATATTTATTTATGTGCACACAAGCATGCATAGTTGTACCGTACCTGCCTTAATTTAACCCTTATCTGAACCTCAACAAAGCACCTATTCTCAGCTTAAATCTGACTTTTTTTTTTTATAGTGATGTTAGGAGAGTAGGTCTCTCTGTAATTCACACCCCCACACACACACAAAAATGCAAATCTATTGTGCACGTTTTCATCATCTGTGGATGTCCAAATTTGCCACATCCACCGCTTTTGTTATTCTGTCTCTGTCTCTTCACCTCTGCCCATCCCTCATCTCCCTCCCTCCTTTTTATTTCTCCCATTTCTGCACCCCTGACAAGTGCTTTGTTTGCCGTGACTTTCCATGCGGTTATCTGAGCAGAGACAGTATGCCTCGCCCTGGCACAGGACCTCAGTTTCCACGGCAACTTTATAATTGTTTTGGATGTGTTCCAAGCGCCACTGGATACCGAGGCATTATTGATGTCAAAAGAAACATGTATGAAATGAGGAGATGTGGAGGCGTCCATATGGTTCCGTACACAGCCTCACGCAAAGCCATTTAACCGTTTTTCAATGGGAGTTTTGTGATACCGCTGAATGGGTCCCGCATGTGTCGCATGATATTTCATAATTTTGATCTTTTTCTGTTTCACAAAGGGATAATGGCACGCAATACAGCTACTGAACTGTGCAATATTTCCCCCTATTCATGTCATTAAGTCATTGTCACAGTATGCCCTGCTGGCTTGAGTATGTCGACCATACTGAATACAATATGTCCATCATGATGCATTTAAAAAAAAAAAATCTGAATAGTGAAAATGAGAATGGAGTCCTTCTAAACACATGAAAGAAAAATAAAAGTCTGCAGCATCAAAAGCGTCCTCCAGTTAAAGTACCGCTCTGCCAGCCTCATTCACTTCAAGTAGCCCAGTCTTTGTTTTGACAGGAGAGGCGGTATGAGTTATCCCAGTGCTTGTCACCGTAACCGTATTTTGACCCCCCACATCCCCCACCAACTTCTCATGCACACACACACACACACACACACACACACACACGCATATGCACAGCCTAGCAACACCTCTGAGCCATGAGCTGTGGCCACATTAACCACTACGCCACAACACTCATTAAAATAACATATAGTGTCAACAGCAGTGTGGCCCCAAGTGGATAAATCCCCAAATCCTCCCCGGTCTTAACTTAATCCTCAGACTTGTCTTTGCCCTCCGAAGCAGCAGGTTCGCTTCTTACCGTTTGCTTATGAAATTTTGACTCTTTTGGGCACTGTCATATCACAGAATGTGTGATTTTTAAAAAACTAAAAAGGGAACTGAAATGAGGTCCTGACTGATCTTTTTCTCTGATCTCAAGCCTCCCCTCCCTCCGCTTAATTTATGACCTGTGAGGAGGAACCCAGGGAGTGAGAAGTGAGTGAGACTGGTGTGAAAGCCCTGAATAGAGCAGGGGCAACAGGCCCTCCAAATAACACAAAAGAGGCACCACAGCTGTTTGGAGGCAACACAAGCCTTCACGAGGCACTGTCTTCTGCACCGAGCTCCCAGACTGGCACCCACGCTGACTTTGTGAGCTGAGTTGTTATACGAATACTGTAACACAATCATCACATAAAAAATTTGTAGGTAGAAAACCTTCCACGACATGTGAAAAAAGTTTAAAAGAAGACAACTAATATTACAAGAACAAGTCTGCCTATTTTTGCTTGAATAAAATCCTTAATTTTTGTCACTGATATGTATTATTGGCCGTTCGCTGGTCGGTAAAAAGAGGACATTCATACTGTGACATTTGCCTTTGATTAATTTGATCTGTCCATGAAGCTAGCAACCGAACAAGACGAGGGAAAGATGTAAACAATGTGTGAAAGTAGATCAGACCTGCTCTCTTCCATATTGAGAGCCAGGAGGAGGGAAGGAACAACAGCATAACAGCCGATCACCTTTACCAAAGGGCCAAATCTTTCGAGGACCCTGCTGAGATGCAGGAAAGTGTCACCAGCCCTTCGTGAGCTTGCTGTCAAGTGCCGGTTACCGACTGTCAACTGCAGCTAAAAATTTCAGAATATCGGGGGTTAGAAGTTCAGCACACTGTTTTCTTCTCCCAGACTGGGGTGGGGGGGTTGGAAGAAACGCTGTCACTGTTGCCGGGGCCCGTAATAATTTATTCCCCCCTGTACAAAAAACTCTTTTGGCTTCCCGTTCCTACGTCTGCACTCGGGCCCATTAGCTAGCCACATGCAGGACACGTGTGAACTGTGATGGCGGCTTTTTCCGTATAACTTAATTGCAGCTCATATTCATCACCATGACTAGAGGAGGCTCTGTTGTAAAACTGCCTACAGCGGAGCATCTTTGTTTGCATTTTGTGTGCCAGTTCTTCAGTGTTGTATTTGTACACGTTGACATGAGCATTGTTGAGCATGGACTATTGTTACTATTATATATTCTTTTATCAGTCTCTCGATGCTCGAAATTGAAACTGCTTCATTAGAATAAAATAATACCAGAACTTTGCAAGATGAGATAATATTTAGATATATTAACTGGCAACTTGGACAAAAAAGGGCTTTGTCTGCTCTTTTCTTCCCCCTCTCTCTGTCCGTCCCATCCGTCCATAGCAGAGTATCCGGAGCCATCTGCAGACCACGATCCATCCCCAAACACTGGGGATCACAAAGGTGTTATTTTTCAAAGCTGGCCCTGTCCACCTCCTGCCGAGGGTTCGCGGCTGCGGTTCAAGGGAAGGTGGGAAACTTCTGAGGCCCTGTTCCCCTTGTACCCCCCCCCCCCTCCCTGTCGCCTGCCTCCTCAGGGGCAGCCCTTTGAGGGTGTCATAACGGCAGCCTGTATAACATGGGTTACTGCTGACGGCGGTTGGTCACAGTTGATGAAGCCTTTTAAAGAAGCTTCCCTTCTCATGGTTTCTGTTAAAATTCTGGAGAGCAGGAGCGAGGCCTGGCTCCCAGACAATTACAGACGTAGTAACCGGAGGACTCTGGAGCAGGCCTGCATTTTGACTTGCGAGGGGTAGAGGGTGCTCCAAGTCTACGTTTGAGCAGAATGGCGTACGGTGCATTGCAACTCTACGCTCTACACTACCGCCTTCTATTCCCCCTTTCAAAAAATGAAATCACCCTCTCCATTTTAGTTTTTACTGCCTCTATGCTTGCAACTTGCCTAAACAAAATGAGTCCTCCATGTTTTTTTTGCTACATGGCGGTCTCCATTTCACGAAACTAAGGGAGAAATAAATCCATGAAAGCCATGAAATGTGCTGTAAATGGACAAAGCTGCAGAACATGCAGCTGTTGTGGTGCCATCCTGTTGTCTTGTTGTTGTTTTTTTTGGGGGGGGGAGGGTGTACGCAAGGTAAAATGGGACAGAAAGCCATGACGGTCTGGTGGTAATAGCATGAGAGGGTCGGTAGCACCTGGTACTGACCTCTTTCTACGGAGAGTCCCTGTGGACAAGGTGTCCTGCTGGCACACCGTAAAACTTGATTGTGGAAAACACCATCACGCTGAGAATGATTAAAGGAAAAATAGGAGATATATTTATTTTTTTCTTCAAATTTTGGTTGTAACAGCGGAGAGGAAATAAATGTTTCTTTAAATAACATTACATTTTTTATTTATATTTCCAAAACCCTTGTAGATTTATGACAAATGTTGGTTACAGAAACTTTATTTAATTTTGAATGGCAATTACTCACTATCAACTATTTGCACAGGCACATAATGGCCCATGATTTATGGTTTCTACATTTATTTTGGTGATGGTCAGTTATGGATATTTAGCAGATTCAAATTATTATTTTTATTTTTTACTTTTCACCAATTGACCTCTTTCTTTGTTTATATTTTCCTCAATCTCTATATTCTAGTTACAGAGAATGACTTGATAAACAGTCAGGGTTTAAATTATGTCTAAATTATTGTTTAGATAAATCAAAAGTTTATTTTGAAAGGAAAATGTTACATGCTGATGACCACATATATGCATAATATATTTGACATATATTATGCAGTTTGCATTTGTAAATTCAGTACATTTTAAAAATAAAATAAAGCCGTAAATTATTTAAATTTTCAACTAAATGAATTTAGTTTAGTTTTTTTTATTTTACACATTTGTAAACACACTTAGAACACATTGTCAGTTTTCAAATTCAAACGTATATCATTTTAGTTTCCATATCTGTGCTGAACGAGATGCGTGAAATGTGCAGAGGGTAGTGCGCCACTATTGAATGTTAAATGAGAAAGAACTGCATGCGTACAGTGAGTGTGCTGTTTCTCCACGGCTTTGGGAGTCTGTTGAACCGGGCTTGACCAGACAGATACACCTCGCCCTGTGTGAGTTGATGTCGGTGTAAAAGTGCAAAGGCCAGTGTAGTTCAGGACTTCTCCTCAGGCCGTGCTTTGTGAGCTGCAGCATTTTCGACGACGTGCTCGGAGCGAACCTGAGCAGCCTCAGCAGCGCACAATCCTCCTCTGTTCTTTGTGCTGTACTTCTAGCTCACTCTCTCTTTGTCTCTCTCTTTTTGCCCTGTGCGCGCACACACGCACACACACACACACACACACACACACACACACACTCATGCATGTACACTGAAGAGTTCTCTCCACACAGTTGGAAAGACAGGGGTCACTGACTGGATGCTCCCAGCTGAGCACTTCAGTGTAGCCCCTTCTCTGAAACACATGCACACACCTACATGCACACACACATCCACACGTGCACTGTGTTAATGTCTTTTTCCATGCTGGCACTCTGCACACTCTGGCGGTGTTGTAGTCTGCATTTCTCTCTGAAACACGAGCATTAACTGCATGTTTTCTCATTCATTATATAATCAGTCAAAATTGTTTCATGAAAGCACCAGTGGGACTGCTGACTGTTTCTAAGAACAACAGTCTTGATAGTAAAAGGCTCTAATAGCATCTCTTTAAACAAATTCTCATTAAAACTGAAACTATTTTGGTTTTCTATTCATGGTTGGATTTAAGTATATAAAGAAAAAAACAGATGTTCTTAAATTAAACAAATTAATTAAAATGATCAAGTTGTCCTTAAGGACATTCCCTAAGTCCACAGTCATCATTGCTCTTATAAAGGAGCTGCAGGATATTCTGTGTCTCAACTTGCAAGAATACAATCTGGCTGCTTTCAAACTCGAGAGCAAAGCAACCTTCAGTCTGGAATCTTACTTTGGGTTCCCCGTAAAATGATTAATTTCTTTGTTAGATCCTTTTTTTATATATTTGTTTTACAAAAACGCGACCATTAATGGTTCTGGAAAATTGAAAGCAGACATACAAAATAGTTGAAAACAAGGTTTGTGCAGTGAATGGGTATTTCATTAGTCCTATAAGGGATGTCATGCAGTGATTAGCTGGAAAGCTCTTAAAGGAACTGAGTTTGACTTTATTACAAGGCAGGTTTTTCATATTATAGTAAATTATATTAACTTGAAATAAAAATAATATTTCACCAAAAAACAAACAAAAACATATGGAACGATTGATTAAATTATACACACATAATAGACTTCACACTCACATAACTTTTACTTTTTGTGAACTGATGTACCGTGGTCGGCAGATGATTCAATCGACAACCTCTCCGCTCCGCTGAATTAATAACCCCCATAATGCTGTAGTATCGATCAATAACACAGTGATCCCTTGGCCGTTAATCATATGTGTCAAAATCAGAGAAACACAACCCAGCTAGGCAGTGCAGGGGGCGTGCAGAGGACGTGGAATGCGTGAGGAACAGGGAGGTTGATCCCTCCACCGCATCGACGTCAGGCATCCATCTACTCGTGTTATTCCTTAATCGGATTCACTTGGCTGCTCAGCAGACCAGTGTTGCCTGTTGGAAAGGTTTCATGTGTGTGTGATGGATGCTGTTGTCAGAAACGCCAAGGTCAATATGCGACGCAGCAGCAGCAGCAAAAAAAGAGGACTTTCTTATTTCAAAAGTGCTTCCCATGTATCATCATCTCTGCAATCTGACCTTGCTTCCCTCTGTAATAACATTCAGAGGGAGGACAACTGCTGGGTGCATGCTCATGGGCTGGCGATGATCTTTAAAACGGGTCATGGCGCCGCAGAGAAGAGGCCCGTGTCACTCATGACAGTATGCAGGCGTATTACTTACACTAAGACAGATTTGGGAATGGAGTTGTACTCTCTGGCCTGAATGCTTTGGGGGACAATCATGTCTTGATTTGAGCATTTTAACAGAGGGGCCACCCCTTTGACTGCACGCTCTCTGTACAAGAGCAATTAGCTGATATGGAGGCACATCATCACATGATCGAGTAAACAGATTTAGAGTAATGACGTGTCAATTCTGGCAAATGGCAAACAATAAAGAAGTTGTTGCATAAACAGATGATACATCCAATCTAACAATTTGTCAGTTTGACTGACAATGTCAGCTTGGTTACTTTTGCATCACATTATGTGATCTACTCAACCACATCACCATCAAAATATCATCTCTGCACTGGCAGTTGTTTATACCACATAAAGCAGCGGGTAAACTTCTTGTAAAATAGGAAAGTTGGATTATGTTGTCAACTTCTCCTGATGCAGGAATTATATTGGCTGATACAATTCTGGTCATATTAAAGACCCTTTCTCATTTTAAGAGTATATAAAGTATTATAAAATTATAATTTGCGTCTTATATGGATTTTATGGTGAAAGATTCTTAAAATTCTTTAAAAAAAACAAACATATATTCCTTCTCCCTCTTTGATAAATATGGAAATATTGTAATTTTCAAAGTTTAAAAATATGTTATACTTCTCTTCCATTCTCAGTGTGTGTCACCTGGAGGCTTTACATTTCCTGATCACATTGGCTTTCAAACTACAGTAGTGATGTCACAAAATCAAGTCTCAAAATCAGATTAAAGATGAGAAACGTCCCCCCTTCAGAAGATGGATTTCGACACATGTTTGTCACCCTCTGTGCAGCGCGATGTGCGCTGCACAGAGGGTGACAAACATCCAAATCACAATAAGGAAAATGTACTTTTGGATTGTAGTATTTAGAACCATTAGACTGTAATTAAATGTACCTACTACTCAGTTAATAGCCTATAATTACTGATAGTTTTAGTGGGGATTGTCTGATGAGACCATTACATGGTGTGTTATAAGAAGACTGTTATCACCAAACAAGGTGGACATCACACCATATTTCTTTTTTACTGAGTAATGTAAGGAAGACGCTGCTAACTCTCGTGGCGTTTTTCCCCACTGAGGCTTCATCTCCGACTGTCCACTGATTCCCCGTTTCCACAGGGGAGACTGACCTCCTCAACCACCTGGGGACGACCCCCCTACATGCAGTTAAATATGCTCACTGGACGAAACCACGGAGGAGAAAATCATGTAGTTAAGACTCTACACCACGCCGCTGTGGCCGGCGTCCTTTTTCCTAAGGCCAGGGAATAAGAAATACCACAGGTCTTTGGAAATGACTTCAATTAACCATAATATTAATCACTATTGCTCAGAACAAAAGTCAAGCTGAGAAATCCCTTGATGGAGATTGTTATAATTGCCCTAACAACGGGAATGAATATTTCTCCCTGCTTAATTACATGTGACTTAATATTTAAATATACCATTTACGGGTTTTAAAGTATCTTAATCACAGCCATTAATTTTAAATATCTAACATTTGGAGTGGCGGGGGAGCAGACAAACACCTTTTACAGTGTGACTGGTTACATGTGGCAGGTAACGTTAGCAGAATGTCAGGTATGTATTATGCACGAGGTGCTGTTGACAGGGTCTGTGTGCCTCGACAAGAACAGGTAATTGTGATTTCCTCGTGCTGCAGGAGGTAAGGAGAATCTGTTTCACACAAGCCAGAGTCCGACTTGTAGCTCTGACCCATTTGTTGTAAACAACGGCGTTTTTCAAACGAAACTCAGACCGAATTAAGACAAGTTGTGGTAATGTGCTGTTATGACACAAAGATTCTGCAAAATTTACTATAGTGCTGAAGTGATTAGTTGACAGGTTGGTATGTTAGGCAGGATCATCAACAGTTTCGATAGTCATGAAGTCATTTATCAAACAGAATCAGCCAAAAATCATCCTTTAAAATGTAAAAATCTGCAGATCTTTTTCTGTTTTCGCATCATCGTAAATTCAATATCATTCAGTTTTGGACTGTTGGTCAGATGTAAATAAAGCAATTTGGATCTGTTACATCTTTCACAATTTTTGGACATTTTATTATTTATGTTAAATAATCAACAGATTACTCCATAATTTTAATATGAACCTCCTTAGTCTTCCTTCTGACCAAGAAGCTAATATTTTGTAAACATTATTTGTCATCACACATCCACTCCCTCCTCTCCCCTCGCTGTTGTCATTTAGGAACTCATGGCATGGCTTCTCGAGGTTCAGGGGTGGCAACCCCAGAGTCCTGGCCAGCAGCCAACAGTGACTCTCCCAATCTGGCCACCTAAATCACCGCCTCATCTAATTGGCCAAATCACCCGCTGTTCTCAGACCCCCGTTGCTGCGTGGCAAAGGCCTTCTGAGGAATCAGACAATGTTTGCAAACTGGTATTGCTGTGTTTGGTCAGTGTGCGGAGACACTTTGAACGGTTGGGAACATGCAGGTTATGAGGGCTAGGGGAAAAAAAAAAAGTTAGGGCAGTCTAATTTTATCCATTTGATGTTTGAATATCAACAGTGAGAATAAGTTTCCAGCTTCGGAGCAATTACTGCAATATACACAAATCAACCAGACACTGGGATGCAAGCATTTCCGCCAAGCTGTCACTTATCGAGAGTTGACAATAAGCTGTAATGCTGCGGGGCTGACAGACTCACAGACATACATAGAGAAGCACACACACACACACACACACACACATACACATACACAAGTTAAGCAGGCCTTTGGGTCGCGCAGTGTGAGTGAAAAACAGAGAGTGGGAGTGAGCGAGCAGCTGCAGGAGCCATGGGGTGATTCGGGCCTTACGGCGAGCAGCGAGGGGCTGGGGGGAGGCTAAGGGAATGGAGGAGGCTGAGGAGGCTGAGGAGGCTGGGGAGGCTGGGGAGGGCTGCGGGGAGACCCGGAGCTAGGGGCTGCCTGTTTAATTGGAGCTCATTTACACAGCAGTGGAGCAGGAGACACCTGAAGGGCCTTCCCTGCCTTATCAGCTAAATGGCTCCCGCTCCACATCTTCCATAAGTCGGATTCCTCCTCTTGTTTATGCACTTGCTTCTCTCTCCGAATACCATTTCTGTTTCTTATTTTCCAGTTATTTCTCTGGATTACCTGAACAGCCTGTTCCCCTCAAATATTAGACTTTGAAATGAAGCACAATTAAGAAGTAATCATTAAAAACAGAGACAGCAGCAGCAGCGAGGAAATTCTGAGAACACCGCTGCACATACAGGTTGTCGACACGCCTCGTAAACTGAATTATAAATGATCCGTGCCTGCAATGTATTATGCTGCTGTAATATAATATAATAATCAGTCAGTGTTGACAATGATAATACCCACCATACCATCTTCCTGGAGCTTTGAAAAGATGGTAGAGGATGGCGAGGTGGGAAAACAGAAGGGAACAGGCAGGGGGAGTGTAATGATGAGGAGGAAGAAGAAGAGGAGGAGGAGGAGGAGAGGAGCCGAAAGAAGGAACAACTTACTGTAATCATAGTCATGTTCAATCAGACACCTGCTATTAAGTTGATAAATACACTTTTCCCAGTGTGAGTCCAGATACACTGAGTACCCCTAAGGCACTGTTCTGCTCTTTAACTACCTACTCTGCCTGGCTTCTTCACTCAACCACTGACTCTCCTCCCATTAGCTCAACATTTCACCCGGTCTCACAAGATGTCTCAAAATCCATTCCTTATAGGGCACTGTATGATTGACTAAATGTAGTCCTCAACAGTGCGACCAAGGACCGATTTGGTGAGTGGTTTTTCTGGCTGTCGGGCAGTGAAAGGGTAGGGATTTGGGGACATTTTTAGTCCATTAGTAAGTACTATTTTGTCCTTTTTCCCCCTTCATGCTTACGGTAATAAGAAAAAATGGGAGCTAGTTGTGTGTGTGTGTGTGTGTGTGTGTGGTGGAGGGGGGAGGTTGTTGTGTTTGAGGCAGGGAGGGTGCGCAGACAAAGCTTAATCTCTTGTCTCGCCTCTTCAGCTCCGGTCGGTGCCCACATGCTGGTGACGGGGCCAAGAGGATGCCTCCTGTAGAGAATCTTACTCAGCACGGTGTCATGGCGGCCACGGCACCTGATAAACATTAAGTACAGGCTGCGATACCTAAGTGTTATTGTTGTTGTTTATTTATTTTACGTCCCTTTAGTGTTTTACAGTCATCTCAGCTTGTAGTTTGGGAAGATAAAGGAGCGATACAAGGGGGTTAGCATGCCTTTAAGTTGACTTTTCTCTGGACCAGAAGAGATTGTAAATTCATTGACTTAATTCCACGTTCCAGATTTCAGTGGGCTCTGGGATTTAATTAGCCGAGTTATCCAGATATTTTGTAATCCTGCTTTGTGTGTCAGGAACCTGGACTTGGACAAAATACCTTCCAGCATCTTTTGGTCCTTCTGGCAAGTATTACACCGCCTGAGTGTCTGCCTCTGGCACGATCACAGGCCGCTGGGACGTGGTGAGGCCGCTATGTACAGCAAATACAATCTGATTAATGATAAGAGCAAACACTTTGCAAGCCTCTTGTTTTTTCTCTGTGTATTTTGGGGCCCAAATAAAGTTGCTCTAACATAATTTTAAAATATAATTTCTCCCTCAGTGAATTAGCTCATAAGTGTCCCATGATCAGCAGTGGAACAATATTGTATTTGGGTTGTCTAAATTCCTTGCAACAATATTATGAATGAGCTAAAGAATGAACAAAACAAACTTGTGGGAAACAGCATGGTTTAAAGCCAGACTTCCCAAAGTTATTGCAATCTAAACTTGCTTTGAAACATGAATATCCTGTGTGCATTGTCTCAAAAATATTTTCCTTAAGTTCCTCTGAGCCTTTAAAGAAAATTCATAACTTTGTGGTCAAAGTTCAAAACCATCCCCGGCTCGAACATCTGAAAAAAAAAAAAAAAAGAGTGGCATAACATACAATTCCCCTCTTAAAATCCCACATGTCACTGATTGAGTTGCAAACTGGCTGGGACGAGATGCGTCTGGAGGAATCGGAGGGGGGTCTATCTCCGTTTTTTTCCTCCTGCTCTTCCATCCCTCTCTCTTTCTCTATCTATCCATCGGGAGAGTGGAATTCATCATCTGTTGCGAGGGGCGCGGCACACGATAAGCATGCAAGTGGGTGAGCTGGGCCGCTATATCACTGGGAATGAATGAACGACCTCACTCTGACCCGACCAGGGGAGGAAAACACATGTTCTGCTGGTCTTGGCTGGCTGGCTACCTGCAGAGAGGGTTGGGAATTCTTACAGCGGGAGGGATGGGGAGATGGTGGGATGGAAGAGGTGGAGGAGGAAGAGAGCCGAGACTCCGTGTGTCTGCGGCGCCGTCACGTTAACTTGGAGATGATGTTGACATATTGTCATTTTTGTTCAGACGTGGCTGGCGTCTTGTCCAAAGGGTTAAATTCTTTAAGATGCATGAAATTTAGTTGATGAAGTTGGGTGCAGAGGGATTCCAGAGGGAGGGTGGCCAAACATGAATGGAAAGTTTGGTGCGTTATTAAACTTGTCAAGGGGAACAATGTGTGAGAGTGTTAAGCTCTGAAACCACCCTAATAGACATTTAACATGGTGTTGTAAAGCTGCTAAGCTCTCTTACCCCCGTTCACACTGCAAATCCATCCAGTGTTTCCTGCTATTAGCTCAGCAAGCTCTATGGCTACCTATTGTTTTTTTATTACGTGTAAAGCATTTTTCCACTCACTAAATCTTTTTTTGGGGGGGATGGGAACACTTTGTCAAACCCAACACCTCAGTTTACCTCAGAACCAGTTTCCATCCTTTCTCCATCCATGTTCCAATGAAATGCACCTCTGGATTTCATTAGTGGGGAGTTTGTGTGCATCTGTGCGCCCATGTGTTTATGTGTGCAAGATGGAGCAGTCAGTTTCACTTGAAAACCTTAGTTTAAGGTAATCCAGCATGCACATATGTGTGTATGTGTGCACATGTTGCTGCACACATGCATTCAATTTGTTACGAAGCATGCTCATGTATGTACATTGTTTATGTGTGTTTGCAGAGCATTGTGTTTTGCATTTGTGAATATTTAAAGCACACGGAGAAACTCAGTTTGCACCACCACCGGAGCTCATACAGTGCAGCCACCCGACTGTGTTTCAGTGTCAGACTGTTACAAACTGTGGAGAGGGGGCCTTGGCCTCATGTCTGGACATGGAGCTGCAGAATGTAGAAAAAGGCGGCATGTTGCAGTGGAGGTATGGATGGATACGGGAGGGCGTGGTCACTGGATAAAGAAACCTATTCCTGTTGCTGGGTTGTGGGATGCAGGCGGAAAAGGGGGTTGGTTAGGGGGCTGCTGGAGGCGGTCCACATCGCCCCTTTATTTACTTTGACCCCAGGTCCGCAGGAGGCCCGGGGAGGGCACATGCCAAACTCCCCAGGCGGGCAGCGCTGCCCTGCCCTCGCTCTCACCTCCCTGCCCGCCCCTCTGTCTCCAGTTAGATATATGTGTGTTGGGGGCCAGGGCTGCATGAGCGCCGGTGATACTCCTCTTCTCTTTTCTTTCATATCTGTGTTAGGACGGTTGGTCTCAGCTGAAATACGAGGGTTTGCTTTTGAAAAGCCCTGCTCAAAATATTGTCCTACATTAACAGTATAATTCATGTTACATCATTGAGTGAGTGATTTATTGTGACAAAGTACAAGTGCTATGCACTATGTTAATGGTAATAGTTGTATTACTCTTTCAAATGTTATTTAATTTATGTTTCACTCATTTAGCTAATTTCTTTATTAAAGAAGAGGCGTCAATATATGTGAGGTTGGGTGATACTGCACATTACTTTTTCTCTTCCGCGTTTCAACATAAACCAATTAAGATTTATTAAGAAGCTTCTCGACAATAGCTGGGGGGATATTGTAAGACAAATTCATTTCTCAGTCACAAGTAACAAGACACATTAAACTTTAATCTTAAATAAATGTGACATGTGTTATTTGAGGATGCAATTTTATAACTGTGTATAAATAATTGTTAAATTATGCACAGGCCTCATCAATCCCTTCCTTAATAAAATCACAATTAGAAGCAGAAATAGAGGCTGATAGAAAAAAAAAGGGTAGAGGAGAAAGAGCAGTGGCTCTCAAGATGCTAATTATTCTAATGAGGCAAAGGGTACCTGCCTGATGTCAATGTCATCGCAGTAGTAATTATTACCATGGTAATGCTATCGCCATGGTGAATCAGAGTGTGATTTATTTAGTTAAAGCAATTAAGCGTTGCGATTAGAAATACAAACATAACTGCAAATTTAAACAGATTTTTCACTTTTATTGGCCGTTTTCGCTTTCAGTGCACATTCCTCTCTGCAACCTTTGACACGACCCTCCACAGTCCCCCAGCCTTCATGGCAGCATTTAAATAGTTCAATTAGAAGAAATCACATTTGGGCTCACGTTTCTTTAGATTGTTATTGTCAAAGAAAAGCTTTCAGACTCGAGGAAATTAATGAAGGCAAAAACAGAGCTTTGAAGCAATCATCTCGGCTCTAACTAACATGCCTGTTGAAAAAATAAAGTGTTTATTAGGAACACTTTCATTATTTTTTTTAATAAAAACCATCCTTTTTCACTCTGACTTGTCTGCCAGAGGTGGTTAGCCTGATGCTAACATCATGTACTGACTGCCTTTTTTATTGTATCGAGGGAATTGGAATCGAGATGTCTTTTTTAGCGAGGGGATGGTTAATTGATTGTCGAATCATGTTATAGTGTAGAGGGTAACTGAGATGACTCCAGGGCAAATACGTCCTCATGAACACGGTGCCCTCCTGCCCAGTGAGCTCAGTGGAGTCAGTCGCAGCACAGTGGCAGTGCTGAAAATGTCACCCCAAGATGATAGTCATATTCCATTACAGCAATCGCTCAATATCTTCATGCGGGGCAAATTATAGCGTTTCAACAGAGCATAAAGACACAAAGGAAAAGCCATATGGATATAAAAGATGAACTGGAATTATTTTGCGAGGACTTCATAACTCTCAAATCGTGCTTTATCTGTGGATGTGATAGTTAATCATGATTTCACAGTAGCATTTACACTCTCCAAAGAATAAAGGGAGAAAAAGTTCCCAAAAATGTAAAGAGACATGTTTTGTGTTGAGAGCAACATGCTGTGCCATATTGAATGACCATTACTCCACTGTAAACCGCTTTGCTATTGAAAGCTGAAGCCGGTGAATCCATCCAATTCCAGTGGTTGTAAGTACCCAGAATGTATTGGACTTCTATGGGGACGCGAATGAAGCTGCTGGGCACCTAGCAAATTTCAGCTCCATCTTGTTTCTTGCCGAAAGTCTCTGGCGTGGGCCTGTGGTTGCCAGGCGCCTCCTGAGGTGACTCTATCAGAGCCAGTCAAGCCTGAAATCAATCACTCACACCCATCAAAGGCTGCCCTGCACCGCCATTGTGACTGAGCCATCTGGGCCTCAGCACACTGTCTAAATTTATCTCTATGAACTATATGTGTGCATTCTCGCTTGTGTGCGTGTGTGCATGTATATTTGTGTGCTTTCTTTCATATGAGCTTGAAAGTATTGGGGTACAAATGAATAAGGCTTACTGTATTGCTTTCTTCCACTGGCAGTGTTGAATGCAGGACGGAGCAGTAGCAGGCCTTAGCATCCATCACACAAGCATGCTCCGCTACACCTGTTCACAGCCCTCCACTACATGTCTCTCCTGCATGGCATCATCTGCTTAAACTAGTTTTCCTGTGTGGAGGCCTTTTCTCCTTTGGCCCCTGCTTTGGTCAGTCTCCTGGTCTCCAGTCCATCTACTCAGTGTTTAGCGCTAACTGCCCAGCACTGGCAGGCAGAGTGGAGTGGAGCGCCGCTGTGTATATGTGTATATGCGTGTGTGTGTGTGTGTGTGTGTGTGTGTGTGTGTGTGTGTGTGTG
Source organism: Anoplopoma fimbria (assembly GCF_027596085.1). NCBI lineage: Eukaryota > Metazoa > Chordata > Actinopteri > Perciformes > Anoplopomatidae > Anoplopoma > Anoplopoma fimbria. The sequence continues at coordinate 8,792,235 of NC_072469.1, forward strand.
TGTGTGTGTGTGTGTGTGTGTGTGTATGTGTGGCAGCAGCCATTGGAGGGCAGTAGAGTACCAGCGCATCCATCTCTATCAAAGTGGCCCCCGTAGGCCCAGAGGGTGCCCGAGTGTAAAGCAGTACTTAGAGGGATGTTGGGAGCACAGAGACAGGCTGGGGGAAATGTGGACAGGTCAGGCCAACATTGGACTCCAGTGGCTCTATGGACTCTGTGAAGTAGAGTTTACAGCTTCACATGAAGAGACAGACTGACTGGAGCTAGTATATGGAAAGAGGAGAAATTAATAGCACTTACGCTCCAATATAAGTGGATATTCAAGGTATGACATTAAATACAAAGTAAAGAAAATAGTAGCAATTAATGCTACTATGAAATTAATAATTAACATAATATTTGCATTCAGCCAGCGGCTCAGTGGTTATCATATCTTAAGAAATAAGAATACTGTTTAATATTGAGTGTGGTCATCAATATAGATTAATGCACATGAAGTTGCAAATCATAAGGCATTTCCCCAACTGTCACAAATCATGATTCAATGATTATATGCAAACTCTCAGATTTTAAAGCATATCCCTCCTGATCATAAAGTTATTCTCCATGTCCTTTGAGCAAATAAGTCCCTGTCAGTTTGGAAGAAGGACATTTAAGGTCGGCACTATTCAGCCAATGCACTTCATTACCATAATTTAAAAGCCTTTTAGAAATATGAAAAGTCAATGGTACTTTTACCATATTTCCCTGGACATACACCCTCTAATCCTTTTTTCAGTCCTTAGTTCAATACTGCAAGGACATTGTGCCAATATCCATCAGCTTCACTGTCACATGTATTATTTAAATCCCCCCATTTGGCCCTGTATTCTACCTTAATTTAAAATGACCCTTAAACCCTATTTAATACTTTTACAGACACACTGTATTACCAATACATATGCTTCCAGATTGAAAGTCCATTTTTTAAATCTGGAATAGCTGTTACAAATGTATTAACACAAATGAAATATACATTTTTAACAAATTAGTTAAAAAGTTTCTAATTTCTGACGTTTCTTTATGAGATGAATATTTTGCAAGTCACAGCACAGTGATGTTTTAATGAAAAGGTAATTCAAGAGTATTTTCTAAGTCGTCTAACAAGTCTGAAAAACAAAAAGCATTAACTTCAATGATATGTGGAGTTTTTTATGTAAAAAGGCTTTTAAATTATAATTGCACTAATGTCATATATACCACATCACATATGTAGTTTGCATTTTAATATTCATTTGAATTTGTATAACACACAGGATTTTACATGTTGCATATTTAATAGGTATACTGTTAAATGACATACCTTCTTCACTTAATGCAAAGGTAATACATTTATCAATAGCACATTTTTTTTTTTTTTAATGGAAAAATAAACACAATTGGATGCATTTAAAATGACCGTAAGGAATTGAAAGTAAGGAATTAAAGAGCAATATATATGAAAATAAAATTCTCAAACATCAGGTCCAGCACATTGTCCTACATTTAAGTACCTCTCAATTCACTTAAAACAAACCAGCCTGGAAACTTTCATCTCAGGAAGAAAACACATGTTCCTTGTTTTCTGCTTTCACATTAATGTCCATGTTTTCTCCATTCCATTTAGACAGAGAACTGGGATGCCCCAGTCCCGAGTGCAATGTCCCAGACCTTGGCCGGCTCTTTTATGTAAACAGAAACTCCTCGCTGTGAAGGGGTCCCATAGTTAAGAATTCCACTTAGAGAGCACGTTGAACTCTGCCGCGATACGGGGAGATTCATGTTCTTGCTCTGTGCTTTAAAGCCACTTCATGTAGCTCTAAATGTAGCCTCAATACCCAGTTGGCTGAGTATAAATACAATAAACAATTCAGCTTAAGTCACTAAATGTTTAGTTTTTATGATTTTATTTATTTGTGAATTTTGTCAGAACCTCCATTGAGTCTGTGCAAATTAATATATATATATATATATCTGTTGATTAAACCTTTTGGTTAAAAACATGGTCAATATTTAACTTAACTAACGCTGTATGTTATCAATAAGATAAACTTAAGGACTAATAAGGAAAATCATTAAAACAACAGTGAGAAATGCTCACATTTTTTATTTCTCTATTGTCAAATATTCTTACATGGCAATTGTTGTTCATATTGAATATGCAAATGATGAATTCCAGTTAGCGTCGCACTTATAAAGAAGCAGATTGGGATAAGTCTAATATTTTATTTTTATTTTATATTGCCAATCTCACACCTTTACCCCAAATATGTATAAATAATTTACAGTTCACACACTTGGATAATCTAAATTCCTTTTTTTTTGTTTTTTATCGCAGGACTTTTATTTCTTTGTCAGGATGTGTTATTTGGTGGCGTTTCCAGATACAGCAGGAAACCAAACTTTGCATGGTGACGGCAGCATTTTCCAAACACTGTTACCATGTTTACAAGTGCCAGAGGGCGAAAAAGGACCTTTTATTTCCCTCCTGCTAATTGTTTGATTTCTCGCTGCCGCTGGAGAGCTCGGCGTACTGTAGGGGAAGAGAGAAGGCCCAGGTTGGCACAGGAGCTCACACACTCTCACTTCATTTGTCTCAAACACCGAAATGGCTCCAGGCTAGCCTTCCTCTCTGGAGCTTTGTAGAAATACCAAACAGTGACATCTGACGTTGTCTGTCTACAGTTCCTTTTTTTTTGTCATCTCTGTATTTTTTTTTTTACCCCTCCGCCATCTCAAGCTGTTACTGACACATTGGCAGTGCCTGTCATTGTTTGTTTTGCAGCCCTCGACTCACTAATAAGGTAAAGACATAAGATGTCAGTATGTTTATCATACAAGGGAATTTGCTGACACCATGACATTCTAAATCATAAATCTTATAAGTGCATATTTAAGAGGGAGGGTCCCGACTCCACTTGGTGTTCAGATTTATTCCCTGGACCTGGATTGTGTCTATCTGGATCTTGTCATTGGTTAGTTTGCGTAGAGATACGATCCTCTCATCCCGTACTGATCCCAGTTCTTATTCCAGCAGGTGGTGGGCTTTAAAAGTTCTTGTTTGTAAGCTGCCGTGAGAGGGATGACACATTTACGATGAGCAGCGCAGGCCGAACTGGCAGGGAAGATTCCCCGCTCGTGGCGTGCAGCGCGGTGCAGTGCATTGTGGGCTTCCTTCTGGCCATAGCACCACATAGAGCGCCGGACTCACCTACCACTGTTTAATCCCAGAGGGCCATTCTCATGTTAATGTATGTAAATCAGGACACAAGGAGATTGTTTTAATCGGATTGTTGGTTTTTGTTTTGTTTCCGCTCTTCCTTCAGAACTTGGGAGTGCAACAGGAACAAAAAGTTCCATTGTCAGGTGGCAGTAAGCCAGTAATTCCTCTCGCAGCTTTTTGACGTTAGCACAATCCCACCGACAGACAGATTCTCTGCGGGGCCCTCCACGGATATTGGGCTTCTGTGCAATCTCACCCCTGAACCTGGGTGCTGTCCTTTTGAATTAACTTTAAGACAGGCTGAAATCGTTCGGATACTATATCTCTCACATTTGAAATGGAACCAGGAAAAGAGCAGCTATATCATTTTTATTTTTTTTCAAATCCATAAAACATTTATTTTCAGAATTAAACTATGAGGCAATATCACAAGACAAAGCTGCTATCTAGTCAAAACACAACTTTGAACTGCCTCAGTGCAACCACTGGTACAGTTCTATAATACTATAATACAGTATGAAACAAAAGAAAATGCACCTTTAAGATGAATTTCAATGTTTACCTTCTGCTTATTAACCAAAAAGTTATTTTGCATCTCAATATAATGCTACAAGAACATGAATTTAAGTAAATTAAGATCCAAAGTTATTATACATTGTATGTAATTTCATTACACCGTCATATGTGATCGTGATGAGGAGAACGTCAACGGCTGTCAAGTGACTGACTTGTGCCACATCGCCTTGGGTTTTGTGTGACGGATGCCCCTGCCAGTGCCACTGCATTTCTGCCTGCCAGCAGGCCTTTAATCCCTCCTAATGGGGGTTGTCATCTCACCGCTAATTTAAATGCTCCAACCACGAAGCTCCCCCACCTGGCTAAGCTAATCCCAGTGCGAAGGGCCCCCTTCCCCACAGCTAGCAGCCTCGTTTTGGGGCCCAGGGGCCCGGGGGCCTCACCACCCTCCTACACAACAACAGCATCTTTCAATCATCTCTCCCTGATTGTATTAATCTTATCTGTGTTTAATTACATTTTTTAAGATTATTGCTGTATGCCATCTTTGCACACTGTGGGGGCCGCAGAGGGCTGCTCATTTCGGATGCATTTTCATTTGGGCACAAATCCCCATCAAAGACTGCCAGACATTATAGGGGAGCCATTTTTTCATGGTTGGGGGACTTTGTAAACTTGATCCTATAGCCTGAAGTCATGTTATATAGTTTGCATACGTTGTCTTTAGCACTTTCCGTTTAGGTAAGATTACCAGTTCTAATTAATATTTTACAGACATTAGATTTAATATATGTTAAGATCCAGTGGTGCAAAAACAATTCAGATCTGTTTTTCAAGTAAAAGTAGTATTTAAATAGTGTAAAAATCCCCCATTACGATTAAAAGTCCCCATTCAGAATTTTAAGTAAAAGTATTATAAAAAAGTAAAAGTATTTCTAACCCAGACAACCCCTAGTTTAATCTGTAACAGTGTGTCATATTTTGTTAAACCATCACATGTTTTGTGTGCCAAATAATATTTTTCAACGTAACCAGTAACTTTAGCTGTAAAATAAATGTAGTGGAAGTAAAAGTACAATATTTCTATCTGAAATGTAGTGTAGTAGAGTTATTAAGTAAAATGAAATGTACTTAATCTGCATTGTGAGTACTTTAGCTATGTTCCACCTCTTTTAAGACCTGAATAATATTTTCCCACAATCGACATGAAACATTTAGGTTTTAAAGGTTTGTCTCATTCAGTTGTGCACTGCCTTATTAAAAATGTAGATATTTTGTAGCAACAGTGAGTAATTTCATTTGTATTTGTGTATTATTTACACAAAACCCTAGTGAAGGGGCAGAATAGCAGAAGGAAAATAGAAGATTCATTTTTTTGTGTGTGATGTTTGTCAGTTTTGTTAAACCACGGATAAAGGGGCCGGATGGCGCTGGGATGGGGGAATGTTCCAGCAGGTGCCTTTAATTAACCAGGGGCTAATTCTCCTGTGTTAGAATGACATGTCTCCAGACTTCCTCTTGACATGCCGGGGAAGATGCACATGATCCAGATTAACATTAACAGTAACTAACAGGTGTTTCCTCATCTACGTCGTTACGATTTCCCAACTCTGCCCACTGAACCTGCGATGGCTGGGAGTGATTGCAATCAGAAATGTGCTTTTTTTTCTTTTCTTCACACACAAGTAAACAATCAGCCATCTGGTCAGATAAGGAGTTTTTGTTTGATTGCAAACTATACACTCGATTTCTTGGCACTGACCTACTGCGCTCGAAAACATCCCACAGCGATTACAGCATTCACACAGAAGCAAATGCAATATCTTTGTGTCGTAATAAGTAAATAATCCTACTGCACTAACACATTACGATACTCATTCACTGCTTGTGTTTTGTCAATAGAACGTACCGTAGGAACTATGAAGGTGTTACAAACTGTGTGCCAAACAAAGTGTAGCTATGAAATCTATCTTCAGCCCAGCACATTCATCTGTAATGGTGTTATGCTGTGACTGTAAGGCTTGTAGCAATCAGCAGGACCTTGTGTAACACTTTAATGTAGAATGGGGGGATGACGACGGGCACACACAGAGCCTGTTGATGATTTTTTTTTCCCTGTGCATATTTCAGGGAGTGATCTGAGGTTGAATGTGTGTGTTTTTCTATCTTTAGGTGCGAGTTAAATGCTTGCGTAAGTACAGCGAGGCGAAAGGCCGGATGGCGTCTGTGTAGTAGCTCCCCTTGAACCTTGGATGCCAGGGGTTCACCGCCCGACAGGGGGCGGCGGAGCTAATTATTAAAACATTTCCGGGAAAAGATTTGATGTTCAAAGGTGCTGCACCTGAAAAGAGGTGACACCGTGTGCAGCTACATCACATAGGATTACATGCACATTATTGTTAGCGCTTCAAGTGGTGCTGTAAAATAAATGTGGCGGCAAGCTCGGCTCATTTGAATAATTTCCAGTGTGCGGAGACAGATATGGGTTTTGGGTAGAGGGGGTGGCGTTCCAAAAAAGGGACAAAGGGATGACACTTGGCAGCACATGAAAATTATCGTTTGACTTCAAACATTCCCGTTTAATACGAGACCAGAAACCTGTGAATTCATATGCTCAAATACATTTGATCTGAACATGTCTGTCACTTTTCTTGTTGAGTGGTTGTTCAATCAAAAGTTAAATAGGAAAATCAGCTCAAACACTGAGATATCAGGTTAATGAGGAAAATTAACATTTTCTTGATGACATTATTTGAATACGTCGTCCACTAACTTCACCAGTGGTGTGTAATTCCCACAGCACGCTTGAACGTCTTTGTAACCATCGCAGATCAGATCACTTCTGAGGCTCCATTACCAGCCGTGCTGCCCTAACACTGGAAGAGGAGCCCTGTAATGACTTCCCTCAACAAAGAATCACTGATAAAAGGATTAACTAATTCAATTAACAGAGTAAAGTACTTTATAACTGTTAATTATGTGGTTCCCTTGGCTGCTCAGGGCCACTAGCACCCTTTGTTTGAAAGCCCCTTGTCTGTACTAATTGACCTCTGGGGAGCTTTTTGGTGTGTGCGTATATTTGTGCGTGGGTGTATGTGTGTGTGCATTGGAGGGTGCCTTACGCAATCAAATGGTACGTATAAACAAACTGACAATTTACTTTGGCGCGGAGTGACACTCTGTAGGACGTGGGGACACTTGCTTAAATGACCTTGAATGTGCCACCAGAGAATAGAGTCTCTCTCAGGGATTGGGCCCCTCAGAAGACTCGCCCTGCTCTCTGAGGGGGGCCCAATATCTTTTACAATGAGACGACACTCAGAAAAGAAAGCAGCCCTAGTTTTGGGGAAATATGGGTTACATTTTTTTTATATTTCCTAGTTTTTAATTTAATTAAAATCACAATACCAAACTTTGTTGCTTGCACCAAAAGCAAATATGCAATAAAGAGCTTTATAGAAAAAAACATAAAGGGCTTGATTTGTTTAAATACCCCATCCTAAAAAACTTTTCATACCATCACAAAGAGGCAGAAGTAGAGATTCTTTTATCCTCAGTGGTGTCTCCTCTAATGCGTGGCCAATCGCATTATTATCCTCCATGGCTGCAGTCAAAAGGCTGATAGATGTGACCTGGTCTGCCTTCTACTCCCGCCTAAGCCAGCTCCATCTTTTTCCCAGTCCTTCCTTTAACCCCTTCTCTTCCTCCAATGGGCCCGGCCACCAAAATCCTAATGACGTCCTTGACAAGTGATCCATCAGTTAGCAATTACAACATCTGTCGCCATGACAAAGATGGCTCCGGCACTCTCTTTTTGGGGGCTACTCTTCCTCCCCCTCGATTATGTCTGGGGTTTTTGGGGGTGGGGGGGGGACGGTGAGTTGGTGGGGTTGTGTAGGTTGGGGTGGGGGGGAGTTAGCCACTTTGCGAAGTAAAAAGGAGCCGCCCCACAACACAGACAGACATGTTGACAGCAAACACAAACATAGCAAAACAAATGGTTCACGCCTACCTCTTTAGATTTCCATTCAAATGCACTCCACAACTCTGTGAAAGTGCTCTATCTTCTATAGAGGGAAGAACCTACCAGCTGCCATCGTCTCTCCTCACTATAAAGAGGACCTTTCACTCGGGAACAATGAGAGGGCTTCTCTTGTCTCTTGGCCCAAAGTCTCCGCCGCACCATGTTTAATTTCAATAGCCATAGATCAATGCAGAACAACACTCCAGAAGTGGTAGTGGCTCATCTGAATCAGCAGACAAGACTTTTGTTAACGTCAGCAAACATGTGTTCAAATAGTGATTCAGCAATAATGTTCATTTGTCGTAGTAACATACAGCATTTAGCCAGCAGGCATCTCATTTATAACGCCTACACACTTTTGCAGTGGGGCTCGCTAATCTGTGAAGGTGTGTTTTGAGGGGAATAAATCCTGTTTCAGGTGGATACATTTGCAGATGATGCCTTTCATGCTGTCTTTTCTGTGGCTCAGTGGGAGGAAGGTGTGGGACTTTGCCTTTGCTTTTCTTTCGTCCCTTTAAGTGGAGCACCGGATAGATGGCATGACATCACGGGCCAAGCCGGCAGCACAATGCAAAGGTCACGCGGCCCATTGATCTAGGGGGCCCCTGATAGAAACCCCCTGTATTATGGGTCCGCGCACGCGGGGTCTTACACACACTGAGCCATAGAAACAGACCACAAATGGAGCCTTGTTGTCTTCCCATTCAGGGCCTGCAATCGGCGGATTTACACTTTGATGTGGAGCTGAGGAATAAAGCCCTTTTCGAGCACTGACCTTTATCGACTGACGGATTAAAATCCATAGCTCTCTCCCTCTCTCGCTCAAAAACTACATATCTAAGTTACAGTCCAGCTAGCTTGCTACTGAAGCATTTCTAAAGCCAGTCCTTTTTCTTTTCCTTTATTCCCTTCTTTGCTCTCACTCTGACTTTTGTGCCTGGCTGCTGACATGGAACATGATTTCTTTTTTCTGTCAGGAAATGGTTTAAGGTTGTTGGCTGTGTGACCAAATTACAAAAAAAAACAACAACAATGTTTCATTAGATTGATTAAGATACATACTTTTGTTTTATAGGGATGCAGCACACCTATGTTTCTGCTTCCAATACCTAAAGTCAGAGTTTCTGCCAATATGAGTACCAATCTGATACCAGTGCTCTCTTATTCTCAAATTTAAAATCTGAATACCTTACTGGATGGTTAAGTACCATGAAGCCAGTGATAGCTATGGCTGCCCACCAGTACTGAATGAATTAAACTCCTAGCAGAAGCACTTCATTTTTGTGATGATACTTACAGAGAAACTGTACTTAATCTTAAAAGGTCATGTATGGTCCTCTTTATACGGTCAGTATTTGCGCTGATAATGATCGGGTGTATCAGATCAGTGCCCCCTCATTATTTAATTGATGGAAATACAGCTGTGTCTGGCAAAATGTGCCTTACAGATGTACGATAATGAGCCTTGAGGCTTTATATCTGAAACAATTTCTATCTCACTCGCCGCGGACCAAAGACAACCACACAGCTTCCATTTTACTCTTCCTAATGCCTGGCTTCCCATCTATTGTCTCTAAAACCATCCCTGATGCCCACTTGGACAATTCACTGTCTGCTGTTCTCCCAGTGGAGTCAGTTTGAACCAAATTAACAAACAGAATCTATCGCTTCTCCGTCCACCATCAGGCCAACTGGTTTTGATGGCCCCCATTCTGCTTTGTCAGAAACATGCCAAAAGCCTGCTGTAATCCGCTAAAGAACACTTAACAACCAAGTAATGTCACGGTAGACCAGCGGCCTGTATGCTGTGTCGCACTTAAAAAAATCCTGAAGCCATATCCACTTAATTCAGCTAGTGCTTTAGGAAGGCCCACCTGAGAATTGTGAGACTGCCTGCAGAGAGTCAACCATCAGCATTAAAGAGCATTACCACCACGCAACAAAAAAGCACTATTTCTCCCATGAACATGTCTACAAGCCTTTCCCAGAGCTCTTGTATGTACAGTGAGAATTTGAGTCTCTGTTTACTTCCGGTTTTACAGGCCAACAACACCAATTTCACCACTGATACGCAGGTTGTATTCAAGTAATTACCGTTCTGTTACTCTGAGCATTTGTTTAAGACTCATTCATTTGCTAGCTAAACCATCATATTTCAAGCTCTTTAACTGCGAGTTTAAAAGGTTAAGAGTTGTAAAGCACATGAATCCATCCTTTGTTTTCAGCAAACAACGTGAAAGGTCTCAGAGCAAAACAATTACATCACACCACACCACTGCAAGGCTCTGAGTGTACAACAATGACAAGAGAATTGTGCCTTCAGGCAGAAAACACTTTACACACTGGAGATGGAGGATGAGGGGGGGGGTTGTTTTCTGGTTGATGAGCATAAGGTACATGGTCCATTCAGACAAATGGGGAGAAACAACAAGGTACACCGAGAGAAGGCTGCAACAAAAAAACAGTTCCATGAAATATTAATGGCATATATTTACTGACAAGCTACTATAACCAGCAGCTCTCTTCAGGGACTCCAGGGACAGAGAGCTTGTGCTTGACTGACAAGCGCTACTGTAGGTGCAAGAGGTACATGAACACGACCTGCACACACAGACACAGAAACACACTCATACATGCACTTTTGAAAAGTATGACTGGACAGGAGCAAGGACGGCCCCTCTCAGTCCTCCAGAGGACGCTGAGAGCAGTCTCTCTGTGTGTATGCTGAGAATGCCAGGCACATGACAAAAATGTCCACATGTAGTTGCGCACATATACTCTAAACAACATTTTTTTCTCGTCGTCACCCCCACCCTTATAATTTGAATCAAGATCACTGCTTCATCAGATGGGAAGAGGGAATTATTTAAGCATAAGATAAGACTCCTGCACACACTGACACACATCCTCCCATGTCCTAACTGGGGCTGGCTTATAAATTATATAATATAAATAATATCTCTATTTTTAGGATTTGTCGCTATATTTTGATATATATTTTGAAATTTTCTCTAAAAGAACAAGACATTTTGATTCAACCCTTTTGATGCGTAGGATCCAGTATGATCATTCTAGTAAATCAGTCTAAGAACTGATGATGCATACTGTCATTTCTTAAGTGAAATTGTTGTTTGGAAATGTTTTCCTTATTATTAAGTTTGAATCATTTTTTATACAATTTAAATTCAGTTTGTAGGCAGCAGTTTTTATTCATTCCTTTTTTATTATGTGACATTTATTCATTTAGTTTTATTCATATAGTTTTATTTGTTTATTTATTGTTGACAGACTGACTGTATGATAATATATGTTAATTAAATGAATGAATATCACTTACACCTTAAAGTCACTTTAGAAGTCGGTTCCTGGTCTCTTTTATTTTGTAGTCGGTTCTAAAACGCTCTCACTGCCTTCTTTATACACATACTGCAAAAACAACATGAGGGTTGGTTTGACCATCTTTTTCACAGTGGAGGCTGGCATCTTCCATTACTATTTCTGACCTCAACACTCATAAACTGCTCCACTTCTGTTGCTCTCTCCGGGCTCTATCCCTGTTCCCTGCTCCCCTTCAGATACAAAAACAAACGCCCCATACGCACACCCATCCTCATATGCCACACTCACCCATGGGAGAGTGTCCGTGAGAGGGAGAGAGCCACAGGAGAAGTGAAACACCAAAACGAGTCTTGTGCCGGCGGCTTAAATAATGGACGTGACAATTAATATTTGTACTTGATGTTCGTGATATAGTCATTTTACTACAAGCCACACAATAAGACGCAATACATCGAGTATACTCAATTTATCGCCCGCCCCTATTCCTAACCCGCTCCTCCCTATCTCCCTTTGGCCCTGCTCCTCAAAAATGTCTCTCCGTCCCAGAAATTCCAAACTTTGCTTACCTAATTTCTGCAGCATATTTCTTTGCCACAGGAGGTGGTTATGACAAATTAGAAGTCTACAAATGTTCTGATGGTGTAAAGGCCCCAGCTGTCACCAGGGAGATGGTGATCAGGTTTCCGAGCTGCATGGTCTCTTGGCGCCACAAAGAGTTCCATATGGTCATCCAAATGCTGCACCTAAATCTGCTCCCAATCTCCACCCCGGAGCTGAGCACTTCTACTGAATTAGTCACAAGGCTTCTGAGCATATGAGGTACAAGACAACAGAAATCATATGTCCTTTGTGGAAAAAAAAAAGGGGGGAAGTTGTGCAGCAGTGAATGAAAAACAGGAGTTTACTAGCAGACATGAACATGTAAACATATCATTCTTATTCTTGCAACTCAACTGTATTTGTGTACACATGGCTAATGATCTCCAATGAACGAACAGACTGTGAAGATGCAATGGGGATGAGTTTCAGAGTTTATTATTACCACTGCATTTAATTCTAACTTTTTTTGTAAGGGATATTAAATTGGATGTTCTGATAAGCAAAAATAGTAGAACAGGCTGAGACAAAGAACAGCAAAAAACAAAGAGGAATGATGTTTCCTTTGCCAAGTGATTATTTTCATTAGGATATCTTGGATCATTGTATAGCACATGGCCAAAAAAACAAGATATGATTAGGATATCAACTATTTTTATTATTTAGTTTTTTAGCAGTCAAATGGTCTGTTTACCTATGATAGTTAAGTCACGTCTTAGTTGTGGAAAACAGGTTACAGTATGAGTAGCCCAGCATTACAGAATAGCATGGTTGGAATTTTGGCCTGTGATTCTGAGACGATATTTTCCATGGGTTTAGGAATTTTTTACAGAAAAACAAAAAAGCTCCCGATGAAAATAAAAAACCAAGTGAACTTCTGGTGTCATGTTCTTTACCAAACCTGTCAACCTGCCTCAACAGATCGTCGCCCCCATAGCTCCATGAATGCTCTCATGGCTGAACAGTGAAAAGCAAGGGGATTGGTGATCTATAATTAACCGGTGGGTCGGTGTTGATGTCATTGACGCAGCGTGGAGGTAGAAGGTGGCAGTGCCAAGGCACCTGTTGTTGTGGAGCGTGGCATCTGATATCATTACCTACCCAGCCGGAGCGCCAATGTCCCCGCTGGGTCGCGAACTGTCCAAGCTACCGACCACGCTCACCTTTCACATACACACACACAAACACATGCACACACGCACACACAAGCGTCATCCACTGTCATCATGTCGTCCTTTTACATAACTAACTCTGATGGCCCTAACACCTAGAGGGCAGAGATCCACAGAGACTTTCAATTATTGTTAATGATATTTTGATGGTAGCTGGTTAACTTATGCAAACGTCAGTGTACGGCTGTACAAATATTTGATGGTGAAATCTTCAAACTATGTGGGTTTATTCCCCAAAGGGTTTAAAGGAACAGACTGACATTTTGGGAATGTTTGCAATCAGACCCACAGTTTTATGAAGATGGCGTGTCAATGACTTGAATCACGAGGAAACTGCTCCATCAGAAGAGCGTAAAAATATACCTTCAAACAACTCTATTACGCTATTTTTTACTTTTAACCTTACTGCTAGTAGTTAAGACCCAATAGTTTCACTGTTACTTGGGCTTTGTTTATGACCGGCTGGATGTGACAAACCTAACCATATGAGACAACATGTTGTGTATAATAAGTGTGTCTGATGCTTGTTAAGAAAACATTTGGCCCTAAAAATGCACATAATGTCTGATTTACAATGCTATTTCCACACATGTTTAACTGTTTTATTTTATTTTCATCAGACCACCAGTTTATCCAAGTCAATTAGATTATCACTTTATTTGAAATTGAAGTTGAAGCTTAAGTCTGTCTGTAATGCAACAGTTTAAGTAATCATTTCACTGGTTTGCTTTACTTTCCCTCCACATTTCAGCTAAATCTGGGTTTGTTTGTTTTGCGTTTCTTGTCCCGTTTGACTTCTTTTTTTTCACAACCAGTAGAAACAATAGTTACAACTACAAAGAGCCAAGTTTGTAATGAACTGGACATGTAAATAAGACAGCGTTGGCATTTTTGGAAGATGTTATTATGACTTTTTACGCAACTAAGCTAACTGTTTCCCCTAGCTTCAAGTCTTTTCCTATATTGGTAAACACACCCTGATGGAAATTAAATCCATATAGTTTTTTTCTATCCATATAGTATTGCTCAAGCTGTTTCTTCAATAACCAGGCTCTTTGGGAGCTATTTCCTATTGGAAAGATGAGGGATTGTTGAGTGTATGCATTGAAGTGAGCTGGTCGCTGTTGATATCAGTCAGAGTGAGTGAGTGAGCGGGACTGCTGCACACCAAGTATGAAAAATCGACAGAACATTTACAGTGAGACAATGTGACCGTTCCGGTTGAATGCCATTTATTAGTGTAGCAGCTTTCCCAAGCAGATCAGAATGCCTAAGCCCTGGGCACTGACAGGGATTTCACAGCCCAAACTGATTTTCAGGCTGGCAGGGTTCTCACACACACACACCCACACACACACACACACACACACACACACACACACACACACACACACACACACACACACACACACACACACACACACACACACACACACACACACATAAAACCTAGCGATAATATTACATGTTGATACTTTTATGGTATATCAAGGGGTCTACAGTATGTGATAATTATTGAAAAAATGTTATACTATTATTTTGGTACAAGTTTTGGCTCAACTGTTACTACAGACACTGCTGTGATTAGCAAATAATCAGCATCTAAGAATCACGTCTTAATAACTCCATATCTTAAATCTATAGTGAATCATTATTGTCGATGCATGCATCAATAAATTAACAGACATATTTACAAAAAGAGTTTAATGTTACACACATTTTCATTTTTTTCAATAACCATAACCCCTGGGTAAGCAAATCCCAACATGTAATGTGTTTTTTTTGTTATGAATCTGCTCTCCAGATATGCAGTAAAAACATAGCAGTGCTCTACATTATTGATTCACTTTCTAACAACCCAGAGTGTCTTTATTCAATGCAATTGGTGAAGAAGGAATTACACACACTTATTTAAAAAAAACATTGCACCAATTAATACAGTTGGAGCTACTGCTTTAATAAGTCCTGTGAGATCTGATTCATAATAACAGCAACGTTGTGTTCACCTTGGCGATGGCTTATTGCTAATTTGAAATCATTGACGACATTACCGAAAACTCAGGGGGTATATCATGTTTCACAAGTATGTACACAGACGGGGGTTGCAGGTAACTGTATGTGCACAATGGCAGGAAACCGGCTAAAAATTTTGGTGCATCTTGCTGTTTCAAAATTCAATGTTGAATCATTAGCGATCATATTTTGCCAACTACCACAATCCCTACAGGCAGAGCATTGTTTTTCTATCAAGAACCTGTCTACAGTAACAAAAATGTCATGTCTGTCTGTTGAAGAATTTGTTTATCATTGTGAAATTTCCATGTTAGCTTATGTCAGACCAGCAGTAATGATGGACTTGTGTTTTCCAACACAATGTTTGTAACGTTCCGTGTGAGAAGAAGCCCCGCTCTCAGTCTTTTGTGGCCATTATCTGGTGCAGCGCGAGTGGTTATGTCTTCAGGGAGCCGGTATCCTTTTCATTAATGTCCCTCAGAGTTAAAGCCCAATGTCCTCTGGGACTGCATGTCATTGGCTGACAAGGTTTAGCGATTTGAGTGAATTTTCCTGCAATAATGGAAATATCCTAAACCCCGGAGACAAACAGACAGGAGACTGGCAGGAAATATCTTAATCTGCATTGACCCTTTGTTGGCGCAGTCCCATACCCTTAGTGAGAAGAACATGTGCGTATGTACGCCCGGCGCATGCATACCTGCACACGTCCACACGCACAGTAGACTACATCTGGATTGTGTTGCAGTGACCATAGGCCCCTGAGTGTGCGGCCTCAGTGGCAGTGCGTGGGTGAGAGCCAGGGTCCAGTGCACCATGGTGGGGGCTCTCCATCACTCTGCCTCCTGGCTTGACAGGCCCCTGGCTCTGGGGCCCGTCAAGGTCTTGCTGAATGCACTCAAACTGTGCACTGCTGAGGAAGGGATTCTGTATCCTTCTAATGGATTACTCACCCACATCACCTGTCTGAGTGGATTCTGTTGACCGACAGACACACACCGCATGCAGGCACGTGCGACTGTGCACGTATAACTTTTTAGGAAAGTTGGAAGCTTTTCAATCAACATTACCATCAAATGCAATTTCAATTCTTTTTTTTTGGCAGCTGAAAAAACACATTCCTCATCGTGACTTAAAGAAAACTGAGCAAATATTCAGCCTTTCCTCACACTGGATGGCAAGTAAAGTTGTTTTCTCCTCTAACTAAAAAGGTCACATGTATGCCTCCGTCATTTTCTCTTAATTCAGACAGAGAGAGAAAGGCTGGTGTCACGCTGCTGGACACCTGCGGACCTCGGTCAGGGCCACAGCCCTAATCAGCCTAATACATATATGTCACTTACAATGACCCACAGGCTCTTTTCATAATAAAGGTCACTCGGTGAGAGATACTCTGTCCCCGCAGGTCCTCGTTAATGGGCAGCCACCGTGGCTTTCATAACCAAGTGCACTCAACTGACTTAGATACTCTAGCATTTATGTAAACTACTGCACAGATGTCATGGCCATTATTTACTATGCTAATTCCATGTAGATTTGTTTTTCTTTATTCAAAAATTCAATCCACTATTAACTTTTTTTTGTTGATTGTCAGCATCCCCTTCTTAAAATGTAGTTATTATACAGAGAAAAAACATATTAAGGTTTTTGCATTGTAGGCTACTCTACACTAGAATGTGTAAATGTTAAGAGCTGAAACAATATGGAACTGTTTGACTATCGACTAACCATGTGAGTTACATTTCAAGATTTTTGCTGTTCTCAGTTTTATGTCATTGTGTATTGAATATTCTGGGTTTCGGGCTGTTGTTGAGACAAAATAACCAATTTAATGACTTTTCTGGAAAATTGTGATGTGTGCAGTTGAGTGCAATTTTCTGCCATTTTTTATTCATGATTTACTTTTCAAGCAAATGCTTTTAGACATTTTCGCTTTTATTTAAACGCACACAGTAGAGAGATGATGGGAAACATCATGAGAGAGATGGAGAATGACTCGAAAAAACAGGTCCAAGCTGGAATCAAACACAACGACATTGCGATTACAGTACATGGCCTGCGTCTTAACCACTAGTCCACCAGGCACCACATATTTTATTGACAAAAGGATCAATCAAGAACATGAAAATAGTCATTGGCAGCATAAAGCAAATAGAATGTTCAGTTTTTACACCTGCCTTTATTTCTCCTTCCAGATTATTTAAGCCTCTTAGCTCAAGGTTAAGAGCAATGTATCCCCTTTGCACTCTGAAGGATATTGTACATCATTTTCAGAAAAAAGTGAAATGCTATTGCCTGTAAATAATGACTATGGAGGTCAGCTATTGATCCGCTGCTATGGGGACCTTAGGGGCACGTTAAGACGGGCTATTGCTGCTTGTCAATGATCCCTTTATGGCCTCGGACTCGACAAGTCTGCTGCTATAAATCAAGGTTAAACTAGTCCTCTAATAGCAAATCAATGATAGTCAATGGATATTATCATGTGATTATAATTCAGTCGGGTAAACCATTAGTCAAAACTTAAATAGTCCTTCTAGTCGGTCCCCAGTCCTCCTGCTAAAGGGAAGACAGCTGCAGAGTCTTTGTGAGGGTTATATGTTGATGCAGACGGTTTTCTAAGTACGCCTCTAAGTCATGCTATTGTAAAATGGCAAGTCTTCCATTAGTTTAACTGAGGAGGTGGCAGAGATTTGAGAGAACAACATAGAAGTTATATTGAGATAACCTTTACACAGGAGCAGATATTTCACCTGCATTAAGATTACCCTGAGAGTAACCTACTTGTTATTTACTTCCAAGCCTCCTCTATCAATGTGCTTCTCCCTATTTGAAAGCGTCATCAGTCAAAAGTGTCCGCTATGCAACTAAATGGGGCGCGGGGACATATATATCTAACTATAACCTTTGCAGCACTGATATTTATGATAAAGACCATTAGGCATTTTGTGAGTTGCTTGCGCAAGGGCTTTAAGGCTAACAACCATCGTGAAGCGAGCCGCTATCTGGGGGTTTACATGGATGTCTGTGTCATCTGTCTGCAATACAGCACAGCCCGTGATGGAAATGTCATTATACCTGGTGAATTTGAGAGGTCATGATACAAACATTGTCTCTAAAACCTCTGTTATGAAAGCACAGAGGATAATAAGATCAGTACATATCGTTTTCCCTTTCATTTTACCTACTATAACTCATTTTCTTTCTCTGAAGAGGCCGTATCATTGATGCAGGCCTATCTGCTCCACACATCACAGGCTGGACGGCTCTGTACTCACCTTGCTGTCTTGAAGGACAGTCAATACTTTAAGTAGCTAAGTATGGAGGGAAAGTTGGAGGCAAGTTTGAGCACTTTAACTTGGAAAATGGATTTCAGTGACAACAGTGTGTGGGGAGCAATACCAAACTGTAAACTGATCACAGAAACATTTTTAAGTTTCAATTCCCTGTACGGAATGCACCCTGTGTTAGGTGGTATATATTCTATATCAAGCTATAAACTATTTGAAAAATAAATGTACACATAAGCCAACATTATTCATGGTAATTTCATTCAGTAGACAAACTGCACATGATCAAGTGCAACTAGAAATCAGTGTCTTAGGTTGTGCATTTCAATGCTAATGTGCAAAAATGTAAACTAGCAAACAAATCAAATTCAAAAGTGTCCTATCAATTGCGTCAACACAGCAGCATGAAGCCCCATTTTTTCAATTTTGCATATTCATATGATTACTCTTCCAAAGGACAAATACATTCACGTCGACACCATTGTCCTTTGATTCCACTTGATAAAAGGCTATCTCATTTCATTCTTGCACCTTTCTAGTCCAAACCTAGGCACTCTGATTTGGTAAAATGTAATTCTAATTTATCATTTTTCTGCCCGAGGCAAAACTCTCTCAAGCCTGGGGCTGTTTGAAAAGCAGTTGGACACAAAGACAGACCCTGGGAACTTTGCCCATGCAGTCAATCAGTCAGACACCCCAGAGTGCCCGGACCCGAACAGCTTGTTTTTTGTCCACAGATATCAAACAAATTCTCCTCTCCCGTTAGATAATAAAAACATATAAATAGGAGTGAGTTGTTTCTGTCCATTTTTTTTCTATTTTTTTTTTTACTTAAGATGGTTGGTGGATACGCAGTGTCTCTGTGGTCAGGGGCTGGGCAGCAGTGTGGACATCAAAAGACGACAGAGGTCTGTGACAGTGAATGCAGCTGGTGTCTGAGTCTCGGTGCTGGACGGAGCTACAGGCTGGGCCTCAGCTGCCCCACAATAAAGACACACTGGGGAAGGCAGAGCCTTCAAAGGCTAGACAAATACACACTCAGCCATACACAGACAATTACACACACTCATAAACACACAGGCAAACAAGCACATGAGCACAAACAACAATGCCACATGAAAATGATTTCCTGGAACAAATATCATGCAGACATGTAATCGTGCTGAGTTTCTTCTTTCCTTTGATTCATTTCTAAAAAGGGTTTTCCCCTTATTTTAGAAAGTATTACGGCACTTTTTGCAAATATTGTTTTCCTATAATGGTTTTGTTTGCATCTGTGCAAATATTTTTAGAAACAGTAAAGCAGTTCTTTAAGTAGGGTCTTTAAAATGTGGACTGCCTATGGACTCCAAGGGCCCCAGGGAGATCAAGAGGGTCACCAGCAAAGCGACAAATATATATATTTTTTTGATTTACTGGACTTTATTGATGAATATATTTAACACCAAATGTTTCTTACACTGTCTTCTTGTGAGATTACTTCATAAAAGACAACTAGTTTATGATAAATAGTATTTGTGAGTGTGAATTAGTACAATGGAGTCATTTTTTCACCCTTGGGTAGAAGAGGGAGGAATCTGGAGGACAAAGAGTGGAATATTGATGGCATGCTGTGGACAGCTTCATGTCTGCTGTGGTCCTGACTTCACAGTGGGACTCTGTGTCTCTGCTGCTGACAGTTTTTCCCTCGAGTCTGCTCAGTAAAGTGTCTGAAATGTTCTGAGTGGAATGCAGTAACAACACTGACCACCATTTAGATTTTGACTTTAGTGAATGCCTTTGAAAATAAAGGAGTTTGAATGATAGTAATTGTTTGTCGATTTGAAGACTGAATAGCCAAATGTTTTGAGTTTATCTTTTGATCAATAATGCCTCTGTTCATATCAATTCAGTCATTTGTGAAAAGATGATCTTAGAGGACAATTTTCCACTTGTCTGTTGACTCTCAGTTCCACTTTTGGCCTGTAGAGGGCATGCCTAAACAGCAATCTGGTCAAGCTCAGTGGGGAGTCCAGAGACATACAATATCCCCACAGAAGAAAAGCACAGGGCGACTTTCATCCATCTATAAAGGGAGGAAATGGTTTTGTTAGATTTGGAACACTAATATTACGATATGAAGCTCGGAGCTGTGCTGATTAACTCAGATTTTACAACATAGCCATTTAGCAGGGGATTTTTTTTCCCTGGAATCTGCAAATGATTTAAACCATAGAATTATCACCTGAAATTGCCAACTTTGAATAGTAGCCCTGTCTAACTTTATGAAGGGCATAGGATTATTGAACTGATAATTGAAAATGCACTTTTGTTAAGAATACCACCTCTTCACTTTGACTCAGAGGGAATTTAAACAAACGACTCATTAGAATAACGTCCTTTACTCTCTCTAAACGGGTTAGAGGTCCTGAATAAAACATGACTTATCTATTGCGATCACGTGAGTCGTACCATTATTCATTTAACCATTTATTTATTACTCCATTCGTCTACATAAATATTTAACTATGTCTTGGCATCTTTATGGACTGCTTGCTCTGCTTCTCAATTACAAGGAGCAGTGTCCTACGATGGCCATATGCCTTCTATCTGGCGACACTATATCTCCACAATTTATGGATGCCAACTCAGAGCTTCATGTATATCTATGTAAGTATTAATCTGGGCCTAATGACTGCCAGCAATATGCTCCAGTCTGTGTGCCCAATAGGACAACTATTGTATATATATAATATGGCATACAATAAATTGAGTGCTCTCTTTTTGTTACTGTATAAATTAAATTGGGTACCCATATGGGGTCCTCATGAGAGGCGTGCAGAATCGTCTGGACTCCAAGAAGCTTGACGTGAATAGATGTATGGTTTATTACTCACACGCCACATATTCACACCATATACTATAAGCCCCTCACAAGTTTTCACTTCCCCTCCGACAACAAAAGCCCCCGCTCGTTCGGCGAGGGGAGCATGGAAGCATGCAGAACCGAGGGGAAGCGAGGAACCGTAAACACCCGCCATGGGTCCTCCTTTAAAGTGATGAACAGCAATAAAAGCAGCACTGGTTGTCTGCTGAGAGACAAAAAGAGCATTTGACCACCTGGGTGCACATCATTTTCTCATGGCGTTTCTCAAGCATGACTATCAGGAGATGTCCCCTTTAACATTATATGTGGCTAACTCAACCCAATCCCCCAAGTCACATATAGCTTCTCTCATTCAGTGGGGCTGCACAGCTCGCTCTGTCATACCTGCTTCTAATGTAAGAGAAATCTTCTCCCGAGCTCACTAACACTTTCACATGTCACTTTTCCTTCTAGGTCTCCACCAACCTCAGACGCAATTTGATCATCTGAGCTCCACATCATAACTTGAAAACAGAGAGAAGCAAAAACGACTTTTTGAGATGGCAGAGGAAAACTGCACAACTCCCTGTTATCAGCAATGGATCACTTACTTTCCCATTCATTGATATGCAAATTTGCGATAAACTGTAATAACTTAATACATATTAATATAAATATACATATAAAGTTAGAATTCCTGATATTTTTTATTTTTTTTATTTTTTTATTTTTTTATTTGTTCATTCCGTCTCAGGCTCTCAAACAAAGCAAAACCAAAATCACCTCTAGCTGAGTTCATGTTGCTGATTTAAATTGCGGGACTCTGCAAATCAACGGCAAATCAAACATCCGACCCACATATAACCCACCCCCATGTCCCAGAAAATGGGCTTTGTGTCAATTACAATCAAAGCCACTTTCAATGTTGTCTCCCCCTTTCCCTCTGCCTTTTTTTTATCCACATTTCCTAAAATCACAGAGTATTGTGGACACTGGATCCTCAATAAGAACACTATTTTTAGTTAATATTTTTGTTTATGTATGTGTAAGGGTGTTTTTTGTATTTGTGTGTCATTATTAGCCCCATAATAATGAACGGCCAGCCGGAGTTACAATCTCCTGAGCACATTATGTTGTTTTTTGCTTTGTCAAACTAAAAACACATTTAATCCTTTTATGGCTCTCCAGTTAATTGCTCATTCACAGGATCCAAAAGGTATTTACTTATACTGAAAGTCCTCTCTCATATAGTTAAAATGTGCTAATAATATGATCTTAGGACGATCCATATCTACACGCGTACATGCACATAGACATACAGTATGCATATTTTCCCTTTTTGTCAGTGGCAAGGCTTTGGCATTTCTGTCAATAGAGCAGATGTCTTGCTGAATCTTGGATACAATCCAAGAAACAGAATTCACAGTAGAACCATCTCAATTTCTGCAGCTTGCTCAGCTACAGTACATAAGTAAGATAAGATAAGATAAGATAAGATAATCCTTTATTAGTCCCGCAGCGGGGACATTTACAGGATTACAGCAGCATAGAGGATAGTGCAAACAAGAGACATAGTAAAAAAACAAGATCAAAAATAAGTATTATAAATAAGCAAATGAGCAATAAAGAAACAATAAAAAACAGTAAAGAATCCACAGTACCTGAAATATTATATATACAGACAGAAACTATTATAACTATTATATTGCACAGTGTATTAGTATTGCGGTAGGTAGGATCGCAATAAGTACTGAAATTTTGGATACAAACATTTTAAAACCTCACATTGCTACCACCTCTCTGTAAACATAACCTCTCTATCTGCTAAAGTTAGTTGAGCCGTGGTGTCCTGCTGGCTCAGCTTGGCCTGCAGAGTCTGCCTGGCGCAAGGGTGACATGTCTGGCATACCACTGCTGGCTCTTTCCGATAGCACAGAGACTGTGTGACTGGCAGGCCATGTTTCTCATGTCTCCAGCCTCTGAAACAGCCATCACTCCAAGGGGATGTTTTCACTCCCTCAGCCCCGTACCCCCTCGTAGCTCAGAGAGAAGGTCAAGTTTGGCCCATCAGTCACTGACCAAAGGGCGGGGCCTAGCAGCTGGTGGCCATCAACGGCCGTTAAGATGTTCAGTAGTCCCAGCCCTATCGCATGTCTGACCTATTGGCAGTGCTTCACTCTTACCTTTTTTTCTGAGCTTTAATGTTATCTTAAGGCATTAATAAGGACAAAAAGATTCTTAAGTAAAGTTATAAGGTTCTCATGGAAGTTTCGATAACATGTATCAATCTCAGGATGACAAACTTTACCATCTTGCTTTCATGTAGATCTATAACATATTTGACCTCACATGAAGACTGCTTCACACACACACGGGTCATATGTTTGTGCACTGACACATTCAGCCGCACGTCACCTGAGTTCAAAGCAGGAAAACCACGAGGTGGTCATTTGTGTGTTTATCCAAGTTTGGCTCAGTGTTTTCAGGTGCATACACACCTTTACATGCCCTTCTTTCACCACTCACAGCCCAACACACACACACACCATTTACACCAGAACCCATACGCATATTGACGCACACTTTCCCTGGTGTTGTTTTAGCAGGGGGAGAGCAGAAATGGTCTGGAACAGTCCTGTTTTTTAGTGCGGGTCAAACTTTGGCCAGGCCTTAAGGCAGCAGCCATCCGATCCCTCCCGAGGTGCCTCTGGTCTGGGACCCGTTTGAACCTCCACCTGCTGGGAGAACTTCACTTTAGATACATTGTTCAGGCCTCTCTAAACACTGCGGAGGGGAGGCGGGACATTATGTTAAAGTCAACACCACAGGATCAGTCCGCTCTTTGTACTGGGCTTTGAGGGTGACCTTCATTCTTGGACCATGTAGAGTGAAGATGAAGTGCAGTAACTCATGTGGTCACACACATGGACCGAGCAGAAAGTATTTCCTTGGTTCAATACAGGCCTTTTCCAAACAGGCCGATTGTTTGGCCTCCGGTGTACATTCTCGACAACCGCTCATCCAAAATTCAGATTCAGCACTGCGCTTCCTTGGGTCCTGGACTATGTGTCAGCTGTAATCGGTCAGTGGGGTTCTATACAGTCAGCATAATACATGTGACATCACAATGCATACCAAGACATTATAAGAAATGTATAAACCTAAAAACAACATGTTTTTTTATAGTTTAAACAAATCCAAACTCACGTGTAATTCAACGGGTTTACTTTAAACATAACGTGTGTAACCAGATTTGTTCTAGAATTACTACAGACACTTTTCCATTTATCAAACCAAAAATACCTCCTCACATTACTTCTCAAATGGTTTCCCTTAATGATTTCGGCAAGACTCGATTGTTTTCTCAGTTTTGCATTAGAAAAGAAAACAATAATTAGCGCAGGGCTACAAGGCCTGTTGCACTTATATGCTAAGGATTTTGAATTTGAAACAGATGATTAGACACCAAATAGCTCTCTTACATTCAACTGTAGTTTGAATTTGGAATGAAAAGTGACAGCCTGATATGTTAGGTCATTGCTTGCATTGTTGCATATCAATAATCAGCACTGCTTCCTGACAATTCAAAGAACTTTTAATGTAATAAAGTAACTTATCAGGTATTTGATTCACTCTATTGGCTGCAACAGGCATTCTCATCTGTTTATTTTTTATAGTCTTTTATAGTCTATAGTCTTTTCAACTGAATTTACCCATAACTTACCTAAACTAAACGCATATTGATATCACAGT
The DNA here is from genome assembly GCF_027596085.1 of Anoplopoma fimbria. Taxonomy (NCBI): domain Eukaryota; kingdom Metazoa; phylum Chordata; class Actinopteri; order Perciformes; family Anoplopomatidae; genus Anoplopoma; species Anoplopoma fimbria. The sequence continues at coordinate 8,817,024 of NC_072469.1, forward strand.
GTCAAACCATATGTGCCTTGATAGAAAATGTTACCTAAATATCTCTCACCCTCACTTAAAAGAAAAACAACCCTGATCGCCCGCCATGTGATGAGATTTTAATAAAGCGATGACATATGTTAACTTAATCTAATACCGTATCTTAATCTTGGAGCTGATTCAGCTTTGCCCTTGTCATTTTTCTTCTTTTTTTTTTTCTCTTCACAAAATTCATGCAGCAGAGCGCACTGTCCCCTGTATAAATAAAAGGTGCTACTCCTTTCCCCATGTTCAGTTCTTTCCTGTGTTGTTTTCTCCTGGCTGCATTCTACTTGTCGGAAGAGGCAGGATGAGAAGTCATCCATCTCCAGCTAACAGCCACCAGTCTGGCCCCATGCTGGAGCCCCAGAGAGAGGAAGCGATCGCTCACAGCACAGGAGCACATTCCCCCTCAACACAGGGGGGGACAAGGGCATTTAACCCATCAAGGCCCGGTCTACTTTTCTTTGCTATCTCTTGTGACTCCCTATGTGTGTGTGTCTGCAGTAGTAATGTATTTTTCTGCCGTGGCGTGCACATGTGTCTGTGTGTATGTTAATGCATGCACAGTCATTAGTACCATGTTCCAGTCTCTCCTGTTTGTGTTGGTGGGCTGTTCAAGGCACTGCGCCTGCCAGTAAGTAGTTAAATAGCCGGGGTCAGACCACATATACAGTAGCGCAGTATATCCCTCACATCCTCCTTCCTATCCCCCCCATCTCTCCTCGATCCTCTATATATATAATTCCTAGAGCACCCACCCCCTGTCTCTCTGTCCTACTGGCATGACGATAGCATCCCTGGACATCCAGAGACTTGCAGCATAACCAGCCTGAGGAATTGACACTCCGAGTGTTCTCCACACTTTTTCTAATGGCATTGTGAGCCCCCCGCCACTGCCGGGATGGAAGGTGTTTAGCACCTCACTGTTTTTACTTTGACAGAGGAGGGACACTAGCACTCCCCTGGCTATATAGGCCTACACCAGTTCCACTGTTATCATTTCCACCATGGGCACGCTTCCCTCCCATTGAATCACATGTATTTATGTGGGTGGTGGTTTAGCTCAGCTAGCCGCGTTAGCTCTGTAAGACAAGGCTTGGTTTGAGGTTTGAGACAAGTAAAAAAATGCTCCGGACAAAGCACATCTAGGTGACACCAAGATGAAAAGCTCATTCTGTATATCAGCAAATGCCTTAGACAGACAAATGTGTGATAGAGAGATAATGGTTGACCGTGCACCATTACAGAAATAGAACTGTCCGTGAAGAATGAGACTAGAATGAAGGGAACACTGGAAATGAGAGAGGTCTTGCGTGGTGAATACATATGCACCGGAGCCATCGAGTGAGAAGGAGACGAGAACTGAACGGGTAGTTAGGTCAAGAAATGAAAGAAAATGGAGTCAATAAATGCTAGGCAGAATGACTTTTAAACAATAAAATTGACGACCCTTGTCTGTAGAAGTAAAGTGTGGACGTTGTGAGCCATGACCAAAAAGCTATTGTTGACTAACGTCAACCGAGTGCGTTATCTTTGACCCCTGTGGCTAGAAATGGGAAAAGAGAGTGAAGGGAGGAAGCAAATTTAAATTACAGACAAACATGGTGTTGTATGACAAAGGAAGAAAAAGTAATGAGTCTTTACACATTCATAGTCAATTCTCTAAATGATAGCACAGTAGCAAATATCCTCAGGTAATGTATTTTTATTCATAAAGAAAGTGCAACAACACTTTTTTTTGTTTTCATCACAAGCAGTGCTCTCCATGGCAGAAAGGCATTCTGGGAAAAGACAGACTGCAAAGGTCATAATTATTTGCGGTCATGCTGCTCCTCACTTAACAGATGGAGACAACCTGAGTCAACATTTTTCAATTAAAAAAGAGAACACAAACAAACCGAGGGGAAGAGAAAACACACACACTCGCACTCACACAAAGACGTGCACACAAGCTGGAAAAACGGAAATGACCTTGAGGACCTGATACCTCATTAAAAGTGATGCTCCAAGCCTGCAAACAGGCTAATTAGACAAATCCTGCTCACACTTAGCAGTAGTACACATGGTGGGGGGTACAAGAGATTGTATCGGGTTTGTGTGTATGTTGAATGTTGTAAGAAAGCTTGTTTTAGCCTGATCCCAGTGCAAATATCTGAAGTCAATTAAGCCTGTGAAATAGGAGGGCAAACTGATAGAGAGAGATTGAATTAACACGCTAGCAAATCCACATGAACATATGGATGCATTAAGTTTTGGATATGGATGGATGATGACCTAACTCACTGAAAAAAGAGCAACTCTATATGAGGGAAGGATTAATGTGCATTTGAAATTAAGTAGGTTTTCAATGTGACTTCATACACAAAACACTAATGTCATGACATGGTACACCCACATCAATAATTCAGTTGTTGAGTGTAAAAGTTAACAAATAGTTTGATCATTGTGTTCATTAGTTATTCGAATGTAAAATTTGTGAGGTCTTGTGGTGTGTACTTCTGCTAATGTGAAAAATAAAAAAGTTGTGTAAAGCTTTTGTGGCTCCAGAGGGAGCTGTGTGAAGTCTGATAAATTGCCTCTAGTGGTGTCACTTCAGTCGGTGTCGGTTAGGGCAGAAAACAACAGGTTTGAAATTGAAATAAATTCTGGAGGTGTGTAGTTCAGCTTACCAGACCTCTGCAGACCGCTTTTCATCTCTGCTAGGGAGGGGATAGCCGCTCGAGGATACATGAGCCGCCACTAACAAAACACACATGATTCTCTGACCGAACTGTCAGCGTTCAAATTGCAGTGTGAGAAATGAAGGCGCCATATTTGTTGGTTGAGAACACAATGTCTTCCTCTTATTTTTATTTGTATGACTAGGCTTCATAGGGTGATAAGATATGCACTTGATGGGGACATTTTTGAGTTTAAAGCTGCCCTGTAAAAAAGTCAGCATTTTCACCAGGTGATAATCTCAACCCGATCTCATTGGAAGGCATAAAAATACCACAACATTTCTGTGGGTAATTATTACTCAGATTAGACTTTGCATGTGTCATTTTGCGCCACGTTGTCACCTTGAAACGGTTGTGGTTATGTGTAGGTGACAAAACTATTGATACAGACACAGTTGAGTTAAGGCAACAAAACCACTTATTTAAGGAAAAATGTCATGGTTGGGCTTGAAATGAATACTTTAACTAAGTAAAATATGCATGGAAGCAACGTAACAGAAACTTCAAATAACTTAAAAAAACAACAACAACGTCACAAGTCTTCTGGTCGCAAGTCCTGTGTATGTTTGACCCATTGACCTGAAACAAACACATGTAACTACATTGAGTTATTGATAAGTTAATTGGATTAATTAAATAAGTAAATATAGTAATGTCAGTCATGTGCAGTTTTGTTTTATGGGCCCAGTTTTTGAGACCTCAAAAACATATTTTTTTGTGGTTTGGGTGAACTGACCCTCTAACAGCAAATAAATATTGCAAAGCAATATCAGTAATGTTAACTTTTGTGATTGACAGCGGCATCCTGGTAAACATCATCTCAAGCTGACAGCCCTGGAGAACTTAGCCAGAATGTGACAGCCATCACAGACCCACATCCACACATGAAAGGGCTTTGTGTTGTGAAGCCCCTCTACTGAGACAGAAGAGGACATGTTGTTCTCAGTTAGAAACAGACATTCAGAGAGACTGGAAGAGGGAGAGAGAGGGAGAGAGAGAGTGTGTGCATACAGTATGTGTGTGTGTGTGTGTGTGTGTGTGTGTGTGTGTGTAGCCTGACTGCGATAGGACAAGGAGTGCTGATTTAGACATAGCCAACCCAAACACAGATGCCCCAGTCCTTCCTTCCTGTGGGTAACAGAAGGAGACACAATGTGTTCAAGAGGCCGGAGCTGACAAAGGGATTAATCCGGCGACAACAAATGCTGCAATATTTGGCATAAGTCGCTGCAAAAAAAACCCATATCATATGGTCGCAGCAGCACTGACACAGACGTACATACACAGACTGCCAGAAATGTAAAAGAATATAAAAATCATAAAAGAAACTACAATCTAAAAAAAGTTTGCTGTTCTTGAAATATGAGTGACACATATTTTACCTTCAAAAAAAACCTATTCCATTAGCTCTGGGAATGAACCTTCAGCAGTCTTTTTTATTTTTTTTTGACATATAGTATCTCCCACTGGTAATCTGTCAATCTCGCTATTATCTCTTGCTTTCTCGCCATTGTTGGATCTCACATCGTTCTCGGTATCTCTTCCTGTGTCTTTTTTTCTCTCACACCCTGTCTGAACGTTGTTATGGGGGCTGATATGAACCTGTGAACATCTGCCCGCGTTACAGTGGGAGGAACAGACAGAGAGAAACTGAGATGAGGTTGAGTTCATGTGAACCACCCATGGCGCCGGACTGTTACGGCCATCAGTAAATCTACCATCTCGCTGCTATCAAAGGTTTCACTCTCTGCCTCTGTGTCCGTTTCTATGTGTGTGTGTGTGTGTGTGTCCCATGTTTTTCTGTGCAAGCCTGTCTGTATGTGTGTGTTTTCTCTTCAAATAACATAATCCCATAAGAGGGTGGGAGAGAGATTTTTTCTTTTTTTTTTTTTGAGGATAAGGGGAGAAAAGAGAGGAAAAAATGATGGCAGTGAAGAGAGAAAAGGCGATGAAGGGAAAGAGGGGGGGGGCGCAGAGTAGAGCAGGAGAAAAGCATTAGTAGTTCCAGCCAGCTGCCAAATGATGCCCTTGATTGCCTCTCTTCTTGTGCAGAAACAGAAGGTGTGAGGGGTGATTAGGCCTGGGCCCGATCCCTGATGAACAGATGTTAATAACAAAGCCCATGTTCATTGTGGTTAATAGCCAAGCGCGCCAGGGCTGGCTGCTGAGGCTAGGGGAAAATCTGCCTCCATAGCTCTTCTCCTCCCCTCTCCCTTCATGGGAGAGAGATAGGCTCCCTCTACTAATGTTTTGGCTGTACACTAACGTAATGAGCATGGTATTTGCAAGAAAAGGTAATGATAATCAGTCACGGGTGCAAGAAAAAAAACACGGCAAATGATGGTGCGTCGCATTCAGGAGATAGAGGAGCTCAGGGTTTGTGCTGTTAACTTTTAGTTGATGATAGCCTTTTGATGATATCACAGATAAAGGGATGTTAATAAAGCTGGGCTGCATGGCTGAAATCACTGTTGCCTCATTTTTGATCCTATTAGGCCATTGTCTTCAGGCGGTAATGACAGCAACTATAATGGGCGGAGGAATTGTCATAATTCACTTTCATCAAAGCCAAAATAATTCATTTCTAAACTATACAGAGCAATACTCAGCATCTAAAGCTAAATCATCCGGTGCTTACAAGTTAAAAACAACATTTGAAGTAAATGTCCATCAAAAAATAAATATAATAGGGGTTAGAGGTCAACCGGACAGGGTTAACAGTGTGAAAGATCACCATCATGCCATGCTTGTTTATGAAAAACAAAGCTAAGTAACAACATCACCCACTACAATGCCACATCCTCCCTTCTACAGATAACACAGTTTACTTATAAAACATTCAAGTGCAATGAATTATTGAGGTGAAGCAGATGTTGCAAATTGAATACTTTTGCTCCGTTTCCATTGGTGAGGAACAAAACCTTGCTATTCTTCCGAAGTATGTACGCGGCGGCACAAATTCTCTTTTTCTCTCTGTGTACACAGCGTGGAGGGGAGACTCATCTCGCACTCAAATATCTCCATGGGGAATGGAAAGATGGCAGAGATGCATGCCGAGGCCACTCCTTTTATCCGGGGCCTCGGAAAGCCAAACATTGGCACAGTTGACGGGGAAAATGTGACATTTTCTGCACGGTGATACCTCACATCTTCAAAATTGATGCCTTGTCTGAAATGGACAGAAGGAGGTGTAATGAATGTGCTTCGGTGACACAAAGACATGCCACCAGGTTATTGTTGGATCTCAGCTCTGGAGCATTCTGACTGGTTTGATTTTTTTTTTCAAAGCACAGAGGGTCCAGCTGTTTATGTTATTCAAATCTAGAGGGGTTGGAGAAAGTGTGTGTCCATCTACTGTCGCGGGGGATGATAGTTAGCACTAAAGCATCCATTTTTGAAACTGCTCTTTATGCTATTTAAGTCAATCATACTACATTGGAAAGCATTTTCCATGACACTGCTTGAATTTCTTGAAACTTGGACAATAGATTAGATTGATTGTCATTTTCTTCAGTATTCACGCTGTCATCTCCACATATCAACTGAATCATTATTCCTTTATGTGAAATCGTTCACTAGTAGGAGCCCATGTTACTGTATGTGTGGCGTACCAACAGACTCATGGGAGGTCACGAGTTCTGAGCTGACAATCAAGGGACCAGCTGTCACTCATAGCCCCGTCTCCAGCCGCGCCACGTCAAGTCTTGTGACGACCACGAGACTACAATGGTACATTTCTGTTCTTTTTCTGACAGGTATGTATCAGCGTGATGGATTGGCATTACAGAAAATTCTTTCATCAAGACCCAGATATCCTCTGTAATCATGCTCATTGTGAGACTGACAGCACACATGTTTTCTCATGTGTGGAAACCATACATTCATTTCTTTTAGCAAACTATATTTTCACCATATCCCAAAAACTTTTAGCTATTTATTTTAACTATATATAGTGTTTAAGTTAACTATTGTAAACATATATCCATTAGTTTAGATATTTTAACCATTTATTCACTACTCATATCAATCCTTTACTTATATAGATAATTCAACCTTTGATCCATTTATTTTTATTAAATATTTTAACCACATGTCTGTTTATTTTAGCAAACTATCTCATCTCAACTATATCATTTATCATTTATTTTTTAGCTATCTTAACCTTTTTTTTTTTACATACTTTCCATCTATCCTTCACTTGTAGCTAATTCAACCATATTTACATACATTTTAGCTCACTATTTGAACCATATACCCATTACTTTTAGCAGAATATTTCAACCATCACTTTTAGCTGACTGTCTGCTTGCTTGCCAACTTGTTTTCATGTACTCTCAACAACTTACTTATATGATACATGAGGCGGTTTAATCAGTGATCGTAAACAAAAATGGTTTATAATCTCTGATGACGTACATTTTATGTATGTGATATTTTATTCTCCTTACAAGTCTTTGCTGATAGTTTGTTTACTATTTTCTAGAACATGTGTCATTGTATTGGGACAGTTACACAACGTGCCAGCTGAAATATCTCGGTGCACAAAAACTACATTTGAATACTGAAGTTCAGTGGTATCCTCCTTTTTAAAAAGAAAATATTATATAAAGATGACAGCCTTGGTTCCTCCTTTAAATTGAAAGGAGACAATGCTAGTTAAGAGTTATATTCCCAGCGGTATGCTTCCTCTCACAAGCGTCAGGCACCACTGTTTAATGTACACTCATGCCCCATCTACCTTCTCTTCCATTATTCCACTCCCCAAACCTCCGTCTCATGCACACTTTCCCCAGGCCCCATGCTGTCCCTCTCTATTTATTGAATACATCTTTTACTCTGCAACATTTTTCCACCTGAGCTGGCAGTTGCAACTTTTATGGGGGTTGGTGTGCACACAGGGCCGCGGAGAGAAGAGGACCCTCTTATTTTCATTGCACGCATCATGCTCCAGCGAGCGAGGGCCATCTAGGCTGAAATGAACTAACAGGGAAGATGACTTAGACCTCACCTCTTTTTTCGTTGTTCTCTTGTTTATATTATTTAAGAAGGAGTGATAGCAGCACTTGGTATTGCCCCCACTTCACTTCATGAAAAAATAACAACAAGTCAATAGTAGGCCACCAGCTGAGAGGAGACAGGGTAGGGATTTAAAAGGGTAAGTAAACAGCAACCTGATCAACAAAACAATCTATTATTCAATGCCATTTTTGGCAAGATCAGTTTTTATATGACCCCAATTTATCAGGCGAGCCAAGCAGATAAAATGCATAAACAAGTTTTCAATGGGGTAAGAAAAAAACCATTGATGCATATTTGATGGTGACAGGTTGCTTGTAACCATCATCAGAAACACTCAAATAGAACTACTTAATGCCCAAAAGGAATGTTTTCTACTGTTTCTGAAACAAGATATTAGCTCTTACTTTTTTCCTGCAAACATGGCTGAAGACACAATGTAAGTTCTGTCGGGTGCAACTTTCCGAACATGATGTAACCCTATCAGACGCAGGTCAAAACAGGACGAGTGTTGATGTGAAATTCACTCCATTAGAGTGAAGCCCGGCTTTGTATTCATGGCAAAGGCGAGGCTTTCCAGCAGAATTACACCAGCTTTGTGTAAATAATCAAGGGCTGACCTGTGGGGTTAAACCCCGTAATTGAAGTGATACTTCAAAGAGACGACTACCACCTTCTCTAGGCGGCAAAACGCTGCATGGAGCAGGCAAGACAGACAGGAGGGGGGCCAGTTCACACACACACATAGACACAGACAGACCCTGACCCACACACACACACACACACACACACACACACACACACACACACACACACACACACACACACACACACACACACACACACACACACACACACACACATACACACATGGGGCAGAAGAAGGAGGTAATGGGGTGCCCAGATTGGATGACACTGTGGGAGTGCCTATTCTGTCATACAAGTGCTTTCTCTGTCTCTCTTTCTCTCTCCTCTCTGGTAAATGGCTAAAATGCCAAATTGCATCTCAGCCACAAATGAATAAATGTAATGAACATGTGATGCCTTCGCTATTTCTTTGACACAGGAGCGTGTAACGTTGCGCATGTGCAGCCAAAGACATGATGCAATAAACTGAAAGTATTTGAAAAAGGGGAAAGTTTTCAATGAGTGTTGGGCAATATGCTTCCACTAACATGAAAAGCTTTAGTATATTCATTATGCATACATGAGTGTGACGCCAGTGTCTGGAACAGCTGAAAATTGGATCAAAACCTATAAAATGTATGATTTTGCATATATTCCTTAACAGTATTCACACAACCATTTATCATCATTCACGGCTATTTGTTTCTGCTGACAAATGGGGTCACATAGGTCACGGTGATGCATCAATTCATCATTTCTGCGATATGTTGTATTAAATGCTTTGACACTATCAATCCCCCACTGATCCAGAAAAACATTATAAAAATCCCTCTGACCCAGAAAAATTCACATGGCGATGAGTTATGTTGCAAATTTCGCTCCTACAGTTTTTGGCAACATCAAAAGCCTAGACGTAAAGTGAGTTTGTGAATACCCCTCTTCTTGCGTCAACAGTATCAAAACTGCTGTAGTCCATAAAAATAAAATAAAAACATTCATACAATAGTCTAGAAAAATAAATGCAGCTTAATAAATCCTGAACAATGTGCATGTTTTCAAACTTTCATCTCTCTGCTTTGAAGCAAAAAAAAACTACACCGTAAAATCTCGAAAATCTTAAATCTAGAACGATCTGAACAATGAGAGAGTTTGCAAATTCCCCTCTTCCTGTTTTGACAGCATAAAAAAACCCTCTGACCCAAAGCCATCCCCATGGCGACGAGGACCACATGCAGCCCAGATGCTGAGCCATTCGCACAAAACTAGCCTCGCTCCGCCGCAGCCCATCGTCACTGTACCGCCAGCACTCCACGCCAGCAAGCTCGGAGACATTTGCCCCACTGCAATTCAATTAGAGGCTCTGAACATGTGACAAAGGCAAAGACAGACAGACGGGCAGCCCCGACTGAAAATTAATCAGTAGGGTGGTGGTGGGTATGGAACTGTGCTGTCTATCAGGGCTGCAAGGAGTGACTGGCACTGCTGTAATCACTCATTTACAGTAGTGATCACCATAGTGCATTGTGGGTGACAGATGCCCACGCTGTATAGAAGTGTAAAACCCACTATCTCCCTCATCTTACCCGCATCTCATCCCCCCCAGCTTCACACACACACCTCCAGCAAAGAGTAGCAACCAGCGGAGAGAGGCAGATTGATCCCTGGTTTCTGCGTAGCTACGGGCCTCCTTCCCTCATTAATTCTGCTGATTCCACCAGATGGGAAACAAAATATTAATTTTATTCAGCCCTAGGCATGGGCTCTCTGTTAAGGTGTTCACTAAATCACCGGGGTTTCATCAGGATGCTCTGATATTGAAGCCTGGCTGGAAAAATTGCCGGGCCGGTGGGTGGGACAAAGGTTCAAATTGTCATAAATGTAATTAATTGTACGGAAAGAATGATTAATATATCAGAAATGGAGGAGCTGACGTGACTAGCCAAGATGCCTAGCCATGCCTTGAAAGTGGCAGTACGTGCTCGTTTGAATTATGCAAATTAATTGACTCTTTCAATGTGGCATAAAATGCTAGTGCAACTACATTGCATGGTACATTAGTCTGTTCATCCAATAAAACTGCATTCTTTACAAGTGAATCCTTGACTCAGAGGGCTCTGGGATACAATTCATTTTCGGCACAGATGTGAGAGTCTGGCAGCATTTGGCAGAAGGTTTCAGGCGGAAAGTGAAGAGAGGATGGAAGGGGAGGAGGGGGAGCGGGGGTTCAGAGAGAGATGTATAATGTGGATGTATACTGTACGTATGAATGTTTGGTGTTTGTCTACTGACCCCACCGAGAACTGCACTGGCATCAAACCCTGCACATTCCCGATTGCGATCTTAGCAGCTTCAGTACACTGTGCTTTCAGTTTTTCCCTCCCGTCACCCCCTTTTGTTTTCAGAACGAGATGACAACTTAGTTTGTTGGTCACATCTAAAGAACCATGGATCATTGATTTCATTGCAATGTTGCAGCGGTGCCCTTCCCACCCGCCGAGCCATAGTGGAAACTGGCAATGACGAGGCATGTGCTCAAATGCGCCATACACATGCGTGCACACGCACAAACAAACACACGCCTAATTATAAGCACCACTTTGCCACAGTCAAACTCCAGTGAAGGATGATGATTTCCGAAAAAAGGCACAGAATTACGGACAAATAGACAATATGAAGATTTTCCATCCAAAATTAGGCATCCACCATATGAAAATGTGTCATTAGATGCAAAAATAATCACCATCTGAAGCAAATGTTATTATCATGAGAATAAAACTATGAAGAAATGTATTTTAATCATTTTTTTCATGTTTGCTTTCACCTGTTCAGAATGTAAGTATCATGGTTGACATTCAGGACAGCATGTACATCAATACCATCCCTATCTGAATCATGTAGCGCCTTACCATAGGCTAAATATCTTGCTTTATGCCCCCTTATGAAATCAAATGACACTACCTGCCGTTCACTTAGCAGCGTGTAGATGGAGAGAGGAGGAGCTCTACCTTGCCACCTAATGAAAGCCCAGCATACCGCTCTTCCACTACTGCCATCCACCTCCCACCTCCCACTCTCCCCCCTCTGCCTCCCTCCCTCCGAAACCACCTCCTCACCCCTCCAGCCACTCTCCCAACCCCCACTTTGATATACATGTGTCAAGGCAAAGTGACAAATAGCACATATTAATTAGGCACTAGGCCGGGCGAGATTGCTGTTATTAACGGTGGAAAAGGGGTAAGGTTGGATTTAATTGCCTGTGACATCAAAGTCAAGTGACTGGTATTTCAAGCATCATTTAAAATGTTTGATATTGAGGCCATTGTACTCACATAAAAAGCATCTAAAAATATAAAGGAGACTGATGGGGAGGAAAATACCTACATGCATTTTGCTGCAGCTATCTAGAAGCTAATAACATCTCTCCTCTGATAAATTGATGAGATCCTGATGGAAAATGTATTGTGGTTGCCCCTGACTGACTATCACTCCCTCTCTCCGATTTGCAAAACCACTCTCACGCACTTCATTCCTTTTTTTATATCACTTGTACACCGGGAAAAAAAAGGATCATTTTAATGTCAAGCACAGATGTGGAGAGAGTAAATTTGCTTGGTTGGTTTGGAAAGCACATGTAACAGTGTTTTTTTATTACAGTGCGCCTGCTAAAAAAAATAAATGAGAAAAGACAAAGGCATAAAGCTTTTGTGTTTGTGTTATTACTTTGTGAAAGTGAATGCTAAATAATGTTAGCTTTAGTAAAAAATCTAAAGATGAAAACAGGACTAATATATACTAAATGTATTAAATGTACCACTCTTGAGGCTTAACAGTTCATGCAGAACAGGTGCCACTGCACTTATACAGTTGTCTAAATAAAATAAAATGTTTAACAAGTGAAAAAAGATTTATAGGTCACCTAAATTTTCTATGTTGAAAGAGACTGCTGTAATCGTCTGTGTGTCGTGATGTCTGATTATCTGGGGCCCCTATCAGATTGTAGACAGTGCTTTTAGCTGTTAACTGTTGCCATGGCAATGCTGTTCTCCTGTCGGGCGCTCTGCTAACCCTGAAATTAGTGTCGAGGTGTGGCGCCACCCCAAACTGCGCGCCGCTCCTTCGCTAAGCCTGCCCTGATTTGCTGTCCACAACAACCCCAAAAAACCTGTTGAAAAGATAAGCTCATGACGCTCCCCTGGAAGCAGTTGCCGGCTAGACGCTCCGGCACTCCAAGAAGGCAGGTGTAAGTGATAAACCCCAGATATACTCCAATACTCAGAACAATAACCATCACCCACTATGGTTCCTTTTACAGGTTTTAGAGCTCTTCTTGGATATGGGAAGGTTCTAAATCCTTCTAACATCTGCATGTTGCAGCCATTACACTTTTACCATCAGGCGTGGACCATCTGAAATAAGCCCCAACGGGGTCCCTACAGCAGTCCATTCAGACCACTGCTGTCACGCTCCTGTCTACATTAATCTGAGGCCCTGCTCAGTGGAAGGCTTATAAAAGCTGAACACTGGTCATTACCGGACATGGTGGCCATGTTGAAAGCTCCACTTCCTCTTTATCTCATCCCATTCTGGTCTCTCATTTAGCAAGGCACAGCAACTTTTCGTGGCAATGACTTCATCCCTTTTTTTTCATTTTAATGGCCCGTTAATGCTAACATCGTCAGTACCTCTTCCCTGCATGGAAATAACCAAACCCAGTAGACGGAGTGCCATTTCTCGGCACGCAATAAGACACACCAGGTGCGCTCAGTCTCAAATTAGCCGATCAACAGGGAGGCAAAACTGGCATCCTGATGATCCTAGGCACCAGCATGGCACATCATTTAGAAAATGGCCTATTATTTTTGTGCAGGCATTAAAAATAATTTACTGTCTTTAAAGTCTTTGATTTCCCCAAAGACATGACAAAATGTACAACAACTTGACACAGGGTTGCAAATAAAAAAAACTGAAGAGAACTGGGGAGTAAACTTAAAAACACCTACTAGTTATGTACTAGAATTTAATACGCCATGTGGTGTTACGTAAGTTTTCAATGGGTGCAGCCTACAATTGAAGAAAAATTGTGCATATGTTTTTTATGTAGGTAGCATGCAATCAAATAAAGTGTTTTTTTATTATATACATTTTAAAAGAATCACACACTTTTCAACCTGCTGCTTTCAATTATATATATATATATATATATATATATAATTCTACCTTTGCTGTCTTCACCTGCTGTTAGTAAAATCGCATGTATTCCATCATTGCATATAGTCAATGAATATGTTCTCCATGCATACAGTTTGAGGGGTCTATTCCTATATTAGTAATGTGCCATTATGTTGACCACGACATTACAGTAGTTTAGCCCTCATTACTCCGGGGGCATCACACAGTGACCTGCATGTGAACAGGGGAGTTTCTAAGGTAGATATGAATGAAGAAACTTCACAGAATACATAGGATTTCTAATGAATTTAAAATTTGTATGGAATTTGTAACTTAATGTGGTTATTGATTTTTGTGCACAATTAAACTCTGTGCAAAATACTGTAAGATTTCTGTGGTTGACTTTGCTCAAGTCTGCATCAGCACTCCTCGTATTTTGTCACAGTTTTGCATCATGTTTTCTGCAATGATGAGTTGGATGGTATACTCACAAAGAGACAAAGACAAGGAGACAGTGAGAGAGGCCTGTAAGCCACGGTGCAGTCAGGGGCCACTTGGAGAGGTGAAAAAGGGAAATACATATTGATAAGATGTGGCGGTAGGCCCCTGTAGTCCCTTTCCCAAGACAGGCCACAGACTGGAATTATAATGAGTGGGATTAACACCCCCTACCACTGCTGTTTCTAACCCCTCAGCCCCCCTACCCACCCCTCAACACACACACACACACACACACACGCACACAAACACACACACAAAAACACACATTTGTTCCACACAAGCACTTCTACTCTAGGATCTGCCCTGAACGAAGGACAGGAAGCCAAGTGCCAGCGAGGAACATACTGACATTAATTAACAACATCTGACACAGATGCCACGTTTGTACTCGCTCTAGAGGTGGTCCAGCACATTATTTCATTTTGGTTATTTCCTTTCATTTTTTTCCTCCCCTTTTCTCTCCTTTCCTGATTCACTTCTTAATCTCCTTGACATGCTGTCCTCTCTTTGCGTTAGGAATGCAAGGTTTGGACCGGCTTTGAATGCAATTAACTTTCCACTTGTCAGGCACTTTTGTTTAATTTTCAATAACCCTTTTGCTCATAATAAGGAAGCTATGAAATCTCATAGCAAGAGATACATGTGGTGATATTCATTGACATTCACACCTTGCTTTGCTCTAATCTATTTGCTCTCTGATACCCCAAATATTGTGACACCAGACACAACACCGAGGCCCCAGTATTGCGGCCCGTTTGCTCTGCGCGCCACCCAGAAGCCACGTTCACAAAGAAGAGCCTTTTTATCCGCAACACGGCTTAGGAGGCAAAGGTCAAGCTTTCAGTCAAAGGTAGTGAGAGAAAAGGGCCGTCGGAAGGCTCGGTAATTTGCCGGAGCTTCTACTGTGCCAGAGTTACACCATGCCAATGCGAAGAGCGCAGGTGACACATGTGCTCCATGCTGTATCTGCACCGCTAATAAGCCGACCTCAAACTGAAATAGATGTGTGACTTGCCAATTCGTCTGCAGACGTGTTGATAAGTGGCACATATGTCAAACCATTATTTGTGATGCAACTCAGACTGAAAGAGCACGCCGAGTGCTGCAGCCGTACTGTACACGAACAAAGAGCAGAGGTGAGGATGGGTAATAATCCCTTAGCCGTCTTGAGGGACCATTCACCCATCGGGGGCCCTGTATGCGTTCCCTGAGCAGGTTCGAGGAAATGTGGCATTTTCTAAACTGGCCAGACACTGTCTGCCTTCTCCGCTGTTCCTCTTCGGTGGCGAGAATGACCCGGAGTCCCTCCTGACCTGCCTCCGGTAATGACCGTCGTACATCATGTCTTAAATGCTGCAGCCCTGGTCGGCTGATGTCGCTGGCCTGTCCGGCGCTCATTTCCATGTGACCCACCGAGTCCTGGACCGGGGCCACGGCAGGGAAATTAAAAATGCATCATGTGATTCATCTTGTGAATGACTCCCAACCACATAAGGGACCTGACCACCGGGGAAAAGTCATCACAAAGGACAATGATGGCTATCCTGTCTGTCCATGTGTCAGCCAGTGATGCTGAGACTTTGTTATGATTTGTTCAACAAGTAAACAATGTATTATTGTCAAACTAGACATGCGAGTGCAAAAGGTCTGGAATTCAGATGTGATCATTACTGACCAAAAACTGTGTTTTTTTTTTAAATAATCAGCTCAAATTGTCCAGGCAACATGTAAGAACAGCTTTGAATTTTACTCATCGCTGATCAATAATATCATATTTGCTGACATGTTGACAGTTTTAATTTCTCCTGAGCTGGAGGATAAAACACCTGTCAATATTAGCAGAAAGTCTACAACCCAGAAGCTGAAGGGGTGGGGCTGCTCAAACGTTATGCTGCCGCCACCTGCTGGTAAGCAGCTTTTGAAGCCTTCTCCCCCTCCCCTTTTCTGCCATTCAAACTCACCAACCCCCCAAAGTAACCAGCAGTAAAATCTCTCCTGCCTCAGCCGCACACCCCAGCCTTTTTTTTTTTTCTTTTTTTTCTTTTTACAAATCCCAAAGCTGGATAAGTGTTTATTTTTTTAGCCTGTAAAAAATATTTCCTTTCACCTTTTAAAAACCTGTCTGGTTTATCCACATAATTTAAGTAGAAATGTGGGCCTATGTAATTCTATCATGCAGAGAGATGGGTGTAGACAGGGTGGGGTTGCAGATATGGAGGTCAGCAGATAGACAAATGGTCAGTGGTGGTGCAGGATATCCTATTTCAAGCTATGCAACATGAATTATTGTATAAGAAAAGGAGGCTCTCTCATATTGAGGAGGCACCTGATGAGGAGGCCATTGTGCCCGTACAAAGGCCACGTGTTTTCCTTAAATCTCTCTAAGTCGCCACTCAAACACTCCTGAGGCATATCTGCAGCAGGCCCGAGTCCAGCAACAGACAAAGAGAGTTCTCAACAATTTATCTTAAAGCTGGCATAAGGTGCCTCCGCCACATTACTCTAAACACTGTCTTTTCAATCGAATAAAATAAATTCTAGTGCTCTCACTAATGGTCACATCGAACATTGACCACGGGAGGTAAGTCTAACAAAATTAGTATGCAAAGGACCTGCCCTCGCGAGGCCTATAATTTCCTCGCAAATGATTTCCGTATTTGAGGATGAAAGGGAAAAAAACACAATGGCATTTTTCAGCATGCATGCGTGTGCAGCCTCCCAATAGAAGCTGCATTTAAATAACTTAACCCACGACAGCAGGTGGGATTGGATGAAATAAGGTAAAAATGCAGAGTGGAAAGATCCGACAATCTGCATCTTTGATATTTAGTTGATAGGCTTTGGCATGACGCCGATGGTGTGAGCTGAGGACAAAAACAAGTGCCTGAGAGACAGTCAGCTTTAAGAAAAGCCCTGCATTTGCTCTTTCGCCTACATTATGTGCAGCGGGCAGTCTGGATGCTGCATGCTGTGACATCTTTTTCATGAGTTAACTTAATTAAACGTATGTCCGCCTTACATTGTTTTGCCCAGACGGACCTTTAACTTTGAAATAAAGGTCAGTCATAGTCTGCGACTGCCTTTCAGTGAAAAAAAGTTTTTCATTTTCAAGGGAAAAAGCTAAAAAATGTAGTAGTAGTAACAGGATAATAATAATAAAATAATAATGATAATATAATAATAATAATAATAATAATAATAATAATAATAATAATAACAATAATAATGATAATGATAATGACAATCATTTTCTTTTTACTAACTTGATTTAAGTATCTCATCATTTTGCTGAGCTGCACAGGCCAATAGGCTTTATGCAAGGCAGCATTTATTCAGACCACGAGTCTATGAATGTTAATTGCACCGTTTCCGAATCATAAATACTAACATAAATCACTGGACTATACAATATTATGCTCTACTTTTTATGTCCCCTACGTGGTCTGCAGGAGTACATCCTCATCACTATAAATCACATCCCCGCAGCTTCTAGGACTGTTGCAGGGACCGAGCAGTGCCCACACACTCTCCACAGCTTAGAGACCATTTCATGGTATTAATTTGAACGTACATAAAATATGGAGCTGTACTTCCCATGTTCGATGTCCATTTAATAATCAATCATGACTTATAATTTGCATCCCGGTTTATTAAAATCTGGCATGGGTCATTTTAATTTCTCTGATAAGTCATTGGAATGAATGATGGCTGAGAGGTTTGTTACCTCTGTTATAAAATGTGAATTGTTATTGTTATAATTTTTAGTATGATTAATATTATGATAATTATTATTAGACTGTAACAAAAAAAAATTAAGAAATATTATTTCAGCTTTAATCTTAAGGATAACTGGCAGACTTTATTTAATATGCAAGCCTTTAACAAGGAGTCAAATATTCAAGTGCTGAGGTTAAAATGGGAAGACACTGACTGTAATGGTAAAACATTTCTCAACCATTTGCATGTCAGAATTTGACATCTGTAAAATTCCATATAAATTAGTTAAATTACAAATGTTTTTGGTTGCTGTTATTTTCTCTACTAGATGGCTCCCTTATTATTTTTTTCTAAAAATATGCGCATGAATGTGATAAAAGTAGAATAGAATAGAATTAAATGATAATAAATAATTCTAAATACTGTTTGGGGTCAGCATTTATTAATACTTCAATAAACCAAAACATTCCTAACATTATGAAGAAAAACAACGAAAATCAGTCTGCTTTTAACTTTTTAAAGGCACAATGTCTGTGGTTATATTGTAAGAAAAACACTATGAGAATGTATACCTAAAGTCTACACTGTGACATTTTATAAATTAAATCATTCTGTTTAGTTTTTGGAATAATTAAATATTGACTTTTGATCTATAAATCATATAAAAATGAGTAAGTTTATTTTCAAAATATCACCAATTCAAGATTTCTTTTTAAATTACAGACAAACATGTGTTATTGCACTCTGACTTTTAAAAAATCTAAAAGACAAGAGTACAAGGATAAGCTTTTTTTTCAAGCAATCTACATGAACATTTTGGTTGTTTTCATTCAACAGCAGTGATTTTAGAAGAGTGGGCGCCTTAGCCCTCCAGTGTACACGTCTCTCTATGAGTCTGTGTCATAACCTCCATCAGGGTTTCATATTTCCCTCTTCCCTCATCTGTCCCAGCATGGTAGCCTTAATATGCATGTCTCCGTACCGACACGCTCTGACTAAATGGCCACATTTGCACATCTTTTTGCAGCCTATGTCCAATCCCCTCCCTCCGTTAATGCGAGTTAATTCCTTCCTCCAAAATAATACTTTAGCAAATCATTCTTTACAAAGTGCTACATCATTTATTGTGAGTACTTCGGTGAACTTGTGTGAAAAATTAATGCCTTTAATTTTGGTTGATGGCAACATCAGTGCAGCTCTGTAAATTGCACTTTAATGAGATTTTGCTACAGGGGATAATCTGCAACTGACAGAAAAAACATCTTGAAAACATCTGTAGACCTATGATTTCACTCTGACGATTTTACCCCCCGTAAATCTCAGAGCAGAAGGATGAGCGGGAAAATGGTCACTTGATCAGTACAACTTTATTATCTAAACTTTTTCAAAGTTAAACCAAAAAGAAGTACACTAAAAAGTGTGTGTTATCACTCGTCTGAATGGGCAAACAGGGTGGGAAGAAAGGTTCTTCAATGTAGGCAGGGCTTATTGAAACCTGAGGAAGGGGAAAATAATATTCATTATCAACTTGTGTGTACTGAAACTTGATTAAATAAGCCTAACCTGCAAATCTTTACATTTAAAAACGTAAAACACAGAAAACACTCTGCGAAGCAACTGGCTAAATGATAAAAACGAACACATTTACAGTCTGATATGATGTCAAGATCAAAAGATTGTCCAGGCTGATCAAGAAACATCTGATGACAAAAGAAAAAGAAAATTTCCATGCAGTTATTAAACATTTAATCATACAAAAATGCAGCTCTTCCACCCTTGCAACCAATCCAAATGAACCCCATCTGAAGACCTGTGGTGTAGTGCTTCCTTCCTCGGGGGTGTCTGGACAGTCCCATGGCGTGATTCTTCCAAAGACACAGATTTGGACGCCATCCAGCAAAAGTATAGACCAGATCATCTGCAGCCCGAGTGAAGCCAAAGTCCTCCAAATTAAAGCTGACACATTCAATCTCGTCAACATGGTATTTTTTTTAAATGTGTCTTTCTCACACTGTTACCTGATCTCTTTGCAGCACCGTGAGACTTTGTTAATCTCTTCTCTTTTATAGTTGTCTTTTTTTCTTTTCTCTCTTACTGCAGCTTTAACCCCACTGCTTTCCATTGAGTGCAGAGAGGAGTGGCACTGAGAATCTGCAAGATGAACTGTGAATGTCTCATTACTGTTTTACAGATGTGTCCGGAAATTTCCACCTGGTCCGTATTTTCCACTCATTCTCTCTTTATTTCCTTATGTCTGTGTTTTGTCTGCCTCTTGCTTGCTTTTGTTGTCATGGAAACAATAGCTTGCCTGAGCTAATTACAGAGCAGACAGCAAACTGCAAGGTGGAATGCGGTGAGGAATGCTTGCTCTCATAATGAATGCAACGCCAGGTTGGAGGCAAATGATGGAGCCCCACCCTGTCTGATTTTGGTCCTGTTTTTTTTTTTTTAAATTCCTGACATTTATTGGCCCATCCTTATTCGCTGTGTAAAAAGCCTAATATTTTCCATGTGCAACCTCACAACCCTGCGGTGGAGAAAGACATGTTTCCAAATGTTTCATGGTGAGAGTTTGTCTCCTATCAAAGCGGTTCCTTCACTCAGTTTCCCCGTCTCGTTCTGATAGCAAACATTACACCTATTCTAGTACACACCCTACCCCTACAATTTGATGAAAGAAAAAAACAGTCCCTACTGGAGGCTGAGGAGAGAATTTAGAGTTGTATTAAACTCACAATAAACGCTGTGTTCATGGTTTCATGTGGTTGAGCAACCATGCCTTTCACTTCTGTTTTTCCCCAACTTCTTTTTCCCCAAGAGTAACACAATTAAATCAGCTCCAGTGATTGGTGCTGTGGTCAGTGCCAAGTTGGGATCACGCTCCCAGCACGGTCCTGGTGTCTTCAGCGGCTTTGAGCAGACAACTCTGGTCTGGTTGGTGGCCAAGCTGCGCTGTCGGGATGGCAGCACCTGTCAGAGCCAGGCGCATCATGCCAGCATCTCACTAGGAGCTCCTGAACCCCAAAAAGAAATGACAGCCCTGTGCTGCATAAATGTGGCATATCTCCTCTCCGCAAACACTTCAACCAAAATACACTGAGCTCAGCCACTGGGAGCGGCGTGGAAATACAGCCCAGTGTGTGCTCGTGTGTGATTGCGTGCCCGTGTTGTGCAAGTTGGTCTTGGTCTCTTGCTCTCTCACTCTCTGTCTCTCCCAATCTCTCGCATGATTTCCCTGACTTGGGCTCCCCAGGGGTTAGTCATCTTGGTCATCAGCTCCACTCGCAGGTCAATTGTAGCAGCAAGTGGTCGGCCAAACAATGCAGAAAAAAAAATGTTTAAAGAAAAAAAAAATACCCTTAAAGCCATGATCCACCACCGTGCTCGCATCACCAGCGCATGACAAGATCAGAGCAGAAAGCTGGCCATAAACAAGCCAATGAGTGCTGTGAGAGATTTGCTGAAGCACTTAAAATGGATGAATAGGACAAGAGAGAAAAAAAACGGAGAAACAGAAACCTGTTATAAATATTTGCATCAAGCGTGCCTCTGTGAATCTTTGAGTGACTAAGGCAGGCTTTTTTTTCAGGCTGATCTCCAGTAGGGGAAACAGTCCTGCCGGGGCTAAATTAACTGGAGAGCCTTTGCACACAGGCCCCATAGACTAATGAAGAGGCCCAGAGGATATTTGCAGGGTCACACAAAGGAGGTGGTATAGATGCTGAATGAAAATTGGGCATTAAGCGGGATACCATGGGTAGCCTCAAACTACTGCAGGCCTTGCTTCTAGGAAACCATCACTGTAAGAGGATTGCCCTGCCATTTTTTATTTATTTATTAAATTTCTTTAAGGAAATGAGATGATTATTCACAGAATATCTGCATGTTTAGTAGCGAAGCCGTCATCATCTCTCTTACCCTGCAGACCCACAAAAAGATATATTAACACTTATTCAGGGCCACAGGACTTTTATTAGCTCCATATGCAGACTACAAACCCACAGGAAATTTCAATTTGAAGCCACTTAACTTCAACACTATTGCTGTCGTCTCCAACAATGAGGCATTTAGGTTTTAAGTATTAAGAGTGAATCCCAGAATGCCCAGTGTCAAACGCTGTATACCAGTCAGGGGCCACAAGGCATCGCTACGAACGCTGGCACAACTGCATTGATATTTTACAACACTACTTACAAAAGGATTCCAACTGTTTTTAAGTTATGAGGTAAAATGAAATTAATAGCACTGACCAAACATTTTGCGCTAAGTCCCACAAGCTATTGTGATTCAGAAACCTGTGGTGTAATATTACAGCAATTGTTGAGTTACTGTATTTGAGGATTATAGAAATATTAAAATCTCATTCTTTTCATTTTCATCTATAAACAATCTACTACTGGTACGATTAGCTATATATCCTTTCAGCTACAATATTTCTTTTCACCACAAATATGCTGTGCAGTCATTTTCCAGTGGAGAAATAATTCAATTTTTCACAGATTTTGGATCTCTTGTGTTTTTGTTTTTTTTGCTCAGCCGAAAAAGAAGCAGCAATTACAGAATCTAACTATCCGTTTACTTGATGAATTCTATTCCACTGTGTTGTTTGATAAATAAGGAAATACGTCAACGCTTGCACCATGTATAGTAATTAAAGTGAAAAATACTGTCACAATGTAAATCCTTAATTGGACTCCCAGAGAGATATTGAAAATTTGTCTTTAATAATAGGTGATGACTGGGGACAGAAAAACAAAGCGTGTTGAAATGTGGCTCTGGAAGTTCAATTAATCACAACATAGAAAACAACCAATTTAGCAAAGCTCATTCAGGGAATCACCAGGCCCAGGTAATGCACTTTTAATCATCTCACTTCAGCACAGTAACATAGAGAGAAGTCTCACACTCTGGGAGGATAATGTTTCTCTGGGTGTTGCAAAATGTTCCATTTTAATAAGACACGATTAATAATTAATCAGTAAGAGGTCTGCCATCCTTCGACTGCACTTGTGACATTTGTGCTATTTGATATGCAGCTAAAAAAGCTAGTGAGCTGCTCATCTACAGACTGTAAATAACTACCTCATAATGTATATGTCAGCGAGTCCATAAACTGTGTGCTAAAGTATCGGGACCTTATTAGCCGAGGTCAATCAAATCATATGTGTGAATTGACCGTTATTTCCGCTGCTCTGACATGTCATAGCTGTGCGCTTAGTAAAACAATCTTGCGTCAAAGATAAAAGTTTTCGGGGTGTTTACTATTCTCTCATTAACAACGCTCCCAGCCATCTGTGGAGTGCCGCAAACACACCTGCTTCACCCTGGGCTTGTAATGGCTTTTCTCAATGTGCATGGGGGTCTTCAACTATCTCAAGGAGAGGGGAGGCTGTTATAGACCTGTCATTCCAGGATCATCAAGCAGACGCACAGCACCTTGTATTCCACTCACATAATTATGGATATTGTAAAGCATTCAAAATGATCAATTTAGCCGCCTCTGTCACCAGAGGAGTTATTAAGCCACTTTGTGTTGGTTTCAATGTTCATAATGTGGTGTATTAAAGCACACCCAACTGCGTGAATCTGGAGCTCTGTTGCAGAACCTGGACTTGTACGGCTCGAGGCAGGATGCAAGTATATTTGTAAGTAGAGTCATTTTGAACAATATCAAATTAGTTTCAGACCAAAATCAACAAAATCTCTTAAAACCTTTCCATTCTGCCATCCACAGTTGCCAAACTATTCAGATCTGTTGATGACAAAATAAGAATGAGCTCCGATAAGACTAGATAATAGATTTTTGTCATTTATAGAAGCGAGTTGGATATAAACGTTACAGAGGTGAGGCAGCGGTTAAAAAGAAATCTAAACATATGCAGACTTATTTTTAATGAGTAGACTTAATAGTAACGCTGCCACCTTTTGAAGTCCCACACTGAAATGCCTCACGAAAAAACAGACGCAGTGAACCACATCAGGTGCTGAGATGAATGAACTCCAGCAAATGAACTTTGGCAAGACCCCTTTGGATCCTTTGAACTTGCTATAGGGTCTGTTTCTGGTCTGTCAGGGGAGGGGGCAGCGTTGTGGTCACTCTGTGGTATGGTCATCAGGCTTTGGCCCCTGCACTCCTCTCTGCCAATGTATCCGTTTCCAAATGGGACTGACGCAGGCCTTAGACGTACCCTGCTGAGGTCCTCTGAAACCAGAGACCCTTGAAGTGGACGTCTGCCTGTGTCCAGTCTGGTCCCAGAAACCCTTTCAGATCCAAATGTGGCCTTCTGCAATGAGGACATTTTGGAAACAGCCTGGTCGGTTGGTTACGTCCCTGCCCCCGATGCCTTGGCCCTCGACACACCACCACCACCACCACCACTTCTACCATGCTAACCACCAGCAGCCTCTTGCAGACCAGGGAGCAGACCACCCTGGGCTGGTCAGCAACCCCTGCTTACACCTGCCATAAAACTTAAAAGCTACAGTCTCATCCCCCAGCTTTGAAGTGTTCAAAGCATAGCTTAGTGACCTTTGATGCGACTTTGGCCGCAACACATGTTTTGCACCCATGTATAAACGCGGGCCCCTCAGTAGACAAGGCGGGATTGTTTACCTACATGTGCAAGAAGTAAGGGCCAATGCATGGCAACCATGCATGGAGCCTCTATTCCCACACGTCAAGTTCCCCATGGTGGGAAACTGACATGAGACGAGCCGGACACTGCTTTGAGCTAACACATTCAACCACCATGTGTTGAGCATTATTTAAGCCACTTTCTCTGTTCCCTGACACACACAATTAGGCCACAGTCTTTCTTAGATGTGGATAGATGCAAAAGTTGGCTCACTTGCCTTTAACATTTTATTGGATATCAAGAAGTGAAAAGCAACTAAATACATTTCCATATGTGTATTTATTTGCTTCTGACCAAACACGCCTTTTGCACCAAGTATTAAACGCTGTATTGTACTGGAAGTAGGTGGGTCAGAATTGTAGTCTTGTTATCCTGTTAACTTTTTCTCTAACTGGATATTTACTGTCAAAATCACACTTTCGCCAATTCTGGACAGCATTTTTTCTTTGGTCTATTACAGCTGAAGCTATATAGACAACATTGATATAGTATATATATAGTGTTCAGATCTGTAAAAATGACTCTGTTACAAGTAAACACCTTCAGTTATAAGTAAAATAAAAGTAAAACTGTCAGTATCATCTGCAATATATACTTTAAGTGTCAAAAGTATTCATTACTACAAAATGGCCCCAGTAAGGTTTTGCCATCAATAGACAACCCAGTCCTATGATAGTTCGTGAAATAGTGACACAAATTTTCTACTTTTTTTGTGTCGCTGGACAGGACAAATTTTTCTGTCAGTCAAACGAATGTAAGGTTTAGGCAACAAAGCCACTTCATTGGGTTTAAGAAAACCAAAAGGTTGGGCTTAACATAACTACATACAGTTAAGTTTAGGCAACAAAACCACTTGGTTAGTTTTAGGGAAACCCTCACAAAGGCGTCACTTCTCAACAACTCTTTGGAAAATGTGCTGTGAACACCGGTCATACTAGCTCTGACTGTTGCATAAAAAGATCCTATTTGATTTTCCAATGCCATGCTTTTGTGCTGAGCGACACAGGAAAAAAATTGACAATTTGTGTCCCCTTACAAGAAACCAACAGATTTCACAAACTGCCAAGAGACTAGGTTGCAATACAAAATGAATGCTGATGTATTAATGTTTAAGAAGCATTTTACTTTTGTAGTTGGTAGAGGTCAATTTTACCTTGTTTTATATACTGTTAAGTCATTTTTATCAATGACAATGCATCATTTTACAAGCTTATATGTAGATGATATGTTTTTTTCTTATTTTGTAATGCAACTACAGTAGTAACTAAAGAGCAGTAAAAAGTTCCATCTGGACTGTAGTGGAGTAGAAGTATAAAGTGGCATGACATGGAAATAACCAAATAAGTGTTTCTGATTTGTGCATAAAGGCAATACTTTAGTAAATGTACTTAGTTACATTCCACCGTTGCATTATACTTTGGCTTATTTTTTATAATTGAAAAGAAGTTTCAACATTTTACATTCCTCAATGTGAGGTTCGGAAAAAATATTGGAAGTTTTGGTATCAGGGCCAAAAACCAGGTGTATGAAAAATATTCAAGAGATATCCACCGCCACTTCAAGTACAATATTGAGGTACTTAACTTACATCTTGATCTTTATGTGCAAATTGATTTCTTTATCATTCATTTAAGGTTGAAAATATCATAATCTTGACTTGGCGTCTGAACAGGAAGCTACTACATAACAAATTAAATATACTGTATTAAAATGTATGATTAACTCATGAATTCATTGCTTTTAACCAACGACCAACAGTGTTTATGTATTAAGTAGCAGTAGCTTCTCCAGGATCAGACACAATATAAAAAATGATCCTTACACATACAGGAAACATAATATAAAGATCTGAATTAACCATGCTGCAAGATGAGGTATTTTACTTTTAAAACCTTGATCGTAAATGATGCTGCAACTATATTTAAGTTAAGATTTGTGCGCAAGACTTTTACTTGTGAGTATTTCTACATTCTCGCTTTTTCTTAATTAAAGGATCTGAACTCCCACCATAGCCTCTATCATTTTCAGGATTCAATTACAGCGCCAATGGGCTACAAATGCATTTAAAGTGTGTAAAATTGTATTCTTAACTTCTTAACAAAATCCAGCATGCTCTCTTTCCACTGTGTTCCATAATATACGGGTGTTGTTTTTTGAGTTCACATTTAAGTGATGAGTTATTGATGTATGCTGGCATCTTAAACACATACGCCTTTACAACTATAATCATGTTTACTGTGCACATGTCAGGGATTATATTCTACCCTCTGCCTCTTCCCCTCTCACAAATAGCATCGCACCATTCACTGTACAAAAAGCTGGCTGTTTTACAAGGCGTTAAATATTTGACAGAACAGTAAGCTCATAATTACACAAGACCATGGTTGTGTATAAATGTCAAACAAAGCAGGCTGATATATAGCCAGCCATGGGGTTTACATGCTTCACATGCTAGTGTCTGAATGACAGGGCTCAAGATGATGTAATTATAACACGAGAGGCTTTATAAGTGCGTGAACCGTCACAGTATGCTCACAGAGTTAAAATAGCACAGGCTCGAGTCCGGAATAACCTGGTAGCAAAACATAGCGTCCCCTTTATTTACACAATGTGTGCCAGACCTCCTGTGCATAGTGTAAGTACACCGGCAATGAATCTCAATTACAGTGCAAATAGTGCACATTGGATAAGTTGAAACATAATCAGGCAGTTTCTGATTTTGCTGGGTTTTTTTCCTTTCTCTTCAGTCCCTGCACCAATCAGAGAGCTGGTTCTGCTGATGTCAGTCCTTTCCCTGCTCAGTGGAGCCAGAGGAGCTGGCCTTTCGCTAACTATAGACTGAGAAATCCCGAGCGTGTTTCTTTTGGCCTCAGGGCGGCTGTGCGGCCCACACAAATGTTGATGAGGATGAAACGGCACGACTGTGCGGTGTCTGCACTGTGACCTATGGAATGTGCCTTCAAAGAGGATTCTCGGGCTGCACGGATTTCTCAGAGGATTTCACTCCCATGGCACTGTGTTAAACCAGCGTTTATTCACTTGGGTTTACCCGGCAATTTATAGTTGGCTATGACATGGATACTGCAATATGAAATGTCATACCTGGTCTCTGCTGCTTTTAATTGCACAAGTTGCACGAACCCAAAGTCCCTCATGTCTCTTTGCTGTTGGTTCCAAACTTCACTCAGTGTCCCAGTCACCATTCATGGAATCCAAGGCCTGAAAAAATAGCATTCATGTCATCTATTTGTTTGGGAAATGTTGCAAACTTCCGCACATTTTAAACGATGACCCAGACAGGAAGTTGAACCACCATGAGCAACAGAACCTTATTGTCCCTCAGCCCAAAATGCCTGGACGTGGCGAGTGCACAGCACACCCATAACACCCAACATTAAAACAGTATGAGGGAGAAGCTGTCAAGTGTGGCTGTCAACACCTTTATTTCAGCAGACATGACAAGCCCTTTAAACGTTGATGGATATAAATCAGGAGGCCATTTTGAAACAACAGGGTTATATTCAATCCTTGTTGAAAGTGTGTGTGTGTGTGTCCACATAAACCCTGCCAGCATGGGACTCCCCGAGGGCACGCCAGCCTCCCATCCCCATCTCTGCCAGGCAACAACGTAATATCTAATTCTTCTAATTATATCCCATAATCCCCCATTACTGTTAATTAAAATGCTCGGCCTTCGAACACATTTCTGCTGTTTATGCTTAACTTTGAGGAGTGACTTTTTGGATACGAGTATTAATATAAAGAAATAAAATAAAATTGAGGAAAAATGTTTTATTTTATATCAAGGGCCCTTAACACCATGATTAATACAGACTAGCCATTGAAAGTGACACATATACAGAAACCATGTGTTCTTAAACTGTTGTCTTAGTTACAGATGACCATTTGTCAGTAGAAAAAAAATGTCACTTTTTATGATGTATTAGGTAGTAATAATTAGGTACAGTTCAAACATAAATTGCAATATAACATTAGTGTATCCATGCCAGATTAAACGGGCAAAGAAACTGGTTTCATCTTATTAAAAGGTGAGTAAACTGGGTTTAAGTGGGTTTATACAGCCACTCCATCTCTAGTTAGGAAGGGAAATCAAGCACAACCACAAAACTTCCGCTCTTTCTCTAAATCTTCCGACCCTCTTTCAGAAATCTCCAGCCCCTCCATTCCTTTCACTCCAATAGGACTCTACGGAGAGCCTTTTGTACTCCGCAGATGAGGCCGTGTCCACTACTCCCACTCTTTTCAATAGAGAGCAAGAGGACTGCTAAGGGCTGGAACGACAGTGTTACCCATGCAAGCAGAACATCCCTCTCTTTTTGTGCAGTGGGTTGGTGAGGAGGCAGTGGGGAGGATGCGGTCAGTCTGCTCCGGGATAATAGAGGGCTGGGCAGCTGCCTTTGGCACAACAAAGGGACTAGTCTCCTGTTAGCCCTGTTTACTTTAGTGTTGTTTCTATGCCGCCTGCGTGTCAGGGTACCTGAAAGGGCGTATGGATGAAAATGCGCGTAGGCCTTTACAATTGAGACATTTCTGCCACCAGCTTCCCCTGCTGCTGTCGGGTTTATTATAGGCAGAAAATAGGCCTACTACTGTAGGTAGTTAAACAAGACTTTATTTCTATTCCAGGTGTGAGGAGGCTATTTTTTTAATCCATAGTTCCATAGTTTTTTTTGAGCAAATAAAAGAATTAAAAAAAAAAAAAAAATCAAATTTAAATGAACTATCAATGCTTCCCAATTGGTACACAGCGCAGTCACTGATGTTTTGACTCTTGATCCGTTAACGTGCAAGAGTCAAAACACCATTTTGGTGACAATTATAATTTATAATTGTCTCCAAAATGGTATGTTGAACGAAAAAACCAGTTTTCCTATCCGTTTTAAAGCTTTAATCCTTCCGAAAAAACTATAGTTTGGTCAATATTTGTTGTTGTGTTGATAACTTTGCAATGAACACACTTTGTTGTGAAGTGCTTTTTTAAGACACATGCTGCAGAACATGTGTGTCCAGAATCTTGCCAACACTTAAAAGTCAACATCGTCCATCTTTTCTTCACGTAAAAAAAGCCTTCTCGAGCCCAGCCTTTGATCCCTTTCATTTCTCCTCCTTTTTCCCTACTCCGGATCTGTTATGCCCTAAAATTCTTTAGTTTTCCATAGAAACGTGTCCTTTCCGCGGGGATATTGATGTTTTTTTCCTCGCAGGGGTTATGATATGGTGAATCAGAATTTCAAAGCCGGGGGGGACAATACTTGCATTCATGCTTGTTTTTGTTTTTTTGTGTGTGTGTGTGCCTTTTGTCGGCTTTTGTCTCGTTGTTCAAAATGTTCATTTCTCAAATGAATACAAATATTTATTCTGTGAATGTCTAGAGCTCCAGTCACTTGGGTTGCTTTTCAAACTCTTAAAGTCTTTGTCGGAGCAGCAGGTTGCAGAGTGAGGACGAGGACACTGCGTCTGTCCGACACATTCACTCACACACTGCATCTGACTTAACAGCTCTTTCCATGTCACAGTAAGTCAACGAAATGTCTTACAAGACGCAGTCAGAACATATTGATTCTGAATATTTCTCTATAAATCATATATATCATATCATTTCTCTGGATCTGTCCTCTCTGCAGAATAATAGTCATAGTAATTTACAATTTGGACTAATTAAAATACATTAGCGCCCTGTTGTCTCACTTTTTTTTCTTTCTTTTTTAGCAAATATTCCTTTGACATGGATCACAGCTGCTAACTGGGGGAATACAGAAGATACTTGGCCACAGTTAAAAGCTTGAAATTCCTCCAGTTGGGGT
The DNA here is from genome assembly GCF_027596085.1 of Anoplopoma fimbria. NCBI lineage: Eukaryota > Metazoa > Chordata > Actinopteri > Perciformes > Anoplopomatidae > Anoplopoma > Anoplopoma fimbria. Next base: position 8,847,255 of record NC_072469.1, read on the forward strand.
ATTAAATCGACACCCAAGCCTCTCCCAGCCCTCTCCTCCCTCTCCTTTCTGCGGCCTGACATGTCTGATAGACCACGCTTTCTCTCTGCATTGTCGCCCTGTCATCTCAACAAAGTACATCTTCGGGACACCATTCTCAGGGGCCTTTGATCTGCAGACCGAAAGGAACAAAGTTATGTAGAGATGGGGATGATAGAGGAGGACTTTTCTCCCTCCCTCCCTCCCTTCCTCATTCCCAGTTTGAAAAAAAAAGCAGAAAGACAGTCATTGATTATCAGCACAACCCATGAGGATAAATGCAACTTTTGCAAGGACTCCCTCCACTGTCATCTCTCATGTAAAATACCTTTAATTTTTTTTTTTTTTAAAGAATCCCGGATATCAAATTCATTAAATGATTTGAGCATCATGCAGCTACTGTATGAGCAAAGAAATAGTCCCGCAGGAGAGACACATTTAAAGTAAACTCACTTTTTGGGCCAACGGCATGATTTTTTTGCAGAGATTATAAGAATTACATCTGCTGTTCCCATGTCTTCATCTTCTTAAGGAGGCATAATAGACTCTATCCTCTAATTATATCATGCAAAGAGGGGAAAAAATATTACTGAGAAAGTGCCTTTCCCTTTGTGCCCTTAAGGCAGTCAGAGTCTTCATTTCATATCGGCCCAAAAGATTAATTATGATATTCTGCAAGTCTCACGGGAGCTTTTACATTTGACACAGTCAAGCATAATCTTTGTTTTCACCCTCTGATCTTCACCTCTGAGCCAAACTTTGAGAACATCCAGAGGTGAGTTCTGTAAAGGGTGCAATAGCTGCTCTTTGGGGTAACACTCATACCCCTGAAATGTGTTGGAAGGCTGCTGTTGTAGAGCTCAACTAGTGTGCGTATTAGTAACAGTTTATTGGTGCCAAAATATTCCAAATTCACCTTTGGAAGGCACTGTATCAATGGGACGTGAAGTGGCACATCACACCATTAAATGTCTTTTTAAGTCCTCTGGGTTATGATTTAATACAGAGCAAAAGGTGATCACACTGGCAAAGTGTTATAAGTGCCAATACATGCCTTTTAAAGTTGCACAATTAGTAGCTACATGATTAAATATGTCTATAGGCACTTTTTTTTTGCATGGTTTAGTTTACATGTTCAGTATTCAATCTTATAAGACCTATGATATTGGTGACCTTCAGTAGCAAACTCTTCACTGTCTGTGGGAATTTGTAAAATTCCAAACAAATGATTAAAGCATGAGTTTGTAAGCAGCTAGGTCTTCCATCCATGTCAGCCTTTATCAGTCCAGCTATTTAGTTTCACCCAGAAGTTGGATCAGCCTCACTCATCTGGGGCAGTTCACTTAAGATCTCCAAGATACAAATCAACATCACATGTACTTCAACAACACATTGTTTATATAATGTAAATCAATGCATGTATGAGCGAAATGACACTCAGTAGTGTAATTATCATCACTTCGAGCCATTTGATGAAGCTTTATGATGAAGAAAAAGGGTCTCTGCTGTCTCTGTTTTCCATGTCATCTCACACGCTGCCTCTCGTGATGAATGAACACATTCCTGCTCCCCTATAGGCTGCGAGCAACGCCATCGTGTCCCTCCTGTCATAAACAGCAGTCTTTCACTGCCTCCGTTAGTATTTCTATCGTTCCCAAGCAACTTTCCCGGGGTTTACTGAGTGATTGTTGAGAGTAACTGCAACATAACGACATTGTGAAAGCTGACAGTAAGAGTCAGGAGCCTGGTGGAAGGAGGGTCGGGCCCACTATGCTGTTGTTGTGTGAATCAGAATAACTCAGTGATGCCTCACATATCTATGTGTAAGCATCACTCTTGTTGGCTGATTTATTATTTATTTTGTTGACATGACTTATATTTTTTGCACGGTTTAGTTGTGTTATAGGCAATAAACCCCCAAGCACATCATTTCAAAACGTATGAATAGATTTGGTATTGGAATAATTATTATTGCAAGCCTTGCAATCTTAATAGATAAGAGTTATTAATGTTTTTCTTATTTTATGTTACATTTTTAGTTGGACTTTTTTGCGTTTCTTAATGTTCGAAACAGAAAAACATGAAACTTTATTTGCACAGTGCTTAAAAGAACATTAGGAAGTGGTCAACCATTACTGACTGCACCTTTTAAAGTATATTTTGACAAAATTGTGTACTTTAAAAAAACATATACATTTAGAAGGATGCTTGGGAGTATTGATATTTTGTTTGAAAAGGATATTGCTTACACACACACACACACATATATATATATATATATATGTCCATTGATTCTTATGGAATATTATTTTTAATAAAAAAACAAATATATATTTGAATGCATTCATTGTATTTACATCGTTGTTAGTTTGCCTCTTAATGTCTCCAAAGTTAACCTTTGGATAAATCACTCAGGCATCACTGAGCGTAATGTAGGCCAGTGTGTTTGCTTACAGTGGACTCATGAGAGAACGGGGACAGAAAACCTGGAGGAATCCCACCTCCGAGAGCTCCACTGACCCGTATGTCCACCCAGCAGAGATGCAGGTAGACCAATGCGCTGACATGAATGGTAACAAGTGTATCCCTCCCGCAATATGAAGCATGTGCGTGTAGAGGCTTCACGGGGGCCCTTCAACGCGTTTTTTAAAACACGTTTACAGCACACAGCAGAACGGAACGAATCATGGTAACTAGTCCCTGGTCAGACACTTCCAGTATATTTTGGCAAGTTTTTTTCTGATTGCTTTGCCATTTTTCCTCTTTTCATCCTATTTTAATGTTGTTTTTCCTGAGCAGATAACCAAAAAGTTGAACAAACAACACCTAGGAGCCACCGCCGTCCTCTCCGGGCCCTCTGTCTGCGAACATCCATCCGCTCAATAGGACGCGTCACGGCAGCGCATGTCCCCTCACAAAAGACAATTGTGATTTAGACAAACATTGGGGGGAAAACATAAAGGCAAAGGTCAAGTCCTCTTTCAGTTCAAGTGTGCTCCGATTCACCTACAACACAACGGGGACAAAGAGTTGCAGCTACCTCCGTTTTCTAAAGGGGATGTGATTATACCCGCTTCGTGGCGGAGGAGGAAGATGCTGATTCTCAACCTGATTCAGATGAAATTAAGAGGAAGAGTATTCTCCACAAATCAGCAGCGGGATTCTCCCCCTTCCCCCCTGCCCTCCCCTCCCTTCCTCACACCAACACACACACACACACACACACACACACAAAAAGAGAGAAAAGCCTGAATCCCTGATATAATAAACATATTATTATTATCATTATTCTAATTATCATGCCCCAAAAAATATGCATTTTCTGCAATTTAAGCATTGGGCCGTGCGTGGTTTTTTTTTTTTTTTTTTTTTTTTTTTTTTTTTTTTTTTTTTTTTATTATTATTATTGCAAGTTCAATTATTTCTAGAACAGAGGGATTAGAAGAATAAGTAGTGTTAATTGCGCGGCAGGTATAACGAGCAGGTCTAATCCTTCTTCCCCCTCTTTGTATTGAGTTTCTGTGGGCTTAATGAGTGGCAGGTAGGGCTGCTTCCTGCTTTCTCACATGCTCAAATAGGCCTCTCACTGCTTGCCGTCCTGGACCCTGGCTGTGTACAGGAAACAATTGATTTTGAGCATAAAGTTAATTATGCCTAGAAATTAGACAGCCTTAACGTTGGGTAAGGACTCGGAGGTTGATTTCCTGACAGCTCTTAACACACTCTCACATATCATTCACGCCTTTGCGTTTTTACTATATGTGCAATAATGTGAAGGGATAACGACTCTTACCTTGTCTGCTCCTGTACTGGCGGTGCTTATTTTTAGCATATAGATCCCGTAGTATAAAAAATAAAAAAAAATGTTGCTCTACCAGTAGGTAATTTTTTTATCCAGTCTTAATGGTGAATTTGGAGAAATAAATGGACAAAAAAAAATCCTTTGGGCTTGGTTCTGCACTGGTCTGACTAGTTTCCTAGGCTACACAAATCAGCATTATGAAGATAGCCTATAAGCTCAAAGAATGTCGCAGTGGTCGACTTATTATTGAAACCAAAAAAAAAAAAGAAAAAAAATCTTATTGAAACTTTTTCCTTTTGATGAATTAACTCATGGACAAGGAGGATAAGCCGCTCACATAGCGCCTTCTGCGCTGAAGTAGGAATAATTTAAAAGAAAGTCCTGCTTTGTGTTTCTGCAGACAGAATCAAGTGCCTTTCATTTTTCTGTGTTTTTGAAGTAAAAACGTTGTTTTTTTTACACAGAATGAATGCGTAAAAAGTATTATTATTATTACACTTTTATTATTAGTATTATTATTATTATTATCATCGATGCAGCTGAAATGAAGTGACAGTAAAGTTTTGACGGAGCGATAAAGACCCGCTGACCTCTCTGAGAGAGACTTTAGCCTTACATATGGTTTACACGTCAAATTGAAATTGCCTTCTGCTGGAAGGCTTTTCTTTAATTCTATTACCGGACGTGGGCTCGCTTTGTTTCAATACTGTCGTATCAAAAAATGATTGACAAAGTAATAAACGCGTCATGCTGCTGCATCTGATTATGTCGCGGCATTTGCATTGGACATTGAGGGGAATATGACAACCTTGACACACTGGGGATTTGCTCTGTCAAATAAACACGTCTCCAAGGATCTATATTGTGGCGATGACAATACCTCTCCATTCATTGAATTTCAAAGTATTTCAAGTTGGTGCATCGTTCTCATCAACCCTATGGTTACAGTGTGTAGGGGATGTGCAGCGCTTCCAAAATGTTGGGTCATAGAAAAATGAAAAATAATGAGAACGAATGAATAAATAAATGCTTGTCCTGAGCGGAAATTAACTACACCGGTGACACCGTTCCATAATTAATATCTCCCCTCCTCTTCCTCTTCCTCCCTTTCTTCGTTTCACAGGTTCAGTCCTTTAAGTGCCTCTTGACGTTGTAGTGGTCACACAAGCTGCGTGCACTGCAAAAAAAAATATCATTTTTTAACAAATCGTTCATTACAGTGTTTATTTCTTTTTTTTTTTTCCTTGCAGGAAGTGGAAAAATATACAAGTGATGGTGTTTTAAACTCTTTAAATTTGCGCCAACAGATACAACTAATATATTTTATTTCGATCTGTTTCTTTTTTTTTTTTTTTTAAATAAACAGGCTACTATTTTTGGGGGGGATATTTGTGATTTTTGTGCAGTGTAATTCTCTCAGAAAAATATACACTCTTCTAATTTATTTTCTTAATAATCTCACTCAACATTTAATACTTTTATGCAGGCCACTGGCGTTATAGATGGAGGCCATTTATATCCCATGGCGTGCCCACCTACAGCAGGTGATCCCGATGTCGTAACGTGTCAGCGGTGGCCTGACATAAGTATAATAATAGTTAATAGAGCGTGATAGAGAGAATGGCATTAAACCTAACAAAGATGTGTCAAAAGCGAAAAGTCTATGTCTTCATTAGCTCCATCTCCAAGGACCGTCGAACATTTCATTAGTTTGTAATTTATGAATGTTTGACAAATATTAAAGAGTATGTAAATATGTGGGGCATAATGTCTTTACTGCGGGAGGTGGCGAAATGACCCAAAGTCGTCGATACTGCTAGACTGATCACGTGCATTATGTTCCTTCTCAAACTGTGCATTCGCCTGTCTGTTCGGAACATATCTCCCATCTGACGTGTGAAATAGTGCAGATAAACCAATGATTCATAATGTTGGCAGCATTTGCATCTCCTAATATGAGTTCTTTTTGATATATGATGATATACTGTCTCTTTTTATCGAGTGTATGGATGCACTTGTGCCATTATGGCTTCGGCTAAATCAGTAGGAGGGTTTTTTTTTTTTTTTTTTTTTTTTTTTTTTTTTTTTTTTTTTGTCCTAAAACGGTCCATTTCCTTGTTTGTGAACCACTTCCAGGAAAATCGTTATTTTATTTTTATTCCAGCAGCACTGGCCATAGCTCAACTTCCCAAAGTCACACACACACACACACACACACACACACACACACACACACACACACACACACACACACACACACACACACACACACACACACACACACACACACACGGGGTCGTTTTGTTCACTGCTGAAACTTGAAACACGAGGCCTCTGGAACATTGCTGTCCTTTGGTAGAGTTTAATTTTTTATTTTTTTTTGTTGGATCCCCGCGAACCCCTAACACACCTGTTCGCTGCTTTTGTCAGATATCACCAAAACTCTCTCTCTCTCTCTCTCTCTCTCTCTCTCTCTCTCTCTCTCTCTCTCTCTCCCGGATCACGCAGGGGTCAGTAGGAGATGATGAATTCGAGTTATGATAAATTACTGTACGTCAGATCGACTTAATCGCCAAAGGGCAAGTCCTCAGATTCACAGTCGTTTATTCTGCGTGATGCATGGCCCACTTTTACGCATCTGAAGTTTGCCTTACACGAGCCTGCACATAGGCTTATCTCTCAGTATTCACATTCATAATAGGGTTTTAAAATCTTAAATAATTGTGTGTTGTCATGTAAAAAATAATAATGAAAAATATGTTTTTTAAACGACTCACGATGCAACTCTGTAGAAATGTGCAGGAAGAAATCGAGTGCGCCATCAGATTAGTGTTTATGTTCTTTCTTTTTTTTTTTTTTTTTAATAATTCCCCATATTTTTCTTGCTCTTCACATGCACGCGCACACACAGTGGTCTGAATAGACTGCGACAATATTTAGATCTATATGTTTGCTCAAGTTGCAGCAACAAGTCGCCCTTTTGCGCATATATGCAAATGCGTGCGTCGACGAAGGGAAGTCATCGCAGCTCTCGCTAACTAGACTTGCGAGATCAAATGAGAGCAGGAGATCTGCAGATCAAAAGAGAGCAAATGAGCGGCTCTCTGATTCATTCATGCAGCTTGCATTGAGAGCCAGGGCCAACAGGCGTATCATACACTGAAAGGGAGCTGCTATTCAGAGTGCAGGTGTGAAGTATGCGGCGCATTCTGCCATATAAATGTGGAGGTTGTTAGACATCCGTGTTCGGGGCCTATAAGGGCTACTGGGGGGGGGGCTGATTCGCATTGGAGGGGAGCCCCGCTCATCTATGAAAAGTAAAATAACTTACGTTTCCTGAAAATCTGTGGATGACGGTAATCCTGGAAACCTGGGGAGTGTGGTGGTGGTGGTGGTGGGTGGTGGGTGGTGTATACAGTCTTACCGGCATCGCCCCCCCCCCCACCCCACCCATCATCCAGGTTCTCCGGATAGTGACTTGTGTGAAGGTTTTGCCGGAGCCTTAAACCTGCCTTAACTCTTGCTTGCTCACCTTTTTATATGCGGAATACAGTTCATTTAGCTTTCAAAGGTCGTCATACATCTTTATGACGGAAAGCTCGCGATAGCCTGTATACATCACAACGTTATCTTGTAAATCCCCCCACGGTAACTACACCTGGACGTTATCAGGATAACATATTCAATATTCATGAGGAGCTTCATGGTTGCATTTAACTTTTGGATGTACCTCACTTATTCACACTTGCAATGCTCCTTTACGAGGAAATAATAATAATAATAATAATAATCCTATAATATTTAGATCATTAAAACAATAATAAAAACTGTATAACAGAGTATCTTGGGAGCTTTTTGTAACCATATTTATTACATTTAAACTCTATGTACCTATTTGTTGACTATAATACATGTAGAAATCTATTCATCTTTCTCTTCATTCATTGTTTTCCAGGTTGCCTGCTCTATTATAACAGCTCTGTCCTGCCTTTCCGGTCTGGCTCTGGTGGGTCCATTGCACCTGTCCCTCTGCCTTTCTCTGTGTTTTTTTTTTTTTTTTCGTGCCAATTTCGGCCACTTCATTCCTGATAATTATGACCTGGTTGGTGTTTGGAGGTGCTGATGGTGGTGGTGGTGGTGTTGGAGCGTGGGGTGGGCGTGGAGGAAAGGGGGAGTGATGAGGGTGGTGTGGAAGGGAAGGGAGGGGGGGGGGGGTGAGTGAGGCTTTTTACTCCTAGACTGCTAATCCCCCTATTAAAAGGGTTTTGTTCAATAATGCCGGACAGTTTCCGGAAGTAGGATTACCGCCTCCATTATTTTACAAAGAAATTATATTTCACACTCAAATGAGCCCTGGGTTGCAGCAGCGGTACTGAGAGGGCCTTGTGGGGGGAATGAAATGGATTCATTTTCTTTTTTGTTGCTCTTTGGAAGTTCAAAACCTCCCCCTTCTTTTCTTTATTTTTAACATCTTCTATTCTGTAATTAATGTGAATTTGTACATTCCCTGTGAAACGTGCAAAGACGCCATCAGTTTCCTGTTTTGGACTGGCATTCGTGTTGCTGCTCAAGTGGAGGCTCTTTTCTTTCTCTCTCTCTCTCTCACACACACACACACACACACACACACACACACACACACACACACACACACACACACACACACACACACACACACACACACACACACACCCTGTTCTTGATTCTTGACCCCATAGCTGATATCAGATCAGAGGTTGTCGCTCAGCTGAAGGTTGGAAGCCCCGATGAGTGAACCCAACGGGATCAGTTGTTAAAGATCCTCTCTAACAGTTCAAACTGTGGTATCCAGCGACTGCACGCCGGGAATTTACATTAAAACCAACAGTCGTTCCGTGCAAGTTCACGAACTCTTTACTTACACACTTTAAAACCAAACCCTCTACTTGTACCAGCCTTATTTCTAATTGAAAACAGGGTATTTATATTTGGTAAAAGTCATAAATTATTAGACTTAAAGGTCACTAAACTATTGCAGAGCAGACGTGTTCAGCCCTGCAGCACTGCTGCGTGATTTTTATTTCTCTCTGTGGCTTCCAAATGAATTCAAGGCCATTTTTCTTTGATCTGTGCCTGCAGTAAAGATCAAATTCAGGGAATACTTTGGCTGAAACAAATTACACACGGACCCTCATGTTTTTTAACTCCCTCGCTTCTTTTTTTTTTCTTCTTCTTTTGAAACAACTCTTTAAATGCTGCCTATCCTTCACTTTCAGCGCTGAATGGAAAATGTTTTTACGCGACTCAGTTAGTTCTTGTCCATTTTGACGACTGGAACTAAAAGCTTTAGACTGCCCAATAGAGAGGAGCCCAATAGAGAGGAGCCCAACAAATCGGTGACAAAGGGCTTTCCGTGTCATCAACGTCGTTCAGACGACCTAGAAGAATCCCTCTGATATCAACTCCCACTTCAAAGACTCCCTCTTTCAATTGAGATCCAACTATCTTGTTGCTTTTTTTTTTTTTTTTTCTCTTCCTTCTTTTTTTTTTTCTTTACGCACAAGAGCTGGTGCCAAAAGAGGCATCATCATCTGCTTCTATTTGGTTGGTTTAGTATTTATTCTTTTCTTTGAGCAGGGCCTCTTCCACAGAGCAGACTGTCATGCACTTAACCAAACTCTATAAACGCATCAGAGAGTTGTAGCTGTGTTGTTTCCACCCACTTCTGCGTTAGTCAAGGCCGGGAGTAAAAAATGTACCCCTCGGCCAAAAGTTTCCCCAGCACAGCAGAGCTCTTCAGGTTTCTGGGTAGCTGCATGTTCTCACTTTTCCTCAAGCTCATATAAAACATTCACATTTTTTTTATTTTTTTTTTAATCTACAAGTAGTAGTAGTAGTAGTAGTAAATAATTAATTTAACAGCCTATTGTTAACTGTGTATTTAGCATTATAGGCAGACATGCTTTTATGGTTTTACATATTTCATGCATAGAGCCTAAATATGATTATGGTTACGTTGATCCATTGACCAGCTCGGCCCTCTTGCAATGCAAGTCTATTATGGTGTGGGACAACTGCCTTTTAGCGGCTTCTCCTTTGATTGTCGTAAAGTAGGCCTGGAGCAAAAGAATATATTTTTCTTCTTTATACTGCCCTCGTCTGCAATATAAAGGACGTAGATTACCGTTTCCTACCCCATGGGAAGCAAATATTACATTCTTTAGAGCGGGCTTTTCAGTCCACGGACTTGGCCCCATATCATTTGAGTTTGACTTGGCTATTGCTATAGAAATCTTAATTCACCATGAGGATTCACCGTCATGAAAAAAAAATGGCTCTTTGTACAAAATGCTCTTTGAAGTCTGGATCAGAATATTGTAGCCCTTCATCAAACTCTGCCCACGTCTGCATCAAACCCCAGCTCAGCTGAGAAAGTAAGACTTTACACAAGTTTTTTTTTAAATCGCTCCTTTCATCGAAAGAAACTTACTAAAATATCGTATTTAAATGAAATGTAAAGGACCTTTCATTCCATTTTATTGCTTTGAGCCTTAACTGTTTTTCATCTGAATCTGAGAGAAGACGTTGATGTGTTTTTACTCCAGCTTCAGAACAAGCTGTGTGCAAAGGAGGCAATCGCTTTTTTTTAATGGAGATATTATTTTTAAATTATGAACATGTTCATGTTTTTTTTTTCAATTTTTTCAATTTTTTCAATTGATAACCGTCTGTAAATTCCATATAAACCCGAATGGCTCAGCAGAGTTTTCACTTTAGTCATACAAGATTTATTCAAAATACTCACAAATTACAAGGCAATTCGGTAACGTAATTTGAGTGCCGCTCGATTTCAGATATTAAAAATGAGAAAAAAAAAATATTGACGACAATGATACAAAATCACGAAATGCCCACTTTGATAAAACATTTATAATTTCACGGTCGTATATCAAATACTGCAGGCTTATGAAACAGTTCAATCGTTGACCTTCTGCACAAATGGAAAAAAAACAAAAACAATGCTGTAAACATAAACCGTTTGTACAAATAACTGCAGTAATCATAGATAAACTGCTTGGGGACAGATCCTTACAAAACTATCAACATCAACACATCGAAAGTTTACAAAATTTACAAATGTACATTGTTGTCCTAATTGAAACATGCACTTTGGTTCGATAATACAAAATCCCTCAATTTTAGATTGAAAAAAATAAATAAAAACATATTGAAGTCGAAACTCGAATTTACAAAATAATTGTACACCAACATGCCTAGCCTATACAATAACGTACCACATATAGTCTACCGGATTTACACGACTCTCTCCACAAGTGGACCAGCGGGCCGTCAGGGCATATAGGCACCGAGCCAACCGTTTTTGAATAGCTGAGGTTTGAAAATATATTCTTTTTTATTTTGCCTGGAAATTAGCACGTCTTTAAGGTTTGCACTTTTTCCCCCCTTTTACAATGTGGTTAAAAACGGCTCTCTTGGCTCTGAGTGTCTGTTTGGTGGCTCAATCAAAAAACGGGACCAGTGGGCCTTCACAGGCATGTATAGGCACCGAAGCCAAACCATTTTTTTTTAAGAGTTAGGCTTTTGAAAACGTGTTCTGTCATTTCTGACTTCTCTTTTGAGTCCAATTTGGATTAAAACGCGTCCCTCGGTTCTGGGTTTCTGTACGGTGGCTCGTCCGTGGGGTCGGGTGTGGAGGGCCCGCTGGGCGGTGTCTGGGCGCCGCTGGCACCTGAACTGTGGCACACGTACCATTCACTTAGATTCGCTGGTTGGGAGGCTCCCGCCGGCTCCGACAGCACCGAGGAGCCTCCTGGCTCTCGGCCCAGGTCTGAGGAGGGGGAGACCAGGGACGGGGTGGATGACTCGTAGCCCGAGCTGGGCGGGGGGGACTTGCAGTGCACCTTCATGTGTTTCCTCAGGGAGCTGGGGTGTGTGTAGGACTTATCGCAGCCTCTCACTTTGCAGTTGTAGGGCTTATCGCTGGTGTGGACGTGGGAGTGCTTTTTACGGTCACTGCTGTTGGCGAAGCGTCTGTCGCAGCCGTCAAACTCACATTTGAAGGGCTTCTCACCTGTAAACAGTGATGGTGACATCATTAAATATAAATCAATAAATGACAGATTTAGACAAAAACGTGGTTATTTATGTTCACCATCAGGGCATCCTGGTAGTTATTTATTTAAGAGACCATCTTCCATCTGCTAGTTTGATAGTACTTGAGACAGATCTCTAATGTTTAAATACTAACACACTATGTCATGGGCATGCATGGGCTTGAAATAAACTAAGCAACAAGTATATCTGACCCAACAACAAAAAAAAAAACCAACATTTAAAAAAAAAAAAGTCTAAAAACAAAACTGTGACACATACAGCCACTTTGATCATTTGTTTCTAGATTTATCAGATTTAATTTTATATTTTGTTTCTACACTAAACACCCCCTTTTCCCCTCCCATGAGTACTTAAGAAAGTGTGCCTACTTGGACAGACCTGCCATGAGTCTGGTGTAAACAGGAGGGCTGAACCCCCACTGTCCTGGGTCTATACCTGGTGTCTACATGCATCAAGGCATACGTCAAAACAGACAAGCTATGAGCACAGACATAGCAGGCCTAAAACCAACTGAAAAATAATGATAAATGAAAGTATAGCCACCAGGCTACACCCACTGTGTGCTAACACCGCCTGTCTGCTGTTTCAATCCTGCAAAGGGGTTATGGACTGGTTCTAATTTTGCGTTTTAATAATAAGTATTTCTACCTGATTATGACAAGGCAAAAAAAAAAAAAAAAAAAAAAAAAAACAGTCTGAATAAATTACACGGAAATCATCCGCTGCTGATTTTTCTCCTCCGATTAAAGCTTTTGAGAATATGTAATTGCCTCTGTCTAATTACACTTGCGGGTTGAATATCAATTTGACCTTCAGCTGCTGGGTTGAGAGAGCCAATCAAGGATATTAGTGTAGTACAAGAAACCGTCGAGGAACAGACCCCAGGGGCAGCCCCAGTCATAACCACACTTTCAGATAGGTTTTAAACATGATACCAAAGACCAGGCCCCTTGGGAGTCAACACACAGAAATAATTTAACAGATTTGTACTTAGGTAATGTGAGCAAATTATATGAATAATACATAGGGTGCAGAAACGGAGCAGAGGGGGGGGGGGGAGTGTGCCATGCAGCCACCGAAAGAGAGGAATGTAGTCATTGTATTCATTTACAAGTCTGACTCGACATTTTGAGGCCTTCCCCCCCCCCCCCCACCCACCCCCACCCACCCACACTGGCTCCACAGCAAGTCATTGTTTCACAGAGGCAAGCAGCCATATTGGTATCTTTATGTGGTTTTAATCAAAGCCTAAGATAAATCAGAGCTGCTGCTGCTTGGAGCTGCAATGTATAAGTCAGTCATGATAGACGAGTTCAGCTCTGCCAACCTGTTGGTGAATTATTTCAGTCGTCTGCACTTGTCAACTTGTTGCTTTGGCTAAAGGCTACCAAGAGCTGATCATTCCAAGAGCAGCCTTATCTATTTCACAGTACATGCATGCCATATCACTCTGGAAATTAAAGGTATTATAAGGCTTTCAAATCCTCTTTTACATATATATATATCATTAAAAATACTCCCCTCTCTGTAGCTTTAAGTGTATTGCAATCCAACCAACTATTATTATTATTATTATTAAAGTTTTTTGGTGGAAATAAAGGCATTACACTGCTAATAAACACAGCTACAAGTGGCTGAAAAAAACAAAACATCATCATCATATCAGTCACACTCAATGTGAAGATGTGTGGCATGCATGGACAAGACGTGACGTGGGCCTCAGTCTTTGTGCTGTGGTGTAAACAAGAGGTTGAACCGTCAAAACGCCTGAGTGAGCTGTACCATAACCCCCAAAGCTCAACCTTTGCAAAAAAAAAAAAAAAAAAAAACCAAAAAAAAACTCGCGAGCACTGATGCACCTCACAACAAACAGGTGGGCAGTAGCTGTCGCGTGCTGATGTATCAGCAGCACAGATTGATGAATTGCCACGGTGCATCAGAGGGCATTTTAAATGCGTAAAACCTGAATAAATAATACTAAAATTCGTGATAAAACCATCTGAAATCATGCAAAGAATAGCTTCACTTGTGTCTGGATAATATCTTTGATTTTTTTTTTTTTTTTTTTTTTTTTTTTACATATTATAGCACATTTCCACCACATTTTCTTCGTATTAATATACAGCCACTGACCTGTGTGCGTCCTTTTGTGAATCTTAAGGTTCTCGGATCTTGCAAACACTTTCCCACAGCCGGGGAACGGGCACGGAAACGGTTTCTCCCCGGTGTGCACTCGGATGTGATTGACAAGTTTGTACTTGGCTTTAAATGGTTTGCCTTCCCTCGGACACTCTTCCCAAAAACAGATATGGTTCGCCTGCTCCGGTCCACCGACGTGCTCCACCGTCACATGCGTTACCAGTTCGTGCATGGTGCTGTAAGTTTTGGAGCAAAGTTTCCTCGGCGATAGCTCCGGCTCCAGCCACTTGCAAATCAGCTCTTGCTTTATCGGCTGCCTCATGTAGCGGAAAAAGGCACCGGCTCCGTGGTGGTGGTGGTGGTGGTGAGCGCTCAGATTCATGTTCAGATTCAGACCACCGTAGCCGTGCAGCGGCGAGCCGGAGAACGGATCAGCCCTGGAGCTTGCCACTTGACTCAAGTGATCAGACCTTACGTACATTTCTCCAGGTAGTCCTAACCTTATTTGTCCATTCAACGCTTGGCCACCCGGTGATCCGCTAGAAGACTGGTCGTGATGGAGTCCGGAGAAGAGGGTATGGTTCCCAGCGTCGGGGTGATGGCCATAGTGTCCGGGATAGCTACCTGTTGTTGAGACAAACATTCCGTGGTGAGAGGCTGAACCAGCAGTCTGGTCAGTCAGTACTGGCATGGCTTGAGCTGTCAGATCTCTCCGGATGAGGAAGTCCCTACCTGCGGATAAAGCCTGGGCCGTGTGAGACATAGAATAGGGGACCGACGTCGCCTGAACCGGGCCAAAAGCTCCCGTTTGACTGGAGACCACTTCACTGTGGCCTGCCATATGATGATTGTGGTGGTGGTGATGGTGGTGGGGATAATGATGGGCTGGGCTGATTTTGAGGGCCGCGGAGTGCCCCATGTGTTCTGGCCCGAATGGACTCGGCCCCAGGCGGGGTTCCGCAGTAATCTCCCCAGGGTGCGAGTGAGCCATTGAGTGTGGATGGCTGCTGAACCCCGGGAAGCCTGTCACGCTCTGAGGGGTATGGTGGTGATGATGGTGATGGTGGTGAGCCCCTGCCAAGTCAACTAATCTCAGCGCCGTGTTCCGTTTGGAAAACGTAGGGTCCATCACGGGGCTTCCCAAGGCATCCAGGCTCATTACTTCCTAATTTTAGAATAACTTGACAGCAGGCAAAAAATAATAATGATGATGACAAATATATTTTAATCGCAATGAAAAATAAAGAAAAAAAGACTTTTTTAAAGTTAAGTCTATCTGCAGACTACATGGAATCCCATTCGGTTGAGAGGCAGCAGCAGGACGCTTTGATACTGAATAGAGATTCATGGTAGGCGCTGCAGCCCGTGGAGCCAAACAATCACCCTGCGCTCTAATTGGTCAGAGCTCCGTGATTGACGTCACCAGTGACAGTTTTCCAACGTGAAGAAAAATGTCTTAGTGACAGCAAGCAGCCAGGGCGCATGCGCGGTGCCTCAGGCAACGCTTGAGAAAAAAAAAAAATAGTTGTTATGCAAAGGTTATTGTACAATAAAAGTCCTAAAAAGTTGATCCAGATATACAGTCGTCTTTCTTTTGTGGCAGCGAACAAAAAGGCTGCGCGGCTATGAAACAGCAATTTCCCCCACTTTGATTCTGCAATTACAACAACAGACTGCCTCGCAAGAGGGATGCATATTGCCAGTATAAAGGTTGTAAGGATCATAAATAATGCAGTGATATCTTCATTTTTTGCCCTGAAAACGTGTGAAGGATAACTTTACGCACAAATTACGCACTAACTTTACGCACGTAAAAAAGGCGTCAGCTGTTAACTTAACCGAAGCTAAACTCCGCGTGGGAGTTTAAAATAGTCCGGAGTATATAGTAGCATTAATATGCGCTCTGATAAATACCCATATTTAAATATCCAGTCGTTCGCCCTTCAGCGCTTACTGCGACGATGACTCCGTGCTCTGCTTGGTGGGATCCGTGTAAATAGTAAGTGTGAATAGGGGCGAACAGCGGCCATTGTCCCGAGGGGAAAAATTGTAATGGACGGGACCTGTTGTTATGATCCGGGGTAATTTTGCTTTAGACCCAGGACGGCAGCAGATGAGGGTCACAGGAGGTGGTGCCGTTGCAGACTTAAGATCAAAATAAACGGTGTGTGTACTGTAAGTATCGGTTACTACAATAATATCTTAAGAAGTATAATATTTAGTTATCATTTTCTGATTTTTGCTTGAATGTTTAAAAGAAAGATATTAGTTATGTATCATAAACATGCCGTATATATTTTCTGTTTATTCTTTTTTTTTTTCTCTTTTTTTTTTTTTGCCATGTTTTTTAAAAACCATCAGCCGTCCAAAGCAGGACTATATGTTTAAAATACAACGAGCAGTCACTTGGATGTTACTGTGCACGGATTAAAAGCCTTCAACACAGTGGACAAAAACGTATCACAACTAGGGAATTTTAAACATATATCTTGTTTTTGCCATATTAATATTTGTTGTAATTAAAAGTCATGACTTTATTATTTAAAGTGAGTTATATCTTGTGTACTGCAACCCAAATACGGGGGGGGGGGGGGGGGGGGGGTGGACTGAACGCTTAATCTTTGTAGTTGCAGACGGAAATAAATTACTGCGTGAAGCGACCTTAAAGAGGGTCACATAGAGCACTGATCACTTGGATGTGAATATGAAATGTGTTAATGTGTTAGTTAACTGATCATAAGTCATTTGTTAAAATGCATTGTCACAGGCACTTTTTATTTATTGTTGTGCTAAAGTCAACATAATATATTAACTTTTTTTTGGAAGACAGAATGTGTCGTTTTCAGATGAAAAAAAAAAAAAAAAAAAAAAAAAGTAATTGATTGAATATGCTCAATAATAATACACTCACTCACTTGGCAATATTTTTCTATGAGAAAAAAAATAATTTTAATGTTAGATTCCTCTTACTTCGTCTGAATTGACTCGTCGAAATCTGTGCTGACAGCCTTATGTCCAGCACGTTAGGAACTGAGTCAATATTTTTGAGACATGACGGATCGAGAAGCTGTTTATTAAATGGCCTTTACGCGTGGGACTCATGAGGCTCACAGCTTCCTTCAGAGACACCACAGCACCAGCGTAATGCAAAACTTTGAAGTGCTATTTCTGGTCCAACTTGTGCACGCACTCACTCTTGGAGACAAGAAGCAGGGGAGTTGTACAAGATCCCAAACAAAAAAAAAGATGCACACTGTAGAGAGGTCCTCTAAAAAAGCTGATTATGCTTACTTGGCTTAGTTGTTTTCACTGTAAATCATAAATAGCTCCAAGTAACTAGTTTAAAATTCGACAGTATTGCCTCAAGCATGTTAGAACCATGACACTAACCGGGTAATGGCGTGTTGATTAGGGGTGCATCTTTTACGCACATGGCTAAGTTATGTAGCCAAACAATTGCTCGTAATCCTTTTGAGGCACATCCGTTGCACTGGAAGTTTAAATCCACTTTCAAAGGTATGTAAAATTCCAACAATTCTTTTCTTGGCACACAATTTCCAATGTAGCCTCTATTGTTGCAGGTCTGACTACATGACCTCCACTATTGACTTCCCCCCCCTTTTTTTTCTTTTGAATGATATGCCATTCTTACCGTTTCCACCTGTTGAAAGATCCCTCCATATTTTGCATAGCAGAGTAGTGGTGCTATACCTAAAAAGGCGGTATCAAGTTGAAGGTGTATGTTAAGATGAGAACAACATAACGTCCCCTCTTCCTTTGGTCTCCCAAGACTGACTTGGACAAAACCTTGGAAGAAACGTAGCCTAGTAGCCAAGCAGATATTTTAATGGTCCTCATGGCACTGGTCTGTGCATGTGGCTTTGAACTCTAGCGGCCGGAGGTTCCTGCAGAGAGCGCCGCAAATCCCACTTGATAACTTCGACAACCCACAACGTTTTACACTCAGGCTATGCACCACTGGCCTGCAAAAAAAAAACAAAAAACAAACCGTGATAGACACATTAGGCGTACTGGTGGATCTCCAAGTAAAAAAAAATACTGGCCTATATATCCAAGGTAGCCTTTATAACGTGCTGGTGAGCATGAGGTGGAAATCTAAAGCACAGATGTTCCACTGGTGAGAGGCTCCAGTGGACGCCGAAAATGTTGTGTGTTCAATGGGAGACAGAACTACACAGAGTGCGCACAAGAGGCACACAACATGCACGTTATATGGAGTCACTGCGAAGGGAAAGGGATAAGTTGATAATAGCAGACCTTTAAAGAGAGCGATGAAAGTGGGCAGACTTCATATCAGACTGTAAGCTTTCCCATGGGGCTTCCCGAGGAGAGACGTAAAAACTCGTGTCTCCATACCTGTACCTGAAACACGTCACCAGGGTCCACCTTTGAATAGCATAAGGTTCGTTTGCCAAAAAAAAAATGTCATTTATTGAATTTTTGTTATTTATTCTTCTGACATTGCAAGCCTGTGTCATTCACTAGACATGTAGATAACACACACACACACACACACACACACACACACACACACACACACACACACACACACACACACACACACACACACACACACAGAGAGAGAGAGACACAGACAGACAGACTAAAGGGTTGTGGTTGCCGATCTAATGCCCCCATGTTAACAAAGACATCAAGAACCATTTGATTTATAAACTGCAGTTTATAATAAAAAGCTGTATGTGGATGCAAAACGTGCTTTGACTTTCTACGAGGCCAGTTGTTGCCTTGTATTTTTTTTTTTTTTTTCTCTACTTTTGTTTTGCTGTTATTCAGCCTTTTAACCAAATCCTCAGTCAGCAATCTCACAATATCTGGGATTGATGATGCAAAGAGGCCAATAGAAGTGTGGGCCCTGCACCGTGGATTGTTATTTGGTGAGTGGATGTTATTGGGGGGAAAGGGGCTCCGCCAATGAGCGCGCAGCTCCGGGGCCACATGACTACCCCCCTCCTCTCCCATTCATCAGGGCTGGACTGTGTTGTCTTTTCAATTCATTTATCTGCAGGAATGATTGCGACTATCAGTCTAGAGCTCACCGCCTGACTGAGGAGGTGAAAGTCGCGCCACAGGAAGATAAACCGCAAAAGACAATATTGCATGTATACATGATTTTGCGTGTGCATCGGATGCGCGCTATAGGGGAATTCCTCGCGTCCTAGAAAGTAAACAGAAAATCGGTTGGATTTCAGAGTTTGCTCAGACGAGTGAGGTCCAAGAGATAGAGAGAGAGAGAGGGGGAGGAAGAATATCTGTGCGTGATTTTTTGATTTCTGCTCTCAGTCGTCTCGGCGAGTCTAGACTGAAGATGCTCTTGGACGCAGGACCGCAGTATCCCACCATAGGAGTCACTACTTTCGGCTCCTCACGGCATCACTCAACAGGCGAAGTCACAGAGAGAGAAGTGGCGTTGGGGATAAATCCGTTCGCGGATGGGATGGGCGCCTTCAAAATAAACCACAGCTCCCACGACATCGGCTCCGGGCAAACGGCGTTTTCCTCCCAGGCGCCGGGCTACGCCGCAGCTGCCCTGGGACACCACCACCACCCGACCCACGTTGGCTCTTACTCCACGGCGGCTTTCAACTCCACCAGGGACTTTCTCTTCAGAAATCGGGGTTTCGGGGACGCCGCCGGGGCTCAGCACAGTTTGTTCGCCTCCGGAAGTTTCGCAGGGCCACATGGACACTCAGATGCAGCGGGGCACCTGCTCTTCCCGGGGCTCCACGAGCAAGCGGCGAGCCATGCGTCTTCCAACGTGGTCAACAGCCAGATGCGGCTGGGCTTCTCGGGGGACATGTACGGACGGGCCGACCAGTACGGCCACGTCACGAGCCCACGGTCCGACCACTACGCGTCGACCCAGCTGCACGGCTATGGCCCCATGAACATGAATATGGCCGCGCACCACGGAGCAGGGGCCTTCTTTCGATACATGAGGCAGCCGATCAAACAAGAGCTCATCTGCAAGTGGATCGAGCCGGAGCAGCTGACGAATCCTAAAAAGTCGTGCAACAAAACTTTTAGCACGATGCACGAGCTGGTGACCCATCTGACGGTGGAGCATGTGGGGGGGCCGGAGCAGACCAACCACATCTGCTTCTGGGAGGAATGCGCCAGAGAAGGAAAGCCATTCAAAGCCAAATACAAACTTGTAAATCATATCAGAGTACACACCGGAGAAAAGCCCTTTCCGTGTCCGTTCCCCGGCTGTGGCAAAGTATTTGCGCGATCGGAAAATCTAAAAATTCACAAAAGGACTCACACCGGTAAGATCCGCTCAGACTGCCCGCTTTCCTTTTTTTTTTTTTTTTTTTTTTTTTTTTTTTTTTTTTTTTTTTTTTATACTGCCAAATCAATGTTGACAATATCCAATACGAGATATGCATGCTATCTGGGTTGTTTTATTTGGCAGCTGGAGTCTCTTTACTGGCATTCAGTGCAGTTGTCAACAGAAAATATTTCAAATATTTTTTGTTTTTTTTAAGTCTTGCTATTTTCTGTTAAACGTTCTACTTGTAATTCATATTTAAATGTAATGGAATTAATTAAAATATGCGCCTAAGTGGTTTAAGTCAAATATATTCGCAGTGTGTAAAGTAGAGTAGTCTGTCAGTCAGAAAAGTATGCAAGCATATTAGCCTGTTTCCACAGATAAATTATTTATGTACAATAATGTATGATGTGTACTTTTGATATTCGGTGTTAAACATTGTATTTATTCTTTCTTGATTTAGGTGAGAAGCCTTTTAAGTGTGAGTTTGAAGGCTGCGACAGGCGATTTGCAAACAGCAGTGACCGCAAGAAACACATGCACGTCCACACTTCTGACAAGCCCTATCTCTGCAAAATGTGCGACAAGTCATACACACACCCCAGCTCCCTCCGAAAACACATGAAGGTAAAAACACCGATGGCTTTTTATTTGTTCATTTTATTTTCTGTATTGTTTAAACAACATTGTGAAATATTATTTCACATCTTAAAGATGTTTTTTTTTGCCGATTGGAAATGAGAATACAAATATTTATATTATGTTATGTTATTAGAGGAGGTTCATTTATTTTTATTTTTTTAAATAAATAGAGAAACATAATTTAATTTGCCTTGATCGTTTCTTTATTTTATTTTTTTTAAACAAAATAGATTAAGATGTTAAATTAGAATAATAATGTTTAGGCTATGTTTTTTTGAACATGCTCAAATCAGTTGAATTTAGTCTTTTTATTTGTTTCATCTCTTATGTCATGTATTTTCACCAAAAATGCAAAGCAAGGATCAAACAGCCAATGCAGGATGCTTTTTTATAACGTTTTTCTTATTGTTGAAGGTCCATGAGTCCACCAATCCAGCACCGCAGCCATCTCCAGCGGCCAGTTCAGGGTACGAGTCCTCCACACCTCCCACTATAGTATCGCCGTCCACAGAGAACCAGAGCAGCAGCTCCATATCACCAGCAGCCTCAGCAGTACACCACACAACCAGCCACAGCACGCTGTCGTCAAATTTCAATGAATGGTACGTGTAAATATTTTTGAAAAAAAAAAAGGAAAAGAGAAAAAAAAGACTGCAGAATTTAAAAAAAAAATTCAACTGCTTTGGAATCAAAGACTTTATAAAGTCAGCCAGTGAAACATGGACTGAGAAAACACGGGGGGCCCGAACGATCAATTAAAGGCTGTCGTAATGTCAATGAGAGAGAATGCATGGACGAAAAGGAGGCAAGGACAGCCACCCAGTTTAACTTTTTTTCCCCTCAATATTTCTTTTGAGTCTTTATTTTTACTGAGAGACTGCGCAAAAAGAGATCTCAAAAAGCATGCTATCTCCGGGTAGAGGCCTGAATTTTTGTACATACGGATTTCACCAAGTTGGGAAAAAAAATGTAATATTTTATTTTGTAAATAGTTCTATCACAGTTTAAGGGAATTTGTGAAAATGTGGTCCCTAGATATATGGATAAATGAGATGGTTTTAAGAATATTGCGATGAATAGACTTCATTGAAAAGAATGTTATAGTTGTGAACCAAATGTGAATTATTCAGTATTACTACAGTCTACACGTCGACCTAACCGACTCTTAGTATTAATGTGCTTTTGTAGCCTATTCAGTGCAACATTTTCGTCCAAGGTCCAGTTTGAGTAGCACAGTATCATTGTTGTTATTTAATGTCATGTCGATAAATCGTGTAGTGGAAGCCTGAAATTCCGTGTCAATCTGTTTATGTACGTGATAAATATAAAATCTCTGTCAATTGCTTTGTCTGAAAGGAAGTATTATTACATGTAAGTAGCTCAATTTTCCATATTTATCCGCATGTAAAGGACCGGTAACATGTTAGAATTGATCGGTATTTATGGAGAAATGCGCTCGTATGTAAAATTTAGTTTACAAAAAAATGTTTGGATACATTTCGTACTATATTAAAGGATTAAAACAAACAATAATGCAATGCGTTGGAGGTTATTGGTTTCATTGGTGAGGTTGAGCTCAACATGGGTGCTGTGTGAAACTAATGGGTTTCCTTTTTTATGTAAGCTGCATAAAATATACTAATTAGCTACAGACTTATTTCACCATAATAATGCATTTAGCACGAGTTGATGAAAGAATTATCGCATATTGCATAAATAATTCTAATTCTTTATTGTGTGTGCATGCTTTTGCACGTGTGTGTGTGTGTGTGTGTGTGTGTGTGTGTGTGTGTGTGTGTGTGTGTGTGTGTGTGTGTGTGTGTGTGTGTGAATGTGTGTCAAAGGAAACATTTCATTTAAAGCTAAAGGTCGTGTTTTAAAACGTCACAACTTCCCCTGACAGTCAATGATAAGCAAATTCACCCCCCCCCCCCCCCCCCTTTCTGCATCTTCTGTTTATCCAAAATTAACATCCAACACTTTGCCCTGCAGTAATGTGCAAATTAAATCGATTAATCACGGCGGTTGTTCCTCTCAGTGTAAAACGAGATAGTTTGCGTTACTTAATTGTTCGGGAATCTAATTTTCAAATCTAATTTATTTTTATTTTCCTCGCGTTTTGTCGGATTTCATAGACTTTTTTGGGGGTGCTGAGGAGTCAATGTGGCCCCCTCATTGTTCCTGGCTGCAGCTTGCTTGACCGCCCCATTAGGCAGAGATCACATCAGCAGCCGCCAGTGATCATGGTTAACACTGCCGGTGTGCATGCAGCCACGATCTGTCAGTCTGCAGCTTTGTCAGGACTGCTGCATATAGCCTGCACAGCCGAAAAGAACCAAATAGCAATTTTAATCGTAAAAAAAAAAAAAAAAAAAAAAGAATCCACAGCAGAGGTGTGTGTGTGTGTGTGTGTGTGTGTGTGTGTGTGTGTGTGTGTGTGTGTGTGTGTGTGTGTGTGTGTGTGTGTGTGTGTGTGCATGTGCGCGCGCAAGCTTTCTCGTTTATACCAGCAAAATAAAATAAAAAAAAAATACATCCACCATCTTAGATGATTTGCTGAAATGTATTGAAATGTATTCATATTTTCTTTTCACGGGCTATTACATTTGGAGATAAATGAAGGATGGTAATAAAATGACTTTTTCGACTCTATTTAACACTATCTATTTAGGTTCCAGTGCTGATGCTTCACTGATGCACTGCTATATAGGAAAAAAAAAAAAAAAAGACGCACTCCACGCCGAGTGAATTCGTCTGAGAAAAGTCACTTTACAGCTTTTATAGAAAAATGTTCACATGTAACTGGAAATATAAATACAGCCGTTTAGAGTCGATGTGTTAAAATATCACATGTGGTTTTCTAGGCTGGCAGGATATTTCAAACATCCGCCATATTTAAATATAAAGCCAGATTGGCAAGTTAGATATGGAAAGTGAAACCACCTTAAACCAGTTTATGCATCAGCTGACCTTTAGAAAACCCTTTAATGTAAAAAAAATCTGTTTTAGATTCCAGACTGATAATGATGGGAAAAATTGTTATCTTTGAGAATTTGAGTTTTGTTTGGATTGCTGTTTATTTGCCTCATTATGGACTTCAGTTCATAGTTCATCCTCTTTTTCTTTTTTTTTTTTATTTCCCTGCTCATATTTTGCTGAACAGAGAAACTTTAACATGTTTAGTCCAAATCGCTACTCCTTTAACGTGCCACGTTCCAATACAAACTGTGCTGTTTAATTTCCACTCCACTCTTCTGTTACTGTACACTGAACCCACACACAGTATCAGAAATAAAAAAAAGCTCGTAAAGAGAAGAGTCGACGACAGGCTGCTGCAGCGTGCGAGCTATCAGGCTGCCATGGAGAGCTCATGGTGACTCCATGATCAAATAGGGCCGCAGGAAAAACATCCACTTTAAATGTATTTACGCTCAAGTCTGGAAATGACAAACACTCAGATATGGGGAAAGCGCAGGCGCCACTATCATGAATATTTATCACCAGCACTTGTGGCCAGTAAACCGAGCCTGACGTTTGTGTTACCAAGGTAGACAACGCATCACATATCAGACCGACTGGTGGTTCAGCCTTTCACTTCATGTTTTTTTTTTACACGTTTTAAAATCATAACTGTGTGTTGTTTTTTTTTGTTTTTGTTGCAAATAACATTCAGTTATTCCACTTAAAGCTATAATGGCAAACATTTAAATTAAACACACATGCTTGTTTTTAAAGCACATTTGCTACATTTTAAGTTCTTGTTTCTTTTAATGTCACTTGGATCTCATTTGGCATTTTTTTTTTCTGGAGAGCTCTTTCTTCTGAGATAAATTTATTATGGCTGGATCTGTTGTTTAAGCATTATATGTAACTTTTCGTGAGACTTTTTTACAGCCACTGTCACGTTGATTACAGTCCAAGATTAGAAGAAAGCTATAGCCCAAACCGTGGCCCTTGATGGATGAGGTGCCCATGCCTCTGCCAGCAGTCTGATCTGCCCAGCTGCCGTCACTCAGTGAGAACCGAATCAATAAGTTAATAAACATTTGCAGTTTGGTTTAACTATTATGTTTCCGGCAAAATGATCCTGTAGGCTTATGTGTGTGTGTGTGTGTGTGTGTGTGTGTGTGTGTGTGTGTGTGTGTGTGAGAGAGAGAGAGAGAGAGAGAGAGAGAGACATGTGATATCTATTTTTAACAGCTCCAAAGTTTGAAAACGCCCCAAGTTGCAAGTCAGGAAATATCTTACAAAAATGGTATCCTACAGCCTCCATCTGCTGAGCTTAAGGGTCCTAATACAAAAAGGTCAAATTCAAGTCAAGGCCACTTTAGTTTATTGGCATGCAGACATGTCAAAACGCCTCCAAGAAACCCTGTCGTATTTGCAGCCATAGAAGGATTTAATTGCCAGACTCAGGGTAATGGAGCAATCCATCCTCCAGTGAACGACGACTCTTGCATACAAAGATAATCCAGATATATTTTAATATTTGTTTTACACAAATGTTTATAATCTTAAAATAAGAGACTGGACTTGTTGTTTTTGTTCTTTTGAAGTTTGGAAACGTGTTTTTATTTCTTTCTTTTTTTTATTTCGTCCTTAGCAAGAAGGCCATGCAGTAAAGACACCAAAATAAAAATATATGTATCACGATTATATAATTTAAATATGTGTAAATATCACACCATAATATTTAAGCTTGTATATAAATTAAATCGTATACTCCTACCATCATACTATATTTAATAACCACACTTTCCGACTTAACCTGAATTATGCTCCCCCATATAAACGCTCATTAAATCTTTATTATTTTTAAACCTCAGCTCTTTAAATGTAGTTTGAGTTGGTCAGTCAAACACGACCGTTTTATCTGCGAAATAAGCTTTTTTTTTTTTTTTTCCATCTTTAGAAAATAAAATGTCAAACTATCGTAAAAAGACACAACCCAAAATCATTATCTTTTTTTTTTTTTTTTTTTTTTTCTTCTCCCTATTTATTATTTCCTTATGATAATCCTGACTCTGGCTCGTGAGTTCACAGCTCTTTTTTTTTTTTTTTTTTTTTTTTTTTTTTTAACTTAACCACATCACTGATTGGGACATTAATCTCCGCTTTGCCACCGCGGTCCCACAGCCTGGGTCTGGAGAAGGGCTCGTTATAGTGAAACATAGGCTCACGGTGACCCCCGTTGCATCAGTTGCGGTCTCTGACATGCTATTAAGTTTAGACCGTGCAGGAGATTTGTGGAGGCGCTGACACGGTGTTGTCGCGTCCCCTTTGACGTGTCGCTAAAAGAGGCCACTCCAATTAGCTCTTTGCGACAGGTTGATGCTGCTGGAAAAACCTCTGCAGAGGGGAAACACTCGTGTGTGAGCCGCGGGGACGCGCTGCGACGTCGTGTTTGGGGTGGGTGGGGGGGGTCTTGCTCAAGGGCACTCCGGCGGTAGTGGCTAAAGGGAGGACAGAACGACATTTGATTCCAGGAAATGCCACTTGCAACCCACGAGCTTCCGGTTTCAAAATCTCGCTTTATTTAACCCTTGCCACCGGCTTCCCATTCAGTTAAAGAGAGAAAATCCGTATTCCATTTTTTTTTTTTTTTTTATTTTGAATCACAGTTTTTGTTCACATAAATACTGACTCATTATTTAGATAATAACTTTTTTTTTTTTATCTCAATTTGAAATGCAGACTGGCTTTCATGTGATTACGAACAAACAGAAAACATCA
The DNA here is from genome assembly GCF_027596085.1 of Anoplopoma fimbria. Taxonomy (NCBI): domain Eukaryota; kingdom Metazoa; phylum Chordata; class Actinopteri; order Perciformes; family Anoplopomatidae; genus Anoplopoma; species Anoplopoma fimbria. Next base: position 8,874,017 of record NC_072469.1, read on the forward strand.
TTACAAATCATGAATATCTTAAATATAGCTGTTAGTTTGTGTAGACCTGTCACTGAAATTTGAAAACAGCAGTTTCCAATCTTGCGTTTCCAATTGAGTTTCTATAGAGCCTCAGCCTTTTGTTTACACGGAAACCATGCAAATGCAGCTGATTTGTTACAGAGGCATAAATCAGAGGATTTCTAATAAATTCATTATCCGGAATGAAATCAGCCCACATTTTTCTTTTTATGTGTAAAAAAAAGGGATACATATGGTGTGCTAATAGGAGGGGTCTTCTCGCTTACAGAGCAGCTTGTCGACATCTGCTTATCTGATGAGTCTTATAATGACTTCTTATTTCGCAATGAGGATGACCAGACAAAGATAATGACTGACAGATTCCCTCTGATCCATTCCATCAGGGCAATGTTTATGTGCATCATCAGGTGGCCCTGAGGGAAATATGGGCTGAAACCATATGAACTCTTGGTTTATAGTGACATTAAGCCTGATGCGAGCTGATGTTTGGGTTTCATCCTGTTGCATGCTTTGTACCCTCTTAAATTTAACAATGGGTCCCAATTAACCCGTTTACTAGGGTTCTGTGTGGCATATGGTGTTTTAAATTGTTAGTGGACCCAAATTATTTCTTACTGCCTGCGATTTGGACATTTTAGAAGCGTACGTTCTCAGTAATTACCAGTTCTACAAAAAATAGGAATTTCACAAACTAGTTTCCGATTGGTACTTTTGTCAGGGGAACATGTTATTTCTTCAAATTTAAATTTTTAATCTGTGCTCAGGGTGGTTTTGGGTTTGGTAAGGTTTGACAGTTTACTATGCGTCTCCCAAAAAAACTGATTTAATTAAAAGATTAGAACAATTGCTGTTCCAAACTGCAATCACAGTCAAAAACATAAAAAAAGATACTTCTTAAACCCGGGTCAGCAGTTGAATACTTTAACATCCAGCAGTATTTGTACACATTAAACCATGTCAGCAAATGAAATGAACTCACCCGTCTCTGCACAATTACTTTATATTGAGGTTGCCTGAGATTTATTGTAGCTTCCAAGTTGGACAACTTCCCAAAACCTTCAAATAATTGTAAAGGACAAGAGGCAATAAATAGAGGTTGTTTTGCCTGCCAGGTGTTCTGAGTGCAGCTAGAAATGTATTTCTTTTTTTTCCTCACGTGTAAATCATTTTATTTAAAAAAGTCATAATTCTCCCGGTTATCTAGCTTGTACATGCCGAGTTGCAGCTACTTTCATTGCTAAGTTAATATCCACACTATCTTTTGATGCACACTTTCGTTGCTTTTTAATTGTTTACGCTCGGGTTGTTCAGTTAGATTCTGAATATGGAAGAACATCCATCATTAGTCCATCTCTCCATCAGTAGAGTCCAGTTCACACTAAGGCTGTTTGTCATATTAGTGTGTGTGCATTTGTAGATATTTCCCATTTGTTATTGTTGAAGCGTTTACTCAGTAGAATAAAACTGTGTCATCAAGCAGAAATCCTGCAGTGAAATGTTACGAATCAAAGGATGCATGTCAATAGATAGAAATATCACCTTTCTGCACTTTCACTGACAAACCATTCTGACATCTTTCTATACAGTAGGTATCAACATCATTGCGTTTTAACAAGAGAAGCTGTTGAAACAAACTGACTGATGAAGCGCTTCAATCATACCCAATATGTTCCACCTCTGCAGTGCATTCATTTATAATTATACTGGTACCTCAGAAAGAGAGTGATTAAAAGTAGAATTTGGCAAACAAAACGTGGTGTGTAAGGTATCATCATAACAGTGCGCTTGGCGTGGAATATTTTTTCACCAGCTGCCTCAGCAGGACACAGGTGGAAATGCAACTTGACTGGTGATGGGAGCCAAGAAAGATCTGGAAGCTGAATGTGTCCGTCTATGTGTGTTGGACTCTAGCAGTAAAAGAATATCAGCTACCTAATGTTGAGGATAGATCTAGGAGGGATATGAGAAAACTGGCAACATGATACTTCACTTGGTATATGAGCAGTACACTGTCAAAATGAAATGTTAAATGTGTAACTTCCTAATAATGATCCGCTGAGAGAGATGTAGGCAACTATATCCTAATCAACAATTCCCCGTTTTACAACACACGCCCGGCCTGAGAGCAGCAGCTGCTCCTGTAAGTATCACCGGTTCGATTGTATGTCTTTGACTCCTTATATCACAGCTAACTGAGTGTCTCGATGTGGTTTAGGTGAGAATAGATGGAAATGTGTGGTGTAACAGGGTCACGTCACTTTCCAGGAGCTGCAGTGACCTCTGTGCTCCTTTTGACAGGGATGTGAAGGAGGTGTGTGAAAGCACCTCTCTAGCAATATTAAATACATGGCAGGGGTTTTGAATTAATTTCAGGCCACGGCGCTAAGTTGAAAGTGCACAGAGGTGAGACGCTGGGAGCTAAAACAGCCCGTGACTGCTCAGTTTCTTGTAAACATGCAGGTTAATAACACATAATATGCTAACGTACTAATAAGTGAGGAGGTTGAGTAAAGGGCTATTCTGTAAAATGTCAAACATAAATCAAACACCCAGAGCTAAACGGTTTTTCCTGATGCTATGTTTGCTTACATTTTGATGACTCAAGGTGTAACGGATCTGAAAGAAAAGCTTAATTTTCTGCTTTGTAACAGACTAGCTTGGTTACATTCTCCAGCATGGATAGTGTATCACTTCATATAATCATCCTAACAGACAAGAAATCCATCTATGCTACCTGGATGACCAACCGTTTCACAGTTTCAACTGTGATAATTCAATATGTTTGCTCACAATAATTCCTAAATGAAACATTATAAAGAGCGTGTATTCAATTAATTCCAATTGCTCGTTGCTCACTCATGGTTTGATTGATAATGATTGGCCCAAATTTGCTCGGTCCAGGTGTTTGCCGTTTATTATTTTTCCACCTTCTTCAATTAATCACTAATTGATGTTTCCACCTGCAATAGAAATTATACCACAACTGGCCAAAAAACCTCACACTGACACTTTTTGCGGAAAATGTATCAAAATATTTAGGGTTGAGATGCCATGATTTTTGACGTTTGCTTAATGAAAGAGAAAATATACAAAACTAAAATATATTTTCATGACTGCATGTAGACAGTGCATGTATTAGTTGTGTCATTGTCTCTTGCACACAGCATGAACATAGTCAGTGTTTGAGGGTTTTTTAAAAGTAAATGACCAGAGTTGATTTCAATGCTCACCATGTCAGGGGATTATGCTTCAGTTGAGGTTGGGTCACTGTGTGGGACGTGACATGATATTTAATGTCTGCATATGGAAACACTTCATTGTCAGAGTGGAATGTGTTTGAATAAAGTTGCATTAATAAAGCATTTTTCTTAAAATATGTGTCACAACTCAAAAGTTGTTGTTCTGTTTTTGTCTACAAATCTCTCTGAATTTCTCCTAAATATTCATATGTTGATCAAGGTAATCTAACTCATTATGAGATGCTGTTTTTCTAATAACGCAGAGCTTGAACACTCTATGTAGAGTTCTGCTGAGGTCTCATAAAACACCTCTGTACTCCACTGAAAGGGCAAATAAAATGTTAGCACTCATAAAAGGTTAAGTCGCTCCAGAAGATTGAGTTCTGAGAAACAGCGAGGCATTAACCGACTAATAACATCTAAACTTTTCAAGAACTGTAGGAATGAAGACTGAAATCTAGATAAAAGTGTTTCTGGGGCTCAGAGGAAAGCAAAATTACGACTGAATGCAAAACCACATCAGCACATCAATGTGTGTGTTGTACAAGTTATGTTGCACTGGTGGTTTATGTCTTAGTGGGAACTTGTCAGCAGCTTTTGCAACTTGGAAATTAACGTTTAAACTTAGCACGCATTGCAAGATGGATCTTCTTTCGCAAGACAGTCGCATCTTAATGCTGCAATTATAACCATTATAAATTAAAATATAATTATGGTTTCAATCCACTGTGAATTAACTGTGAATCTGTTTACTCATAGCAAATACTAGAACTAGTGTTTAAGTGACAGGTAACTTGTATGCAACCACTTGTTTTTTAGAAACATATGACAGCCCCCTGCACTGCATCCACACTCAGCTATTTGGTATAAAGCCACTCGCAGCAGTGGTTTGTGTCTAATGGACAAGTGTTGATTAGTCCTTAAAAAGAGCATCCAGCTGAACTTCTCTCTAAAGGTTGTTTCCAAACTTGTGCGACGTAAGTATCCATCTGTCATCACTTCACAGAAATCTGCAGCCCCCGTCCTCAAGCAGATGAATGGTGGCATGTTGCTACCTAATAGCGAGCGGGATGATTGTTTGTAAGCAGCTATGTCGGCAAATCATTTTTAAAATATCTGTTAAAATTCTTCTTTCTCCAGTTGTTTGTATTTTCTTTTCAAAAAATAATTGGTTTATGCTCAAAAACCACAATCTGTAATTGAGTCTCACTGTTGAAACTCTGCCACTGCACCACTGACTTTGTTTATGTTTTGATTAATGTGATATATTTATGTAAAAACAAATGTTCGACAGAGGTGTTTAATCAGAGTAAAACATGAGATTTGAATGTTTTGGAGCTTGTACAAGTTTTCCTCATTTAGGCTTTGCAATAATAATTTGGATTTCAAGTTAATAAACAAATAATTTGATGGTTCTAGTCACACAATCTCATCAGTCTTGTACTTTACCTGTTTGTGTTTAATAAACTAAACCTCCCTCTTCTGTTTTTCATAAATATATTCAGGTCATAACACCCTGTGATATTAGGGTTTTGAACTTATAATACAACATGTGCAGAGTAAACTCAAGAAGCCTCCCTCTTCCTTTCTCCTCTCAGTGCTTTACACTGACAGAGAGATTGAATCAGGATTAGAGTCCATAGTAACATATCTTTAAAATAGTATTAGCATCAGGCACTGGAAGTTAATTATAACCAAAGGGAGTGCGGGGGGATTAGTGTTTGATCCCTAGCCTTGTTTAACAAAACTGTGACGTACTGTAAGGTTTGAACACTTTATCCCTCTGGGTTACAGGTCGATTCTTTGCACAAGTGCACTGCAGCCTTTGTTCTCTGAGCCTTTGACAACATATCACACACCCGCTTATGGGAATTACAAGAGTTATATTAATATAAAGGGAGGCTGTTTTTGACAGGGCCTTCTTTGTAAAAATCAGCTTTGACTAATGTCTATTGTTTTGACGTACACATTGTAGAATAAGATATATGAACACTACAGAGGACCATTTAGGATTATTAGCATGCCTATTTTGGGTGGCCTAGGTTTAAGGGTCTCACCAATGATATGTCATTGACTCGTAAATAATTTCAAAGTTACATCACTCTGTGGCTTTCTGCTGCTTCTGCGACAACCGAACCCAACTTCATGGCCACGTGCAGCGTTTCAATTAATCACTCATTCCTGACATTTTTGCTGATGGTGTTTGACTAGAATATCAAACATCCATTACAAAACCTTTTTCTTTTTCATCCAAACATATGTTTCAAACAGAAACAACCAAAGTCAAACTATTGTTCACTTAAAATAGTTTTTCTCCTCTTCTGCATTTAATTTTATTCAAGTTGAGGATTGTTGCATGTGCAGATGGTTTGGAGACACATCGATCTCTGTCAGCAGTGTAATAATGCAGACATTCCATACTGGGACACTTCATGAGCAGAGGAGGCACAAGAGAGGGGGAGTTCCCTAAATCAAATAAAGGCTTGTGTTCTGGCTGAAGTCTGAGAACCAGCACCCCAGTGAGGATGCAGGGGGAATGAAATTATACGCGGCCCCCCCGGTTACACTGTCTGCATTTTTATACATTACAGTTACAGAAACGTTGTTAGGGTTTATCAAATGAAATTCATATGTAACATGCAATAAAACGTTAATCTTTGTGATGTGTAAGTCTGAGCCATGTTGCTTTATGAATCTGAATCGTAATGCATTTAGAAAATCATTGCAGTTTAATATTAAGGTTGTGTTATTGTAAAAAAAATTAAATAGCCTGGGCAAATAAAAAGCAAACCGAGGCGTTTCAAATGAATGGTTCTTGTTATGTTTATCATTTTTTCATGAATATTATGAGCAGATTATGCTTTGAGTTTCCCAAATCTCACCAATCTTTCCCCACTTTGTCACACAAACATCGAGCTACATCTCTATTTATACCATTTCCCCAGCTTTCTGGCATCTATCTCTCATAGCGATCTAACATCCACTGAACAATCTCACCATGGATTCCAAAGCCATAAAATGTTTGGCAGCACTTCTGATTCAACCCCTTGCACCTCCCTTGACTGTGGGCCCTGGCTTGATGTTGACATCACATGTAGAAAATTCTCAAGCCCACAGTGGAGTAACACATGGAAAGTATTGGGGCAGCGGGGAGACATGGGATGGAGAATGATAAGACTGGATGCCCTTCATCTTTCTCCGTGAATACAGGCCTAAGTCAATTTTACTCTCAGCGTGAGACTTTCTGCAGCCCAAGTTTTGTGTAAATCCAATCAGCTGTCCGCAGGATTGAGATGTAGTGTGTCACTGATGACAGAGTTCGCTGAACGGGGAAGATGCAGTCCAGCATTTTAAATAGGACACTACTCTTCTCTTAAAGTAGCAATTATCATTAAAAGGGGAATCAGGCTTTAGGACTTAATGTACATTAAGAATTATCAAGAAGCTACCTACTTTTAGTTGAATCATTTGCTCCCACAGGTCAAAACGGACACACAGCTGGGTATAAATTTATATTCTGAATACCATTTTTATTCCAATACACTCAAATAAATCACTTAATTAGACTAAACTCTTTCTTATTTATAACATTTCCTCAAAGTTGTCTGAGACACGGTTTATTTTATTACAATCACACTCGCAAGTGTGTGTATATTTATGGGCCCTCCGTCATGTTTTGTGTGTGGCGACCAGAGAATTAAGCTCTGAGTTTAGCATGACATTGCTAGAGTGCTTTGGCCTGGCATTAAATCTCTCAGTTTGCCAGGTGCGAGCTCCCAAATCATACTTCCCTCAAATGTGCATCAACAGTTCTGACAGACGGACTGTACGGTGCTATCCTAAACTCCACAGTGCTGCTGTTCCAAGAAGACAGAGCACATATACATGCGGCCCACCCACACCACATGCTCCACTCCACTCCATGTTCTTTTTTGTTTTGGGCACCTTCCCATCTCCACCCCTGTCTCTTTCTCTTCTAATTTTTTGATTGGCTTGATTCCATGCTCATTAGCATGTCCCATTATCTTCTGGTATATTCAGGGGAATGTTTCCAGTTGCTGCCATTCCAATTATTGTAATATACAACATGGTTCATGACTTTCAAGTTTCTGGAAGTGCTTCAGCTTATTGTCAAGGTCCTCAGTCACATGTGAGGGCTGTATATTTTTCAAGGGCATCTGTTCTAAGCTGGCCCAGAAGAGAGACAACGCGGCATAGAGGGAGTGGAGGGGGGGGAGGGGGCGGCCCGAAGCAAGCTGGAATGATCCACCTAGAATTTGTTGAATCAAATCCTTGCACCTGGATATAATTGTCCTGCTGCTGTGCTGGGAGTTGCCACTGCCACAAAGAGAGCAAATTAGTGGCTCGAAAATGGCGACCTGTCAAGACACGGAGCCTCACCTGGTATAATATTTTACCAAGACAAAATGCTTTCCTTGCATTGCTGGTTAATGATTATTTTGTTTACCGGCTCGATAAATACACCACTCTGAATTGCTGAGATGATGAGCATGAAATCAAGCTGCACAACAGCAAACAGTACAGCAGTGTGTAATAGCTCCTAAAAGTGCTAAATGAATCATTTACATGTGAACTAAATCAAATGCAAATGGTTTTGTTTTGTTTTTAAACCCCTTTTTTTTTCTTTTGTGTCGAATTATGTTTTGATGCTCATATGCTTTTTAAAGGAAAGACCAAATTGCGCAGTTCAGATAAGTCAACATCTGTTTTGGTATCGGAACAATGCATGTGTATTATCTTTGTGGTTCGCCATATGGATACATGATGCACAAAGGATTAACATAAATCTAACGAATTGATAACCAGTTATAGTAATATCTATCAGACTCTTGAGTGCAAACAAACTCTAATCCCTTCTTGTGTAAGATCAGGGGAGTCCTTTCATCTGGATTTGGAATCTGGAATCTATAACTTAAACACACTAAGCCGTTATATGTGCAAACTCACTTACGTGCGGCTGCTTTCAGTCAGCCTGGAGTCTCACAGATTGTGTGAGGGGAATAGAATTATATCTTCTTAACTAAATAATGCAGTTTACTGAGATGGCAAGGATAAAGAATTGCAGCCATGGGGGGTCTGGACAATAACTACTAGCATTGATGAATCTTGTGGAAGATAACACCGGGACTAAGCATTCCTCTAAGAATATTAATGGAACACCCTCTATTTATATTCCTTCATGAATCCCAGCTGTATGTGAAGTTTATGGTATTCATTTTCATCCGTGACAAATTAGTATTGTTACATTGCACAAAAGATGATCATCTGTATTTTAATTTAATTTTTAATCTTGGCAAGCTATCCAGTGCATAAAATACCATAATGTATCATGCTTTTCTCTATAAAATGGCCACCTTGCAGTTTGTATCCCATATGGATAAAATATTATAGTAAGCTTTGAAATAAAATACTAATTGAAATCAGATTTTTGAATTAAAACCAGTTATGGTGTTCAGTTTAATGGATTGGAGTTGGGGGAGACTTTTATATTCTGTTTCTATGAATCTTTATGGAAGGGTTATTTGGTGTTGGACCTGTCAGGCTATTAAAGCAATGCGGTCAGAGAATGGTTAGGTGTATCATGGTTTCTGGGTGAAGCTATGTAAGCAATGTGGCAGCTCCGTGGGCTCTGAATGTTTTCAGTGGGAGGGAGCGAAGTCAGGAGTTTGCTTTTTTTTTCACTTTTTTTGGATTGGAGGAAAAAGCTTACTACACTTCCCAACTATTTTTACGATACTAAAGAGTCAAAAAAATAAATCAAAATCATGAAATAATGGTTCAGTTGGTGTAAAAAAAAATCACCTTATTTGACTCTGAGGCATGTTTTCTAGCTGAAAACAGACCCATTTATTGTAGATTGGAAAACAAGTGTCCCTGGTAATGCACGGAAAATATGCATCCAGTTGTCTCATTCACACACGATGAAAGAGGATTTAGGAGGAAGCAATTGCTAAATCTGGAGTAATCCATCACGGTTTCTTCGTCTCTGCACCTGCATGGTGAGGGACGTCCCCAGGGGACCGGGACAGAGACAGTGTGGTATGTAGTCTAATGGTTGGATCAGCTGGCAGGTGTGCCCCAAAAGTTTCTCTGCCACCTGCACACTGGACAGTCCATAATTGGTGTAACTGCTGTATTGCTTAGCTGGACAGAGGGACACACCTGGGCCAGGATGGATTAAATGCTTAATGGGTCTGCCTTCTTCTACTGGAGAAAAAAACAAACAACCTTTGAATCTCTGGAATCTCCTTCTCCATAGTTTCATGCCTCACCTGGGCCTTGATGAAGATGTAATATTCTTGCTATTAACCTGACAGCAAACTACTATATATTTTAAAATCATTTTGACACAATTCTGCTTTGATCAATCATCCCATCTGATCATCTTCTAGTCATCTGATCATCCTGAGGATACTTGTTGGAAAACCAAGATGTGAACAGTAGAAGATAAATGCGGTATTGAATCGCTCATCTAATGACACGCTACACGGATTGAATAAGTCTAGTTGGCTTTGAGCTAACAATGAAAGAGACGAGCAAAAAGCTCGGAAACACCACTATTTTCTTTTAAGTTGGAATAAATTGACCCCTTTCGTCCCCAAGAGTCTATTTGTGGGGCTTGAATGGCCATTAGTGCCATCATAAAACAAATGATCCAGCAGAAGATCCAAGAAAGCTGATGCTAATTTCCAACTACAAAATTCAAAGTATGCAATTACAAAAAGAAAAGCTCCAGGTAGTTATATTCCCTCTGTTAGCCTTGTCTGTGGTCTCTTTAGAAGTTTCTTAACATTTTATTCACAAACATAACTAATCAGATCACCATCAGTGTTGTGTGCTGCACATCTTTGATTTATTTTGTACAGATTCAAAGGAGACTTTTTTTTAACAGATCAGTGTATCTTTGTGACAATAATAATAATGTTATAGTAATAAACTGGTGTTGGTGCCGGCCAGTTGTTACTGACAGACTTTACTCTCCCTTGTCACAAAGCGGTAGCTCTTGCTCATGTCCCTTCCCCCATGGCATCACTCCTCATGCATTCACTGTAAATATTAGGAAGACTACTAAAGGCTGATAGCAACACTTGTATATGGATTTCAAAGAGGCATCTAAAAACTGAAAGCAGCCGCAACATCGATTTTACAAGTTGTATGTAAGTCATATGTTGCTAGCCTTGTGGCAGGTAGTCTGTGATTCTTCACTACTTTTGATAGTATTTGATATTGAGAAAGACATTATTGAAACTAAGGCTTTTGGTGAAGTCATTGTGTATGATTTTGTTGTTACAGAGGTATGGCAGAAAGTACACGTTTGCTTTATTTGATATGTTCCTTGCCAGGCCCCTAGCGACGGGACTGATACATGAGACAATTTTAGCACAGTGGCCACAGTTTGACACCTGCTGGCTCATACACATTATTTAAAAGCAATTGTAAAAAAAAAAAAACATTCTGATAATGCGCTCTTAAAACTACAAAACGCTGAAACCTGAAGAATTATTTCAGCATTAACCTGATGAGCAACTTTCACTGGAATGAATGGATTGCCACCTTGAAACACAGCATCCAGATCCCTTAATACATATACGGCATGAACAATAGCATAAAACAATGTTCAAATCACTAACTATTCAAACTCATTGATGAACAATCAAAAAGATGAAATTGATAATAAAAGTTGAATACTTTACTCCACAGTTCATTATCATACCTCCACACACATGAATACTGAACATTCAGTATTTACAATAATTACAGTATAATAATTGCAGTAATTACAATCCATTACAAAGATGACATTATTGTAATTTGTTCTTCATTTTCGATTTAACTGCCTCATCACACAGATCCAACACTGCCAACAAAAACTTGTACTGTTGAGTGACTAAAACTACCAGGCTGCTTTCTACTTGGTCTCATCATTAAAGTGATGAATATGCATTACGTCTCACAACTGTTTGTTTTGATAATGTCATTTATGATGTTTTGAAGCTACTTTTACTAATTGTGATTATCTCTTTTTAAATAGAAAAAACATTCCTTTTATCATCTTTTAATTATTTAGCACCTGTCTCTTACGTAAATGATGTATTTACTGTCTTATTATTAATACTGTGTGAATAATTTGGCCTCATCCCAGTTGAGATGTGTGATTTAAGAAAGAACAAGCAGTGGGGAATGGGAGGAATGTCTGCCAGCTTACATAAAAAATATTTGATGTGTTTCTCCCCGATGATATCAGATACAACTACTCTGAGTTGATTTCTGAACTTGATACAAATAGAAACACAGTTTAATGCTCTCTACATGGAGCTCCCAAAGCCAGTCAGAGCTCCCGAGTGTACTCTTTGCGTGGGCCAACCCCGTCTGCGGTGCATTAGTTTCTAGTTCTTGATATTTAAACTGTGGCCGCAACACATAGTGTAACAACTCCCTAGAGAGAAGCAATGATTGCACTCTAGTGCATGAGATGATATTATGTTTAATGTGTTGGTTTATTCCTTGAGGGGTTCCAAACATCTGGCGTGCTTTGAATTGTTAGGTTGCTCACACTTTCATTTCTTTCACTTCTCGTGATGGTACAAAGCTTAGATTCCATTTTTTTTTTTACATTATCAATTAGGCGAAGGAGAGTATCCATTTTCTGTTGTATTCTTCCAGTTTCCCTCCTTGTTTTGTTGATTCCCTGTAACTACACCGAATATGACAGCTTTTGCCGTCTGATTTGCATTCATATGTTAGGATACTCTTTTAAAGTTTCAGTGTTACCCATCTTCACAGGTACCTAGAGCATCTATCTGCAGGCCTTCTCTGCAGCCATCCCTTAGTTAGCTGTCCCAAATTAGAGGCCAGCTCCGTGCAGTAAAACACCCTGCCGGAAACTGGGTTTGATTTGTTGAAGTAAGTGCGCTGAGGGCAGAGTGGGGGCCAAGCATTAATGGGGTCGAGACAATAGGCCATCACTAATCAGAGACCTCAAGGTTGCCATGAGGTTAATTGTAATGCAGGTGGCACTAGGGGAGGGGGCGAATAAGAAATGTCGACTCCTTTACTGCCTTGGCGGCCATTGTGTTCTAACATTTAGCCCTGGGGCTAGGATTTGGCTTTCTCTCTCGCTCTTTCCCCTGTGTCCTCTTTACCTTTTAATTTCTTATTATCTGCTGATTCCCATTCAACCTCCATGGGTAAAAGAAAACCTTTTGCCACATGTCAAAAGGAAATGTTAATATTGAGCCTGTCCTGGCTGTTGTGATGCGTGGCAAACCATTGTGAGTGATTCAACAGTGTATTTCACATTCACTGGAAGTACTCCTGTTGCATCATTGTTATTTGTTTAAACCGACAGGAACAGCAGACCCTGCTTGCTTTTGTGTCGTTGAAAGGCCATCTCCAAAGAAGAGCCGGGTCATGAATACACAATAGGACAGTGTCTTCAGAATAGCATTTGTTTTAGCCTGGGTTTTGTTGTTTCTTGTTACCATTTTTCCGGGAGGATGGACTGAGCTGCATTTACCATGCTCATGTTTTCCAGTGAGCTGTTTGAAAGGTGGTGGAGTTTAGAGAGACAGACACATCACTGAAACATTGAGTTTTTAAAGTACTCTCACAAATGTTTGTACATGTGTGTGCGCGTGTGTGGAGGAGGCTACCCAGTCTCAAAGACATAAAATCCATCAGAAAATTTGCAAAATGTATTTAAACAGTGTTTTTTTTTTTAGTTAAATGCTAACATGCTGATGTTCAGCAGGTGCAATGTTTATTATTTCATCATCTTAGTTTAGCTTGTTAATGTCAGAGGTTAATTTCTTCTTTTCTGGGATTCCCTTTAAGTGAAGAAATAAAATCAATGAAAGTTAAACCACGTCCCAACACTAGTATGCTAACATTTTTTACTTCACACTAAACATAAACTATACCTGGGGCTGATGGGAAGGACATTAGTTTTGCAGGTATTTTTCCATAAACCAAAGTATTGGACCTATTAGAATTCTTAAATCATGATGTCACTAGAGGAAAAAAGGAATAATCCCCAAAATTATCAAATGTTATCCTAAGGGGACCATGAATATTTGTGCTAAATTTCATAGAAATTCATCCAATAGGTGTTGACACATTCTAATCAAAACCACAAATGTCAATCTCATGCTGGTACTAAAGGAAAGTCAGCCAAGTCACCGATGTCATTATGATTCATCCCCTAGGCAACATGGATATATGTAACAAATTTCATGGCAACCAAATTGGGATATTCCAGTCTGGACCAAAGTATTGGACCGGCAGATGGTTCCTAGAAAAAGTGACTTAAAGCAAGAAGCAAATGTGTTATTATTTTCAATATTTAACCAAACCAAAATCTTTCCCTAGACTTAACCAAATTGCATTTGTTGGCTTAACATAAATCGGGATGCACACCTTGATCTGCAGTTTCAAAATACTGCCCTTTTTTAAAGCCCCCATCCACCAACTTCGATGCACTTTGTTCCCTGAAAAAAAAACCGTACCCATTGATCACAATCCAGGCAGCAATTACATTTCCTCAAAACCAAACTGGCCAAACAAATTAGTAGAGTATAATTTCTAGAGGACAGGGTTGGGGCTACTATAGCATTTGATGAAATAATTATAATCAAATATCAGGATTCTTTATAGATGTGTAATTGCTTGATTAACCTAAGTATCAATATTTACCCTTTGTTTTAATCTGCATCTCAGTTTGCAGATCGGATTTGTTATTACAGTGATTAATCATCCAAAACCATCCATTTCATCCTATTTGATCTGGTCCCTTTGATATAACGTCCTCTAAAGTTTGATGTTTTTTCTCCTTTTCTACGTCGGTCCTCTCAGAACTTTAAAATGTTTCCCTGACACAAGAAACACCATGAAGGCCGATCTCAGCAGCTCATGTGCTGGACATCATAGTGACGTATTCAGTTGGAAGCTTTCGCCGTTTTTTCCCCTTTGCGTTTGAGAGGGAAGGGGTCAACAGGAGTAAAGGGAGGGAGGTGGATTGCCTTGAAAGACAAACATCTCAGTGTCTGCCAACCTGCAAATGGCCCCTGTGTTTATTCAGCTGAGGATTGGACGGCAGCCAGAGCATCAATGTGGCAGACTCCTTCTACCATGACATATGTGAGGGCAATGCGTTGAAATTTGCGTTTGATACATGACAAATGAGATGGTATTGAACAGCAGGGGTGCTGGTAAGGCATGGCTGGATGAAGTACAGCCGGTATGGTCGAGGGTAAGAGGAGGGACGGGGGCACTGTGTTTCTGCCAAGATCCTTCCTCATCAAACCGTTGTGTTGGGGGAATTGCTTCTACTGATTTATGCCATAAAACCATGCCATAAAAAATACAAAGTATGAGAAAAATTTGTAATTTATTGTTATCTCCATTACCGTACAATGACATGTTGAACAAAACTCACATTGACCAAAGGCTGGATCGCTGCACTTGTCTGCTCTGATCACTTGTCTGTGTCGAAAATGCTAATAACCCTCAAAGCAGCCGCCTCTCGTTTAGAAAGCCTTTACATCTTGCATGCAAAAATATGCATCTCAGCTTTATTTTTAATCCAAATTTGCAACTTCCAAATAGTATTAACCTGGTGATTATACAGTACACTGGCTTTAAAAAATGTGAATGTTACATATACACCTTTCATCTTTCACCCACTTCATGTGACCAAGACCTTGGTCTGACAAAGCTAGATCAAGTGGCATTATTCCAACTCTGGGCTGATATTTACCACATTCATCCGGATATGTGACATTGAGAGGGACAAGCAGAACTAGCATGGCGATTAGGGCCCTATTATCACCTGTGCCTCCAAGACATCCGTGACTTCGCCACACATCCGCATGGGCAGGAAATCTGTCGAGCTGCAGACTAGCAGTGACTTTGAAATCAACCTCTTACGGTGAGCACTTTGAAACGCAAGATGGTGCTTACCTGAGCAGATCATCTGGCGTCACTACGCGTCTTTGGGGGGTTGGTCGATCACATCCGTCAAAGTGTTTAGGCGGGTTCGTATCAAGCGGAACATTCTTTCATCTTGCTTAAGGAGGAGTGTGGCGTTTATGCCTCCAGCTAAGCTCTGAACTGACACCTTCCGTCCTGTTCGGTTGGCCTTAACTGGGGGTTGATCAGCAGCTCTCAAATTCAATCAGAGTGGAACCTCGTGTCAGTGTCGGGGTTTTTAATCCCAACCTTTCACAACTTCGCACTCAGTGATGTTCTTTCAAACTCAAGTCGCAATTGCAGGAATTGGAAGAAACTAATCTGGATATTGAAATTGTATTTTTGTAGGTTTTTTGATCGGAAAGTCACATGATATTAAACATATTGTTGTTGTTATTTATTAGGGGGCTAAAGCTTGTGTCAATTTAATGTTTTAATGTTCTGGAATAATAGGAATTCTGGGTCGTTCACACGGAATAAATGCATGCTATGCAATTGCTCCTGCATGCTGTTTTTGATGCAGCATTTCTCTCAAAAGGTTTTTTTAGTGTTGACTGACACCGCAAAATTGTTTAATTGCTGGGATTTGTTAGCAATAACTAACATGTTCAGGAATCACTTTATTCTTTGTTGATTTGAAAGCATACACAGCAGATTGCACATATTGATTGGCTAATAATCCCATAATGTTTCCATGCCTGAACGCCTAATCACCATCAGGAGTCTGGTGCAACAAGTGTAGTTCTTAATGAAATCATGTTCGATCGTCACCATCACATACCACCTCTCGTCTTAGATGTAGCACCTATTGGGAGGTGTAGACCGTCTCAAGGGAGACTGTGAAATTCTTTGAGGCTTGTTGATGGAAAAAGTGTCTAAATTCCCAACTTGACACCCATCTTCCGCCACCTCTGCTACTGTGGGATCCAGTGTCTTTGGGTGAAGAGGATGTCACAGGTTACGAACCGACTTCCCTGCGGCTTCTCTAGAATAAACACAAGAACGCCTTCATTAGGAGATGTTTAATTTAAAGGTTTTATACGTTGACTAAAATACATAATCAACTGTCCCCTGATAGCCCTGATTACAGAGAGTTAAATACAAGAGTGGAAATGTTGTAGGTGGATAATTGTGTGCTTAGTGGATAAATTAAGTTGTAAAAGCCATCTGGTACATTTCATTGTAAAATTAAAGAGCATGGAGGTTTATTTTGCTTCAATTTACCTGAAAAAGAGTCAAATGCCTTTAGGTTGTTTGTACTGAGGCTATAAAGACATCTCACACGTGTATTTAGCACCTAGTCTTGTTTCATTATGTGTGTTTACATTACGAACAGCATTGAATTATGCTATATAAATGGCCCTGTGAGGGGATACAAAAAAAATCCAGACTCCTTGCCCTCTTTCCAGGAACCAACCAACGGGATGGTTTTAATGCCACAACATAATTTGTATTTTTACATTTGCTTTACATATGATTATATTACATATTTTCAGTTCGCAATTACAATCAGGTTGCATTGCAGGGTTAGATGTAATCCCAAAGTAATACAAATTCAGCTCACAGCTAATGATATTCATGAGTTGCAGCGTGCCCCAGTGCTCTGCCTGTAGCTTGTACCTATTGTTAAGCCTTCCTATCTCCCCCTGAGGTACAGGCTAGTGGCAACATTTAAGTAAATGACATAATCTACACTCATGCGTAGTGTATAAAAGCCGTCATTGAAACTGAAAGTATTCCAGGTCCGTTTCTTAACATTTGCATCATATCACATATCTTTGTCTGTTGAAATATGGCTCAGGAATAGAATTTAACTCTTTAAATTATGAGGTCTTCTATGATTAGATAAAAGACTTCAAATTATTAGGAAAAAAAACTGCTCTCTACTCTCCTTTTTCTTTCAAAACATCAAAGCGGCTCAGTCAGTTGTTATCCTTCATGTCATTATCAAGAGCTTTTCTAAAGGACATGAAAACTATGTCACTGCCTGCCATTTAACATAAGACAATAACCTCCTTGAGTACGAGGCTAAGTCTCAGCTCCGCCTGCATTAAGCGAAAAAAGGCTTGTGTAATTAGTCGTGCACTATAAATCAAGTGGTGTGAATCTATTTCGCCATGCCCTAATTGAAAGTACTCTCTTTTTTTTCGGGGGGTGCTGTAGTCGGACACAGAGCTCCATCGGATGGTGATAGATGTGGAATCCAGCACAAACAGTTTGAACCAGTCAGGCCGTGATTGATCAGTACCCTCTGGGATGTCGGGTGGATCTTTCTCCTTCAAGCAGAAGATAAAAGCCTTAACGACTCTCCAGTCTTGTTGTACCTCCCAATTGTGTGTTTGTGTGTGTGTCTCTCTGTGTGTCAGGGTTTCATTATTTCGCAGTGTTTGACCTTGAAGGTTCTGAGCGCAATTTGGCTGTGATGTCTCAATGATTTCTCTTTTAAGTGCCAAAATGTGCCTTTTATGCACTATTGATGCTGCTATACACACACTACATTAATGCCCCATGGAGGAGGCCATTTGCATGAAAATTTAGTTGATTTATGACTGGATTCTATAGCATTTTCTATAATCACCCAGCACATTTTTGCAGGGGCTTAGTAGTGGCCGTAGTGATGCCACAGTACAGTGCTGTAACACAACTTCAAAGACCGTTTTGTTCACACGCACCCTCACAAAAACACAGGGTGACTTCACTGGCTTCCAGTGGCAAAGGTGGACCAGCTGGGCTGTTTTGTTCTCCACTTGTGTGTTTTTTTTCTCTTTCTTTCTGTTTTCGCCCTCTTCATCGTCTCCATTTCTTCTCCCATCTTTTTTTTCTCCAAGCATTTGCTCCGGAGATTTACACTTGCTGTTGTTGATAGAATAAAACAAAATTGCAAGCAGGAGAGCGGGCGATGCTGGTGATTCAGGTTTGGTGTGTGGTATTTCAATGAGGCTCTCGGCTGATTGTCCTATAGTGTGCGATGGATGTGGCTTTTGGAAGTGGAGGTGCATCGGAGGGGATCACTCGGCATCTGGCCCAGCACTCTTGTGTCACCGTGACCCTCCTGTGGGGGAGGCTGTGAGGGCCACAGTAGGGGGTCCCGCTGAAAAGCAACATAAATTTCAGAGGGAGAATCAATAGACTGTGAGATTTGTAAGAGATGCATTGGTTTGGACTCTCTGACTGTGACCCTGGTACTTTGCTATATAGAAGTCGCACCTACAATCCTCAACAACAGTTAAAATAACAACATAAAACAACAGCATGTATGATCCACTAAAACTAGACGCTTTTGTACGTCTTTAGATTATCACACTAACTCAATTTAACAGCACCCAATTCTGTGGCATGGCAGAATTTTTGGGATAGCCTTAGAGGGGGAAAAAAACGGCAGAAAAAAAGTCTGTTACGTGGGGGAAACCTATTCTCCCACAAGATGTATAAATAGCCCGAGCCATGGCTCTCTGTGTCAAAGTTAGGACACTCAGTGGGGTGCAGTCTTCAAAGCAACCAGGGAATTCTCCAAAACAACTGCTGGCAATTTCAAATCAGCATTCCCTCTGAAAGCAATGTAACCTTTCACCTGTATTCTGGCATGAGATAACTAGAGGAGAAAATGTCAAATTCAGTACAGTGTTTGTCAAAAAAAGGGAAATGGTATTGTCCAGTTAGAAATGTCCTTATCATGCTGAAATATATATTTTTAATCGTGTTGATAAATAGATATGTCATTGCATGCCACATAATGATATAAAAACAATTGGTTTTGAGTTTTGAGCAGCAGATTTTACCCAATAGTTCCTCATTTTAATTTGAACAAATACATGTGTTGTATTTATTTGTTTTTGGTCTTCAAACACTGGACATGAACCAAGAAAGATAGCCTTAAGCCTATTGAATGAAGACATGTGGTTAACATAGTATTGTGTCTTTGAAGGGGTCGGCATGTGGTGCATTGTGGGTAGTGGGGTGCTCTCTGGCCACAGCAGGATACTGGCGGCTCTGTCCAGTTTTCAGGTGCTGTCCCTCTCTTCTCCGTCATATTAATTATGGGATAAAAAAAAAAACCCTCTAATCCCTCAGCCTTTGAAGCGCTAGGCCACATTTTGAAAAGGCTAGAACCAAAATATCACACACACACACACACACACACACACACACACACACACACACACACACAAAAGATAGCATACGCACATTTATTTTTATGCTTCTTTCTAGTAGGACTGTGATTTAGTGTGTTTTTCTGATGACGATCTTCATGTGACATTTTATAGCTACTAAAACTCTGTGGATTATAGTTTCTTTATCCATGTGATTAAACCTTTACAGCATATAATTTCCTCCAAGGATTAGTTTACCCAAATGCTTTGCTGGTAGTAATTTGGCTTCTGCAACATTTTTCGAGCTCCGAATGAAGATAATGTCGATGTTTAAGTTATTTTCAACAGCATCAAGGTGCACTGTATTCACGATTCATCTCCCCCATCGCAGGTGAGTGTTCCACAGAGAGCGAAAAACTCATTCACAGAAAGCCACGCTCAACTCATTACACATAATCTTCCCCTTCCTAATCTTCTCAAAGAATGATGTCAGCAAAGCGGAGGCGATGTGAGGATATCTTGCTCCTTTTTTCTCTTTTATTAATTTCCCAATTCTGCTTGATATTATGTCTGAAAACAGATTTATTCAGATGGAAAGTCCTCTCCTCCAAGATAAAAGTGGAGTCCCTGCTGAACGGTCACACAAGACTGTCACCCCGTGTCTTGTAAGCAGACTGTGGTCTAGCTTTCCCTCTGTAATCAGATCTCAGGCCTGCACTTCATGGAGGAAAACAGCCACTGGAGATTGGCAGCCTACAACAGGTTTTATGACTGTTGTTTCAGGTGGGAGGCAAGTTAGTCGGATGGATGACTGTCGGAGGGATTTTACACTGCCCTCTTGTGCTCTGACACATACTGTACTCCCTCTCCCCTGTTCACGCTGACTAATTTTTACTGCTGTACGTCCCCGCATCTCTGATGGCACAGCAGCAAACAATAAAAGAGCCGACAGTGCAGTTAAATATTATGTAAATATCATTTAAAAATGCTGAGGGATGTCGGTGCTGTTTTGTTTTTGTTGATCTCTACAGTCATGCAGTTCATTTTTATGGAACCTGCAGGTTATACAAACAGGCATAAACGCTGGATGAATTGATGCACATTCCTGCTTTTAATACTCCGCCTTTGAGTGAGCTTTCTTAGCCCTAATACAAAAGATTAGTGGTATATTGCTTTTGCACAACAGTTTTAAAGCTCTACTTAGACCTCACAGTGCTGCGTGGGTAACAAAATCGTTTAGTTTTCCATTTGTTTTGTTTATGTTCTAATAAAAAAGCTGACCTTTAAATTCAACAGATGTGTTTGTAAAACAGATTATTTTATAAAAAAAAAAGAAAACAGCATTTGTAGGATAAAGAATAAAACAAACACCTCCATATTATTTTCTATTAGGACAGATTAAGAATGGTAGACAGTGTGAGCTGCACTCTTCCTGCTCTGCCACATGTCAAAAGGATAGAGAGGAATAATTGTTTGATCTGTCCTTTTGCC
The DNA here is from genome assembly GCF_027596085.1 of Anoplopoma fimbria. NCBI lineage: Eukaryota > Metazoa > Chordata > Actinopteri > Perciformes > Anoplopomatidae > Anoplopoma > Anoplopoma fimbria. Next base: position 8,894,847 of record NC_072469.1, read on the forward strand.
TGTCGCTGCCCTAATCACTCAAGACTGATTCAGAAAATGCAGGCTTGAATGTCAGAGGGCCTCCTGTGGAGAGGTGGAGCATTTCAGCGGCTTTGGACAGCCGTGCCCCGGTAATCACCACTCTCAACCTGGCCGGGCACTCCAGCACTCCCCTGATTGAGCACCTCAATCTAACAAGGTGCTATTGCTGGAGCCGGAGATTCTGCCAGGTTTTGACAAACCAGTGGATTGTCGCTGATCATCATGGGACATTGATTTTTCGCAGCTCAGCCATGCATGCTGCAAGCAGCCTCGGCGTCAGGCACACCTGCCAGTGCTGTGAACGTGAGCACTGCACGGGAAATTAAAAATGAGCTTGAAGGTTACCGTCCTTTAAGAGAAAAAAAAAGAGAAATCAAATAATTCCACATCATTTGAAGGATACATCGCCAGATAAAAGCTTGTTTCCTGTCATGTTGTACTGTGGAGCCATTTTGGGAATACAGTTTACATTTCCCCTGTGATTTCTGACTGCTTCCACGCTTCCTCTGACCCTGTTTCAGTCTGTGACACCAGGGCTTGCCCTAAGGGAATATACATCCCGATGCTGGCTAGATAGCAGCTTGTTTACAATTACCTTTAACCTTAAGCTTTTACCTCTAGAGACCTAATTGATTACAGTAGCAAGCAGCAGTCTGTCAGGCTTTGAATTGTGATATTTTCTAGGGCTGCAACTAACAAATACTCTCATAATAGATTCATCAAAAAATAGCTTTTCAATACGTCAATTAATTTAATCTATGAAATGTCAAACAATAATTGTGAACAACTGTCCATCACACTTACCAAGATCCCCAGGTGACGTCTTAAAATGTCTTGTTTTGTCCAACAAATAGTCCAGAACTGAATATATTCAGTTTACAATGTAGGGAATAAAGAAAAACAAAATCTTTCACATTGGATAAAGCAGAAGTTTTGAATAATGCTTAAAAAAAGAAAGAGAAAAAAAAAAGATTGTGACAATTAATATAATATAACAATAGTTGCCACTGAACAATCTGTTGATCTACTCTGATCTACTCTGATCAATCCACCAATCGTTTCATCTCGAAGTGGCACATTTCTGCATCTTACAAAATTCAATGCGAATCATACACTTTGGACCACAACCATATATTAATGAGCATTGACATATAGCAACAACCAGTAGAAGAAAACAAACAGAATTTTCTCTCCCAAGTGTAAAAATCAGCCCAGAGTTTATAACACACTTCATTAATGCAGCGTTTAACTGTAGATGACGTACTATAACTACTTGACTTGTAGATGGTTACTCATAACTCATAAAGAATGTATGTATTTTAAGTCAACAGTATGGGACAATCCAATGAATATTTGTGCCATAGTGAACAATTATCCAAGCAACTATAGATGTAAAACTTGTAATGGCTGGTAACTGATTTAACACTCCCATGACTTTTGAGTTTCAACAGTCAATTGGATTTTTGACTGGAAAATCGTTCTTGGTCCTCAGAATGGATGCAGTTATAACAGTACATCATATAAGTAGTGAGGGAACACAGGTCTGACGAAAAAAGTACAGTCAAAGGTTGGCATGTTATATAAAATGTATTAAATGAAGTGAAAAATGGAATTGATTAAAACTGTGTTTTGTGTCAAAAGTTGGAAGAAAGCAGAAAGAAAAAAAACATTTGCAAGAAAAAAAGGCATTAGCGTTAACTTGGAACTGAACACAGAGAAGGTAATACTACATTCATTCCTTAAAAATTAACAAGTCTAAGGTCTGTGGTGATTTCTAGAGTTATAACCTTTGCAGTTAAAGTGGGGACAATTTAAGTGGTACTTCCTGAGTTTCAGCCTGCTTAAGAGGTTAATTGTAAAATCCTTCACAAAGTACATCAAAACACAGCTGCAGAAAAAAAGAGTACTTTTGAAGGGTTCAAATGCATTTGGAGTAACTACTAGCTGTAGGATGTTCGGCAATGTATTTGAAAATTATGATCAATTGTAGTTTTTACAAAGCTGAATTTAAAGTGTCATAAATGTCTTCACTCAATGGGAAATAATAGCCTTGTTCAGACTTGTGAGAGTTGAAATTCATTGTAGCTTTGCCTCCAGTTCTTTAACCTCTCATCCGTTTTCAGCTTAATATAATATTGTTGATTTATATGTGATATATTTGGAGCTGCGGGCATTTTCTCGCTCCTATTCTCAAATGAATAGATGGTCGTTGAGGGTATGGACGGGTGTTTCATTATTCTAGTTGGCTTGCCTGTGAATTGTGGAACGAACATGGCGGTCACTCCATCAAAAGGAATTATGTTCAGTTTCTCACAAAGACATTTGTCACACGGGACAGGAGGTATTAGAGCAATGAAAGACTCTTAACTCCTGTTAAAATCAGCACCTTTGACTTCTTGCGACAGGAGCCGAGGGAAAACAGCCACTTGGTCTCCAGCGTTCCTGGTGGCATTTTCAACGCAGACCCTCATAACTTGATGCTGAAAGTTGATTAATAGTACATTTAGCACAACTCCCAGCCTTCTTCTCGATAATAAATTAGGGTCATTAATCAATAAAGAGCAGAGCAATTCCAGGAGACAGGGGACATGCTGGTTGCTAATAGAAAAAGAGAGGAGTGACGCTCAGGCCTTTCCCACCATTGACCACCCTGACTGAGGTGTTCATTGTGCACCTGCCTAAATTCCAATTAAATGACATAATTAATGAACATCTTTTTCAACAATAATGGGCTTTGCCTCTCCACCAGCCTATTGATTTTTTAGTGGCAAACCACTTAGGATAGCCTGTCACTGTCAACTTGAAGATTTACTAGGTTTTATGTCTTAGAAGTTGAACTAAAACTAATATTTGGGGTATGTTTGTATTAAAATAGAAGGTTATCAGATGTGGTTTAAGATGGTCAGTAAATGTTTCAGGTGGCTCAGCAAGTATATGTTGCCAATTGGTAGCCAACATTACAAACTGGTCCAACAATGGACCCAAAAGGGACTTAATGAATTTGTCCTTTGCTGATTTAAAGACGACATACATTCAAACTCTATAACATCTAAACAGGAGCAAAACTACACAATCAATTAACAATAATAAGCAAAGTACATATCATTGAACACCAGCAGAAAACAGTAACGTACTTGAGCAGTGAACAAATTACTCTCAGGTTCGCCTGGCTACCTGAAAAAGCGCCTTCCCCATCCAACGCTGTCACGTTGCCTCAGCTTCATTCAGCTTGATTAATGATAAGCTGTGGGGCACAGCTAGAAGGTCTAGTCTCAATTATGAAAAAGGCAGTAACTAGTCCATTGTGCTGATGCCTTTATTCCACTGACAACGCTGAAAAATAGCAATATTTCTAATCAGAGTTGAATCATTTATCACTCATTTATTGGCGTTCTTTGACTCCCTGCTTCATCCATCCAACCTTGACCTATCCTTTAAAGCCACGGAGCTGCATGCTACACCCTTTTTCATCCATTATAAGTCATTCCTGTTTAATTTATTTTCATAGGCGCTGCTTTCTAATAAGAAATAATATACTATGTTGTGACTATCTTCTAAATGGCCTTTTGCATCTCTAAAGCATATGCCAGTGTCATTTTTGTATTGTAAATATATTTGCCTGGAAAGAACTGAAGCAACTTTTCCCTATTTCACCATTAAATTCACAATGCTTTGAGTTTATAGGGGAAGATAAGTGAGTTTAATATGCACTGGAGGGTAAAGAAAATATTCTATTACTGCATGTAGTATGGAAATTACCCCATAAAGAAACTAATATGGCAATTTGAGGGGCAATTTTTAATATGATTTTTATGATGCACAGTTCTACTTATGGTAATGAAGTTGTCATTGTACTTGTTCACTGCTGCTAACACAGAGCCCATCTTTCAATTTGTGGGAATTAGACTAAACTGTTACGAATGAACTTCATTAATGCTGGAATGAGAAAAAAAACATGTTATTGCATTTCTGGACCACTGGCTCTGGGATTGTGTGTTTTATATTGTTTTGATCTACTTTTAGAGTTTGAGAGAAAACACTCTTAGGTATATAGGACTGCTCTGAAATACAAACAAACAGCAGGGGATCGTTATCTATTCTGAAATGGATACCCCACCAAAGTCTCATTGAGAAGAGGGATGGTGTGGTTTACGATTGTTACTGAACCAACAGTTTATCTATTCTAATTCAAGTATATTTAGTGTCACATGAGCATCAATTGGATATAACAAGGTGTCCCGATCATAATGTCTTATGGGTCTAAATTTAATGTGGTAGTTTCTTATCATTATAAAGGGAAGAAAAGCTCAAGCAAACCTAAAATCTGAAATAAAAAAACACATCAAAGGAACCATTCAGGACCAGTATTATCTCTTGTGATCCGTGCATTATATTCTTTTATTGACCAAATGATAATATCTGGTCTGTCATCAGTAATTGCTCAACGTGTTCTCAGAAATCCAGTCGATGTCAATGGGTGTGGAAGCTTTATTGGAAATGCAGGGACCCTTCTATACCCTGATGAGTTGTACATGTAAAAATATTGGGAATTTACAAAACCACATTTTCCACATTACCACTTCATAACTTCCTTGCTGCTGTTTAGGGGCAGTATATGTAACTTACTGTAAAATGGATTCATTAAGCGGTAAATGCATACCAGTCAGTAATTATGCCACATTTTGATTAGCATGTCAAGGCCATTATGTAATTACTCTACCCCCTCCTGCTACCACTGGACCTGCTGGAAGAATCCATATAGTAAAAATGCATACTTTTTCTGAAGTTTTTTCTAATATGTATTAATTTAAGATACTGATAGTAGCCTCAGAGTGAGTACCTTGTTCGATATTCCCAGACAAACATCCGAGAAAACTCAGTTATTTTACTTCAGGTTGGCAAGTAAAAAAAAGAAAAAAATCAATGTCAAGTGTCAATACCAGGTGAAGTAATTACCTGTTGAGTCTTCATTCATTTCAAAGTGAACACTGAGCTTGGCTCAATGAGTACAATCCCTTAATCTCATTCTGTTCGCTGATTAGGAAACACAGAAACGTTCAAATGTGACTGGACAGATGTTGGGAATCAGGTTTGATTCTTTTAATTGCGTTGTGCTCTTCAGGCACATTTCTCTCTCTGCTTCTTTCATTCGATTTAACAAATGGATAATGCTGACATGTCTGGTCGAGGATTCTGGCAGACAGTGATGCAGTTCATTGTTTTGCTTGAAAAATAGCAACAACTAAAGAACATTTATGTAAGGTTGACCAAGCAGCAATCAGGCACAAAAAGGCATCTGAAGCTATTAAGCTGTCTGAGTGTTTTTATTTTTACCACAGAGGAATTTACAGTGCAGGTCTGGCCAAAGAAAGAAAATAAATCTTAAAACCTCCCCCCAACTAAAAAAAAGGCTTTTCTTATAATTACCTCACTTAGATGTCACGATACAGAATGATGTGTGTCCAAAGTTTGACACTTGTAGGCTGTTTTCACATTTATCTGCTGAAGGGGTCTATTTGTGAGTAGATTCATGTTTTTTTGTGAAATCATAACTACATTGGAAGGCAGTAATAGTAATTTTAAAGATTCTAAATGAGTGTACTTTGGCATCTTTTTGGTGAAAAACAAATCTATCCAAGCATTTATTCCTAGCACAGCAATTTTTTATGTCTTAATATTCTGGATGTGGGCCTTTGAAAATAACAACTCTGCACATGGCTGTGTCGCCTTTAATAGATACTTTAACAATTTAGCATCGCACTTCTACAACATCAACCGCACTAGAACATTACCAGACTCATAATGGACAGTTTTTTTAAAAGGGGGATGAATAATGAAGCAGTAGAATAAGAGATATTGTGTTTTTTATTCCCTAAATCCTTATTAAACCTGGCGCCTACATTACCCAAAATGCAAGTCGACCGCAATCCTCAAGCAGAGATGAACAAATGACACAAGATGAACACCACTGTCAGCTGACCACAGACAGAACAAGAGTATCAATATGATTATACATATAACTAAGTAAAGACATGCCGCTAGTGGTGATGTACTGAACAAGTGAGTGCCTCTTACTTTGGAGGGCGCAGGGTAACAATCCGCTTCCTCCTTACTCGCTTTTTTTGCTTTTCTGTCTTTATCTGACACTTGTGAAATAAGGGTATTCCAACTTGTCTGTGAATGCTGTGACATCTGCTATTACGCATTTCAGAGGTTGTCTTTGGTGATTTATTTGCAGGTTTGGAAAATGAATTTAACATCACAGGATTAGAAAGCATGGGATTTATTATATCCATCACCAAAGCACTGAGTGACACTAAGCTGTCTCTCAAGCATCCAAATGATACTCTCAAATTTAATGAGATCTTAAGCCCTGCCAACATATAATTAAAAACGTTGACACAGAGAAATAAGAATGCAAAAATGTCTCACAGGACTCTGCAGTGAACTTCAAGCCACGATGCTTAGCAAGTACTATTCATTAAATACATAAATGGTGGAAGTGCAGTATTACATTACATTACATTACAGTCATTTAGCAGACGCTTTTATCCAAAGCGACTTACAATCAGTAGTATATTACATATCATTCACACACTGATGACAGGCTACCATGCAAGGTGCCACCATCAGACTCTAACTAACATTCATGCAACATCCAGTCCACACCGATGGCAAGCCTTCAGGAGCAACTTGGGGTTAAGTGTCTTGCCCAAGGACACATCGACTGCTGAAGCCGGGTATCGAACCACCGACCCTCTGATTGGAGAACTACCTTGCTCTCCACTACACCACAGCCGCCCCGGCCAGTATGAGGCTATCCATTATTCACTGCTGTCTTGCAACTGTTTAGAGATGTCTTTATTTCTGTTCTCATCAGTAGAAATGCCTTTTATTTCACCCCCGTCTCCTCTCTGTTTTCAGAGTCAACTGCTTTTGTTAATTGATCCCTGTGCTGTGATTTAATCATTAATTGGCAGTCTGTCACTGTGCAAACTCAACAAGGCCTTATTTTGACTGACTAAAGTGTTAGATACAGGATGTCTCCCCATTTTAATTTGGTCCTATGGCACGATCAACTGCTGCTTTGAGTTTTTAGACCTCGACTGAATTTTCAAACTAACATGAGAAAAATTATTAAAATAGCCCCTTAAATTTGGTCCTGTGGTCTTTTTGTAAAAGCACACAATCCGCTGGCCTTTAGTGTTGAAACGAGCATGTCAGTCTTCTGTTTATTAATTTAAAGCTCCTACGTGATGTTTTCTTGAAATCAAACAAAAGTTATAATTAGATTTAATATTTCATTGGAAAGTTCTTACAATCAAACTCAATAAGTTGTTTTAAATTAAGAATATCAGACATTATTTGAAGAAGTAGATATTAGTTATTAAAAGTCATCCTTGCTTTCTGATGTTTGCAAATAGCAGTGAAACAAGTCTTAATTTTCTATTATGACCAGATGACAAACACACACAATCTTAATTTCCATCAATAAGACAAACTCAGCTTACATTGACATGTTCGAGAGAAGGTTATGGACGATCCTCTAACTTCAGTAGAATGACGTTTAAATGCAAGTTATTGAGCACATTTCACAGACTGTTATTGCTGACATACTAAACCAAGGTTTCATCCAACGTCCTCACCATTTATCATCAAAAGTTTCACCAAAATATCTAAAGCGGGGTCCTTTTCTGAAAAGGAAATCTGTTTCTTGGTTCAGGACTTCAGCTCCTGGGTTTTGATGGTTGCATGCAGCCTTCTGCTCCCAGCAGGTGAGGGTGATGACAGGGTCTGGTGGCAGGCCAAAGCCAAGCTGGCACGTGTTGTGCCTTCGTCCACTCCCTTCTTGCCATCATGAACATATGGGGGGAGACATTGTTATCCGCTGGCTCTTTACCAACAATCTATCACCTTTGCCCACAAACTGAGCAAGACCACGCTGGACCTGAAACTAAATCAAATCAATGTTTTGTTTGAGTGACACTACTGCAAAGACGGATGCATAAGACTGAGATATTATGCTTGTTTGTTTCATGTCTGTATAGATTAATTTAAAAAACGTTGTGACTTTTTGGGCTTATTTTGTGTATATCTGTTGTGCTGAAACGTCAGCACGTTGTCTGACTTGTGAAGTTGCCCTCAGAAATGATTAATTAGAGTCCTTGAACTTGGACGATGATCATGCAAACAGATCTTTCCATCCTCTCAATGCCATGTTTTCTCACTTACGCTTGCAATGAGGAAGCAACTATACACAGAGCTGGCTTGGTGTCTTCGCAACTGTCGACCTGAATATTCGTATGGCGCAGACTGCAAAAACGGCATATGGTGTAGGCATTCGCACAGTGTTTTCCATTCATGGTGGTAGAGATGCTTTGGAGCCGTAGCTTTGCTGCAGTGCTTGCCTGTGCAAAGCCTTTTCACCTTTGTGCTGTAGCTGATTAAACCCAGATAATAATAGAGGCAAGAAGTGGAAAAACCAACCCCCACCCCAGAAGTCCTTGCTGGACTTGCGGTCTCGCTTACACTTTGAGGAGCTGTCGCTTTGAATCGACAGAAGTCAGCCAGGCTGAAGATTTCCCACTGACTGGAGAGGAGTCGTTGGCCAGGCTTTCCTTGTCACTGGGAGTTAGGGCAGTCACTGATCCTAATGCTTACACTGTTGTTGCAGCATTCCAATTTTTAATCACTGCGTGACTTGTCAGACTTAATGAGGGCAGTCGGGTAAGAATGATCAACATACCAATAATGAGAACATCACAGGCTGACGACGACTTCCTGTTTTAAATACTTATCCATGATGCTGTGTAGAAAATACAAGTTTACTGAGTGACATGTAGAGAATGGTGCAGCATGTTTCCTTCAGTTTGGTTGGTTGCTAAGGTGACTGCTAACATTGTGGCCATCTTATGCAATCATAGCTCCAGTGCAAACTCTAGTGGGCTCACCTTTTTTCCACAAATCATGCAGATATGTTTAAGAAAGAGAAAAAAAAAACAGCATCTGTGCATTGATTTGTCAGATGTGAGCTGAATTGATTCATAATCTGAATGTGTAAATGAGACCTAGGCATTTTTCATATTGTGGACATCTGCAAGACAATACAAGGTTTATCCTCTTTGTGCATGTGTGCATGTGTGCATGTGTGCAGGCACCTCTGTGTGTGTGTATGTAAAGAAATCCAAGCCAAGGCCGAGTGTGGCTGGCGTGTGTTCTGTCAGATGTCTCTCCCCTCTTTTATCCTTTGTGTGTTAGAGGGTCAAGAGGCAGGCAGACTCCTCCAGCACTGTGAACACTGAAGGCAAAAGACTCTCCAGCTCTCCACCTTAAGTCGTGCGTCTGTAACACAGAGGCCGACTTTGAAAAGCCTCCAGCTGGAACTCCAACATCACAGAGGAAGTTGTCAGTTTTTAGGTTGACAAAACAAACGGAGAATCTCACAGTTTTTAGGCATTTTATTAACACATTTATTGACGTTCAGTGTGTAAATATGCAAAACTTTAAATGTATGCTGTCTTTAAAATGTAAGTGATTCAAGGTTGGAAAGGAATAGAAACATTTTAGATGATTTATTAAAAAAAATGTATTATGATTAATCGTAATTGATTATTTTCTTGATTTAGAAAATCAAATGATGGGGTGATATTTCTCTTTTTGTCCAACCAAAAAGTCAGAGATATGCTGATAATGATAATGTTAAGACAAGGAAAAACTGACATTTTTGCTTGCAAAATGACAGAAATATCCGAAACGTTGTTCCTATAAAGTTTCTGCCATTCAAATAATTTATTAATCTAATTAACAAATCATTGCAGCTCCAGTTCAGTATTGCTTGTAACGCTTTTTGAAATATAAACCAAAAGCTATCTAATGTTATAAAGATATCTATAGACTAAAGCTACAGTCTCTATTCTGTTCATGTTTAACGTTTATTTGCTTTGTAAGCATTGTCTGTATGAGCCAAAAATTAAGTCCTCACTGCTAAAAAAGCAAATACTAGCAATAATAGTAGCAATTTTAGGGGACACAGTAGGGGTTAAAGGTCGACTAGGGGCGCCAGTGTGTTGCTGTCTCTTTTATTAATAAACAACATTCATTAAAGGAGGACTGTGGAGCACCGTAACTGAATATTACCACATCTCTCCCTTCCTTTGTGTGGTGAGAAGAACCCTGGTGATTCCTCACATGGCTCCAAAGGCTACGGGGGAATTTCTCTCAGAAGCTGCCCCTTCAGCTCAATTCCTCCCAACATTTCCGAAAGCTTTTCATTCGTATCCCCTGGAAACCGCTCCACATTCTTTAAACTCTCCTTCAAGAAAAAAAAAAGAAGCAGAAGAAGAAGAAGAAGAAGAAGAAGAAGAAGAAGAAGAAGAAGAAGAGGAGGAGGAGGAGGAGGAGGAGGAGGAGGAGGAGGAGGAGGGGAGAAAAAAAGGGCCCTTACATGTTTTGTTATGCCCTTTGATCACACGTTTATCTTTAAAACAGATGGCTGACCACCGTCCTGTGTTCATATCAACACATGCTTATTTGAAAGAGAGGTCCAGAAATTGGGTTTAGCATCTCTTGAAATCCATGAATTTAAAATCATAGAAATAAAAGGCTCATCTATTCTCACCAAAGCTGTGAAAAGAAAGCTTAAACTACCTCCCATCCCCCATAATATCCATGTCTACAGCTAAGTGCTTTACTGGCTATTTCTCTGATAGTTTTCATTCCTTACAAAGGATAATCTACTAATATGATTACTGTTGAATAACAGACAGAATTATACATATACATAGTAGCCACGATCATCTGCAGTCATTTGCAGTGTGCTGCAGGAACTGAAAGGTGTGAAGAGCTTTATTTAGCGGTGAATGTAAGATGTGGCATGTAATTGTGTTTTAATAATGCAGCAAAGCAAAGTGCAATGTGAGGATTTCAAATGAGGGGCCATGTTTAATCTTTCAATCCATATTTATCTGAAGAGTCAAGAATGCTTTGCTAGGAGGCTACAGCACATCAAAAGGCTGTCAGATGTCCCTTAGAGGCTTTCAAGTGAACTGACATGCTTTTATGTTCTATAAAGACATTTATGTTTTCATAAATTGTATAGCGTTTGTCACTGCTTAGCTCTTTACTGGTGTGATTGTAACTGTAATAATTAGTGTCAGTGTCTGGTAAAGACAGTTTTTGTTGACAGCTTTAAGTTGACAAAACAAACTGAGAATCTCATGTTTTTTAAGGCACTTTATTAACACATTTTTTAACGTTCACTGTTTAAATATGCAAAACTTTAAAGACATGCTGACTATGACTTATTTCAAATAAATGTATTACGTTTAATCTGTTGATTATTTCTTGATTCAGAAAATCCAACGATGAGGTGACGTGTCTCTTCTTGTCATACCAAAAAGTCAGATATATGTTGTTAATAATAATATTAAGACAGGGAAAAACTGACATTGTATTACCTTTTTTTCAATAGTGGGATCTTTACTGGCGTGATTGTAACTGTAACAATTAGTGTCAGTGCATGGTAAAAGCATTGTTTTGTGGCATTTGATCAAATTCTCTGTTCAATTTTATTACAGTTTCTTCACCATCAGTTGTCCAAATGATCACAGGTCACCTTGGAAACTATCTTTTTTTCTCTCTAACTCCTGGAATCTGATTCTGCAGTCAGTAACAACAGGTTAGCAACCTCTCATTAGTCGATGAGCCGGATGCATTTACGAGGTCATTTCTGTGGGACAGGAGGTTATGATGATGAATGGTAGCAAACCTCTGCCCCAGACACTCTTTCCCCATGCCGCCGTGTGGTTGCTATGGTGGACGTGAGGGCAATTTAAGCGTCACCATATCCACCAGGGGGGCGCCCTCTTGGGTAAGTGGCTTTGCGATGGAAAGCTGACGCCTGCCACCGCCATCAAGGTTGTTGTCACAGGCGGCTCTTTAAGCACTGAGTCGCCATGTTAAGAGATGAAAGTTGCAGTGAAAGAGTGACGGCGAGGACAAGAATTACAGGGGGATAGGCACGTGGAAATGAGTCCTCAGAATGTTGCTTACACGAGAAACATGCAGAAATATTACCTAATCAGTCAAATCCTCCCAAGCTGACACCTCTTGTGAGACACCCGATGATACCCCACCGAAACCCTGTGCCCCCCACCCGTGGCTCAGCCCTGAGGGTGCCCCCAAGAGAGAATCTGTGGTTTGGAGGTTCTTCTTGACAGACATTCACAAAATTACTCAAATGGTTTTGCATACAGTGCAGTATATATCTACCGGGGGCACTTTACCCTCAATTAAGAGTGTGCCGGTGAAGCTGCATATTTTGCATTTCGTAACAATGTGTGTGTTAAACTGAAGGTGATCTTAATAGGATTTTCTGCGGTTGGGAACCAGAGATTAGGAGCTTTATATTGCGGAGCTCGAGCATTTGTACAGGGGAGTGTTTTTAATCTGAACTGGATTAAAAATGCCAGACTGAAAAGTTGAAGGACAAGACATCAAAAAGAATTGGCCATTACCTCTTCGTTTTTTAAAAAGGTGTGAGCTAGCACATTACATGTAAATGTCTGCTGGAGCTCAGAGTGTGTGCGCAATTTGGGCAGTTATGTTTTTTTCCTTTCCAAAAAGTGAATGTCAGCTGAGGATTTTACTTTAAAACGACATTCAGCAGTCAATCTCTTTGTTTTGTCACCATTTAGTTGGTTGTTGTTGCTCCTACATTGTATGTATTTTGTCATAATCATCAATCATACAAAAAGTTATTTCAGTCCATATGGTAATTCAGCTTTGCTATGTAATATACATACACACACACTTACACACACTCACGCACACACAGACACAGCCCATACATACGCTTGCAAATTGTATGCTAATGACTGACCAGAAAACATAAAAGGAAAGCACCGGGATGTGGTCTACCTGCAGCTGTTAAATATATAATCCATCTGTAATCAAATTTGACAGTTAATCAAGTGAGGCATTTGTAATGCAGACGTTTGGACAGACATAACTAACTCCATCAGCGTCTGCATAATAAATGTATGATTTTAATGATGTTTTCTATTAGGCATCCCTGCTCACTTTACAAATGATCGGAGGTGTCTGCTGTTTATTTGTTTTTCAGGGAGCTATAGGTTGTTGCTAGGAGCAATAATTATGATGGGCGTGTGATGTGAGGTGTAGGGGGTCAGCAGAGAGTGAGCTTAAGGAAAAAAAATTGTAATTACTTATAGATTGGATGAATTAATTTCTAATGATATTCACTGGTTTTGCATGACAGCTGCCAAGACCCATTCTAGAATGGCGGAGAGTAAAGGAGTCTTTTTGATGGCAGACAAAGGGGACTATCATTTACAGAAAGTGGGTTTCACCACATCAAGAGGGGAGAGGGTGCAAGTGACACATCAACAAAACCCGGTGGGCTTCCTGTATGGGCTCCTGACATCCACAAAGACGGAGACATGTGTTCCATCTCTTCAGGCTGAAAGAGCCGAGACCGTGCCAGCAAAGTGGCAATTGTTCCTCCCGCGTCTGCATCTGAGTGTGTATGACTGAATACAAATATGGTCTGTGTGTGTGTTTGGATGTGCATGTACATGTGTGTTGATATGTGTAAACATGTGCTGTGCATTTGTATACTACAGTAGGTGCGTAAGAGATGATTTTCTCTTAACAAGGGCAAATTAATGCAAAGGAAAAATAAAGGTCTATCATAAGAACTAAATAGCAAAATGCAACTACTTAACAGCTAAGATTTTCTAAATGGTTACTCAGGTTAATTGTATAGATTACTAATACTGTAATGTAATTAAAAAAAAAATTGTATGTTTATCCATACTGCAGATTTGTTGAATGTCAACTTTTTTTCATTCGGTCGGAGCAAATTATTGAAAGTAAGGTGGTATGAAAGTGATAATAATAATAATAAGTGAGAAAGTATGATCTGGCTCTGATTTGACTCTATTCTTGTTATGAAATATTATTAATATGCCTGTTACATTATTATTTGAACAAAAAACCAAAACCTAACCAATCGTTGCTCCAAGCATCATACAAAGCTGATATGAAACATATAACATTTATTTTAGTTTGGCCGCAGAAACATACTATGCCAACATTTTGTTGGTGACTGCTGACTGCGTTGCTGCAACATTTAACAAAAATCAGTTTTTACCTGGACCGTGTTTAATTAAAGCCACTTCACTAACACATACGAGGAAAAAAAGAGCAGACTCGCACAATTTTGTCTTTAGTCTCAAATCCTGACTCTTGTGAATTGTTGACAAGCTAATCTGTGGCGTTCTCAAACTGTTAAATTCCCAGCACCACTAGAGTTGACATTACATCTTGTTGTGTTTGTTCTCAGGATTAAATCCTCAGCATATCCACACACTCCTTCCAGACATGGATCACAGACTATTACGCACTCCTTCTTCCGGATGGATGTTCCTGTATCTGCCTGAATAGGAGGAGTGCCACAAAAGGTTGGCCGATTTAATTACATGTACACTCAATTGTCCCCTCCTCTCAAGGCCTAACACCTAATCATGATACTGGATGTGTGTCTGCGTTTCCACTGCGTCTCCCTTACTTTCCAGGAGGGTCAGGGGCTTCACCGGTTAGCCGCTTTGACGAGGTACCCTATATTGTCTCTTGCCTGGGAGAAAGAACCCTTCGCCTCGTCTCAGTGTCAAACTTTAACCTTTCTCAACTTTAATTACACTAAGTAAGTTCGGAGTGTGCCGCGGTGCTGTCTGGCCGACTCAGCTCCATTCCGGCGCTGATGGGAAGCCTGCATGGGTGCCACAGCCCCCGCTGCCTCTGACACAGTGACGCTACACAGCACTGACGCTGATGCTGACGCTTGCTTTGGCCTGCTTTCTGACCATGCAAACACAGACATGTAAACACACACACACACACACCACTGAAAGTCTGTGAGGAGCTGCATTCAAACAACATTTAGAGGTTTACTGCTTCTGTGTTTATTTGCAGATCAACAAATTTGTAAAATGTGTTTACCTACATCATTGGATACCACTCAGTTCAAAATGTATATGAAAGGTTAAGCCCTTAGAAAGTCAACAACCACTGGTTAATAAAGTCAGACTTCTGCCCGTCCTGAAACAGATGAGGACAGCCCTCCTTCATCACAGGGTACATGACCTTTATATAAGATCTGTGCTGTGCCAATAAATCTTTTTTGTTTATTTTGAGTGTGTGAGAGAAGGGGAGAGATGAAGAGAGAAAAAACTTGGTTGTTTGCTCATTACTCATTCCTCTGCAGGGGTGAAATGGCTGTTTTTTCCTGTTATGTCATCAAAACTTCCACTTTGGTAATAAAGCTGATTTTCTTGCGCAAGTGCCATTGCACATAAAAAAGAAAAAAAATGCACTGTATTTATGTTTTTTTTTCCTTTTTTGCACTAATAGTTCATGGATATGATCTGCATCTGCATCTGTGAAACTGCCCATTCATCACTGGACTGCTGCTGAAAAACTATTCTAAGCAAGCAATCCATAAACCTATAAAATGACAGAATTGACCTAAAAGTAACAAACCACATTCAGCATTGTTTTTTTAAAAGCACAATATAACAAAGCAACAAAGCAAAGTAAAATATGACACACTATCTGTAAATCCGACATATTCTCCTCACACTTCGTGCTTGTTTTTTTACGCACACACATTGTGAGTGCTTGACTCAGACGGTTCGATCGATTCAAACGATTCACAGGTAGTCGATTGCACCACTCACATATGCACCCTTATGATAATAGGCCCCTTTTAGAGTCATCTAATTCTGATGATGAATTGGACTTCCATAGAAAGCCAAAAAGGAGTTACTGTGGTAACTGCATGGCCTGTCAATCACCTGCAATCAGCCTTTTTTCTCTGTTCATTGCTTGATGCGTCAAGATTAGGACCTTTCTCTGTGGGGGGCTTCAAAACACTCAGAGGAAATGAAGAATTGCGTGGAAGTACTATGGCTGATGTTTGGAAACTTTGCGACCTTTGGCTTTGACTTGCTCGCAGCTGAGAGGAACAGAAAACTTGACTTTCTAGTTGCGTGGATGAACCTTACTCCAATTTAAGAG